>NC_089866.1:11858500-12470000 GCF_036373705.1 Amia ocellicauda | reverse complement strand
CGTTGCTCCACAGGGCAGTCCGCACAGTCCGTCCAGTATCGCTCGGCGCGGTGATGTAAACAGAAAGGCATGCGACGGGACTGGCCATATGCTAATGAGGCGGGCCCGGGCCAATCAGACGGGAGATGTCCCACCGCCCGCTTGCTCCTCGCCGACGTCACAGGCCTGACGGACACACGGCGCTGATTCCCGTCAGCACCGGCCCAGCCGGGCTACACTGTGGCTGCTGGGGGGGATGTGTTTTGGTTGCATAGGACCACATTGGAGAGAACAGCACTTTCAACTAGAGCTCCACTCTGCAGATCACCTCGGAAAAAAAATAGTGGGTCTCAAAGCTACACATGTAAATAGTTCGGAAACTAGCTTATTATTATACAAAATAATGAATGTGTAATGTTTAAACACATTGGTGTGTACATTATATATTAAATAAACTATATAAATGTAATTACATCACAGTAAGGTTCTTGTTTTGGCATACAGCCTATACGCAGACCAACATTTAATCAAAATGACACATTTAGTACTATACTTTGTTCTCTATCTCGTTTATTGTTTTTGTTTTTTTTTTAGTGGCATCTTACAATAAATTAACTTTTAGGTACAAGTTTGGGACTTGCAAGTCGCAGGTAGGACCACATTTTGATTTGGTCCGGACCGGAGGTGGACAATTGCAGTCCTGGAGGGCCTAGGGTTGCTTGTTTTAGTTCGACCTCGAGACTTAATTAGTTAATTGGATTCGTTATGTAAATCATTGGAGTCATTATCGGGATACATCAAAGCATCTGCTTATTATTACATATCTTAATAAGTTGATTGAAAGGTGCCTACAAAAAACTGCAGGAACCCAGCACAGGAACAACTGGCTTTGGACTAGACGTGCATTTAACAAGCAAAATAATTAAACACTTATTCAGTGTTGTCAACAACTGAGGGAATGTATATATTATAAAAGGAAATGTCCAAAGTTCAGGGCGAAGCAAGCTGACATTAACCCCTTCTGTTCTATCCATCATTCAGCCATCGTCTATCCGCAGCTGCTACTGTGGAATGAACATTATGATGCGATTGTTATTCATCTTATTATATGTATAGTAGTATTTTAAATTACACAGGAATGTATCTCAGTGCGGAAATAAGGTATTATATAGTATTATCCATCAACTATTGCCAATTTGAAGGGAATTAACATATCTACACATACATGTACTGGACAGAAAGCTCATAGCGCACCCAGATGCGCCGCTGCACGTCTCTCCATGCTTACCACACCGGTCCTAGCTCCGTGCCCAGTGCATTGCCAGGATCAGGTACTATATACTTACATCGCCGTTAAGCCTAAAGAGACTAAGCAAAAGCGGCTTAGTGAAAACTATCCGGATCACCCTTACAGCAGCACGTTTTCTGTGGAAGGAATTCATCTTTTTCAGGCGGACGTCTCTTCACAGCATTGATCCGACCATGTAAGCCGCCTGTCGTGTCGCCAACATGGAAATAGCTGCGGCACTTAAACTGGGCAAAATGACAGAGCCGGAGTGATAAGACGTGTATTACTACTAACGGATTGCAAGTGTTTCTGACCGTAGATCGAGATGTTATTTGTATTTTCCATCACGTTTCTAGGCACATGGATCGCGTCGTGCTATAGGAGCTGCTGCTCACTGGGGTATTTGGGCTCTGTAATGGAAACAGAGATAGCCGGCGCTATGACAGCCCCCCACACGGATGGCCCACAACACTCGACCGGCTTTACGGTACAGACCCGACTCCTGCGAAAAGACGTCTGAGTATATTAGAGTAAAACCTCTTACCAGCGATGCAAAAAAAAACACTCAGCCTGCTGTTATAATCCACATCTTCCTCCCTGACAGTGGCCAGATTTTCAGGAAGTGAATGAGTCGAGGATTGTGGGAGTTGTAGTGCATTGTTTTCGAGAGAGCCTCGTCTGCAAGGACGGCATCACCAAACATTAGACTACGCTTCCCAGAATGCATTTCGATGGAAACCTCTCAGTAACGCCCCGCCTATAACCAACGTCCATTGGCTGTGTCTTTGTCAGTCTATTTTTCAGTGGCCCCTGCTATTGGTCCTCTATTAAGTCAATCTTCAGTAGTGCTCGAAACACACCACTATTAATGACGCGCTTCACTGAATAGCCAATGACACTCGCCTACCTCAGATCAGGAAACTGTGTTTTTTACTGGAGCACGCAAATGATTGGACCAGCATGTTTGAACGTGCCAATCTATGTTTCCTTATCCAATGGTTGTTTAGTATTATTATGTTTTAGTTATAAGCCCGCCTCCCTGAAATAAATACGTCTGCCAGGGCGCTTTTCTATCTCTTTCCCTGTCACAAGTCATGGAGGTAGGTTGGAAAAATAATTTGAGGTTACGGTTTACGTTATACCAAACTAGCATTGTTTTAGTTTATTCGTTCATGAAATTACATGTAACGACACGATCTACTTGTAAGAAAATGTAGGAGGGGAAATAAAAGCAGAACTAAAATATTAGTTTTAGAAAATGTAATATCTCATTAACCTGTCTTTATGATGCAATACTTCAGGTGTGTATTAAGTCTATTTTTTGTTTTTATCGTTTTTTTCTGATACGGCAGCTTCTGTATGTTTTTAATGGACCACGTGTCGACGTAGCTACGCTGGCACGTCTAGTCCCGCTAAACTAAACGATCAATGCTTAGATGTTGTAATAACGAAACGTATATCTTGCAGTTGCTGGAAAAGCCCGATCCCACACTTACACCGTGGCCCGGCGGACAGACCCCAGCGGCCCGGGAGGCAGGGGAGCCCGCAGGCGCTTGAGGGAGCATGTCGGAGGGTATGTGGGCCTCTATTTTTGATCGGTCTGGTCTTTTGTACAGTGCTCATGCCCGCCTCTCTCCGCAGTGTTGATGATGAGTCCATATTTATTTCTGACACCTCGTATGAACACGCTGCTTTGCGGCCGTTGATTTCACTGTGTGTGGCTGAGACCCTACGGAGGAAGGCCCGGATGAGACCACTGTCTGACCCGGATTTAAAAGCTCGGAGTGCAAGATCATGACCCCAACAAAACGATTCATTTGCAGAGGTTTATAAACTCGGACTTCTGATTAGTCTTGCATAGGGTGCACTGGTGAATATGCGCATGGTGGTGCAGATTTGTGAGGATTTAAGTTGCATTTCTCCCTCCTCTTGCTTCAGATCAGCTCGCTGATGAGATTTGTACCTGGAGGTGAAGACGGACCGAATGGCCGGGTCAGTTTGCGGACCGAGGTGAGACCCGGGGCCCGTGTGCGGGGCGGCGATGTGAACACTGCGGGGAGCCTGTGATGATTTTCAAAAATATTTTCTGACACCTCGTATGAGTGCTGCTGCGGCAGTACTTGATTACAGCTTTAATCTGAGGCTCCTCTGCATTTCTGACGTGAATCCGAGAGGAGATGTGTGTGTTTGTTTTAAGCATAGTATCAGTTTCAGGTAGGATATTGACCAAACAAATGTTCGCAATTCATCCAAGAGCACTAAACTATTACTATTTAAAGACCAACCCTATTGCCTTTAAGTAGTTTGATTTTAACCTATGATTGAGTACTGGTTTGCATAACATGCGTGCAATTGGCAAGTTTTGCTTTGATCTAGACCAAGGCTTTACATCCGTCTTGCTCAAAAGTTTTGTTCAACCACCCTTTCCCATCCTTATTTTAAATTAGGCCATGTGGCATAACAAAAGACATGCTATGGAGTACAACAGTGCTGGAGTAACAAGCATGTAGAGCAGTGTAATGGAGCGCCTGATGAATCTAACTTGAACGTCCATACTGTGCAGTAATGCAGTGCCTGGGTGTGGATTGAATAGATCTGGGGAGGTGCTAGAAGTGGGTTAAGTAGTGGGGGTCTGATGTTGCAGGGACTTAATGGGGACAAAGTGGGGATGTGCAGCTAGATAAGGCAAACTGGGTCCTATGGCCATGTGGTACAAATGGATTCAGTTAATTGGTTGACCCTAAACATTCTCCATGTGCACCGCAGTAATCTTGTGTGGTTTCTGTATTTTGCAGGTGACTGGGGTACGGCAAAATAACTGGACTGGCTGGCATTGGAAGACTACAATGGCTGATGCAGTCTTGATTTGTGGCATCGAGTCCTGCAGTAGGACTCGCAATCTGCTGACAGCCTAGTACTGTAAACCACTTGCTGGGGAAAATGTGTTGTTGAAGACTATCGGTTTATATTCAAATCCATGGTGGCTGGTGACTTAAGTTCCAGATTGGCAAAAAGCGAGGAAAATTTACTAATTGTACCCATTCAGTTTACTAATTTCTTGGATGGAGCACTATAAATACCCAAACTAAATATCACCATTCATTTAACTAAAGGGATTTTGTGGCAATAAGCAAATCTACATTATAAAGGGAAATCGTGCCTACCTTACTTGTAGTGACGGTCTTGGTGTGTGTGTTTTTTTTTTTTTTATGTAAACTGCCATAACATTCAGGGAAACCTCATTCCTTAGTGGTGTGCTCCTGTGATGAGCTGTGCACAGTGTCACTGACTTTCTATTTGGTGACCATCACTCATTCAAACTGATTTTTCTGTTGACTGAAGCAAACCTGACCAGCAGTGATTCAATCTGTCAAGTGCTCTATGGTGACCATGTGAAGGGTACTTTACTAAATAAAAATGTATTTGAAGACAAGTTGTATTGGTACTCTTTCTTTCTGGGGTTCTAGTTTTAGCATGATGTTTGAGCCATAGACCAATCCAGCTCAGTCTCTTAATAATGGGACTACAAATCTAAAATCAACTTAAGTGTAATCATGCATATGTACTAGTAGTGGGCATGTAGAAATGTGCATTTGGTGTTCTACCATATCTGCAATACAGATGGCCTTAAATAAAGGCACCTGCTTAGTTTACCACTGTAGTGTGGAGCAGAACCTAATCATGTGGTTTAAAAGTTTGTTAAATTACTTCATTGGGGGACCCTGGCCTCCCTGCCCCCCATTCTATTCTAGAGCTTGTCGCATTTTCTCATTTATCCTACACTAGTGATCAGATTCTTTGTGCTTAAGCAATATGAGGTAACTCCTATGGGTGCAACTTTTCATTCCACTAAACCAGAACAAAGTGGGAGGTATAGCCTTCAACTATTTTAGGCAAGACTTTATAGGGTGTATTCTGTCAAAAATGAGCTCATAAAGGATGTTGCTTCTCTCACTTTACACAGAGTAGTCACAATCTGGTAGAAGCTGGAAGTTTGGGAACACACTTGATGATTAATGGACACCAAACAAGCACGACGGGTCGAATGGCCTCCTCCCATTTGTAAACTTTATGTATGTAGGATCTGAATTCAAATTGAATGTAACCATTTGGTTTTCTCATTTGTAAAACTTCAGAGTAGGGTTTTAATTGCTTGAGGTCTCTGGTGAAAGCAAATGTCTAGAAATTAGATGCCTGCTGTGAATAGCTGCAGGATCAATTTTGAACACAAGAGGGAGCTGGTCACTTAGACCTTACCCTTCCATGCAGGTTCTACAGGCCTGAAATACCAAAGCACTGCAAAGCCTGGTGTGGACCACTGCTGCAGTGTGTTGTATGCACTGCTTCATGGTCCCAGTCATGGTGGGGGATGTATGTAATGCAGTATTTAACCACTTGAATGTTTAGTCAAACCTGTAATCGCATATGAACCTACTGATCGCTTTTACATGTTTTGAAGTGATTTTGTACTTGTACTTTTGTAATTGTGCTCTCCAGCCCTGCTGCTGGAGGAGACCTGGTCTCTTGGATTTTTTCCACCCGTTTGTCCATTCCTTCCCTGAAAAATCTCTTGAGAATATCTTACCTTTTTGAAATAAGCATTCGTTCAATCATGAATTTGGTAGGAGAGAAGTGCAGCAGACATGGGGTCATTCTGCACCAGGGTGGGCAACAACCAGCTAAGAGAGACTTAAGCCTCCTGTACTGAGCTGGATTTAACTGGCAGAGGTTGAGTGGATTAGCCATAATTTTTGGTGATGGGTCTGTATCAGAGCAGGGATTTAATACTTACTGACATCGTAAGACCCAGGTTGGGACCATGGAGAGGTGTTTCTGCTGCATGTTCACTGGCTGTAGTCTTTGATCTGGCTATGATCTGACTGACTTCGAGATGCCAAAGCTATACCACAGTGAGAAGTCACCAGATTGAGATCTTAGCCTGCTTTGAGAGCAATACAAGATGGTACAAAATAATGAATGACTGAGTGGAATAATGGTGTTCAGCCCCCGAGTGTTGAAAAATCTTTTATTTGTTGGAATGTGCAAACGCTTTGGATTTTTCAAGCCTGGTGGCAGGGCAGCACTCAGAGAACGCTCCCATGCTGCAGGTGGAGGGCCCTGTTCTAGGTGGCAGCGATGTCTGAAGCATGGGTGTTTGTCGACAGGCGTTTGACATTCTTGTGCGCTGCACCGGCTCCATTAACTGCACTGAGAGCTGGAGATGGATCACTTAGGGCCATGTGAAGAGCTGTAACTGGGGATGAGGAATTAAAAATAACAGATGAGCAGAGTGAAAAGAAATGGTCTTGTCTTTAAATGCCTGCCTCCACAGCACACTCCTTCAGAGGTGGACTACATTAGAAGTGACTGAGGGTCCCGTGCCAGTATGTGTGTCTTTGTGCGATTCCTCTGAAGCGGTAAAACAAACCACAATGATAGACACTTAAGTCCGTTCTCTTACAGAGGGATTCCTTTATGTTGTGGCCAGCCCCCATCCCCCAAGCCAAGGAAACTACTCAAAGCACCCGATACCAAATCACTTCCACTGCTGGCTCTCAATACCCCGTATCCATTAACTCCAACCGTGCCTCCAAACTATTTGACACTCAACGCTTCCTGCAGCCAGTGAGAAGCCACTCTGCCATGCTGTACCACTGACCTCAATAGTGAGGCAGCACAGGAGGCTATTCATTCACCGTCTCCATTAAGCTGTCTTTGCCGCCAGGGTTTTTCTCTCTGAACACAAAGGGAGCTGGTTTAATGCCTCTCCTGCCAACAACAAAGGAGTGAAAAACAAAACAAAACAAGAAACACAACCTGCCCTCATAGGAACAGGGTGTTCAAGATCGGAAACATCGGAAAATCACACCCCGATTTCCCTTCTTTTCATTTTACATTTGTCTGTCTGTCATGAATTAATCATCAGTGCTGAGCAAGCAACTGCCTCTGATCTGCTGAGTGCTTCTGCTTCCTTGATACTCAGGCAACTAATATACTGGTATATGTGTATGTGTATATACAGCGCCTATAGAAAGTCTACACCCCCTTGAACGTTTTTCAAATTTTGTCATTTTGTTTTATATAAAACTGTTCAAGATTTGTCAAGGTCCTTGCCTTCAAATCATGCCCAAATTTTAAATTGGATTTAGGTCTGGGCTGTGACTGGGCCACTCAAGGACATTTTGCTTCAGATAGATGTCAGGTCAAATATTTGTTTTCACATGGAAGTTGGGGTAAGATGTGTAGATAAAAAATCAATTAAATAATATATATATTTTAATTCCAGACAATAAGGCAACAAAAGGTGAAAATATATAGGCTATTTGATGCAGCAAAAAACAAGAAACATCTAAAAACAGCACTCTGCAAAAACAACTCTCAAGACAATAATTCTGTGTCTGAGTCAGTAGCACAGTCTGTACAGAAGTGTCAGTTATTTTGTTCTATCTGATGTAAAGGGACAATGACCTTCAATTACAGTTGACAAAAAACCCTACACTTTCATATGTTCACATTTAAACAATCCCTACAGCAGTGACTGGATATTGCCATGTGCATGCACAGGCCCTTATTGCAGGAGTGTCTTCAATATATACATCCCCTCCTCTAATGGCCTTCCCTCATACATCAATTTTTACCCCTTCATCCCTGGTATTCTTTAATGGAGGGTGTGTAATCGGCTCTGACACACCGTCTAATCCACACTGGGATTACTGGGGGGTCAGCCATCTATCATATGTATATTAAAATTTAATCTGATCTGGGCTCTTCCACACCCAGCTGATAACCAACCTAGCACTCACACATTTCATAGAATTAATCTTTAAGGCATGGCATTGAAAACAGACCTATCATCTCACTCACACACACAATGTATATACACCGATCAGCCATAACATTATGACCACCTGCCTAATATTGTGTAGGTCCCCTTTTTGCCGCCAAAACAGCCCTGACCCGTCGAGGCATGGACTCCACTAGACCTCTGAAGGTGTGCTGTGGTATCTGGCACCAAGACATTAGCAGCAGATCCTTTAAGTCCTGTAAGTTGTGAGGTAGGGCCTCCATGGATCGGACTTGTTTGTCCAGCACATCCCACAGATGCTCGATTGGATTGAGATCTGGAGAATTTGGAGGCCAAGTCAACACCTTGAACTCGTGATTCATCAGACCAGGCCACCTCACAAGAGCTGCAGTTTTGGAGATGCTCTCACCCAGTTGTCTAGCCATCACAATTTGGCTCTTGTCAAAGTTGCTCAGATCCTTACGCTTGCCCATTTTTCCTGCTTCTAACACATCAACCTTGAGGACAAAAAGTTCACTTGATGCCTAATATATCCCACCCACTGACAGGTGCCATGATAACGAGATTATCAGTGTTATTCACTTCACCTGTCAGTGGTCATAATGTTATGGCTGATCGGTGTATGTATGTCTTTAGAAATCTAAGGATATAATCATAACCTTTAGTTAAGGGGTTATTGGTAATGAAATTTGCATTTGATGACAATTATAAGAAGAAGAAAAAGAATAACAACAACTTTGGAAAAAGCAAAAGTGGTTTTAGAATCATTGGAGATGAACTGTGTCAATTATGAATATGATGATTATTTATTGTTGTTGTTTTCTAGAGGACATCCTGCCAATTGGAACTGTGGGGCTTTGACTTTATTGACACCAACAGCCACTGCCACTGATTGCGTGTGTCCTCAGCATGTGTTACCTTATATAAGTATAATAGGAGTGTGGGGCTATTGTGAGGAGAGATGCTGTAACTAAAAGGAGTCTCTCTCCACAGGGGAGGGACAAACAGAACAATGTGACACTGTGGGCAACGCCTGCCTGCCGAACAGCAGGCCGGCGGTGTGTCAGATTAGTTAATCAAATGTGTGATATCAGCGGGGGGGCAGGTCAGTGTGATATACACTTGCTGATGCCGCTGACCCTGGGATGGGTGGCAGTGACAGCAGCCTCTGTGCACTTGAGGAACAGAGTGGCTGGGGTTGGCGTTGCCTTCAGATTCACCCCTCCCCCAATGGCTGATTTGGGTGTGGAGCTGCCATGCAGGTAAATCAGGTGAGCCCACTACTGCCCAGTTTTGCATGGCACACTCCCGACAGGAACAGAATGCAAAATTGGCATTTCCATACTAATGCAAAGCAGTCCAGAGCCCCACATGAGACACACTGAGCACCTGTGACTCAGCAGTGATACAAGAGGCTCCTTTCTCAGATCTGCTGACCGGACCTCCGGCCCTTCTGTTCACATTGCACCTCGGCGTGTTTCTCAAGGTGTGAGGATTTCATTCAGGCTATAACCAGGCCCCTTGTGTTGGGTGAACAGATGGCACAGTGTAGGTGGCACTGGGCAGCACAAAAAATCTTCCAAGCTCCATCCCCCTGTCCAGGACCCTATACCATGCACTCATACCCACCTCCAACCATTAGAAACCTCAGGCTCTATCGATGAATTCCTGCTTTCTTCATTTTGTTTTCATATTACAAAAGGGACTAAAAAACGAAAAATGGGAAATTACGAGTTACTAAAATATCCAAAACAACGAAATGAGTTTCAATTAGTTTTTTTGAATACTAATAATGAACTAACCCAATAACAGCTATAGTAAAGAGAGTGAAAATGCAGCAATAAAGAGGTTTTTACCAGAACCTGTGAACAATAAAAATATAAAGTCTTTTGCAGTTCTCCAGATGTGCAGAGTAAAATAAAATTCAAACTGTGAAACTAAGAATATAAATGCAGGCCAACATAAATAAAAATAAATAAAAACACTTATCCACAGCATAGACACACACTACACAACACATCCTGGAGAAAAACACAAGGTTCTTCTCAATTTGGGCAAACTTTACTTTCACGTTGGATGTTCCAAAATCCTACAGTAGAGGACTTCAATAGATCCGAGCGGGATGTCTACAGTTAAATTTTTGAATCTCGTTTATTCTGTGTCGGGTCTTCTGCAGTTCTATAGTAACAGCTCTTATTCTTTGCAGGGGTGCTATATTACGGTGCAGCTCCTTGGTTCTTTCCTGGGTTCTCTACAGTTCTGTCCTATGTGGGATTACAGCTGGAGATATCCGGGCTCCACACACCCTGGAGAATAGTCACGGGTTCAACCACTCAGCTGTCTGGGTCGTTCATAACCATTCACCCCGAGTAACACTCTGCACAGCATCCTCTTGTGTTTATGCAATCTGAAGAACATCATTGCCCGACAGACAGAGTTTTTAATTGATATAGGCAGACACATTTGAAATCACTCCAGAGCTTCAGTGTGTCAGGCTGTATTGGGTTTAGTATTAATTGGTTTTTGCCGCCTCCACAGCCATTTGGAGTGGTGCAACTAATGTGACCTGATCTCCCAGGTACTTGACACCTGCAGTGTGCAGGAGCTCAACAGCTATCGGTGGCTAATTATTACGATTACTAATATTTATTTATTTGATGTACACAATTTATTGCTTCATTTCTTTGACTAATGCTTTTTCGTTTTTTTCCCCCCAAGGTGAGTTGCATTCCAAAACACAGCTGCGTAAAGGAGAGCATACAAAGATATATAGTGTACATCAAAAAAATTAAACTAATACAGAAATAATCAAACAAATAATAAACCCTTTACCGCTGTCTTCCATTTTTAATTCTCAAAATTAAATTCACTCCTTTCTGGTTAGGGCTGGGCGAGGGCCTGTTTTTTACACTCTCATAAGCTCGGTCGTAGGCATTATCCCAGCTGGCGTCAAGCTGAGAATACAGCCCAGCTTGGGTTAAGTAGCTCAGTAAATCGGGAGGTGAGTGAGGGCTGGGCTCCTGGGAGATGCACAGGGAGACAGACAATACAGGGAGCGGTCAGCAGGGATGTGATGGGTTTTTAAAAGCTCAACAGAGCTACATCTACAAAGCAAAGTCTGCACAGCCAAAGCAAGGCTCTGCTATCAAAGGGACAGAGATCTCTGTGGTGTTGAGGTTACAGAACATCCACTCACAGATTAGGCTGCAGCACAAAAAGGTCACGCCGGTGTCTTCTGTGAGAATGAGACACAATCTGACCAGCCAAGAACTCCTCAGTTGCATCAGCAATTTTACTAAGTCTATACATGCCATATGCAGACTCTGGGGTTTCCTTTTATAACATTTTATTTTCCCCATTTTGTATCTTTGCTTTTCTGCTCCCCATCTCTACACTTGTCCTTGATTCCTGCCTCTAAATCAGATTGATAATTAAATCATGGATGGAAAAACCGAGGTAGGTGAGGTAGGCGGGGCCTTTTACAAAAATACAGGCACTAGAGTTCTCAGAAATAAAAAAACACTTGGTTCCCACTTATCTATATAGTATAATAGTAAAATGATTTCTATGCAAGCTATTGATGAGAAGTTTGTCAAGGCAGGGCCAAAACCTGGGTAAAATACAGCACTGGAGAGAAGTGTCACTGGTATGTAATATCTGCAAAGGATAAGTAAGTGTCTGGTGATGTTTCCCCCCAGTCACATCAGATTTAGAAAGTCTGCTTTAAAAAAACAAAAAACAAAACACCAACTGAGCACTGCAGTTGTAGATAACAAGGTTTAATGTGTCAGCCATGCAAAACCCCATCCTCCCACACATTACAGCACAGAGGGTCACTAACACAAGACTGAGAAAGAAGAGCCCAGGGAAGCTGTGACAACTGATTCCTGAACTCCAGGGGAATTCTCAAACCAATCATCTGGCAAATACAGTACAAGGCTGGCTGTGTATCTTTCAAAAACATAATTCATATCAAGTATCCTGAGGCACAAAGGAGGAAAGGGATACATATGCCAGGTTAGAAGGAATTTGCTTTTAATGCCATTTAAATATCCTTAAGGACATGGATTTCCTAAGAGACTCCACTAAAGAATCCCAGAGCTCGGGTTAATACAAACACAACGTCATCCTATTCACTCTGACTAGAAACCAAAACCTAGCCAGCTAACACGGTGGAGTTGTGCTGTAAGGTGGAAGCAACACCGGAGCCTAATCAAAAAGGACCCCTTCCATTTAAAGCATTAAACACAAGATACAAGCAAGAAAAGTCGAAATCCCCCCAAGCAGGCAATTAAGGGGAGCCACAATATTTGAGCAAGGGGCGTGAGGTTTAGCTGTAGTTAAGACACGGGAAGCATGATATATAGACAAGCTGCAGTGTGCAGAGTACCGCATTAACGCACACTGCGTGACTGGAGCGGAGCGGGTTCGGGAGCTCTGCGGTTCACAGCGTGCAGAACAGCGCCGCGGCCAACTACCCATATTAGGGCAACAATCAAGGGCCTCGGGACATAACAATCAAATCACATCAAATCAAATCAATGGGGCGGTGAGGAAGATGAGGGGCTGAGTAATTGCACTTCGCACGGGAGATAGATGTCCCCGCCACCTGTGAGAAGACACGCTCCCCCTTTCAAAAAACAATAATCATGGAAGAAAACAGAAAAAAAGACAAAAACAAGTCAGCCAGAGAGAGTCGCTTTCTGTGTACCCAATCCCACTAGAGCTGCAGTCATTATAGCGAGCGCACAGACAAGGGTTTCAAACGAGCATCCCTCCCGGCTTATGCGCTCGCCTCGCACACACACACACACACACATCTGTGGATCCCACTGTGAGCTCAGAAGACACACACACACACACACACACACACACACACACACACACACACACACACACACCACTCCACAGTCACTGCCACTGTTACTACTACTACCCACCCCCGGCAGCTCACACTGCGCCACACAGTTGCGCCGGACTCGCCTCTATACGCAGAGAATTGGACACATCCCTGTATTGATGTATTTATTTTAGTATCCGATTTAACCAAACGTGGGGCGAAAAACACAGTGGATGTAAAGGCTGCAATTGCAGAATAAAATCACACAGAGCAAATTACTGAGGCTACCTCTGGGAGATTTGGTAGGGAGATTTTTTTTTTCCTCCCAGAAAAGGGACAAGCCCTGCCGCCGCGTTTATTGCAACAGACCTACGAACACCCCAGTGAGGTAAGCGCGTTTCATACTAGGGAAGGGGGGGAATATTATTATTATTATTATTAATATTATTAATAATAATAATGTAGAATTTTGCAATGTTTTTCATTTCGCGTCTTCAAAGGTGGCTTGCTTATATGTGTATTGTTATTTTATACCACCTTCGCTGCGTTTATTGGGAATGGGAATAAACCGAGAATATGCAGATTTGGGGTACATCTAAAAAGACACGATGAGGCGGAATGTATGATTATTGATACTATTACTCTGCGGACAGGTTTCACTCTGACTACATCGAGATGAAATGCAGTCTGTTATATAAACTTGTATATTACAGCACTCCCTCTTCCATGCGCCCGATCCGTGATGGATGGGTTTTCACTCATTTATACATTTATTTATACACAGTTCACTACGGTTTTTTCCCCCCCATCTAAATCAAAATTGAACATGGCTCATCATTTTGCAGTACTGGAAGATCCGTGGGTGCGCTTTAACACTGCTATACATCCCCCGTCCATTCTCTGAATCTGATCGATAATCGACGGAACAAAACAGTTGTGTTTATTTTCAGTACAGGGTAATGGGCCAATGGCTAGAAATATTCGTGCTCAAATTAATTAATTAATTAATTGATTGATTGATTAAATACAGGTGCTACAGCTTTCTTGAAACTCACTGCGCTCACTCACAACTTTACTCCATGCAGTACCATTGTGCTAGGATTACGTACAGTGTTACCAGTGCGGTCATAAACCTGTGAATAAATGCACATATTCTGGGGATAGAAGAGCCTTGTGAATTACAAGATGGCAATGCTTTAGCAATTTCCAGAGGTGCTTTCTGTATTGTGTATTTTGTCACGTTTAGATTAATAATAATTATAATTGAGCAGAATAATGAATGCAAATATTAATATATATATATATATATATATATATATATATAGAGAGAGAGAGAGAGAGAGAGAGAGAGAGAGATTTACTTTTGATGTTCATATACACGTCGCCTATTTCAAACAAGAGATCTGTCCTCGTCTGTTTATCGTTAATGTATGTTCATACATACATAGATGTGTGTTATTGATGACCTGAGCGCCACCCTACACCGGTACCCCATCATCAATTTTGGCCAGGGGGCTGGGGTCCTCACTGGGTCTCTCTGCATCCCCACTGACCCTTATCGGCACTCGGGGGAATTAGGATACAAAGGACCTATGATGTAATCAAAACATCAGGCCGAAAAAAAAATATTGTTATTGATCGCAACAGTCGCCTTCTCTGATTTATGAGCGCTCCAGTAGTGAAACATCAGTGTGCGGTGTAGGGTGAGAGAAAGAGTGGGTGAGTGGACAGCTAAAAAAATCTGCCAATGGTAAGATTTCATTTTTTTTTTTATAATAAAACAATTACAAATAATACATATGGATATAGTAATTTGCTTGTTATCACCGAAAAGCATGACATCGATTTGAATCGTTGTGATATGGAAAGATGGGAAGTAATTGACATTCAAACCTACACACATGCATGACTTAAGAAATTCATAACACTAAACCAAGACCAAAACAGAGATTGTTAGACATGCGGTCTAGGGAAATTCAAACTGGAATTTAATCCTGCTGTGTGGAAGTCCTGTTTTTACTGACCTAAATCATCAGGCGACCTACTTCTCCTCCAGGCCCTGGTGCGGAAGCTGTGCGCAGCAGGCTGGCAGCTCTGCAGGAGAAGGAGCCTGGGCAGTGGTCGACTTGCCCATCTCTGCCCTCCTGGCAGCCCGGCTCTGTGCACCGACACGCACTCCCTCCACTCCCTCTGCCATCCTGGCAAAACACACAATGCTACACACCATGGGGTCCTCCCGTTAATGATCCGAATGGGAAGAGTGAAATATTCTCATTGAAAATGTGAAACAAAGCTAAGGGGCAGCTTTCAGTAATTTATTTTTATTTAGTAAAATCATTGAACAATTCGCAAACTTAAAAATCTCCTTCATAGTTATAAAAGAAACACGATATTCGGAGGAGCTCCCTACAGCAAAGTGAGGGCTCCAATAATATAAGCAGTCTAGACTATCCTTAGTTTAAAAATAAAGCAATGAAGATGTACAACAAAATAAACCCAGGGATACATGAAGAGATGTTTAGGAAGCCTAGGAGCAAGGAAGTGTGCTTTGAATAGGTCTGGCTTAGATTCTGGTTATTAAAAGTTGCATCCCTGTCTGCAAGTATAACATAACATTTTAAGGAGACAGACTGAGTCCAGTTTCTGGGATAGGGCACATCTGACCATGAGAAATCACTCCCTGTCTCTTGCTGTTGAACAGTGTTGGGAATGTTTACCAGTGGCTTTGAGCTGCTTTGCATTTGGAAGAGATTTTTCCCTTTTCGCCCAAGTGTAGCGAACAGGTTTCCACTGTGCT
Source organism: Amia ocellicauda (assembly GCF_036373705.1). NCBI lineage: Eukaryota > Metazoa > Chordata > Actinopteri > Amiiformes > Amiidae > Amia > Amia ocellicauda. The sequence goes on along the minus strand of NC_089866.1, from coordinate 12,454,291 downwards.
GTCAGTTTCACTGCGAGACACTAAGCAAATCACCTCAACCAAAACAGCGCAAAGAAAAAGCGAAAAAATAAATAAAATGACCTGATCGGCTGCTGCACCAGCCAGGCAATGCTGTGCTCCTTGCCTGTGCTGCCATAGGGACTGCTGTCCGTTTGGGGGCAGGGCAGAAGTTGCCCCCCTGCCCCATCTTGTCAAAACACCCTGTACTCCCATATTCTTTAGTAGTGAATTAAATTGCACACCCCTTCAGGCCCCCAACGCCGTACACCTTGCCGCTCCAGTTGTTAGGCCATAAAAGGTCGCAAAACCACAGCAAGACTGTTGTTGATTTGCCCCGTGACTCAGAATCCACCCCAGGAAAAGGCATATTTTTCCACACACCCACATCTAATTGGGTAATGAATTGACTCCTGCCTCTTGAAATCAACTGCAATTCTGTCGATGCCCTCTGCGGAGTTTTAAGTAAAAGTCTGGGTCGATATCAGCCATGTCTCCTGGAGTTCCCAAAACTCTGGTAAAGATGCCCGCCCGCTTGTTGCAGGCATAATAGAATCAGAAACACGGATATGACTTAACCACACCGCAATAAGCGTATCGTATCAACAGTTGCTGGAGATCACCGATCCTCCTGGGCCACAGATCTGGTGGTAATTGACTAACCCCCCATCCCTCTTGAGGTTTAAAGTTACCCCGATACAACACTGTGGCCTGAATGGCAATGATAGGACCCCTTAAGGGAGCCACACCTATATTTCCCACCATGTGTCAATAAACAAAACCCCGCTGGGCCTTGTCCCTCCCAAACACTGCACTGCATCTCACATAATCAAAAACACACCTTTCATTCAAATTCCTTTCACAATCCCCCAGCCCATTATCCATGGCAACACGGTGTTAATCAACTGAAGGGTTTGAAAAGCCCACTAGATTGAAACAGCAGTCATGCACTCCGCGGTGCGGTTCAAGGTCAGATGGAGGGAGGAGGTTGGTGACAATGCGCTCCCTAGATGTAGTGAGTTGTAGTTGATTGCTTGACACCAAATGTTTACTGATCCGATTTGCATGCCAAATCAAATTCTCAGGTAATTGTCAGAACACGAAACTTAAATAAACCTTTGAAGTCTCGCCTTTTTTTTTAACAAACACTTTACACCCTCGATGTGCTGAAAAAAGCAGCACAGACCAGGACTGATTTTTTTTTAGACACAGGCAGATATTCTGTGTTCTAATGTTCTTACCCGTTAAAGGTTTTATGAACTGATGATGGTAGATAATACAATTCCATTAGTGAAGTAAACCTAATCTTAAATACCGTGATTTAATATGGGAGACTTCATTTTTAAAGCTATACGTGAATTAATTACAACTTAAAAACAAATGTATCTAGTGCCTTGTCTGATAGCTTAACTTGTGTATTAGTATAGTTCGCTTTCATGAGATTTCTATGTCAAAGATCTCTCTTACAGCTTTGAAATTCTGCATTAAATATAAAATCACACTAGGGTACAACTTGGTTATTTGCGATTCGCAGGTTGATCAAAGCAAAGGTCTTGGCCTAAGATTCACATATCCTGAGATATTATAAGTGCTACAGAAACCTTTTTTTGTAAGTAAAGGGTTTCCCAGTCCCTATGTTGCAGAATTGACCAGTTTATTACCGTCGGTCTGTTAACTCCTGTACTGCTCCAGTCCCAGAGAGAATGGTAAGAGCCCACAGCACTTCCCAGGCAATGAGTGACACCCTGGTTGTGGTCAGTCACACCAGCAAATTCCCCACCCTGACCACCCTAACAGTGCTATGCATTTGTAATTACCAAACCAACCAACCTTCCTTTAGCTTGGAATCTTTATCTGCTATTAAGCGTCCATCAGCGTGGGTACACTCTCCATGCAAGCCTAGACAAGCCAAGTCTCTTGTAGCTTCAAAACATGCTTGGGCTGATTTTTTGAACTGTTGACACAAGCAGGTTTGAACCAAATCCCCCCAACGTCTGTGCTGCTTCTGTCTCCACAAGCTTCAAAGTTACTGGGGTCCACGAGCTGTTATGGTGATGGGGGGGGGGGTTACAGACCGAGGCTGCAGTAAGCTTTGCACCCCCCTTGTACACCCTGATCACGAACTGTAACCCCCTACACTGGAAAGAGAGCATTTTTCTAGTAGCCCTTTATGTTGTTTCTATTTACCTAGGGTTTCTCTACGGTGTAGAAATCCTTACTGGATTCTCTTTTTAAAGGCTCTTACATTAAAATCTGATGCATTTATATTTATCAATATCTATAATCAAAAGTTGCATGTACTACTGTCCCGAGAGGAAGGCTTATAAACTACAGACTGGGCCACATACATCACATACATAAAGTGCCTTCTGCCCTGGTTTCGGGTCCATTGATTGGTGCAAAGGAGAAACTGTTAAGGAGAAAGGCTTAGGAGGCCCGCAGCGACTACGCTGGTCAATATTCCACAAAGGCGGCCCAATATCTGTGACTTGGAACCTGTGCTTAAGGCTTTTCCTGTGTCTTTCAGTGCTGCAGTGAGCCCCCCAACTCCCAGCTGCCACCATGGACGAGATGGACCTGCCCCAGATGAAGAAGGAGGTGGAGAGCCTCAAGTACCAGCTGGCCTTCAAGAGAGAGAAATCCTCCAAAACCGTTACCGAGTGAGTGCTCCCCACCTGTCCCCACCCTCACGCCAGCCTGTCCTCCTTTTGTCAACCTGTGGCAGGTCCACCCCACACTAATCACAGACTGCCAGCGCTTTACTGGCACAGAAACACCCCATCTAGCTCATGATTTCAGTTAGAGTTCCCCTCCCAGGGATCGGGATATGCAGTTAATAATGGGTTATGCAGATTTGCACTCTCCTGTGTTCTCCCTGTTACGCTCCCGACTTTTAAAGAGCTTCCCTTCCTGTTGGCTCTAATTAGCTCTGGAGTTGTGCAACCCCACAATGCTGGGGTCTCCCACTCGTTTCCTCAGAGGCCAGGCCCGGCTCTGGTTTTTGTGCCGACTGAGCTCCTCAGATTACTAACTAGTCTAATTAGTTAGCTAATGGTAGAAATTGAACACTTCCCTTTTAGCCTAAACAATGTATGGAATCTAATGAGGCATGGAATCAAGGGCAACTTTTCATATTTTGTATCAATCTGACATCTTTCCACCCATCAAATACAGAGGTAAATTGAGATATTCAGTCAGCCTGAGAAACAGCAGAACCTCCGACACCCAAGGCCTGCTTGTAACAAGGTGTTGTGAAGGCAAAATGCATTAACTCAGCCCCTGCTCATAGCGTTCCTTTCCCATTTCATCAACAGACTCCTCAGATACAAGTAGTGTCAGATATCACTAAAGAAAAAACAAAACTGAAATGTTATTGAAGCCGACCGACTTTACGAGAAACACAATGCATTAACGTGCCTAGCAGCCAGCCGCTCAGAGATCAGCGAGACGAGAGAAAGCGTCAGCGATAATAAATGTCTCTGTTGTTCGATGTTAACAAGATTCCGGATTGCTAATAGTCTGGGAGGGAGATCAAAATGGGAATCGCCAGGCGCTTTATTCCTGACATCGCTCCTCCCAGACTGGTCCCTACTGAACAGAGTACAGCAACAGCCTGGCAGCCGCCTCACTCTACCATTTTGTTTGAAGGCCTGTGTACAAATGGATGCAGAGGAAATGAGGCCAGTGATCCTTGCGTTTGAACAGGAGTGGCTGGATCCCGGCCTTGCAATCAGCAGGCCTCAAGTCTCGTCTTTGTAGGACACTGTTGGTTTGTTTGTTTGTTTGTTTCTCTCTCTCTCTCATACACACAGACAGACAATTATAAGTGCGTGCACATGCTAACACTGTGGAGTATAAAGAAAACACTGAAAGCACGATCTTGCTCTCTGATGACCCTCTATTCTTCTCCTTCTCGGTCCCAGCCTGGTGAAATGGATTGAGGAGGGGGTGCCCGTGGACCCTTTCCTGAACCCTGAGCTGATGAAGAACAACCCCTGGGTGGAGAAGGGCAAGTGCGCCATCCTTTAACACCCCAGCCACGCCAGCGCAGCCTCCCCACGTTCTCCCAACCCAAACCCCAAGCCCCTACCCACACCACCCCTCGCCCCGCGCTGGCACCGTGCTGTACCCACACTGCAGGACAGCGGCCCCTCTCTCACGGTGAATGTAAACGAGCCGACATCGAGACGAAGAAACAAAAAAACAAAAAAAGACACCACGCTGAATCATAATCATCGCATAGCCATTGCAAGAATTGGAAAATGCCACTTTCTTTTTCGAAACTATATATCTCAATATACATGTGCAGTTCATAGCTCTATCTTGCGAATGCAGTCATTTTGTGTTTTGTTAGGATTTAAACTACCTTTGCTGTTGCTTACGTGTTTTTAAATATAACGGTCAACTTTTAAAGCAGCACCGCCACACTGACAGCTATGGATGATTCTGCTCACTGTAAGACCGTCAGGAAAACTGCAGCCTGCAAAAAAAGCATGCAAGGACAAAGCTCCCGGGGTATGGCACAGACTCGGAAGTACGCAGAGTCTCAAACCTCGTATACAGTTTCTACGTGCCCAGTGCCCAGCAAACCTCTCTTTCCTTGATCCCCGTCTAATTCCTTTTCTGCAGTCTGACATTTTTGCTCACGGGCCTTACTAGAAAAAAAAAAAACACAAAGACAAAACACATACTGCATCCTCACTCAGCACGCACTTCTCCACCTGTATAAAAAGATCCACATGACTCATGAACTTATGTATTTATTTATTTATTTTTCAACTTATTTATTTGAATGAATTAACCGTGGGTGCTGTCTGCTTGATAAGCTTTTAATGAATTGCTGTTTTAAATTTTTCCACCTAAAAAGAAAAGAAAAAAAAAAAAAACATCTCGCCATTTCACCATCAACTACTGCCTTGTACACTGTTTCCTTAAAAAGAATGTATTTGTGCTGTAGATGGATGTCTGCCACCTGTCACCAAGATCAATGCAGGCCTTGTGGCTGCCAGGCTGTGATAGTGGCAACACACGGGTCAAAGGTTAGGGCTGAGATGTTTGACAGCATGATCTGTCTTGCTATGACACTTGTGATGGAAGGCCAAGATATGGTTTTATTTCTTAACTTTTTGTTTGGTTTTTATATATATATATAAAAAGCTCTGTCTATCTATCTATCTATCTATCGATCTATATAAATATATATATACCTTGAAAGAGTGCTTTGAGGAATTATGCATAAGATCAAGTACTAGTTTAATGATAAACAGCAATAAATAAATGACAATTTTTTTATTGAATGTTTTACAAAATGTTTGTCATATTGAATAAAGTAGAGGATTTTTAGACAGCTTGAAGCATGTCATTTTTGTGTCTGAGGTAAACCAAACAGTTACCCACCAATACTAGGAAAAGATTAGGACTTTCAGCTCCTTCTGAAGAGTCAAGGGTTAACAAGGTCTTCTCTCTGTCCAGCAGTGCATTCCAATTTTGATACTTGAAAACGAAGCATAATGTTCTTTAAAGAACGACAAAAAAACCTTAAAAAAAAACACAAGAACGTCACTCAGGTCAAAACCCCCATTGTTTCATAGAACACTGTGAAGGGGGTTTACATCGTCACCCATTGGTGACAGTATTGTGAGGGATGTGGTTTTGAACGTACACACCGATGACCTGCCGCCCGCCCGGTCGTCACAGCAGGTCCTTGATGTAAATGTTGCGCCGGACAGCATTGGAGACACCCTCGTTGAAGCGGAACCAGACATCGCTGCTGCCCACCGCCTTCCCAATCTGGGGCTCCACGGCAGCCTTTGCCGGGTCTGCTGCAAGCGAGAGAGAAACAGTGTTCAATCCAAACCCCCAGCACCCACCGGCACCATTCTCTCTTTCTAAACAGATCCCAATCCCAAAAGCACCCCCAACCCCCCACCCTAGCCCCCTCCTCCACAGCAGGTCAGATATTAAACTAACACAGTGGATAATGGCTGGCTGTGCGTTTGTGCCTCCATTCACGGCAGGATTACAGTGGTTAATCCAGGAGCCGCCCAGCCCTGCCCTGCCAGCCGCACACTGCTGCTTCTCCTGCACTATAAAGAACCACACCAGATGACCATTAATCCATCGAAAATAATCCATTAATTTAGCCCTCTCTGAGCGGTATATTTATATTTGACTATATGGGATGCTTGGCCATTTATTGGCATCAGACGTACATATATATAGAGCTTCTCTGATGCAGTTTTGACACAATGACCGTAAATCTTCCCATATTTCCATGACATTGAGAACCTTTGGGGAATGTCAGCAGCAAGACTCTCTGGTCGTTAACTGCCTGTTTAGAGTTTGTCACTACCCTTTTTACCATTATGCTTCCAATATACATATCTAAAAAATGAACGTTTTTATTAGATCTTTTACAGGTCAGTGTCTGGTATAAATGGGTTTTACAAAATCTGTAACTGACAATTTGAGGTAAAAATGTATTGAACAAAGTCAGACACACCACAAAGTGAGACCTGGTGCCCTGTGACGCCCGTGCTGTTACACAGAGATGAACACCAATGTGGGAGACTGAACATCTTTTTTTTTTAGAAACATCCTCGAAACAAAAGAGCAAAGGCCTCCTGCAGAAAGGCCGTCTCCAGTCTCTCTTACCAGAAGTGGTTGCTGACACCATCTTCCCTTTAGTGGTAACGGTGCGTCCAAAGAAATCCAGCTCGGGCTGAAACAAAACCAGAGAAAGACACAACCCATTTATTTAGACATTTGTTTCTTGGTTTTCTCTCGCCCTCCCAGAGGTAAGAAAGACAGTGATCACATATAGAACTCAGAATTGTCTCAAGGTAAATCCTATACTTAAACAAATCAAGTTCCTGGCTCTCTGTAAAGCTTATGGCAACATTCAGCTGGCCTGTAGGCAGAGAGAGAGGGCTGGTCTCTGACACCAGACAGCCACTGTAGTAGAGTAGAACAATCACCCCCCCAGACATAGAGTGGCACATTCCTAAAGTATTGACTACCAAGCTAATCTGACCGCCCTTTTTAGTAACAAAAAAAAAAAAGAAACTAAACTAAACTAAACCAAAAAAAAACTGCCATGTTACAAAACCGAAAGGAAAAATGTTGATGTGCCTGCTGGTATTGGCATCCTGATGGGTTTATGGGGCATTTTACAACTGCAAAGTGTAGTCTTCTTCAAAGACAAACAAAACAATTTTAACCATGAGGCAAATATTTAATATGGGCCAGAATAGGGATATTTTATATACATAAAAAAAAATTAAAAATCTACGAATACATGGGCAGATGTTACAGAGGTTCTTAACAAAACTGCCTATCCGAACAAATTAATTTGTTAAGTAACCAAAACTCTCAGCGGCCTCTTTTTTTTAATGTATTTTCATTACCAGTAATTCCTGCTGGTAAATGAATCGATGGCTGGCGTTTCCAGGCAGGCTTGTGCGGTGCAGTCACTTCCTAAGTGCAGGCGCTAGGCTGCAAAGCGGATCTGCTCCCTGCCACACAGCTAAAGCCAACTATCTCCCATTAACCTGATTTCCCAGTGGCACTTGGATTAGGTTCAGAAATCCTGCGGCATTACTGCAGCTCCTGCTCCACCGCCGCAGCCTGCAAGTCTGCTGCCTCTCGCTCACTTTCCTGTTGCAAAATGCAGCAAGTCAGCGCAGGGCTGGAGCCGGGCTGGGGGAGTGGGGCAGCCTGCTTTGCTGGAGTGCTCCTCTGGAACTCAGCCAGGAGGGACATTAGACCATTAAAAGTTTCCCTGCAGGGCCAAGCAGTTTTTTTTTTTTTTTTCCTTTTAAGTCCTCTTATCAGTGTGCAGATGAATGCAAATGTATATACATATAAAAAAGGTAGTGACAAGGATACAGAGTGACAATGCTATTGTTGCAGTGGTTTATCGATGTGTGACCAGGAGGCTATAGCCATTCCCTGGAGCAAAGACTGTCTTCCGCTCTTAATGACACCCGCATGCGCGCAGGGGAAAGTAGAGCACACAGAACGGAGGGCCATTTCAGCTTTGACAAAGGGCAGCTTAAGTCTGGTAATGTCCCCTTCGGCATCACGCCAAGGCCGTGAAACAGGGGAGAGGAAGCCGTCGTCTAAACCGGGATGATCCATTTCGGTCAGTGGGGCGGTCCCTGTGATCCCCTGTGAGAGAACGCCATAAACCAAAGCGCAGGAGTGTCTCTCTGAAGCTCAACACCTGGATCCCTTACACAGCTGCTTCATTGAAAAGTCTAACTGCTCGTCCTTACAGAAATAAAAGTGCTTTTCATTTTCCTTATTTGGACATAAATGCGTCCATGTCACGCTTAAAGTCATGTCATGTCATGCTAAAACAGAAATATTCATATTACAAGGAAATGCTGTATGACCTGATATCTTTGCTACCATGTATCGTGTGTAACGCACTAAAACCTGTGTAGAAACAAGTAATCAATGGCATCAGTCTGCAAACAAAAATCGTTCACCAGTGTTGTGTCAGCATTTGCAAAAAACTAAAATTTGATGGAGTGAGCTCGTTTTCGCTTCCATCAAATTAACAAAACAGATTACTCTGGAAAAATTTGTCGAGGTGATAAAATCGAGTGGGTGGATTCTTTAGTTTTTTTTTATCACGGGATGGCGGCATCATTTGCACGGCAGCCAGCATTGGTATCCTGGCTTTGTGGACAGACAACATTTAGTAGTTAAATGATTATGCAATGAGTATTTGGAATAAATGTAATATATATAAAATTTGATTAAAAACTATATGCAAAATGTAGGAATTTTACAGACCTTTGATTGCTCTTGTCAACAGCAAAATATTCTTACATGCTGCGTTCAAATTGATCACTACAGTTGACTTGACTCGATTTGATCTCAATCTGTTATTTGCACACATTTTTTCCAGTGTAATCCATTTTGTTCATCTAACAGAAGTGGAAACGAGCTCACTCCATTTTTTAGTTTTTCGCATTTAGTGACACAACACTGGCGAACGATTTTAGTTTCTAGACTAATGTCAATGATTACTTTTCCCACGGGATTTAACAGCGTGGTACACACACTCGAAGATGCGTGATACATGGTAACATAGATATCAGTACATTGAGTGCATGTGACAAACTTTAAGCATGAAATGGATGCCTATGTTTAAAAATAATGGGAATAAAAAGCACTTATTTCAGAAAGAGGTGAGCAATTAGACCTTTAAGCTCTAGGGGAAAAGAGCAGAGGCAGAGACAAGCTGACAAATTAGGAAGGAAAATGTCTCAGAGATGATTTTTTAAAACAATGCAGTGCTAATTGGAATTGGAAAACAATAACCCGATGGCATTATAAGATTATGCACAATTTCAATGCAGACTTTATATAAGTGATTTAGTGATTGCTGGCATACAATCACAGGAGAAGGGCGAGAAAAGGGGCAGCTTATGCCCTGGAGTAAATCCTCGAATCACAGAGAAAGAGAAAAGATAGAGGGGAAAATGTCAGAGAAGAGAAATGAGGAAAGCAAGAGAAGGTTAGGGACAAAAAAAACAGTATGGAGTGAGAGAGAAATGGAGAGGAGAGCTACAGTCTCTCACCTGGGGAAGGAGAGGTTGTCGGTAATGAGTTTGCCAGTTGCTAAGAAAACACAAAAAACAAACAAACAAACCCACTCCATTTTTAGGTCTGGTATTCCCACGCTGACTCATTACACACCTGCTCATCTTTCCAAGGGCCCATCATGCTGAGAGGCACTCACCTGCAACAACCTCTCATCTCTCTCAAGGTGCCAATCGAGCCCCTTCACCTTCACCAATGGCATAGCGCTAGTGATGACAGAGGCCGCACCTCTGCTAATACTAAAGCGACTGGGCTCTCACAGTGGAGATAATGGGATTTCCATGACTTTCGTAGGACCTCAATGGGATGAGATCCACACTCACATTTCCCTACAACCAGGAAATCAAGAGAGTATGCGCCCATTTTTTGGGGGGATCAATTTAACAATTTATATTCTGCTGCATTGGCACTAGGAAAGTTCTATACAAAATCTTAGTACCCCCAATTAATATGCATACTTTCAAAGACTGGTAAGAAAGTCATAGGCTCCTTGGTATCAAAGGTACCTTCTTCAGATCAACTCCTTTAAACCCTCACATTCCTGAGAATTACAACAAAGTATTTTAAGAGGTTAGGAAAATGTCACACTGATTGAATCCATATTGCTGAGTATTACAATGAATGGAAAAACTGGGAGGAAAAAGAAAAGAAAATGTGAACTGCCCAAGCACTTCTGCAAATACACGCTCGACTACACTGGCAAACAGGAGTTAATTTACAGATGAACATGGGGTGGAAAAATACTGCTTCTCCCTTAACCCTCCCCTCATGTAAACCTAATCCTAATGCCAACCTGGAAACATTTCTAGATGCATGAACATACGCACACACAAGCAAACGCATACTACCAACCACACACACCGGCTCTGCAAGGCTGAGATGAGAAGGCAGCCGGATCCCTTTTTAGGAGATTACAGCCCTGAGATGACAGCTCTAATCTCCTGTGCTTTGTTAGCTGAATATGTGTGGTGAGAGTGCAGCGCTTTGAGGACTGATTATCGCACTGGAAAAAAGGTGTGTTCACCCCCTCCCTGTAGCAGCACAGACCTCCCCCCTTCGCCCTCACACACACCACAACCACTGGATAAATAGAGCGCACTGCCAGGCCAGGCTCATGTTACGATGCAGAGTCTAATTCACAAATGTCTGCACAGCTGGATGGGATTCTGGGATCGCTGAGCTGGTGGAGCAATTAGGCGTCACTCATACGCCACACAACTCACACTTGTTTTGTAACTCTGATTCTTAGAAAAGGGCAGACATAAAGCTGACTCCAGCTGTGACTTCAGGTTCATCACACAGGACCTCAGAACGAAAAATTGAAACTTTGGGCATTGTATATCTCGGCACAGAGACTAGAAAACACTTGTTTTACAGAGAAGACTTATGAATGCACTGAAGATGCTGCCAGTACTTGTGAATACACTGGGATCATCCAAAATTCAACTTGACACCTAATACAACATTTAGAAGTTCAAGTTCAAGGCTGAATTGCCTGTTTTTGTCATAAACAAGTCTGTTCTTATGTAACTGTTTTACATAAGCTAATTGATCTGTAGAGATGAGCTGTGCAGGGCTACTGTGCTTGAAATCCAGACCAAATCAGCTCACTTAATCTCCAAAGTAAACAAAAACTAAAGCATTACGCATCCTGCGGGGAGTTGAAAACTTTTGCGTACATCTGCTTAAAATACAGAAATCCATTTCAAAAGCGGAGACTGGGATTAATTAGGAGTGTGCATGAAACTCCTCTCTCAGTGCACCTGTGACATACACCCTGGGAGAGGCTGCGCTCAGACTCACTGCCGAGCCCTGACTGAGCAAGAGAATGGGGTTCCTCTTCCGTTCGGGATCCATCTGCAGTGTGTAAGAACAGGACAGAGGAGAGGTGACACTCTAGGCCGAGACTCCCCTGCTTCACCTCAAAGATAATTGTCCAGGCGGCGCTGTCACCCCTCCAGCAGCTGATCCCTCCTCATCCTTTTATAGAGTTTACCACATCCTGCACTGCATAGTGACTTGGTGTGAAAACTGTTGTGCTGCTTTGTCCATTTCCAACTGTCAGCACTTAATCGCTTTGAAGTAAACTCTTGGCTGACAGCTTGTTTCAGCCCTGCGATTTCTCAGTCTGGTCCCCACTGCAATTCACTTTGTACTGACGCAGGGGAGATGCAGACAGTATACACGAGTCCTGTTCAATGAACACTGTCAGACAATCTGCCTCTTTTCAAACGACGAGTCCACAGTCCAGACCCAAAGGATCAGGAGCCGCTGGTGTGTGGCCTGCTGAGGAAGACCTAGCCCACCTGATGTGAACCAGTGACAGTCCAGCACGCCTGAACTAGAAGGCTCAATCTGTGGTCTGATTAGCAGTTAAAAATTCGAAATCTCAGGCTGTCCCCCTTGCTTCCTTTATACTGGCTGGCTTCATGATAACAAACCGGGTTTATAAAAAGTCTCAACAGCAAGAACCTTTCCCCTCGCAGTCAGGTTGTGTGTGAAAACGGTGAAACAATATCAAGAAAATAGTCAGAAAAATTTCAATAAATCTACAGAGGGTGTGTTTTTGTAAGAGATCCTTGCTGATAAACTGCTGTTCTTTTAACCAGATTGCTCCAGGAAAAACCCAACTGTATAAATAGCTTTAGATAAAAGTATTACTTAAATAAATTAATGATATAACTTTTTCAGCCTTGCGCCCTATGCCTGTCGGGATCGGCTCCGGCATCCCCGTGATCCTCACCAGGATAAGCGGTTTCGAAGATGGATGGATGGATGGATGGATAATTTTTTCAAGATATATACACTACCGGTCAAAAGTTTTAGAACACCCCCATTTTTCCAGTTTTTATTGAAATTTAAGCAGTTCAAGTCCAGTGAATAACCTGAAATGGTTCAAAGGTAAGCGGTAAACTGCCAGAGGTTAAAACAAAAAGCACCCTCTTAAGGGTTATTTGGCAGTGCAGCTCCTGTGCATAGAAGTTACACTGTATTCCTACAATGCGCACATCGTTTGAAAGCTTATTCTCTTGGCTACCAGCACGTTTCATTCTCAAACACATCTGATTTACAGTTTCTATGTCACCTGTGTCACAGATCACTCAGTTTTGATTAGACTTATTTGCAAATAATTATTTGCTTGTTTTGTTCATAACAACCTAACGATTGATACAGTATATATTATTTGATGTTCTATCAAACACAGAGAAGTTCAGATCCAATTATGTAAAATCGTTGTGTATTAGTACTCTCTACGGGTGTGTGTTGCTTCTACCAAAACGTGGATAGTCTTGTTTTGATCAGTAGACTGTCTGGTTCCAGAATATCCCTAAATAGTCAATATTTTGGGAGATTTTGTATTCCTACTCAGACCAAGTATCCCATTAGAGAATGCTTCACATCGTTAGAAAGCTGAGAGTCTCAGCTTTCATGGGATACCAAACACTTGGCAAACAACACAACAGTGTAGAGTACACATGGGATTAAAGAGAAGAACATGGATTTGGTGCCCTTTAAGGGTACCAGAGGGGTTTGTCAGTTTAAGGGGTTAAATTTTGTTAAACAAAATGATTCCATGATTTCTTTTTAATCGCCAATTGTTTATTTGTTCTATGCTTTAATTTCAGAGAATACTGAGACATTAAACTGCATAAATTTCAATAAAAACTGGAAAAATTTAGATGTTCTAAAACTTTTGTATATTTATGTATATTTTTTACATTAATCAGCATATAACATAACTTAATATGTTATAGCAAATCTGAACATTTTAATACATTAATTATGGCGAATAATAAGTAACATTTACCCAGGCATCTTATTAGAGTGAAGCTGGACTATACCTTTATTCACAAGGGCAGCAGGACCTATAGGACAACCTATATTCGTGGGCATGATTTATGTGGTACAGTGGGTTAAGTGACCATTGCAGGGAACTGCCGAGTGTGTGTCTTTTATAAACGGTAGTGTCTCAATGTCTCACCCTGGTCTCCACTGCGGCCTGCTTCACAATGTTCTCCAGTCTCTGCTGATGGTTCCTCATTTCTGGTTTGGGCGCTGCACTTTTGGGCGCTGCACTTTTGGGTGGCTCCATCTCCTTCGTCTGCTTCTGCAATGACAGGCAGCAACACCGTCACAGACACACAGCACGGACATACTCTTTAAGGATATTGTGGGCTGCTGTGGGCAAGTTTCACCATCTAATTCATTTACTAAGGAGAAGGCAGCTTTCCATGATCAAAAATAAGGCCCTCTGTGTTTAATCTTGACAAAAGGAGGCACCTCTGTAAGGATATGGGACTGGCGTGACAACAAGGGCACAAAATTACAAATGCCAGTCAAATGCCATATTTTCATCCAGAACACTCTCTATGTGGAGCACACAGGGACACAGAAGGGCCTCAGTTTATCTGGCCTGCTTGAGACATGGGTGCATTTCTATCTGAAGTGGGAAGGCTCATTTTATAACAGAAGCTAAGTGAGCTAAGTGGTTAAGATAAAGGGCTTTTTCCCCCCAGGGGGCCCCAGGCTTTCCACTGACTCTTGTGTGCTACCCAGAGGCCCAGCTCCCAGCTCTCCAGGTTTAGTATGTGAGATATTGTGAGATATTATGTGGCAGTAGTTGCGACCCTAGTTGCTTTTGACAGATGTGTGTCTAGGAAACAAGGAATTCTTCATGATGCCGGTTTTCAGAGGGGTCTCCAAGATCCCCAGCCCTGAGTGTTGTTGCCAGCACACCCTTCTCCAGGGGCCCAGCCATGACGTTGCCACCTTGTTGTCATGGGGGCTTCCTTTATCCGAAAAACACAGACAACAGGCCTTCTAGCAGGAGCTCCCCCCCTCTCTATCTCTCTGCCTTAGTGACACCCTCTCTGGCCTCTCTGTCTCCATCTTGCTTACTGCTCCTCTTGTTTCTTTCCTGTCTCCCTCTCCTGCTCGGTCCCCCAGGCCTAATTAACAAGCTGAAACTCAGCAAAGCGCAGCCAAGCAATTCACGGGCATTAACAATTCATGGACAGGCATTACAGAAATAACCAGCCCTCCTCCTTCACTGCATGTCCAGGGGAGATGGAGGAGCAGGACAGCAGAGTGAGGTAATCTCGCCAGGCAGAGGCCGAGTGCTCGGCAACCTGCTCTCCCTCTCTTCTCTCTCTCACTCACTCATCTGCATCTGCTTCTACAACCATGCATTCCAAGAACATTTGCATGGATTTCTGTGGAGGAAGTGGAACTTTTAAAGTTTTTTCTTTTTACCTTTTTCTTTTTTGACCAACGCCCAGTGTTTGGGACCCTACTGTCAAAGCCAGATGTTTCTGAATAAACCAGGACCTGTTTCTTAATGTTCACTGCTTTACAATGCATGTAACAAAAGAAAAGTCTTATAAGTTCTGGGGCCTAAATCAGCATCACTGACGGGGCGCATCCACTCTTTGAGAAATGGAAACAGGGAATCTCATGGATTTCTTAAAAAGGAAGAAGAAGGCTATGGTAGTTTCACTACTGGAGCGGCAGCGCTGTGAGAAACCGACCCAGGAGTGGGGGATCTGAACAAGTCTCAGACTCTCCCTGCTTTTCTCTAGCCCACTCCAACTACTCCATAAAACATGAGAGTGCTGATGAATATTTAATTACTTCGTCTTGGAGGATTAGCCCACATGAACACACACGGATGGCTCTCGCAGGGCAAACAAAAATGCTAACCCCCTTAAAACCTCTCTTATACAAAGAGATATGAAATAATAATAGATTTGAAAAGCTTTTAGAATCCTGTGTATTACTGGGAGACCTTAAAGATCAGCTAGTACCCCTGAAGTCCTTGCAGAGTGAGCTGTGTGTGCTCTATGCTCCTTGCTCAGCATGTGTGTGATTTGTATGTGTGAGTGCATTGTGTGCATGTGTGTGTGTGTGAGTGAGTGTGCAGGCATATTTTCAAATCAATATAGAATACTTGTAATATACAACATCTGAATATACATTTCAGAAAGTATCCCAACAAAAGTCCCCCACAAATAATAGCAAGACAAATATGTATACATTAGCATGTGTGGACAGTTATTGTAAAAACTGGGTGAGTGTGAGTATGAGTGTATGTGTCTGTGAGTGTATGTGTGTGTCTGTTAAGAGTTTCTGTGTGTGTGTGCGTGCGTGCGTGTGTGCAGAGTCACCTGTGGTGGGTTGCGGGCCTGCAGCATGGCTTCAGCCCTCCTCAACTTCTCCACTTCGATCTCCCTGGCAATCATCTGCTTGGCCTGGTAGGTGAGCTGCCTGCGGGGGGGCAACGTGTGGAAGCGCACCACCCCCTCCACATTCCTGCAGAGACAGCATCACACAGAGCCATCAATGATATATGCACACAATCAGTCAATCAGAGAAAAAATCTGAAAACCATCACAATGACCGACGAATTCTTTAGTTTTTAAATCTAAATTTGGAGTTGTCACAGGCCTACGACCTTGTTTTGGATCTGGAACCCTGTGCCTGCAAGAGACCTGACCTGACCCGGGGAAAACGACCCCCATCCTGTACCACCAACCCTGAGATCGCATAATCACTTTTGTGCCGTGACTGGTGTTTATGATGGCAAACAGCTTAACCTACGGTTTAGTTTGTGCTCCACCCAGAGCCAGGTCTTATATGTCCAGTTCCGTGCCCATGAAAGAGGGGTCCCAGTTACCTCACTGCCCCTGCTACAAAATATTTGTTTGAAGGCATGACATGGAAAAGAGAAGCGATAGATCAAACCAATTTTAAAATGCAGATGAAGAAAAAGGAAAACTGTTTATAGCACAGCCTTTTCATTTGATCCGCTTCATTGGCTTAAATTAAATGACCTATGACCCTGTTGGCGACAAGGCCTAAAGGATGTGTAGGACTGTCTGTAGGAGAGTCTAGCTGTATGCTGGAAAGGTTATGGCCAATAACCCTATAAATGCTGCATCGCATGCCTCAAACACTTTACACACCAGAAGGCTGAGAGACTAGTGGCGGGTCAAAAAGGCATCGAAGGGATTAATTCTTAATCTTGTGAAGCACCACTTATTTAAAATGAAATTAAACAAAATAGAATAGAACGGTTCTCCATCCTTAACTTGGGACATTAACAAAAGCAGATTTGGTTCTAAAGACTACACACAGGCCACACTGATCCCACCAATGGGCAAGTTCCTTCCCTAAAAGAAGTCTTAAGCAGTTTACGGGGAGGCCAAATATTGTTCACCAGCTAGGAGTCTGTTGTTGCCTTTTTGCTAAGGAGCTTACCTATTTATATCATCAATTCTGTAAATTGCCAGCCCAGCTATTTTAGTTATTTTAATAAATTTGATACACTGTGCTGTCACAGGGCTGGGAAACGCACTCTGATTGTCACAGTACCTTTCCTGTAATTAAGCAGCCATTGTTTTAAGGGGCTGCTTTTTAAATTGTTTTAATGTTTTTTTCCCATTTTTGTTTCACCCCCCTGTGTATTGTTATCAACAGTTTCTCAGGCAGAGAGCAACTGCAGGAACGAGCTTGACGTGAGGAGGAATCTCTCCCATGGAATGGAAGAGTGGGAGGAGAGGGTGTGTATCTGTCTGGGGAGCCAAGGCGCTGTTGCGGTTAATAAACCAAATTTCCCAAAGCCGCTGAATGGGGCTTTGGAGAAGCATCAGTGACTGCTTCTGAACAAATACAGAAAAGACACAACACAATACAATACAAATGTACTTTGCTTTGTAAAGCTCCCCTTCGGGCCAAGGCCCCCATGGTGCAGCACTGAACAGAATGAAAAACTCCGCCAGAAAGCCTGTGAGGCTGACACACTCCAGGTACAAATCGAGTTATATATAAAGTCACATTTATAAAAAAAAAAAAAAACTCAAGGCAACAGCATTCCCTGCTGTTACCTGGCATGGCACAGTCACCATCCCTCTTGGTCCCAAACTGTCCCCCTCCGAACAACTTTGCCACCATGTTAATCATTTAGTGGACCAGTTTAATAGAGAGCAATTTATTTTTATTTTAAGGACATGTATAGCCTTATAATCATGTGCATCACCATTTATCAGTGTAACATTATTCTGATGTCTCTTAACAGTCTATTGTACAAAGATCTAATTTTTCATTGTGTTTCTCAGAGACCTTTATCCAGGAAATTCATATGCATTATAAAAAATGTTTCATTAGCATTCTAATATTCTATGGAATCAAAGAGCAACAGTAGCAGAGTGCTTATACATACAATAGTGTGTTTCAGCTCTGATGGTATCATTCTACCATCTATTAGTGAGGCTGCCCATGACACCTCCTACTAACGCATGCAGTTTTCTTCTGCATTCACCTCCTTCTGTAGGGAAGTGACAAGGAAATTTATCTTATTCTCCTTCTTCAGGAAATAATAAAAAGCACCATTTAATACCTCTTCAGCTATTAAGAGTAGTGAAACAGAATAGGGCTGTTTCTATGCTATTTTGTTGTCACCAAAAGATTTTTCTGGAGAGAGATACAAAAAAAAATGTTGTCTAATCTCTGTCTAATTCGATCAATGAAGATTTCGATTGTATTCGTGGGTCAGAATGCATCTCCCCAAAGAGGCTGAATATTACAATTCCGTCTCCTCCCTGTCAAACAGCACAGATAGCTCATTATTTCTGTCACTACTCCTTCACCTCCACCAATTCCCCTGCAAACACATGTGCGTACACACCAGCCTCTAGGGGGCTGAGATGGCAACTGGGACAGGCTCTTGGGCTGGAGCAAAAGCAAAATTACCCTGTGCAACAGCCCTTAACTTAGGGATGACAAGGCACGGCCTCAGCTTATAGTAGTGTTTACAGTCTGTTACGGCCCACCTTATTCACCTTCCATAATTACAGCTTTTTATCAGCATCTCACAACTGAAAGCAATGGACAAAGGTCAGACTAAACACATGCTCTCTGCAATGACAGTATCAGTTAGGTACTCTAGGAGTTAAATGGAACTACAACTGGAAGACACAGGCAATGTAGTGGAAAACCTACATTTAACTTCCCATGAATAAACATTATATATATATTTAAAAAAAAAAAAAAACTCACTAAATGAAGATATAATTTAGTTGGAGCCTTTAAACCAACTCTCCTCTAGTAAACATGCTACAGACTAGGGAGGGAAAGTGGGTGTAAGTGCTGCTGCATAGTCAATGTTCATAGCTGCTCTCTATCTGCCTTGTTTGTCTGGCCACCCCCGTCTAAATACACAGGTACAAAGACGTACATTTTTACTATCCTGCGCAATGGACCTGTAAATAACCTTTGCCAGGAATCTGCTGCAAAACACAAACAGGATCATTAAAAGCTGGCAAACCTCCAGCATTCTGTCTGGGCAGGGCAATCCTTCCCGGTCACTCACAAACTCACTAGCGCCTATAACCGTGACATTCAGTCTGTGCTGCTGTGGGAGCCGGGGCCCCACCTGCATGCCTGAGACAGCAGCCCTCCAGTCATGAGCTGGGGCTGGACAGGGCCAGAGCGACACCAGCAGCCCGGGCCACACACAGCTGTCCCACCGCCTAAAGAGGGATTTCGGCTTTAGAGAGGCATCGGCTCAAGTGCATCTCTCCTCCACACACAGCAGCCTCTAGCGGTCAAGGTGCCTACTGCACAACAGGAAGGCCCCCTTCCTTCTAGCTGAGATCCAATTAAATGAGTCCGGTGGAGAGTGACAGCAGTGGTAGTGCACGGGGTGCCCAGGTTCCCCAGTCCCCGTCCATTTCAAGGTCCTGCAGGACTGGATGCCGCAGGGCCCCCCCCCCCGAGATAAAGCACACTCGCCTACCCTGTGATGGCGATTGGCGCCAGGCAGCCCAAGCTGGCATACAGATTAACACAGCACTCCAGTAATATGAAAAGCAGCTTAGCTCTGGGTAAACACCACTATAACAATGAGCTCCACTGTAGTGTTGGAGGGTGGACGTATGGGGGGGCACTGTTGAGTAAAATCAGGCTGGGGGTGGGTTCTGGCTTGTTAGGGGTTAATTTGACTAGCTGTCCATGTTCTTGCCTTGTTTTGTATTTCGTATGATTTTATTCTTAGTAAAAAGCCATGTGGGCACTGGCTTGCAGTCAGATTTACAACTACAGAGATCACAATGACACATAAAAATGCATGATTCATAATCATAAAATAGATAAAAGATAAACGGGCTATTTTTAGAGTGCAATTAGAACTTAAGCACAAGAGATTCAGATGTTTTGATTTCTTAATTATAGGATGCAGAGAAGGCTGGATAGTGGGTTTAAGTCTAATAATATGAGAGTGTGTAGATGTCCACACACTGTGTTGCAGAGACCGTCAGATCAGACGAGAAAAATGCATTAAAATATAAAACAGATGCAAACAGATACAAACACACTGCACAAAGACACACAAAGGCATGCACACACACACATTATATATACACACACATAAATATATACATATACATACACACACACAAATTCCAAGTGATGTACCAAGATGGACCAAGCGAAAACCAGAAACATAAATAAAATATTCCTCCAAGCTGTTTCTTTTATTGCTCTGAATTTTTTATGATTGAGTTGGGGGGTAGGAGGAGAAAATATAAAATTAAAAGGATTTTTTTCCTGTTCACACATACGTACTTTCAAGATTTTTAAATGCATTTATAAAAATACAAAAAATGAAACCCATCTCCTTGTAAGAGCTCCCAATGCAGCACTCACACTGCAAACACAACTTTCCACACAAAGAGACAGAGGACTCGTGACAGATTCAATCAGAACGATCACAGTGAGATAATCTTTAATGTTATGGATTCAGACACAATGCATATACAAGAAGGCAGCCCTTGTGTACATTCAGTGTAGTGAAATGATAGATTGGCTGAGACTGACAGATCGGGGCTTGCTTTTCGGTGCACCTGGGCAGTCAGCCACACCCAGCTCACTGCTTTGGAAAAAACACACTAGCTGAAGAATATTTCTTATCTTTTCTTATTTCATATTTTTGCTTGGGAGTAAGGGATATTCAAATTGACCAAGACATCACCTGCCAGGTACAGACTTCATCTTGACAGACCCCCCCCAAGGGAGCTGCTGCCTTGCTGGTTCAAACACAGACAGATGTGGACTATCTAGGTACAAAAGCTGTTCACTCTTACTACTAACTGCTTTCTCTCAAACTCATCACTGCACACCTAAAGTAAGTTTTGGTCAGGAGTTGTTAACTTGCCCATTTCCCATTTCCCATCTCCCATGACCCACAACCACAAAACATCTATACACTTGGTGTATATAGAAGCCAAGTGTACTGTATAAAAGGCATGGACAAATTAGGTGTACACTATAAAAAGGCCAGATGTACAGTATATACACACAACATAACCTACAGTACCTACTAGACCATAGCATGTGTAATATGTATTAGGGGTTACAAAATTCAATTTAAAGCACACTGCTTTTTAAATGTAATCTCATGTCTCATGATAATCCATGCACATTTTTTCTTTTTTTGCAGTTATTGAAAAAGGATGGATGACTGCATGGTTCCAATAACTATGGCTGGTAGACATATATGGATTCTTATCCACAGTGTCCTTTTGAATATTATTAGATTTCTTAGCAGAGGCTCTTATCCAGGTTGCCTTACAGTTGTTACAATATATCACATTATACTTACATACAATTACACATTTATACAAGTTTGGAGTGATCTAAGTTAAGTACCTTGCTCAAGGGTACAACAGCAGTGTCCCCCACCTGGGATTGAACCCACAACCTTTTGCTGAGGAGTCCAGAGCCCGAACCACTACTCCACAAAGCTGCCATATCACACTACTTTTTACAACTGGAATACAGCCACTATGTCTATACTGCAGACCCCATTCCCTCTTTCGCAGGACAACACGAAGGCAGGAACTGGAGAGGAAAGCAAACGGGGGAACACAGTCTGAGTACTGACATGGCAGGATCATGTGCAGTCTTAACGAAAACCACGGGAGAGTGTGCCTGTGGTGTGCGAGCCTCTACTGCCCCCGGCTTAATCCGCAGTCTTCTTAATCACCTATAGTGTGATCAGGCAGGTCAGGCGGGGCTGGAAACTGTAGCGAATGCTGGCCGCACATTCCACAGCAGCTCGCAGATGCCGGAGAAAAGCAGGAGAAACGCAGGACAAGACGCAAAACCGTAACAATTGTCGACGACTCCTGTTGTCTGGATCCTCAGGACACACCTTTTCTGCACCAACATAGGCCTGGCGGCAGTGCCAAGAGTTTAGCGAAAAAAACTAGGGAGGCTTTCCAAAAGAGAGGGAGAGAAGAATCATACAAAAAAATATTAAAACCATCACCATCTAGTCTATCTTTGTTTTTACTGGTTCCTCAATACGTCGCCTCAAAGCGAACAATCGATTCTGTCACATCATCGAGTGCGTGTGCAGTCCTCCCCCTTGTCCCAGCCGATCAGTCCCCCTGGTTATAGGTGATGGCGATGCCCTCGGTCATGTTAGCCATTGCTTCATCCACCAGGGCTTTCTGCAGCATGGCAGGCAGGTAGATGAAGGCGTAGATGAGCCACAGCAGCAGCAGGGCAATGACCAGGGGGATGCCCCAGTCTGAGATCATGATGGTCTCTTGACAGCGGGCCTGGAGCATCGACTGCTGCATGGTTCCAACTGGGCCTGCAGGGCACCGGGTACGAGCTGGGCAATGCTGACTGACTCTAGACAAGGACTGAGCTGGACAGAGGCTCTCACACCCTGTTCCTTGCTTCCTCTCTTTTTGTCTGCTTGTACTTAGTGGAGCTTCTCCAGATTGCCTTTTCAGCCTCCTCCCCGTCGACTAGTCCTGAGCCGAGTGTGTTGTAAGTCCAGAGAGTGACCGCCTCTTATAGGGAGGGAAATAAATAAATAAATACATTTTATAAAAAAAAAAAAAAAAAAAAAAGCAGCTTAAGACTGGTGTCAGTGAAACGGCAGCCACAGTATGATCACCGTCCAAACAGGGGGCGGAATAAAATGAGATCCTGCAGTCAGCTGAGCTCCGAGACAACTCTCTCTCCCCGTTGGCTGCAGGCAACGCCTCACATCTGGCCACGAGCACAAACTCACTGGACTGACACTGGTATTGTGTGGAGAAACACGAAAAGAAGCCAGTGAGGGAATGAAAGGAGGTTACAAAACAAATGTAAATATTAAAAATAACACACAAAGACAGCTAAATCCACCAGCCCAGCCAATAAGAGATGTCACTAAGCCCCCGTCAGGAGAATAATCATAACATAGGGATTGGCATCTGTGAGTGTACCAACATAACCCGGGGAGAGCATCTAACAGACCTCAGTGCAATTTGAGTCTGCATGTCTGAGTCTGCAGTCCTTGCAATTCCTGCTTCAAGAACACTCAGCAAGACAAAGCAAAAACATGTTGTTCTTCATATTAAGCCCCCACCTCCATGCCCAGCCCAGGAACAGCAATTCGATTATTGGAAAGGCTGGATTAGGCCACAATGTTCATTCACGCCGATTATGTAACCTGGCTTAGGGAGTTCTCTGGAAACAGCAAAGTCAAAAATTTATGTAATTTGATGCAAACCCACGAGTGAAATCCACTAATGAAGAGTTTCTTTTTTAATCCTGTTCTAAATCCATGCAGTTTGCTGTGGTTTTTGAGTTTTCAGAGGTTTTTGTGTCATAGGTAAACAGTGGCCACAGCCAGCACGATTCGCATCGAAACCCTGGGAGAAGGTGAACATGTCCATTGGTCAATATGCACAGTCCAGTGTGATCAATTGAGACAAAGCAAAAGCAGACTGTAGCCCATTGGGTGATGCGCCACAGCCCAAGCACAACGAGGGTTGAGTTGGCAAGGTTTTCCTCAGCTTGCTGCAGGACCATGACCCCTGGGTCTTACTGGGCCCCTGCGGGTTCCGCAGTGTTCTGAGTGAGAGCTGCACGAGTCTTGAAAAAGGAAAAAAACAAAAAAACATTTGCATGCTTACTAGGAGGCGGTGGCTAAAGACTTTAGAATGCTAAGTGTCAGAGTGTCCTAAAAGCACTCATAACTGGTTGTCCCGGCTCATTCTCTCAGACTGGCCTGCTAAGAATGTTCAATCATGCTAAGCTACCCGAATTAAGTCTCGCAGGATTCCACCATGATGCCAGCATCCCAGGACTTGACCTTCCCACAGCACCGGCCAGATCCCACCATTCCTGTATATGACTTGGATTGCTGGATTCCCCAGACATCCACGGTGTCCATCAATGTGAATCTGTCCTCAACGGAACACACCTTCCACCCCGCACAGACAGATTTTCCGTGAGGTAACCCTCTTCCTTCCTACCTGTGTACTGAAATCTTTGGCCTTCCATTTCCTCTGTTCCTGATATGTTTTTTGAGTGGCTCATCTTTATTACAGGTTTGAAAGTCTTTGGTGGGGACGGTTGGCAAAAGGCACAGTCAGCGTGTGCCCATGCATGTGTGGCAGAAGGCACTGACATATATTAAAATGTGTTACAGGGCTCCAGCCCATGAAAATAGGAATGATCTGAAAGATTTAGCTGCATGGCCCCGGTTCCCCTCCAAAATACTTTCCCTTGTGATTAATAAAACGGAAATCACTTTTTTCGGAAAGACTGCAGCAGGCTCATTAGAGAAAAAAATGGTTCTACTATCAAGACTGGCAGATCATTAACTAGGAAGAGTGACCGAGCAGAAACGCTGTATAAATGACCAACTAAGTATGCAGAGAGACTTCTTAATGCAATAGACAACCATGATTGTCATCGTATTTATTATGACTGACAATATTATAGAACATACACCCCAGCATTATTACATGGGTGTAAGTGAGATTTTTATATGTTTTGCAAAACACAGCCTTCGGATCTCTCCAGTTCCCTCAATGCTGAGGTGATGTTGTCATCACCTGGACCAGAACAGTTTATAACGAGACCAGCAAGAAACAGATCGTTGTCTCTCTTGTGTGAAGGGCTCAGGGAGGTTGTATTTAGATTGAAGAAAGGCTCTCTCAGCCTGTTGTTTCATAGGTAAAGCATGTATTGTACGGAGTTCAGTAGAGATGGGAGAATGAGCCATTGTCATTCCAAGTCTGCAGATAAAAACAAAGACCTCATAAACTCACTTATGCTGCTGGAGAGCCACAGAGACCTCCAGCTTACACTCCAGTTGAGCCCTCAGAATGTTAATTGGGATAATCATTCACTTAACTGGTCTAAATGAACATTGTTTGCAGATCTTTAGTCATTGAGGATTTTAAACTGGCCTACAAAATGAGTAAGACGGTGGCTGTGCAGAAACATAAAAACGGCCTTTTCAGGTCAGTGTCAGTCTTCCGGGTGACAGTGTGTGTAACAGTGCTTTGGGGACAGTGTTGGATCGGCATGTCTGTCTTCAGGTGACAGATGCACGTGTTTGGGGGTGCATGGTACTCACGGCTCCAATACGTAGAGGTACTGCCCCTCAGGGGTGCGGTCCTGCCTGTAGGTGAGGTTGTAGGTCAGCATGGTGTCAATCAGCTCCACCAGCTGCTGCTTCTCCCGAGTGCTGTACAGCTGGGGGTTCACCTGGGCAGAGTCAGACACACACGCTCAGGAACATACTCATGCAAAAGCACACACATACCCACATGTGCACTGATGCACCAGCATGTACAACCCCCCCCCCCCTCCATCAACACAAACACATGCCAACAACAAACAAACCTGCACGGCCACATGTACCCAACCACCCCCTCTCTGACTCCCCTGATCAGCACCAAATATAATTCAATATCCACCCACGCTGCAGTTTTCCAACAATGCCTATTTCAAGGTGGTACACAAATTCTGTTACTGCCTGTGATATTTCTAAATACAATCCTCTTATCAGGATGCAGGCAGGATCGCAAAAAGGGTTTGAGGAATAAACAGCATTTGAGGTCGCAGCTGTGAGCATTAAAAGGGATGACATCCAGAACGCTGGTCTTGGGCATACACTTCAGCAATCAGGCTGCCTGCTACTCAGAAAGCTGGAGTGTGCAGGAGAGAGAGAGAGAGAGAGAGAGAGAGAGGCGGGGGGGGGGGGGAGAGGTAGGGAGGGAGAGAGAGTGAAAGGGGGGGGGTCAGCCCCTGTCAAGCTCAACGACACATACGGAGAGTGAGAGGCAGAGAAGGGAGAGTGAGCATGACAGAATGAGAGGAAGAATGAAATGACAGAGAGAGAGGTAGAAGAGAAGGAGAACAAGAAGAGAAAACAGGGAGTGAAAAGAGAGAATCAGAGAGAGGGGACACAGAGAAAAAATGAACCCTCATCAGATCAACAAAGGCAATCTTGCCGAGATGTGGAGGGCCGTGAGAATGAAAGAGAGAGAGGGAAGAAAGAGAATGTGGCATCTGCCTCGTGCATGGCCCAAAATAATCAGCAGACAGAGATGCACACCCACAGAAACTCTCAGGTGTGATCAAAGACTCCGAGGAACTGAACTATAAATAGTGGCATAATTTCAGAATGTTTTAACACTCTAAACCCTAAAGCCTGGCTCAATCACTATATATAAATCTATAAATACATACGTTGTGCATATTAGTTGTGCTCCAAGTGTTTTGTAAATGCCTGTAAATTTAATTTCAAATTATATTGCTTTGTGGATTTTGTGTTCTAAACACTTTTCCAAAACTGTACGCTTTTCATGCCAATCAAGTCAGGAGGGAGTGTAAGAGACTGACGACTGCGTGCACAAGAGTATGTAAGAGTTGGTGCTGGGATTGCAAGAATCTCTCTCTCCCTCTCCCTGCAACGAGCCTAAACTAATCATCTCGACACACTTGTGCCGAGTACGGCAGCAGCGCTCTCCCTCTCTCCCTGCTCGCTCCCTCTCTGCTCTTTTCAAACTGACACCGCGGCAGTCGCCCACGGCTACGGGGGCCGGCTGCATTTTCCGCCACTCTTCAAAATCAAACCCTCCAATGCACCAGCTTTTCCATTCCTTACAAGGCAACAGAAGAAGCCACACTCTCTCTACACACATGCACTCCCCGTGACTACAGCCCTCCAGAGATATGCGCCTGCTCGGGGGGTGTCCTGCCTTCTACTGCAACTCCTTCGGCATGACTTCAGATCCACAGTGAGAGACAGGCGAAGCTGGCATTTGGTGACTTTAGTAATCCACACAGAATGGGACAACTGAGCTGCACTGTAGCTGAACTGTGGAAAGTCAGTGTGATACGAGCCCCAGGGAGCACAATCACACAAACCCTGTGTGTGTGCAGACAAATTACTCCTGAAAGAAGCTAAACAAATCACTACCTAGGCGTAAAATATAATCTTACAGCCTATTAACTGTTGCATTACAGCACTGCCTCACCCTGCCCACTATAGAAGATAAAATCGGCAGAATTTTCGATTTACCTTCACTTTTACACGTTTACTAAATTACACTTGCTATACATCACCTCTTTAACTGTAACGTATCTTGTAATCTAATTGATTTTACTGTACAATAGTTTGAATCGTGTACTGCACTACATAATGTAACCTCTGGGCTACGCAACTGTTACAGTTAATTGCTGAATAAGTGTCACCGTGGACAAAAGTGTGGGACAAATAATATGAATGATAACAACGACAACAGAATGTGCAGTTTGTCGACGGAGTGCATTACTGTGTTGGCTGCTTCACCTGGAAAGCTGGAAAGCACTCTTCCATCACTATGCGGTCGGTAATTAAAACGGGAAGTGCTCTCCAATTACTATGTCAGGAGCAGTGATTAAAAAATAAAAACAAAGCCTGGGGATTGAGTATGTAGGTTAGCAGCCAGCCAGAACCACGCGGCAGCTCCACAGCCTCGTATGAGGAGAGATTAACTGCTACAGGGGGCCAGGAGCACAGAGGTATTGATGGAGAGCCGAGCGCATGTGCAGAGATGCCGGAGGACAGGGCTGTGTGTAATTGAATTAAAATGACCAACTCCCCTCGGTCTCTAATCTGCGGTTAAGTGCAGCTCATCCAGACTATGCTGCTTCCCACCAGCCGCACATCTCATCAGGCTCCACATCTGACCCCTAGTTGAGCTGGGCGCCTACAGGATGGCCTCTGGGTTCATTCCAACAACTTTTATTATAATTATTTCTATTATTATTCATATATTAAGCTGATCCCTTTAACCAAGGTGACTTATATGGTTAAACAAACACGAGCACACAATGTTTTATATACAGATGGGTGACAAATTAAAGGAAAAACCAACGTAAAGCATCTCAGTAAGGTGTTGGGCCACTACAAGCAGCCAGAACAGCTTCAATGCTCTTGGCACAGATTCTACGAGTCTCTGAACTCTACTGGAGGGATGAACACCATTCTTCCAAAAGATATTCCCTCAGTTGGTGTTTTGATGATGGTGGTGGAGAGTGCTGTCTAACACGTCGATCCAAAATCTCCCATAGGTGCTCAATTGGGTTGAGATCTGGTGACTGTGAAGGCCATAGCATATGATTCACATAATTTTCATACTCATCAAACCATTCAGTGAGCCCTCGTGCCCTGTGGATGGGGGCACTGACATCCTGGACGAGATCACCACAGGATGTTTCACCATAGGATAAAGGATAAGTGATCACTCAGAAAAACATTGTAATGATTTGCAGTGACCCTTCCCTCTAAGGGGATAAGTGGACCCAAACCATGCCCACAGAATAACAGCCTCCAGACCTCCTTCACTGTAGGGGTCAAGGAGTTAGGCCTGTACTGTTCTCTTGGTGTACGCCACACATGCACTCACCCACTTGTCGAGCAGTGTTTGTGACTGAAGCTCCTGCCATTCGTGCCCCAAGTCAACTAGATCCTTTCCTCTTGCCATCTTGATCCAAAATCGAGGTCAACTGGGCCCTCTCAGCATTTTTATACATGCCACAGAGCATGATATGATATTAATTGCTTAATTGTATCATGCAGTACACCTGTTTGGAGGCATCTGCATTCGTTAAGTTCCTCCACTCATTTATTCAGGGTTTTCCCTTGCTCGTCTGTACATGCGACACAGCAAGCGATAACTACAGCACTATAAAGTAAATCAACCACACACTGCACTGAGCAACCCTAATGTAGACAACAGCAGCTGAATGATCTATGGGTGCCGAATAGAAACTAGCGTGGACTAGCGTGGACAAAGAGCAAGTCCAGGGAGAAAGACACCCAGGGGGATGCAAACCCAGCGTTATACAAACGTACGATATGAAAGTGGTAAGATAAACGAATTTCTGCAGTTTGATTCCTTTGAATGTGCACAGATCTTCGGCCACTCTCTTCTAGGTCCAGACAGCAGCACTGACACCACAGTGAAGTAAGGGTGCAGTCATGCACGTAAAACGGTTTTCTTTCTGTAAATAACCGTGTCTCCAATAAGCACTTAATTTCCTTTCTCTGTGACTGTCTGCTGGTATGAATACATAAGCAGTGCTATTAACTGTATTTGTTGTGCGCTGCTCTTTCCACTGGTATGAAAATGCTTTTACATAACTTGGTCACACCAATTATTCTCTCCTGAACGAGTCAAGAAACATAAATGTAAGAAAGTTTACAAACGAGAGGAGGCCATTCAACCCATCATGCTTGTTTGGTCTCCATTAATAGTGATCCAAGGATCCTATCTAGTCTATTTTTGAATGTTCCCATATTGTCTACATCACTGGGGAGTTTTTTCTAGGTTGTGACGCCTCTCTGTTTGAAGAAGTGTCTCCTGTTTTCAGTCTTGAATGCCTTGAAGCCCAATTTCCATGTGTCCCTGGGTGCGTGTGTCCCTGCTAATCTGGAAAAGCTCCTCTGGTTTGATGTGGTCGATGATTTTGAAGACTTGAATCAAGTCCCCACATAGTCTCCTCTGTTACAAGGTAAAAAGGTTCAGTTCCCTCAGTAGGACATTCCCTTCAGACCTGGAATAAGTCTGGTTGCTCTCCTCTGCCTCTAGAGCAGCAATATCCTTCTTGAAGTGTGGAGCCCAGAACTGTACACAGTATCCAGATGAGCTCTAACTAGTACACTGTACAGTCTGAACATTACTGCCCTTGTTTTAAATACTATAGTCTATAGCATCCTTAACACCCTAAGTATGAGCAGCTGTACACAGGACACCCAGGGATTCAATAAGGCACACACTGACAGAGCCAGTACACACACAGACAACACACACACACGTTGGGAGCCATACCGGCCGCAGTCTGGGGCAGATGATGTCCAGCAGCAGGCTGAGGATGTCCAGGGAGAGGGTGTGCAGGCAGGAACGGCTGCGGACAGACGGGTGGACCTCGGCCAGCATGGCAATCAAAACATTCTCAGTCTGCTGCTTACGGGATTGGGCCTGGAGGAGGGCAGAGACAGTGAGAGTGAGATGAGTGGCTGAGCTTTGGACACAAAGGACAGGGCCTGCAAACCACAAAAATCTAGTCCAAAAGTCACTCACTATTCAATAAAATAAATAAAACAGAAGTCACTAAATATAAAAAAACATTAATTTCAGGCTATTTCTTTAAAATTAATAAGCTTTCATTTTATCTGGGAATGGTTTTCCAAAACATCAGACATGAAATCGTGAAGACAGTAGGTGTGAAGAATTCCTCTCTCTTGCCAGGTGAGTCCGTTTCTCACATTTCCTCCCACAGAGTGCTGATTAATTCATATCAGTGTCTCACAGCTGTCCTTTTTGGTCGTGGATTGTTAAATTAGAATAGGGAGCATCCCAGGACAGGGGTGGCTGCAGACTGATACTGGGACAAGCCCGGGCTCAGACCGTAGGTGTCTCTGTACTCAACACCCAGACTCTCCCTGACCATAAAAGGGCTTCATCTCACTTCTAGTCATTGACTATTTGAAGTTACTTATGTAACCTGAAGCATATAGGGGCAGCTGATCCAGGGTTGAAGTTCAGGCCTAGGCTATCCTCATAGGGGGTCAGCGGATGTACCAGGAATGGGTTTTGACGGGGGCAGGGCAAATTCGGACCAGTGTTAATTTTGGCAACTATTTTAGATTTAGTTTTAGTCTTACTCTTTTGACTAAAATGTGACTAAAACTGATAAGCATTTTAGTCAAAAGAGTAAGACTAAAACTAAATCTAAAATAGTTGCCAAAATTAACACTGGTCCGAATTTCATAAGTTTTAGTTAATATTAGTTGACGAAAAGTCCTGTCATTTTAGTCAATGTATTTTAAGTCCTCATATATTTTTTGTTTACTTCATTATCACCATTATGCATTATGTCTGACGCCAGATGTTTACATCAATTAGTGGATAGCAAAACAAACATATTTGAAAGTCACTAACTGCTATTGTAAACTTCATGGTCACAAATTACTGTAATTCACATTATTTTCAGTTTGAAGTCTCTTGAAAATTTGTGTAATAAGAATAGTTACAAGAACAGTGTGGAAGCATATAGTGGACTTTCTTCAATTGCAAATGTAATCCCACAATTGCATTTTCATTTATGCATGCGTTATTTAGGTCAAAATGCAAATACAATCATCCCATTTGTTTTTTATATTCCAGTATGCACATTTGCTGACAATATTCAAATTTCCAATGGCTTTTGCATTAACATATCATTTTCAAACACGTCCCCCACAGATAAACAAAAGATTGGATATTTAAAGTGATATAGCATATGCATACTGTTAAGTACTACTCTGTAGCCAAGTGTGAATTACGCTTCATGCTGTAAGCGCTAAACTTGAAAAACTGTACTTATAAGTTAAACAATTAGATCCTAACTTTACTAATTACAAGACCCGCACTTACCAGTCCTATATAGAAAAGACAGGCGTTTCACTTCACACAGTCTGTATCAACTTCACGTTAAGCCCAATACATTAAACCACATCAAGCATGTTCAATGTATAGCGATACACATGCTTGGGTACAATCGCGTCACATTCTGTTGTGCAGCTTTCCACGGTTCTGCCCAGAGCTGCAGAATCCCACCGATCCCATTGGTGGAGCAGCGCATATCTGTGCAGAACTGTGATAAGCTGTGCTGCACGAACACGATGACCGAGTCAACTAGTGCATACTTATGATTGGACCATGAAATAGCTCCCTGACCGGCCGCCTCGCAAACCACTGTAATTTATGTCCATTAGTCTTGTGTTTAATTTTCGTTTTGTCATATTTAGTCAACTAAAATTAGAAGGCATTTATTTTTAGTTATCACAGTATTTCATCTCGTTATCGTCACTGAAAATAGGTCATTGATGAATATTTTTTGTCTTAGTTTTCGTTGACAAAATTAACAGATTGGGACAAGGGTTGGCTAGGGTGACGGCCTCACCTCGTATTGACTGTTGGGGTAGGTGATGCGGGGAACGTTGTTGGCCGCGAAGAACATGTGGAAGGCGGCGGGCAGGAAGGGCAGGTATCTCAAGAGGGAGAAGTTCTGGCCACGGAACACTGTCTCGCTAAGCATGTCTGTGAAGCCCAGCCAATCCAGGCCCCTACACACACCCTGCAGACTGGGGTCTTTCAGCTTCATACTGAGGAAGTTCTCATACAGCCCCTGCAGAGAGAGAGATGAGCAAATAAAACGAGAGCATGTGAGTAAAGGGATGAAACTGCACAGAGAGGTGGAATGAGAGAGGGAGAGACAGAAAGTGTATGAATGACTCGGAAAAGGAAAAAGAATGGCAGACAGACCGATTGTGCATTATCTCCTTCATTCCCACACCTGCTCCTCTGTCTCAGTACCGCACCTGTGTGAGTTTTTCGTATTCCCCAGTGGAGGAGGCCAGGTGGAGGATGTGCTGCAGTCTCTGTGCGTTGACGCTGCCCCCAACAGAGTCCCCTGCTCCCTGCAGGTGCCCCTCCTCCAAGCCCAGAGACAGCTCCTGCCCAACCCGCTTCCTGGAACACAGCAGACACCCTCGCTTAGAGTCACAGTTGCATGGGATTCTGGGCCACACAGGGCTTAGACCACCATTTTATTAAAAGAAGAACAATTCTGTGCATGAAACCAAAGTTTCAAACGCTTCAAAAATGCTTATATGAACATTCGGAAATTTCTTCATGACACCTTGGAATTCCACGCTACAAACATGAGTCAGGAAGAAAAGTGGGTTAAAGCCACAGTCCTGTTCACTGTTAGCTCATCTCTCACAGACCATTCACTGAAAGTTATGCATAGTCAAATCAATCAAGCATTTTGTGGAACCCTTTGACTTTGATAACCAGATAAGCCTCCGCTCACAAGTTGCAGCACAGCTACCTTGGATGTTGTCTAGTTAAACGTTCGACCAGCCGATCAATGGACCAATCAGTGATGGGCCGAGCAGCAGGGGGATGCCTATCGGGGACACAACCTGCGGTGTCTGCATTGTGTAACTCTTTATACAACCTGCCAGATGTGAGCAGCTAAGCCCGCAGCCCAAAGATTACTGCTCTCTCTTACACAACCCAATTAACTCATGCAACACGTGCCTGGGACCCATACAGTGTCAGGGCCCGTCTCCAGGGAAGTCTGCAGAACACAAGACAGGACACTTACCAGAGGCAAATCTCCCATGTTCGCTTGCTTGACTGTTCTTTGTGTAAAGGGGGACCTCGGATTTATATCCCCAAATGCACCTGTGTTTAATATACAATTCAGCTCTTAATGTATTTGCTGATCTTGGTGCATTGGTGTGGGCCAGCTACGTCAGCATGTCCTACAGCCCCTGCTTTTATGTGTACATTGAAAGATACTAGATAATGCTCTTTGAATTACATCCCTCATCCCTCCTATAACCTTGGAAGATACTGTGCTGTAGTCACAATCCCCCACTGTCCTACTTCCTCTGTAGTTCTGTTTAAATACTAGATCAATACAGACAAGCATGAGCTGGGGAAAAAGACTCTTATACACCTATTTGTCTCAAGTCTACACCACTGGCATCACAATGCAGCAGAATTTGCTTTCAGTGCAGCACTGTAGCCTTTTATTTAGCAGGGTTTAACACTGAGTCTCAGGTTGTTTACAATTAACCTTAATATGAGGACAGGCAGTTTATCACCCTGTGGGATTTTTCATTATTCCCTGTGTATACACCTTGTGCCTAATGGATGACAAGAGAATGACAAGGTTGGTAAATAGCATCTTCAGTTCTGGGGCAAGGTGAGCACAGATGCAAATACACACTGCCCGACTCCTGGCTGAACATTCATGAGCTGACCCCTGACCCCTGCTCTGGGTTCCCTACCTCTTGACTCTGGGCAGCTGGAAGATCTCCTGCCACACAGAGAACAGCCCCTTATTCTGGTCCTTCAGCCCGATCGACATGGACTGCACCATCCGTTGGTCCACCTGCTTCCGCCCACGGCCGTGCAGGAACTAGAAACACAAAGACAAATACACCCCCGATTCCCACTGAAGACACACAGACATTTTAAGTCGCACACACATGGATAAATATAGGAGAAACAATCTACTTGATCTAGCCCGAGCCAAATGAACAGCTCAAAGGCCACTATTCAATTAACCTTTTTCGCTGGGAGGGAGTGTCCTGGGAACGGAGTTGCTCGTGTAAAAAGTAAAGCTGGGTAGGAATGTGGAGCAGCAGCATTTGAGAGGAGACAATGCCGAGGGGTCTTTAAACAGAGGCCTACGAGGGCAAAGCAAGAGGTGCCACAAGGGGAGAGAAACATTGAGAAAACCGCAGCACCGCCGCCAGAGAAAAAGCCCATCGCTGAGAAAACAGCAGCGACATCTTTCAAAAAAGGTCTGATGTGTGAAAAATATGCCAGAAAATACAGTCAATTCAGTGTTGAATCCTCATGCTATTTTGAAAAGGGAAATTCACTCATATGTTTATGTTAATATTTCATATATAATACAATCCCTATTCCCTAGGGTTTTACAAGTAATTTTAACTCATCAAAAGATATCTTAATATAAACTTATGGACCTCAAATACTACATACAATAAATCGCGATGGTTATTAAAGCATACTTTGGCAAAGAGTTCAAGACGAATGTAACAATACATGTGACATGGAAATACTTGTTTTCAAATGTATTTTATTTTAGTTCCTCTAACAAATTGGAGAAGATAATGCTTGGAGTTGTTTGCCAAGTAAATAGGCTGGAATCCCTCAAGGACAAGTCAGATGCTGTGTTAGGATCAGCCTGATTATACAATGACAGGCAGCTGTAATGAGGAAGAGGGGCAGTTCCTCCCAGCGAAGGACAATTACATTTGTTTGTTTGTTGTCATTGTTAGTCACTAGTCCGGCTGGCCCTGTGATCTGTGTGAGGGATGCCTGCAGTTGGCGCTTTGGCCCCGGCTCCCTACCTGCAGTGTGTTGATACAGGAGCGGATGTCATTGTCGGTCTTCTCGCACAGTGCCATGAGAGCCCCCGTGTCGGCCTTCATCCCCTGCCTCCTGGAGATCTGCCCATCACAGAGAGAGGCAGTGAGAAAGGGAGGGCAAGGGAGAAGGAGGAAGAGAGAGATAGAGACACAGTTCTAGACAATATGTACTTTGGTATACCTCGGAGAGCCTCTGAACCAGGCGGGAGGGTTGCGTCTGAGGAAAGGTCAGTATGAAGGCCTGCTGCCGCAACTGCC
Organism: Amia ocellicauda; assembly: GCF_036373705.1. Classification (NCBI taxonomy): domain Eukaryota; kingdom Metazoa; phylum Chordata; class Actinopteri; order Amiiformes; family Amiidae; genus Amia; species Amia ocellicauda. The sequence continues at coordinate 12,419,121 of NC_089866.1, read as the reverse complement.
GCAACGCAGGAACGTACCTATCAGGGGAACAGCGGAGATGGGGAGAGAGTCAGGACAGATACGGACTGCAGCAGGAACTACTACAGCGACCCGAGTCAGGCAGGCCAAGGCCCTTCCTCGTCCGTCTTCAGCAGATAGCACAGTTACTCAAACCCCTTGGCGACAACTGAAAATCCTTCAGGTCTTTCATAAGCAGCTGAGGGTTCAAACACATTAACTGAACACCTGTAGGGAAATTATGGTTTAAAACGTGCCCACATACTGACACGCACACATACAGCTGTGCTCACAAGCCTGCGCTCCCACTCTCATCTCCCCAGAGACTCACAGACACTCAGGCATACGGCGCCACCTACAGGTCATTGCAAATGCAGATGATAGGTCTCTGCAGCACGGACTCTTTCTTCTTCTTCTTTTTCAAAGTGCTGGCCGCTGCCCCGCTGCCCGCATCCTCCTGCCGGGTGTCCTTGCGGTTCAGGGTAGCCAGGAGGACGTTGATCGCGGCCTGGGAGAGGGAAACAGAAACAAGAGAGGGGGAATAGAAATGTGACTCGCCCAGCCTCTCCTTGTCAGAAGCACACAGGACTTGCAACGCGGTTTCTTCCCATGGCAGCGCAAGTTGTTGTAAGGAGAGGTCAGTTTGAGATGGATCCTGTGAGGAGGCACCCAGAGGCTGACAGACTCACAGTGGGCGCTCCGTCGATCTCATCGATCACCAGGCAGTTGGGCTTCTCATCGACACCCAGGACAGACTTCATCTGCGTGGCCATGTCAATGCGTTTCTGGAAGAGCTCTACGCTGCGGTCATCGCTGCTCGACACAGGTCAGATGACAACACCATATTACGATCCAAGAGAAATACTTGTTTGTATATTTTTTCCCCACCAGGCTATCTGGGATATTTTTTTTTAATTTACTATTTAAACAGGGCTGTTTGTTCTGTTCTTTGTGCAGATAAAGATCTCTTATAAATTGAAACATTGATCTTGTGTTAATGTAACAGTGTAATATAGTGCATTGGAATGCAACTTGGACTTGGTAGAGAGGACACGGTGAGCACGTCCGCTCAATAAAACAGGCTGAACAGATTAAATGCTTATTCCTGAATTATATACTTAATTGAAAAGCTGTCTGTGAGTTCTGCACTATGTTATTAGTTGTTTATATCCCACATCATTCTTTTACCCATTTTGTGGGTTGTTTGAGTTCATATAAATGACCCACCTGGCGTTCATTTCCACCACATTGTACCCAGCATGCCTTGCAATGATGTGTGCCAGCGTGGTCTTGCCCAAACCCGGCGGCCCGCACAGCAGCGCCACCTGCAGGGAACACTTATCAGTGACTGTGCATCTCAACAGAAATTGCTGATGGGCATTTTAGAAGATGATATTGTCTTACAGGGGAGTAACGGTTTAATCTTGCTTATTTTCAGCAGTGACTAAGTGTGCCCAGAGGTTCCGTATCAAGCGAGTTTCATTTTAAACACCTTAAACTATCAGTTTGTTATTTTGGTCCAGTTACAACCAAACCTTTAAATCTGTCACCAAAACCGAGAGTACAAACACAACACTTGATGGCCACTTCCCAGAGGCTTTGATCAAGTTCTCCATTGTGAGTGCAGTGTTGCATTGAATATGGGTGACACACACAGATGTTTATCTTCATGATCAATGGAGTCTCTGCCTACATCTCCTTATAACCACATCACTGCAATGAATGGGAACTCAGTTTTACTCACCTTGTACTTGGGCCGGTTGTACTGGTCCAGCTCGGCCTCGAGGATCTCCTCAGTGATCTGGGTTTTGGTCTTGAAGCGCTGGTTCTGCTGCTGTTCCTTCTGCTGCCAGAGGGACTGCCTGCTGTCAACTGCTGCCACAATGGCCTTTTTAACTGGCTTCTCCCTGCCGAACACCACCTTGTCCCACAGCTTCAGCCACTTCAGCAGGCACCTGTTTGTGAACTGGGGGACAGATTCAGGGCTTAATGTCCATCCAAATTATGTTTTGTTCAACGAACAAGAGCACATGACCCTGTACTTACATCATCACTGAGCAGCTCCGTGAAGTGCCGGGGGGAGAACTTATCCACCCAGAGCCGAGAGACACTTGATTCCTGGTGCTCTTCACCCCCTTCTCCCTCCTCCTCCTCAATTCTCTCCTCCGTCTCCTTGCCATCCACCTCCCCGAAAGCCTGGTCGATACGGCTGAGGGAGAGCACACAGACACAGACACAGAATGGAGAATTGAGTAACACACAGTGACAATGGCACATCGACTAGGGAGTGCATACAAACAAATAGTTTCCTTTTGCATAGGAAAACAATATGAGGCAAATGGTCACCTAACATAACTTATTTTTATTTAAATTATTTATTTATAACAATTTATCTGCAAAGTCAAAAAACACAAAAGTCACACCATCACACAACCCCAGTGCAATGGCGTCAGCACACGTGAGGGTGGGAACAGGGGGAGAGTACCTGTTAAGCAGTTCAGTCAGTCTCTGTGACTCCTCCACAACCTGGAGATGGCGCTGAAAGGAAACACAGAAGCACTTTTATCCACTAACACTGGACTGCCCTCTCCAATGCAGTAACACCCCTACACACTGCATTGAGTGGTAATATGGGTCAGAAAACCAGCCTAAAATCTTATCATATGTCAGAGTGAAATGCGAGAAGGTGGGTGAATTTTACTTTAAATTGAGTGAGCGGAAGGGCAAAAGATTGAAAAGCACGCGGTCCTGCTATCTCTGAGAAAGTCAAAAGCTGGGGTAGTGCACCTGAAGTAACATAGGCAACCTTACTGAGGCTTTTAAGGGGAAGAAAGTAGATACAATTCCACAGCATTAAGACTAATTCAATATTCATGAGCCTGTAGTATATTTCTGTTCCCGGACCACTATAAAAGGTGAGTTTTTCCAGTCAGGGCAGACGGAGTCCAGTCCTACCCTTTCAGCCACCTGCTCCCTCAGCTGCTCGATGGGCACCGACAGCAGGCCCAGAGATTGGTGGGAATTCCTGAGAGACAGCGTGTTGACAGTCTGGGGAAACATGAGAACATAAGAAAAGGTTACAGAAGAGGAGAAACCATTCGGCCATGTTTTAGCTCATTGACCTTATTGATCAACAATTTTTTTAACAATCCTAGGGAATCAGCTTTAGTAATGGTCTTTTTCTCTATTCTCAACCATGGAGGGGAGGATTTCAGTTGCACAAACACCTACATACACTAACTCAGCAATATCACTCCTTTGGCACAGGCTCGCCTTCACTCTCACAACACAAGTTGTTGTACAAGGTAGTCACAGGCCCAGTCCACCCTCACCCCGCTCTCCTCGGCCTTCATGGCCAGGTACACTCTATTCCCGGAGGAGTCTGTAATGCTGATGTAATCTCCAGCCGGGGGGGGGCGGCGCAGGACTTGCCGCCTGGCTGCGTCTCTGCGGGGAGACTCCTGTAGCTCCGCCAGCCCGCTGACATCCAGAGCATTGTGGGGCTGCAGCTGTGGCCTATGCGCAGTGAGAGAAAGAGAGAGAGAGAGAGATGGAGAGAGTGAAAGACCCAGTAGCATTCCCATTCAATATAGCACAAAACAGTATCCCTGAAAAATAGTCCCTCTAGCACAACAGTGTCCCATTGTAAGTCTGCACATCTCCACACCATATAGGTCTATGCACATATCCTTTGGGCACTGACCCTTATTGTTACTTTTAATCTGAGAAGCACACTGAGGCAACTTTGCGAAAGGGCGCTAACCCACATACAAATGTTTGAACCGATTGATAAATTAACACTTGCTGGGGGAATTGGTGTCAGCTCTGCTGACTGGCTCCTACCTGCGGTCTCTTGACTTGCAGTAATCCTCGGGGGAGGAGGGAGGGGTGATGTCATCCTCCCCATCTGCCAACCCAAATGTCAACTTCTTCACCGCATCGTGCCTCCTCCGCTTGGGCTTGGGGGCTGAGAGAGACAGTGAACACACATTACAGCCACACATAGGCAGATCGCATACACTTAGAGAGCCATCACACACACAAAGCAGTACACAGCACTTACTCTGGGCTTCTCCACTGTCCAGCAGATGTTCAGGGAACCAGTTCTCCTCTGAGGCGGGAGGGGGAGGCAGTGGCCCTGCTGGCTGGGACCGAGCAGCCCTGGGAGCAGCAGGGGAAAGAGCGGGCGAGGCGGCACTGGCTTGCACAGCAGACTGGCTCTTGGGAAGTACATCTCCAGCGGCAATTGCCTCCTCGAACGACTGTGGCTTCGTCCTGAAGGTTGACTCCTTCTTTCGGATGGGGGACTTGTCTGCAAAGAGGGCGGGGCACAAGCCGTTAGACACGGGGCAGAAGGATGTGTCATGCAGGGCAGCAGGCCTTACTCTTCATCCCACTTGCAGCTCAATGGAGCCATAACCTGCATTATGTAAACTGACAATAATCAGAGCCAACAATTCTTTTGTCTGAAACAGGGTCACTTTTGATTGTCTACTCTGGAAGATCAGTTCACATTTATTTTTTTTGTTCTATAGAAAGCTGCTCCTCAATTGCACTACAATTTCACATCTAATTTGCTCATCTCCTCTACAGTTTGAACCAGTGTATTACATTTTGTTGCACTGAATTCCATATTTTCTGTCAAACCGGTCTATAAAACACAGGCTCACAATCCTTTATCCAAAACCCTTGGGGTCAGATGCATTTTGGAATTCAGATTTCTTTCGGATTTCTGGAAGGTTGTACAGTATATGAACTGTATATTATGGTAACACCCCAGCATGGTCTTTTGCAGAACCTGTATGCAAACAATAATTAAATTGCAATTGGTTGGAAGTTCATGGAATGGAAGACCTAGTTTGCTTAATTGTGCTCTAACAGATAATTGTGCTGTCTGGCTAAAAGAACCTGGGGGGGGGGGGGGGGGTTAAAAACTTAAAGAAACAACAATCAAGCATTGACAATGCTATAAGTATTTACAATAAAAATATAAATATAGTCCTTAAAGTAAGCATCCAAAACTGAAAATACCCAAACTACATAAGCTTTTGCTGGCGTATTATTGCACCACAGGATGACAGGGAACAAGAGAGCAGCTCCCCCTGCTGTTGCTACTGTACCAGCAAACTATAATTACTGCTGGAGATAAAAATATCAGGAAATATTTAAATCATGTTTACATTTTATTTACACCGCAGTTAAAAAAAATCAAATATGTTCCTCTCTGTATAGTGCATATTATCTTTTTGAAGATACAAATCTTGACATCCCTATATCAGAAACAATTAATGACTTGTTTTTATACAGTGAAACAGGCTTTTCATTGTAAAGTTGTATGTCGTAATACTGAAGTGAAAGCTGAGATGTCAAGACAATATACAGTGGGTAATATTTACATATACCTTTAGGATCTCTACAATTATGTTTTTGTCAACATAAGCCAATGTAGCAAGCACAACTGCACTATGTATGCGTTTGTCACTGTGGTTAATATCAGTGTAACAGAAAGATCTTACTGATCTGATTGATATAATAACAGTTACACACTTACGGTCTATTTCAGCCAAGGCTTCCAGCTCGTCTGCAAACTGCTGCTCAAAGTCATCCTCGATGCCGTACATCTCATCGTATTCGTCCATTTTCAAACCGACTGAACCTCTTACAAGGCTTGTCCGTAGGTTTAACTCAAAAATATCATAACACTTCCTTTATATAGAAATTGTTTGATTGATTCGTGCTTCTCCGTCTATAACTCAGAAAACGGACAAACTCGCATTTCGCGCAAAACCTCTCTACGCATCTACATCCGGGTCAGGCTACTCACTATTTCGCAGCGGCACGCCTATCCAGCCCTCTGATTGGACAGTTCCCGGGGATGTCGTGCGCGGATTGGTTAGTGTGGATGTCGGTCATGCCGGTGCAGCGGGCGGGCGTGTGTATGTGTGTTGTGTGTACACGAACGAGATGTGGCGACTGTAATGGATTAGACTGTGGTGCTGTTTGAACAGAACGGGCTACAATAACACAAAGGTTTGTTATGATAACAGTTGCATATCGGTATCCACATATATTTACTTTTCTACTTCTTTAAACTTAGTGGACGTCGTTTACGTCAGAGGGTCGAAACATTAATGTTCTTGTCATCGCGCAACATACTCAATGCGTGTTCGTGGTTTAAATACATTTAATTCAATATTTCGCTTATGTTGAATGCATGTGTCAGCACTGGGTTTGACGACTGTGGGGCAGGATGAGACAGCGGGAGTTGTAAGAGAGATGATGGACACGAGTAGTTTTTGGGTTGGTGTTGCGCAACGCAGCTCCAGTGTCGGGGTCGCGTTACAGTGTAGCGCAGATTGCCGCAGTTCTGCGCAGATGTGTGCTGCTCCGCCAATGGGATCGGTGGAATCCTGCAGAACTGCGGAAATCTGCGCCACAGGACCGCGACGCTTATCAATAATACATGATATTGTCAGACTCAGAAACTCACTCTCAGCGGAGGTTGTTCGCGTTTGATATTGAGAGATATGGGTCACGTTGTTGTAGCTCAGACTTCCGCAGTTCTGCGCTACTCCACCAATAGGATCGCTGGAATTCTGCAGATCTGTGCAGAAGTCTGTGCTACAAAAACGCGACCTGAGTCCTTCTGTCACCCATATGAGTAAACGTCCCTTGACTTTTGCCAGATGTTTTTAACCTTTGCAGTCAATACCTGAAATACACGATGGATGCCCAAATACAGCAATGTATACACACATATACACACACACTTACTCCTAAGTGTAAACCACATTATTCTGCAGTCTAGTAGACTGTAATTTTGCAGTAGTTTTTTGGCATATGAACCAGAAGATCCATGAAAAGCAGCACACTATTTAACAGAGAGCATCTTCATTTCTTGTAATTTCAACTTTTCATGTTTTACAGCTAACAGCCAAATCAATAGATCAAATAATACTTTCTAATGATGAAAACATTACTAGGTTTAATTTGGGAAGACAAGTCGGGTTTAACCTTTCTGTATCATATAGAGACCATCCTCAATGTCTAATCCTATACAGAATTTACAAAAAGTTGGCTTACATTAGAATTACACTTACAGGCGGGTGACAAATTAACGGAAAAACCTGAATAAATGAGTGGAGGAACATAACAAATGCAGATGCCTCCAAACAGGTGTACTGCATTATACAATTAAGCATTTAACATCCTATCATGCTCTGTGGCATGTATAAAAATGCTGAGAGGCCCAGATGACCTTGATTTTGGATCAAGATGGCAAGAGGAAAGGATCTAAGTGACTTTGAAAGAGAGTCATTACTGGGGCACGAATGGCAGGAGCTTCAGTCACAAAGATGCTCAACTGGCTAGTGTTCTCAACAAGTGGGCGAGTGCATGTGTGGCGACACCAAGAGAACAGTACAGGCCTGACTGCTTGACCCCTACAGTGAGGAGGTCCAGAGGATCTGTTATGCTGCGGGGGGCATTTTCCTGGCATGGTTTGGGTCCACGTAGAGAGAAGGATCACTGCAAATCATTACAATGTTATTCTGAGTGATCACCTTTATCCTATGGTGACACATTTCTATCCTGATGGGAATGGTCTCTTCCAGGATGACAATGCCCCATCCACAGGGCACGAGGGTCACTGAATGGTTTGATGAGTATGAAAATTATGTGAATCATATGCTATGGCCATCGCAGTCACCAGATCTCAACCCAGTTGAACACCTATGGGAGATTTTGGATCGACGTGTTAGACAGCACTCTCCACCACCATCATCAAAACACCAACTGAGGGAATATCTTTTGGAAGAATGGTGTTCATCCCTCCAGTAGAGTTCAGAGACTCGTAGAATCTGTGCCAAGAGCATTGAAGCTGTTCTGGCGGCTCGTGGTGCCCAACACCTTACTGAGATATATTACGTTGTTTTTTTCCTTTAATTTGTCACCCATCTGTATATTGTGTACTTTAAGTATGTAAAGTACAAATTCTGAAATACTTGCAAGGAAACTATGAATATAATGCATTATTTTTGCCTGAATTGGTAGTTTTACATTGCATACTGAATCACACACTCAACTGTCAGTATATTTTGAGCTTACTGAGTGACTCAAGCATTACACAGATTAATTTCCTGCCAATTTGATTTAAAAGGAAACTGTATTTTTAAAAGGAAGCTGTATTTTTTTATATGGAAGTATACTTATATTTGAATATGCTTTTTTGTACTGGAGTCCATGCTTGCTCTAAAGCCATGTGTCTTACCTCCCCCTCCTTGTGAAAAATGCTCCCTGTGCACACCCGGCTCTGTGCTCGGCTGCAGCTGTGGTTGCCATGGAGCCGGCCAGCCTGGAGAACCTGTGTGTGCTGTATCACAGCCCTGACTTCATTGTGGTCAACAAGCACTGGGACATCCGCATCGACAGCAAGATGTGGTACGAGAAGCAGACGGTGCAGAGTCAGCTGCGGCACCGCTTCCCTGAGCTGGCAGACCCCGGAACTTACTACGGCTTCAGGTGACTCTGGCCCAGCGCCTCTGCCCCTCTGTCAGCGTGTCTCTCTTGGAGGCTCTGTCCTTTTGTGTGTCAGTCTGTCACTCTCTCCTTGTTACTCCTTTTGTGTCACTCCCACCCCCCCTCTCTGTATCATTGTCCCTGCGTGAGTGTGTCTCTCTCTGTTGCTCTGTCACTTCATTTTCATGTCTATAACTCTCTCTGTCACATTTTCCATCACCCTGTCACTCTTTCTTTGACTCTCTCACTCTGTCTGTCTCTCTTACCCTGTCTCTCATTTGCTTAGTTTCTCTGTCACTCTGTCTCTCTGTTTGTCTCTAACTCTGTCTCTGTGTGTCATTGCCCTTTATCAGTCTCAGTCTGTCACTGACTCCCAGTGTGTGTCTCTCTCTCTCTCAAATTTGAGCTGAAGCTTTTTCCAGGTTTGTCTAAGCATGTAGAGATCAGTGCACACTAGATTGTATAATACAACTTTATATATATATTCTTTTATATATGTATATATATATATATATATATATATATACACACACCGATCAGCCATAACATTATGACCACTGACAGGTGAAGTGAATAACACTGATAATCTCGTTATCATGGCACCTGTCAGTGGGTGGGATATATTAGGCAGCAAGTTAATATTTTGTCCTCAAAGTTGATGTGTTAGAAGCAGGAAAAATTGGCAAGTGTAAGGATCTGAACGATTTTGACAAGGGCCACATTGTGATGGCTAGCCGACTGGGTCAGAGCATCTTCAAAACTGCAGCTCTTGTGGGGTGTTCCCAGTCTGCAGTGGTCAGTACCTATCAAAAGTGGTCCAAGGAAGGAGAAGCAGTGAACCGGTGACAGGGTCATGGGCGGCCAAGGCTCACTGATGCACGTGGGGAGCGAAGGCTGGCCCGTGTGGTCCGATCCAACAGACGAGCTACTGTAGCTCAGATTGCTGAAAAAGTGAATGCTGGTTCTGATAGAAAGGTGTCAGAACACACAGTGCATCGCAGTTTATTGCGCATGGGGCTGCGTAGCCGCAGACCAGTCAGGGTGCCCATGCTGACCCCTGTACACTGCCGAAAGCGCCTACAATGGGCACGTGAGCATCAGAACTGGACCACGGAGCAATGGAAGAAGGTGGCCTGGTCTAATGAATCACGAGTTCAAGGTGTTGACTTGGCCTCCAAATTCCCCAGATCTCAATCCAATCGAGCATCTGTGGGATGTGCTGGACAAACACGTCCGATCCATGGAGGCCCCACCTCGCAACTGACAGGACTTAAAGGATCTCCCAGAGGCTCTTGACTGCTCCCCAAGGTAATTAAACAGTGATCCCTTTAAACACAAGTGTGCTAACGTCTTGGTGCCAGATAGCACAGCACACCTTCAGAGGTCATTGCAGGTCTAGCGGAGTCCATGCCTCGACGGGTCAGGGCTGTTTTGGCGGCAAAAGGGGGACCTACACAATATTAGTCAGGTGGTCATAATGTTATGGCTGATCGGTGTAATTATGATTCTAAAGAATATTCTACTTTATTCTCATCCTTGATGGCTCTATCCCCCTCTCTCTGAAAGTGAGGGAGAGAGAGAGTGCAGTACAGTATAGTGAGCTGTGGACAAACAGAGTGCAGGCCATGGTTATCTCAGATGTCCATTCTGCAGCAGTGCGGTGCAGGCTGTAATATAATGCTGCTTCTGGGATTCATTACTGTTGATGCGGCAGTGAGATATCAGTAAAATAGGAAGGTTGTGGCATCACTGCAATACATCTATGACAGGAACACACTTCTTCAAACGATACAGGGGCGGAGGCTGCACTTCTCTGCGTGTTGAATTAGTATGTGGGATTCGGCAAAGTTTACTGTTAGACTTCCCCACCTGTTGCTACAGCAATTTAAGTAATATTTCAGTTGTTATTTTTCTTTCCATAGTTAAAATCCTGATGACAGTAATAATAATGAAAAAAAGATTTAAAAAAAAGTTTAATTCTCTCACTGTTTTAAGATACCTTGTCTCTCACACTGTTTTCGGTCCAGAGTGGGCTTTCTTGCAGCTTTCTTTCTCCCATCCAGAAGAAAGAATAACAACAAATTCACAAAGTGTTTTGTTTTTTAATTACTAGGGGAAGCTTCTATATTTTATGCTATTAGGTCTTGATCTGAGCTTTTCAATTTTGCTCAGAAAATGTGGGAAATGTGGTCATATTTGATATATCCAATCCTGTGTATTGGTTTAATCTTTGCCAGTTGATATTCCAGTTGATAATTTTAATGGTAGGTGTATTTTAACAGTGAGAGACAGAATAACAAAAAACAAATCCAGAAAAACGCATTTCAAAAAAGTTATCAATTGATTTGCATGTTAATGAGGGAAATAAGTATTTGATCCCCTATCAATCAGCAGGATTTCTGGCTCCCAGGTGTCTTTTATACAGGTAAGTAGCTGAGATTAGGAGCACTCTCTTAAAGGGAGTGCTCCTAATCTCAGCTCGTTGCCTGTATAAAAGACACCTGTCCACAGAAGCAATCAATCAATCAGATTCCAAACTCTCCACCATGGCCAAGAACAAAGAGCTGTCCAAGGATGTCAGGGACAAGATTGTAGATCTACACAAGGCTGGAATGGGCTACAAGACCATCGCCAAGCAGCTTGGTGAGAAGGTGACAACAGTTGGTGCGATTATTCGCAAATGGAAGAAACACAAAATAACTGTCAGTCTCCCTCGGTCTGGGGCTCCATGCAAGATCTCACCTCGTGGAGTTTCAATGATCATGAGAACGGTGAGGAATCAGCCCAGAACTACACGGGAGGATCTTGTTAATGATCTCAAGGCAGCTGGGACCATAGTCACCACGAAAACAATTGGTAACACACTACGCCGTGAAGGACTGAAATCCTGCAGCGCCCGCAAGGTCCCCCTGCTCAAGAAAGCACATGTAGAGGCCCGTCTGAAGTTTGCCAATGAACATCTGAATGATTCAGAGGAGAACTGGGTGAAAGTGTTGTGGTCAGATGAGACCAAAATCGAGCTCTTTGGCATCAACTCAACTCGCCGTGTTTGGAGGAGGAGGAATGACCCCAAGAACACCATCCCCACCGTCAAACATGGAGGTGGAAACATTATGCTTTGGGGGTGTTTTTCTGCTAAGGGGACAGGACAACTGCACCACATCAAAGGGACGATGGATGGGGCCATGTACCGTCAAATCTTGGGTGGGAACCTCCTTCCCTCAGCCAGGGCATTGAAAATGGGTCGTGGATGGGTATTCCAGCATGACAATGACCCAAAATACACAGCCAAGGCAACAAATGAGTGGCTCAAGAAGAAGCACATTAAGGTCCTGGAGTGGCCTAGCCAGTCTCCACACCTTAATCCCATAGAAAATCTGTGGAGGGAGCTGAAGGTTCGAGTTGCCAAACGTCAGCCTCGAAACCCTAATGACTTGGAGAGGATCTGCAAAGAGGAGTGGGACAAAATCCCTCCTGAGATGTGTGCAAACCTGGTGGCCAACTACAAGAAACGTCTGAACTCTGTGATTGCCAACAAGGGTTTTGCCACCAAGTACTAAGTCGAAGGGGTCAAATACTTATTTCCCTCATTAACATGCAAATCAATGTATAACTTTTTTTAAATGCGTTTTTCTGGATTTTTTTTGTTGTTATTCTGTCTCTCACTGTTAAAATACACCTACCATTAAAATTATAGACTGATCATTTCTTTGTCAGTGGGCAAACGTACAACATCAGCAGGGGATCAAATACTTTTTTCCCTCACTGTATAGCTCTTCTGTGGTATTCTGGCTTGCTGTCCACTTGACCCCTCACGTTCTCCTCTGCCTGTGAGTCCTGTACCCATTTCCCCATTAGGACAGTCCCTGGCTTCTTTCTTTTCAATGAATTTTCTTGCCAACTCTTGTTTAGTCGCTCTGGATGTATATTGTTTATAGAGTTGTAGCATGGGGGAAATAGTACGCTGCACCTCTGAACCTCACTGCTCAATGTGTTGGTGTATTTGTAGATGTACATGTTTATTAATGGGTGCCCTGTCTCTGTGCAACAGGTTCTGTCACCAGCTGGATTTCTCCACCAGTGGGGCTCTGTGTGTGGCACTGAACCGGCCGGCAGCAGGGAAGGCTTACCGCTGCTTCAAGGAGCGCCTGGTCACCAAGGCCTACCTGGCACTGGTCTGTGTCTGTTTGTCTGTCTGTGTCTGAGGGAGACAGAGGTGGGGGAAGGTAGTCATTATGAACATAGCAACTGGGCATCCCATTGCGTTTAAAATGGGACAGAGACCGAGAGACTGAGTCAGTGGGTGGGTCCGTGTGTTTGTCTGTCAGTAAGTCGCTTTGTCCAGCCCAAGAACGTCTTCAGTTTCGTAATGTGATAATGGGTCAGTTTGTGTGTGTCTGTCTGTAGTGTGTGGCCTGTTTTGCAGTGTGTTGGCCTGTGAGAGATTGACTGGTTCTGTCCGGGTTGTCTGTTGCTGACCCAGGTGCGGGGCTTGGTGGAGAGCGGCAGGATGACCCTGGATTTTGCCATCGGGAAAAACACCTCTGAGGGGAAGACGCACATGATGTGCATCGAGGGCACAGAGGGTGAGAGAGACCATTTCCCTGCTTTTAAGGTCCTATTGCTATTAGGATTTTCCATTACTGAGGCCTCCTTTACCTTGTAGGTATCCATATCTCATGTGGCTCTTGTGATGTTGATAAAAAGTTCCTTGGATTTTTGCTGCAAAGTTGTGTATGTGTTAAAGGCACTCCAGTCCTGGGTGTGTGCTGTCTGTTAATATAATTTTAATTATTAATTAATTCACAGATGCCATGTAATACAGGCAGTCAGAGGCATAGGACAAGTTTGGCGGGGTCTACAAGTACAATGTTAACAGATTAGTCTTTTAAGGTGCTGAGGGGAGGTCTGTACTGGTCATCGTTAACAGGCTGTTTTCTCTGGCTCTCCCCCAGGCTGTGAGAACCCCAAACCCAGCCAGACCGAGCTGACAGTGCTGGAGTACGGCTGCTACAATGGAGACCCCGTAACCAAGGTCCTGCTGCAGCCCCTGACAGGTACAGCCCTACCCCAGCAGCACCCCCAGGCCTGGACAGGACAGGACAGTACAGCCCAGGAGCACGGGGCCTCAGGGCTCCCACACAGCCTAGGACACCTGTAAATATATACCCTGATTGTGGGGCCGGAGAATATATAATGTTCCAGAAAAGTCTACCAACAGAGGGGTACCGTAGATGACTCTCTGCCGATACATACGATAACAGGCAGCCGGTGTATATGCTGAACGCTGAAGTACATTCATAGACGTGCTTAACTGACAGAAGCAACTTAAACGGCTGTCGGCAGCAGCTGGTGGTAGGTGGCTGTACAGTGAAGTGAAAACCCCTGATAAATGTCACAGAAAATGTCTTCAGACCATTCCCTTATGTGACTATGGGCGCCTGGCACTAGGGTAGGGTTGCCATGATAGCACATGTCAGTTGTCAGAATATTGTGTTCTGCGGTTAGAGCAAAACCAATATCCACGATGAATATCTGAAGCCAGCACCTGTATCCCCACTAATGGATCATAGATTCAGCAAACCACACTGTTGCCCTCTAGTGGTCAATAATGCAAAACATAAGGCAGTGTGGCTAAAAACAAATGCAGTACCACTTTCTCTCAGTACTGTATCTCAGAATGTCTGTCTCAGGGGCTTACAATATCAGTGTTTCGAAATCTCAGTATCTGGAATCTCTGCGTGCCTTTCTCTCTCAATGTCTTGTTTCCCTCTCTATTCATGTCTCTCAGTGTTACGGTATTTCTTTGCATTGGTATATATTAGTGTCTTTGTCTCTCTGTGTATCACTACCTCTGTGTGTCTCTGTCACTCAGTGTTTCAGGACCTCTGTGCGTCCCTGTCTTTCAGTGCCCTGTGTCTCCGTGTCCCCCCGCAGGCCGGACGCACCAGCTCCGGGTTCACTGCAGCGCCATCGGCCACCCCATCGTGGGCGACTTCACCTACAGTTTGCGCAAGGACACCACCCCCTACCGCATGATGCTGCACGCCTACCTGCTACGCATCCCCCTGGAGCGTGAGCCCATCCAGGTCACCGCGCCCGACCCCTTCCTCCCCACTCTGGACACCAAGTGGGCCCCAGAGCGCCGGATGCAGTCCCTGGAGGGTGCTCTGGAGCAGCTGCTGGAAGACAAGGTGGAGGGGGAAGGGCAGGACCCCCCAGTCAAGAAGGACCAGGCCCCCCAAGAGAGCCCTCCCCAAGAGAGTGAGGACCAGAGGGCAAAGTGTCAGCAGTGGCTGTGTGAGTGGGCCCTGGACTGAGGGGAGCCGCCCACACTTTATACTCTGAGCACAAGCTCAGCCAAACTCTCCCCCCACCCCCCGTCCTGGTCTGACAGGTATTATGTGTACTCTGATGGCAGCTCACTGTGTTTTTCTTGCCTGCTCACTGTGATGTAACTCTCCTCTGCCTCCCCGATGCCTGTTCATTTCTTCAAACTCCACAGCGCCAACCCAGGTGTTGATATACATTTTAGCAGCAAGAAGCTGGTCATCCTTGACCATATCTCAGAATGGATCATTTCAGAAGCTATAGCATTGTGTGTGTGTGTGTGTGTGTGTGTGTGTGTGTGTGTGTGTGTGTGTGTGTGTGTGTGTGTGTGTGTGTGTGTGTGTCTGAGACTGAGACTGAGAGTGTGTGTGAGTGATTTGGTTTAAAGCTAAGAGAATTACAAACAAAAATAGATTGAGATGCTTTTTATATTTGTTGTTATTTAAGTTTACAAAGGAGCAAGCTGGTATTGCTTAGCTACCAGGTTTTTAATTTTTTTAAGTTGTATTTTAAAGTTCTCTTACTCAAAGAAAGAGAGAGAGAAAGAGATTGTTTTATTTTTTATTTTTTAACAGGGAACAAACCATTAGAAAATATTTTAACCAACCCACCTCTTTATTGGTGAGTTTTAAAGCAACAGACCTATATGCTGCTGAACCCGATGCGTGCCACATCCATTGACCGTGTCCTCTTTGCCCAGTCCCGCCAGTGTAATCTGGAGAAGGTCAAGGATCGAATTGTGCTACCATTCTTCAGCTCCCTCCCACACCATGATTCATGCACACCTGCCCTTCCCCATCACCTGTGTTATTGCTGGGGTCAGAAAACGGAGTGATCCACACTGAGAGTCATAGGGTGAGAAAGGGTGGCCGAGGATCTCTTTGGCTCAAGCCCCAACACGAAACCTAGGTGTTCTGCAGATCTTCTGAATTTTAACTGCTGATTTAGACTGTGTCACACAGGCAGTGCATGCACTACTTCTTATTGCCTTTCTAATTGGTATAGCGGGAGGCCTAGGCTGAGCTGCTCAGTCTGGGGGTGCCTCCTGCATGCAGTATTGCACATCACCATACAAAAGTGAGTCGTGTAGTACATCTTTGTTAGTGCCGTGTTTATCGTCATTGTGTTTTGTACTTGTAAACATCATGATTCTGTGTCTTAATATTGTATTTATACTTTCAAAACTATATTTATAAATGCGGAAATTAAAACGGTCCACCTTGGTGAACCACTTTAAAACACAATGGTGTGGTGTGACGTCTGTTTCTGTTCACTTGGGGTGCGCCCGAGGTGGCTTTCACCAGAGCATGAACAGAATTTGGTAGGTATATTTAAATTAAAATTGCAAAGCTGTTCCTAACCTGCAAATGCAGAAAGTTCAGAAAAATAATCCAATAATAAGAACCTTTTCCTTTAGGACCAAGTAGTGGGATTAAAATACAATTATATTTTCCTATGTGTTGCTACAGTTTAATGCACCATAGTTGCCATTCAAATGATTGTGGTTTCTTTTATTGCAGTTCCACCCTCAATATGATAACTAGGGAAAGAAATACATTATATAAACAGGTAATTTAATTAAAGATTTAAAGGTCATCTTTGCATGCACTGATCTGTTTGGAGAGTCCTGTACTTTTGCAAGGCCAACTAGCAAGCCTACAAAAAAAATCCTGTCTAATCTCTAATGTAAAACTTTTTATTTGGAATGCTATACATATAAAACTGCATTACATATGTAATATTTTGCGTGTGTGGTGTATGTGTTTACAGCCACACAGAAGCTGAAACCACTATGACTTTCACTTACTGTGCTAGTTTATATTATTGTCCTCAAAATGGAAACGCAAACAAAAAAAATGACTACATTATTCCACGTGTCGAAACTAACATCGAGTTCTTTCTGCAGGCCCATCCTGCTTCCGGACAGTTTCCGCGATGTGATTGGACGGCTGAACCGAGGACCGCTGTCCCCCTGAACCGGGGTTTCTGATTGGTGGACGACGCTGCCACACTCGGCGATCTGGCTCCGCCTACTCGCTGTGTGACAGTTTGCCCAAAGATGCGCTGGTCCGGGTGACGTCACCAGATCCGTCCCAACCCGGAAGTGTGGGTGTTTGTTGTTATCCCGTGGGTCGGTGTGTTCCGTCCCGCGTCTTTAAAGTTGACAATGTTTGGTGTATAGTGTCAAATGACTAGTGAGCACAATGCCAGCCGAAGGAGAAAGCATGGAGAACATCCGACCGTAGCAAATTGTTAAAAATAAACTTTCTAAATGTACTTTTAATTCATTTATTTTTATTTGTTTAATTATTACTCGTAACGTATTGCACAAGATGAGGGGAGTGGGACAGTTTTTGGTCTGGCTGCTGCTGGTGTTGGGGGGAGACATTCTGCAGGTAAGGAACAGCGTGTTCATTTTATTACAAATTAATGACAGCGCTTCATTTCAATGACACAAGACACCCAGAGCTGGCGTGGGTCTGTGTTCAGGGTGTTGTTTGGGGGGAGAGGGGTGTATACCCGTCTATTTTTGACGTGGAGAGAGAGTGTGTGTTCCGGAGTGATTTATTCAAACCCAGTTCTCTGCCAGCCTTATGCCAGAGAAGTTCACTGATTAAACAGCCCCCAGAAACGTGGTCTCCCTATCACACTGTAATACACTGACGTGAAGTAGAGATCGCAAACGTGAGCGTGGTCATTGTTTCCCAATGGCAGAACAAAACTGTGCGTAAAATGTAATATTACTCTCTCCGATTATTATAACTCGATATTAAGTGTCGTGCGGATCGTTTTCACTAATGCAATTTCAGTTGTTAATCGATACATGTCAACAATGCGATTTGCCAATGCTTTTATTTTGATTTTTTCCTTCTTAGCAAATGTGGTAAATCCTTTACTTTCACCAACAATGCTTTTTACCAACCGAACTGTCTTGAAGTTCATGACTTCATGTAACCCAGATAATTTGAAACCACCTCCTCTGCAAAAGCTATTTATTACTTGGATGTATTCCACAGTAACACAGCTACTGTCCTGCCATGAAGTGAACTAAGCAACTGTTACTGTTCTCCACTTAATTCACATTTCATTTTGTGTTATTTTTCAAACTTTCCCTGAATATTTTTTTAAATGGAATTCTTCTTGTTTCAAAACAAGTCCTTTTTTAATGTTAGCAAGATGTATCCGCTTGTGTATGAATATATTTGTACATCTTTATATATGGTGACACAGCCTTAACCCTAAACTTAATCCTAACCCCAACTCCCACTGTAACTCTTCATTTAATTAGATGAAATTATAGAAACTCTCAACGTATTCTGCATAGGGCCTGCAAGGGTCACAACTGGGACTCCATTCAAGTGTGGTATGTCTTAGAGAAATTATGCATTTTTAAAGAAGGACCATTCTTAAAAAAATACTTTTAATCCTGCTGTTCTGAAAATAGAAGCAAAGTAATCTTTAAATCTTTAAATTGTGTGAAAGTATATTTCCCATGAGTCAAGCTAAAAAATAAGATTCTTTTATTTCTACATTTTTGTTCTTCTACACGTGTGTCCCTCCATAAATTAATCTACTGAGTTGATTTGCTTAAGTCGGCGTGGAGTCTGTGGTGTGCAGGGCCTCGCAGGTGTGTTACTGCGGGGCTGGGGATGTGGCTCCTGCGCTAGGCCTCTGTCAGGCCTGGCCGAGTTGCTGGCCTTTGCAGTTACACTATTGTGGTGCACGTTTGTGCCAGCCTCTATCAATAGGAGGGGATGCTGGAATGCAGGGACCCGGGTGACTTGTAATAATACAGGGCATTGTGTGTGGGAGTGTTTGAATGTATTTTAATGAATCATGCTAATGAGCAATGCTCACCACCCCCAGGGTCACACTGTGAAGCACTTATTAGTAAAGAGGCCAAAGACAACAATCACAGTTCCATCAAGGAGGGAGGGAGGGAGAGAGAGGAGAGAGACAGAGAGTGTGAGTGAGTGAGTGAGTGTGTGTGCTCAGCATATCACCTGCACCCATGCTGACAGTGCCTAGGTGGACATGTGGAGAGTACTGCAATTCTAAAGACTATCCAAGCGGTTATTTAGGCATTGCCAGTGGTGAAAAAGAGATCAAATAGCTTGCAATAGCTATGGGAAATAAGTGACACGTAGTCCCCCCTTCATAAAGTTTCATTGCTTCACTGTTTCAGCTTTCCAAACTCTACTTCAAGGTGGGTTTTGTGCCAGACAGCTGTAGCAAGGTTCTTTCAAAGCAGAAATTATGTAATCCTAATTTTAAACTGACCAGCTGCAGGTCAGTTATGGACCAACTTATACGTGTTGTAACCTGACACCTTTATTATACCCAGGAGTGCTCCCTGGGAAATAATTATCCATCTTATTGTGTACACTGATACAAATAGATTGAAATGCTTTCATTACTGATGTTACTTTATCACCAAGATTAAAATCCCAAGGATCAAATTGTTAATTATAGACTAAACGGAAATGTAGAAACCCAACCATTTCTGTTAGTCAAGTTCACAAATACTCCTAGCTTTGATATAATTCTAAACAGAGATTTATTTCAACATACCCAAGCTAACCCAGCCATGACAATACACCGCAACAAATTTGGTTTGAATCGAGTGATTATTATAAAATGCAAAATTATCCAGTTCTCTCATTAAAACCACAGCTTTTATTGAGCAGTTTACAAGACGGGACATCATGTTTTCATGTTCTTTCATCTCAAAATTATTTTCTCATTCAAATAAAATATGCAAATAAGTCACATATTTCCACCACATGAAAAGTATTGCTTTGCCATTTGTTCTGTAGGAAAACAGATAGACAGCTTCAGAATCTGCAGAGTCTGGTAGACTGACCTTTCTAAAGACCCTCAGCCATGGAAAGCAAATTAATGAAAGTGCAAAGATACCTGGTTAATTGAGAGATGCACACTGGAAAAGGTAGTGCTCTGGTCAATGAGCAAATCAACAGGGAAGTGAATCTCAATAGCACTGAATGTTGACATCAGACATCGGCTTAAGGGGTCTCCTTTAATGTTTCGCATTGAGTTTTTATTTATTTATGTATGTATTTAGCCTGCAATACTGATATGGTGTAGTTCGGTGTTTTGGCTGGCAAATCTTGCAGAACTGTTCTCAGTAAAATAAGCAATAGCCTGTGACTGGTGCCCTGGAAACGCAGTTAAAAATAAGACCACATTCCTGTTGGATCATTTCAGGTTTTATGAGCTGCAGGCACTTGAACACAGTTACACTGATGAAGCAAATAATTAATCAACTGATTAAGTGAAATAAATACATGAATGAAAGAAATAAAGCAGGCACATAGTTTTGAAATATTATGATCACCTGTCACAAGCCACTCACATGAGCTAACGCCTGTTAGTGGCTTATTTGTAAGTGTTTGTACAGCCTGTGCTGTTCGCTAAATGCAGCCAAAGCGCTGGTTGAGCTATAATCCTGTTTCGCCAAACCTCTGTAAGTAAATATGGGTGAGGCACAAGGAGCTGTATATCACAGACTTCACCTGGTGTGCTGTCTGAGCTGATCTCCTACATTTGGCACAGGCCCCTGCTCTGCCCTTCCCTCAAAGCCAAACACAGTATTAGTTTCAGCACCAGTGCAGACGTTAAGCTTTATGAGCTGGTGAGTAGCAGAGAATCAAAAAGGTTTTTTGACCTTTTGGTTTATTTGCTCATTTGTTCGGTTGTTGGGTTCGAGGGCTGAGATGGCCACATTTACGGCCTTGCAAAACTCTCACACAGCTCTAAATGAGTAGCTCCCTTGCCAGTGCGAAGACCAGAAGGTGTCAATACAACCATTCCAATAAAACTTAGCTGAAGAATGTTTAAATCAACAGATCAATGAATGGCTAATTATTGACATATAACGAACGTATCCTGTAATAACAAGGTGCTCATGTATGGCTATTCTACAATATTGTGAAAGTACAAGATTTATATTTATTTTTGCAAAAAGCCTACATGGGAATAAAAGCAGTGCATTGTCATTTGTCCTAATGAAATTAATACATTTGTTAATAAACAGAAGGTGAATATCCAGTGCCCCGAGTCCACATTCTGACCATATCTGCTTCTGTTGGCTCTTTAATGAAATAAATGAATAACTCAAAGCTCCTCCTGAAAATTATTATTCTGCATCCATGTTGTGCAGCTGTTTTGATACATGATTTTTTTAAATGTAGGTATAACTTTTGGTGTGCTGCTGTGTAGCCTTGAGGCTGTTTCAGACCCAGACAGAGATTTTAAACACTGCATGCTGAATCAAATACCAAACAACTGATTTATGGGAATTACAATAAAATAAAATAAAAAAAAGATTGGCATCATTGGAGTCAACCCCAGAACGACACGCATAGTTTTGGGTTTAGGGGAATATAGTAGATTTGTATTGTTTTTTTCCCCCTCAACGAGATCATTGCAGATAGACACAAACTTAATTGACCTTATGAGGGGCAACAGCACACAAAATGCTTTCATTTGCAATTTTGCATATTAGAGTGTTGAAATCTCTAGTGATTCGTCTGCTTCCCGCCTTGGAAGTGGTTGGGGAATGGCTACAATTGTCCCTTGTTCTTAGTGGGGGCTGCTCTGTAAGGAGCCTACAATTTTTGATGTTGGCACTTCTGCAGGTTCAGTTTCACTAGAGGGGGTTGACTCAGATCTCCTCAGGTTATTCACTCAACACCTGGGCTTTGGGATTCTGCCGTGCCTTTCCGGCCTTCCCCGGAGATGTCAGTCTTGTCATCGGCAGGGAAAGGGCTTTGTGGCATTCCTGTAGAATGTGGCGCTGAGATCTGGAGCAGTGTTGTCTGTGCTGACTGCCATGGCCAAAGATGTCCGCTGGCCATCTGCTGAGCTGCTGACCAAGTATGGGAGCAGTGCTCAGCCATGGCAGGGAAGCAGCTGAGCAGGGGAAGGGCGTCTGAGTGCCCGAGGTGGTAAGGGTGTGGGGGGTAAACGCAGTAATTTATAAATTCCCTGTGACTGTTGTCCTAGAGAGCTTACAGAGAACTGATATTTTAAACGATTTTAATCATAAGTATTAAAATTGGAATTGTTTTTAATTTTGTAAAATGTGAAATACTTTAACCAAATAAACAGTATTTTACTAGAGAGCTTACAGCTCGACATGTAAAGCATGTAGGTCAGTAACAGCAGAATGCACTTGTCTAAGCAGCTCCCCTGGTGTCAGACAATGCAGTCACTGACTGGAGAATGGTGGAAGGCTGTTTTTTCATGTGGCTAACTTAGTCTTCCTGTTTTTTCTGAGTATAGTGTAGCATAGTAATGTAGTGTAGGTTACTTAGAAGTGTCTGTGGTGTGAGAGAGAGGGAGAGTGAATGAGAGAGTGTGTGCGTGTATGTATATATGTATACGTGTGTGTGTGTGTATATAAATATATATATATATATATATATATATATATATATATATATATATATATATATATATATATATATATATATATATATATATATAATATATACACTCACCTAAAGGATTATTAGGAACACCTGTTCAATTTCTCATTAATGCAATTATCTAACCAACCAATCACATGGCAGTTGCTTCAATGCATTTAGGGGTGTGGTCCTGGTCAAGACAATCTCCTGAACTCCAAACTGAATGTCTGAATGGGAAAGAAAGGTGATTTAAGCAATTTTGAGCGTGGCATGGTTGTTGGTGCCAGACGGGCCGGTCTGAGTATTTCACAATCTGCTCAGTTACTGGGATTTTCATGCACAACCATTTCTAGGGTTTACAAAGAATGGTGTGAAAAGGGAAAAACATCCAGTGTGCGGCAGTCCTGTGGGCGAAAATGCCTTGTTGATGCTAGAGGTCAGAGGAGAATGGGCCGACTGATTCAAGCTGATAGAAGAGCAACTTTGACTGAAATAACCACTCGTTACAACCGAGGTATGCAGCAAAGCATTTGTGAAGCCACAACACGTACAACCTTGAGGCGGATGGGCTACAACAGCAGAAGACCCCACCGGGTACCACTCATCTCCACTACAAATAGGAAAAAGAGGCTACAATTTGCACAAGCTCACCAAAATTGGACAGTTGAAGACTGGAAAAATGTTGCCTGGTCTGATGAGTCTGTTTCTGTTGAGACATTCAGATGGTAGAGTCAGAATTTGGCGTAAACAGAATGAGAACATGGATCCATCATGCCTTGTTACCACTGTGCAGGCTGGTGGTGGTGGTGTAATGGTGTGGGGGATGTTTTCTTGGCACACTTTAGGCCCCTTAGTGCCAATTGGGCATCGTTTAAATGCCACGGCCTACCTGAGCATTGTTTCTGACCATGTCCATCCCTTTATGACCACCATGTACCCATCCTCTGATGGCTACTTCCAGCAGGATAATGCACCATGTCACAAAGGTCGAATCATTTCAAATTGGTTTCTTGAACATGACAATGAGTTCACTGTACTAAACTGGCCCCCACAGTCACCAGATCTCAACCCAATAGAACATCTTTGGGATGTGGTGGAACGGGAGCTTCGTGCCCTGGATGTGCATCCCACAAATCTCCATCAACTCTAAGATGCTGTCCTATCAATATGGGCCAACATTTCTAAAGAATGCTTTCAGCACCTTGTTGAATCAATGCCACGTAGAATTAAGGCAGTTCTGAAGGCGAAAGGGGGTCAAACACAGTATTAGTATGGTGTTCCTAATAATCCTTTAGGTGAGTGTGTATATATATATATATATATAAGTGAGAGAGAGTGCATTTGTGTTTGTGTGACTAAACACAACGTTGAGTCAGTTCCTGGCCCGGGGGGGGCGAGGGAGAGACGGAGGGGAGGGAGGGATCTGTGCTCTCTGTTCCAGGATATCCTGTTAAAGAAAGCAGTCAGACCAGCTGCCATTGCACACAGCACAGCTCAAACACAGTGTGCACTACGGATTATACTGGTAACACTGCACTATACAATAAAGAATGGCCCACACTGACTGCACGGCACAGCACAGTACAGACTAGACTAAACTGACAATACTGCACATTACACACTGGATTATTCTGAGAATACTGCACATCGCAGACCACACTATATACATAATATGGATAATACTGCACATTACAGACCATACTATAGGGATAATACTGCACACTGCATGGAAGAACATTAGAAACTGCACAGTACTGACAGCCCTATACAGTACAGACTGGACCATAATGCACAATATAGACTGCATTAAAACTTTCACAGCAAAGACTTGCGTTTTACCAAAATATCTGATACTATCTTGCATCTTGTGTTTGTACCACATTTTTCACACTGACATTTGAGAAGTTTCCCCCAGCCTGTAGCTCTGTTATTAATCAGCCTGTCCTTGGCAGCTTGCACCCCCTATTTTACATCCATCTTATTTTCCGTTTTTAAAAAGACAAATAAAATATTTGATTTGCACATTCCAATAAATGGTTTAATGTTACCGAAACATCCAGTGAAATCTCTTTACAGTACACAGGAATACATTTACGCAGTGTGGGCATCAGATTTGTATGGTTGTGAATGAAAACAATACCAGGACAAACTACAGGTTATTGAAACTGTGAAAGCAACCTCAAAGCTGCTGTTTGTTTGATTCTGTTATACAATTGGCAGTGTGTTTGTCAAGGGTTTCTGAGTGTTTGATCTAGAACTCACTCTTCTTGTTTATACCCCCCCCCTCCAACCTCTCAGACAAACAGAGCTGTGTAGCAGGATGTGCTGACCTACACTTTAAAACTGTATTTATTTTTCAGAATGTAAACAGGGCTAAGATGTCGATTCTGAACAGTCACTGTGAAACCACATCACAGAGTGACTATAATATAACCACAAAATAAACAGCTTATCTCTCTCTCTATCCATCTTCCCCTTTTTCTTTCTAATCTAAACACACTTAATCTCACCAACTCTCCTCTCTCAATCCCCCTTTCTATGGGCCAATCTTTTCACTCTCTTCTCCCTTTCCCTCCCTCTCTCTCTCTCTCTCTCTTTTACCCCTTCCACTCTCATCTTCTTTCACTACCTCTGTCTCTGCAGTGTGAGACCGGCAGCTCGGTGACCCTCCCAGAGACGCTGCTGTTTGTCTCTACACTGGATGGCAATCTGCATGCAGTCAGCAAGCAGACTGGAGACATCAAGTGGACCCTGAAGGAAGGTGAGTCCACAGTGATCGCCCAGCTCCTCCTGGCCGATCCCACAGTACCCCCTGGAGCTGCCACACGTCCTCTAAACCTGCTCTGCTTCTCTTTCAGATCCCATCATCCAGGTTCCAGTGTATTTGGCTGAGTATGTTATTATATGACTATTATTAATGCTCTTAATAGTAGTAGTAGCAGCAGTAGTTGTGATGTTTATAGTAGAAGTAGTAGCTGTACATTTTCTACTCTCTATATTTTCTGTTCGGTGATGGCAGGACTCCTGATCCTGGCACACTGTCTTTCCTCTTGCAGACCCGGCTTTCTCCCGGACCCCAATGACGGCAGCCTATACGTGCTCGGGGGCAAGAACAAGGAGGGGCTGATGGTGAGAGGGGCACTGGGTCACACTGACGCTGGGCCAACCACACCCCTGTAATCTGTCCCATACTGTCCCATGATTTCCCACAATGTACTACTCTATTCCACACTGTCCCACACTGTCCCTCACTCTCCCACAATGTACTACACTATTCCACACTGTCCCACACAGTCCCTCGCTTTCCAACACTGTACTACACTGTCCCACACTGTCTGACAGCAGCCGCCCCAGGGCTCCTCTATCAGAAGGCGAGTAAAACTTGTCCAGGTGTCTGTTAATGGACACTGCAGGATAATGACAAAACAAGGAAGGAGAAAATGATTATTATTCATATTAGCAATACACAGAGTGTTGATGCTTTTGTGCATTTTACTGAAAAGTCAAAAAACTAAACTAAACACCCAGTTAAGAAATGTAAAACATTAAAAATGAAAACAATACACAGAAACTATATTGGGATGTCTGGTGTGCTCTTACTACTCAAGGAGAACAGGGAGAGCTCCTGGTGGAGAGAAGAGGTATTACATAAAAGCCACTGATGTGTGTACCTACAGATAAAACCCTAACATAACAAGTCGCTTTGGATAAAGGTGTTTGCTAAATTGTTGTTAATAATAATATGTGCTGTCTCTCCATGCAGAAGCTGCCCTTCACTATCCCAGAACTGGTCCAGTCCTCCCCCTGCCGAAGCTCTGATGGCGTTCTTTACACTGGTGTGTGCCGATCAGTTCTGTTATTAAGCCCTGGATCAGATAATTCCTGTCTAATTCACATTTCTATGTATATTTTCACTTAACTGACCTTGGTAGCTCATTTGTTCTAGGATGTATGATTATTGTATTTGGTATTGATTGTATTTACTCCACTTTAAAAATACATGCTTTAAAAATGTTTGTAGTGAAAACTGTAAGCTGCCCTGGGTAAGGGTGCCTGCTGAGAAATAAGTAATAGTAATGATACTAATACTTCCCCCTGAAAACATTGTGTATCAACACTGAGGTACCAGATAACTTGCATTTTTCGCCCTTTTTTTACATGCTGGATCCTGTCTCGTAAAATCTGAAATGTTTTAAAAGAGATGGGACATTAGTGTTAGTATTTCAGCATCCATCTGGTGTCGGTGTCCAGAGGGTGATTGTGCCGTGTGTCTCCAGGCAAGAAGCAGGACGCCTGGTTCGTGGTGGACCCCCAGACCGGCGAGAAACAGACCAGCCTGACCACTGGCTCCTCTGACTCCATCTGCCCCTCCGCCCCGCTGCTCTACATTGGCCGCACAGGTCAGCTCCCAGCATGCCCCTCTGCAGCCTGGACCAGTCTCTTTTCTGTTTGATTTTCACAAGCCTGATTAGGGGGAGACTTAGACTCTAAGACAGGGCAGAAGAAGAATCACAGTACGTGATTCTTTCTACTTAACTTGGTGTGAAGCAGGTTTTGTATGTGTGTACATGTGTGCTCAGAGTCCGTCAGGAAAGGGGGGATCTGTTAGTGAAGCCTTTGCTGATGGTCTCTGTTTTCATGTGGGTTTCAGAATACATGATCACCATGTACGACACGAAGACCCGCGAGCTGCGCTGGAACGCCACCTACAACTCCTACTCCGCTCCCCTGTATGACGAGAAATACGACTACAGTGCGTACTCTCTCTGTATCCCCAGGGCCCGTGCCTGTGTCTCGGCCGAGCTGTGGTCCCACTCAGACAGGGTTCTTGCTTGTTCTTTTTCTGGGGTAGTTCATCTGTACATCTCTTCAGCCTGCATTTTACAATTCATCTGAAAGGGGAGAAAGGTGTAGCTTAACTCGCCTTACCTTTTTAGGAATCTGCAAGTTGTTCATCATATCTGGTCAGTGCACCTCGGGAAGGTCTAATGCCTTGCTTTGCTACGCCCCTTGGGGAAGCACAGTAACAGTTGGCAGAAAAAAGCCAAGATTCAATTGGTAATTAAAAACATACATAGTCACACCAACATATCTAATCTCGCACCATATTCGTAATTCCACACCATATTCTTTTTCATATATACACATTGGATGAAAATAGTGAGGTTTTAACTCTCATCCTTTCTGATGCAATATGAGCAGAAATGGAGCACAACAGCTGGTGCAGCCCTGCTGTAACCCTCCCCCAACTTGTCTTGCGCTCTGTCTCTCCCCAGAGATGGCTCACTTTGCGTCCAGTGGGGACGGGCTGGTGGTGACGGTGGACCGGGACTCTGGAGACGTGCTGTGGATGCAGAACTACGGTTCCCCCGTGGTGGGAATGTACCTGTGGATCCAGGACAGCCTGCGCAGGGTCCCCCACCTCAACCTGGCCATGGAGACCCTGCGCTATCTTACCTTCACCTCCCAGCACATCCACACCATGAAGTGGAGCTACCAGTTCGTCAAGGAGCAGGCCAGCACGAAGACCCAACTCCTGTAAGAGAACACGGAGAGAGAATGATAATTGCTTTGGCAACACTGCAGACCTGTTTGTCATGCCAATAAAGCACCCTTGAATTGAATTGAATTGAATTAAATTGAATTGAGAGAGAGGGAGAAGGTAGGATAAAAGAGAGGATGACAGAGGGCAAATGTCTTGTGGAATGAAAGAGGGAAGAAAGAAGGAGAGTGTGGTTTGGAGAGAAAGTGAGCGAGAGGGAGAAGGGAGTGAGAGAGAGGGGGAGAAATAAGGCCTGCGTTTATCTAATGGGAGTCATTAGTACACAAACAGAGACTGAGGTAGGCAGGCAGACAGAAGACAAGTGAACCATCTCGCACAGGAGATTGGGCTCTCAGACCGACAGAGACCCTTCCATAAAGACCTTTGTGGTGCTTGTCTTCCTCAGACCTACTCTCTACGTTGGCAAGTTTGACTCCCACTTCTACGCTTCCACCTCGCTGGTCCACGAAGGCGTGGCAATCGTGGTAAGAACCTCTGTCTGGACCCCTGCACTGATGTACATTCCAGGATCAGTGGTGGTGGTTTCACTCCTTTGTGATGTGTTCCTGCTACTAAAGTGAAACATTTAAATTATTTATTTACACATTCTAAGAAAGTATTAAAGAGATGCATGACTAAATAAATTTAGCTGCTGCCGCTTAATCAACGCACCACATTACATTAATAGATTGACTTGATTGAGATGATTAAAGGACTTGGAAGACTATTAATCAATAAGTGGTTTAAATAAGCAGACTACATAGCCACCCTGCACTGGGAGGAATGAAGTGCAGCCTAAGATAGTTGGTCGTGTGAAATGTAGGGCCCTTTTTATAGTCAACGATGATGCCTGATGAAACCATGATAAAGCAAAGAACAAAACTGATGAAACTACTGGAAATGTACAAAATAAGGTGCAGATTTACTGTGGTAAACTTGCACAATGGATGTGAATGAATAACATTGTCTCTTAGTGAATGCTGGTGTAGCTGACTGAGTGACGGAGTTTCTCTCTTGCAGCCACGGGGGATCACACTTGCACGGATCGAGGGGCCGGTGACAGAAGATGTGACGGTGCGAGAGAGAGGCGAATGCGAGATCACACCCAGCACTGATGTGAAGTACCCGCCGGGCCACACTCTTAACAACCACTGGCTGCTCATAGGTATATCACACACACACATAAAATATGCACACATGCAGATGCTGACAGTAGGCTGCAGAAATATTCAAATACTTAATACACAGTAACTGGTTTAAGCCACATAAATGCAATTGTACATTCAGTTTTATTTGCAGAAGTCAATACACACTTTATAAGAATGTTGATATTGGAGATCAGAGGGGGGGAAAAAACTGACACAATGTTCAAATGTATTCATAAATTCAGATACAGCTTTTTGACAGGTACATTAAGTGATTCCCAATAATGATAGTCTTAGTTGTTTATGGTTTAATTTATTTTTACAACAAATACTGAATGTACACCTTTTCTCCTAAAACCAGAGCTTTCAGTTACATCGTATCTACCTAGAGCATCAATAAGACACCATTGCACATGCACTGACACATACACGCACACAGATACAGACCTGTAAAACCCCTGCACACTGTTTATGTACAATCAACAATAAAGGCTCACAGTGCACAGTGGGTTGATTTCGAAATATGATATGTGTAACTTGGTCTAAAGGGACACAATTATTCACTTGCTGTCAGAGCTCTGCAAATGTTTCTCTACAATGGTAATGAGGCGTGGCAGAAATGCACTCATTGTTGGCCAATCAAGAGGCCACAATCGTGAGGGCAGCAGAGTGGCTAGTTATATATAAACTTCTGGGAATTCAAGACTAAATATTGGTTTACCTCTATTTGTCACCCTTTGACTGATGCTTAGGCATGGCTCCCAAAACACTACTTCATCTTGAGATTAATAGTTAAGAGTCATACTAATCAGTTATACAGTAAAGTGTACTGTGTGTCCGTCTGCGTTACAGGTCACCATGAGCTGCCTCCCACTGCCCACACCACCATGCTGCGAGCCTTCCCAGAGAGTCTGCAGCGATCCGGAGAGGCGGTCATCCCTCCCCGGCCAACCCCTCACTCACCGTACCATCATGTGAGTGCCCTCCCCCTCCGCCTCCCATCTCTCCTGGCACTGACCCTCACTGGCCACTGCACCACAAGAGAAAGCTCCACTACTGTTCATGTATGGGTCATTTAGGAACAGTGCTACATAACTGATCAGTGTTGGGCAATGTGTTCACAATGATAAGTACCTGTGCTTACACTTTCTCTCGCTTAGTTCTTGCCAGTAAACCAGCACAGGGAGTCCTTCTCTACAGACTCTGATGGCCAGCCTGCTCCGCCCCCCACCCTGACGGCCGTGCTGCCGGAGTCCCTGTCCCAGAACCCCCTCACCCTGGCCGCCCTCACGCTGCTGCTGGCCGGCTGGTTGGCCTTCGCTCTCACCTACCCCCGTGTGAGTCTGCAGGGAGGGTGTGGAACATTGAGTCAGTATGTGTCTGTGGGTGTGGGTGTGTTTGATATGCAGTCTCTCTGTACCAGTGCCTCACTCTCTCCCCCCAGCGGATGGCCCAGCAGGAGAAGGTCCACAGGCAGCAGCTCGAGGAGGCTCTGGAGTCGAGGCTGCAGAGGCTTCAGTCCCAGCAGAGCCCCAGCCCCACCACGGACATAGCACCCCTTCCCAGCCCCCACAGCAGGACCAGCAGCAGTGATTCCAGCAGGATCAGTATCTCCAACGGCTCTGGTCCCCCTGGTTCCCTGCACACTGTCGAGCCTCCCCCAGCCCAAGGTGCGAGACGTCGAGAGTGAGAGAGTGAGAGTGTGAGAGTGAGAGAGTGTGAGTGTGTTGCTGAAGGATTTCAGAATTTCCTGCAGCAGTCTATGGAGTCGGCTTGAACCACATGGCTAGGTAGTTAGATCCATACCCACCCCAACTAGGAAGAAGGGGCTCCTAGCTTTGAGTCAATGCACCTATTTCCTTTGTTCATTCTGAATTTGTCCCAGAGTTGTTCAATATCCCAGGTAACTTTCAGCACACCAATTACTTCAGTAGAATACCCTTTCATTGCTTACCAGGAAAAAACATTTTTGTTTGTTTTAATATTTTCTCTCTCCTAACTTGTCTAACTCTTAACCCTTACAATTGTTTTCTGTCTTGTACATCACAAGAGTAGGTTTACCCCCTTGTTTTGGAATGACTCATAAATGCAACCCCAACTATCATTTCATTTATTGTAGTATATTATTCAGTATTTTCCACAACACAGAGCACCGGGAAGAAAAGCAGTAATTGTTATCTAAGGGTTATTATTAAGGTGCATCATCATAAAAGGATCGTTGTAAACTAAGAAGATTTTTGATTCCCAAAAGAACAACAGCGCCTGTAAAGACCTGAAAAGATACTACAAGGAAGTGTGTGTGTCTGTTGCAGACTGGGAGGGGGAGGAGGTGGTGGTGGGGAAGATCTCGTTCAGCCCAGGCGAGGTGCTGGGCCACGGGGCCGAGGGGACCTTCGTTTTCAGGTGAGTCTACACCAGTCTGCGTCTCACTGAGAGTGTTAATGCTGGAGTGGGTGGAAGAGTTGGCCGTGTTCAATGTTCAGTTAAGCAGTGGTCTTCAGCTTTGGTCCAATGTGCCCTATACCTTCACATTCCTCTCTGCTAGAGTGAAAGTGCCTTTAACATGTGGCTGTTTTTGTTTTGTTGCTTAAGTGTGAGAAATTGATGCGTTTCCAATTAAGCAATTTGCCTGCTTTCAATGATCAGATGGCTCTTTATATGTGTTGCCCCAAGTCTGAATTACTCCTGATAATGGTGAACATTGATTTATTCTTTTGGCACCTGTTTTTTTTAAAGGACAAATTAGACTTGTCCGAAATGAGAGGGATTTTTTTTTTCTTTTTTTTGCAGTGTGCCACCTTGTTCTATTTAATTGTATTGATCTTTGGGGGACCCGGCACCATTTTGTTTTTCTGGCCGAGTTCATGTAGTTGTGTGGACTTTGTTAATGTAACACTGTCTGGGGTATCTCCCACAGGGGCCTGTTCGATGGGCGGCGGGTGGCGGTGAAGCGAGTGCTGCCTGAGTGTTTCGACTTTGCTGAGCGGGAGGTGCAGCTGCTGCGCGAGTCGGACGAGCACCCCAACGTCATCCGCTACTTCTGCACTGAGCGTGACCGTCAGTTTCATTACATCGCCATCGAGCTGTGCGCCGCCACCCTGCAGGAGGTGAGCTAGGCTGGCTGCCCAATAGGGCCTCTCCCCCCCCCCCACCCCCACCCCCGCTTGTGTCCTCCAAGTTTACCGCACTGATGCTATCTTCAAGCACATCCTATATTTCGTGTGTGTTAGATGTCATAGGTTTATAAATCTGTTAGGTTGTAGTGTCAGTGGTTATTCAGCCAAGATAAACTAGCAACTTAAATCTGCTTTAAAATGTGATTGGTTGCAGTATGTGGAAGACCCCCAGTGCCCCCAGGCTGGGCTGGACCCTGTCAGCCTCCTGCAGCAGACCATGTGTGGCCTGAGCCACCTTCATTCCCTCAACATCGGTGAGCCTGTCCCCCCCAGACACTGTGCTGCAACACAAGCTTGCCTGTGTGTGGGTGTTAGGGTGTATCAGTGCGTCTGTGTGTTTCTATTTGTGTGTGTGTGTGTGTGTGTGTGAGAGTGTGTACATTTGTGTAGTTGTGCTGATCAGCCTAGCAGTGCCAGTGCCTCCTTTCCCTGTCCTCAGTAGTGCGTCTCTGCGTTTCCTCCCCAGTGCACCGGGACCTGAAGCCACGGAACATCCTGCTGTCCCTGCCTGGGCCACTGGCCAGGGTGCGTGCCGTGATCTCGGATTTCGGGCTGTGCAAGAAGCTGCCTGCCGGACGCCACAGCTTTAGCCTGCGCTCGGGCATCCCCGGCACCGAGGGCTGGATCGCCCCTGAGGTTCTTCTAGACCCACCCCGCGATAACCCCGTGAGTCCGAGCTGCTCGGTGCGACAGGCATGCAAGACACAGACAGATAGGCATCGGAGCATGGGCATGTAGAAAGACCGATGGATGGACAAACAGCAGACAAATGCACAAAAGCACACTGACAGACAGACAGACAGAGAGACAGCTGGAGGACTAAAAATAAAATAAAACAATTATTAATGTAATTGAAAAGCTCAAAGGAAAGGGACCTTCATCAGCACTACATGAAGTGGAGGAATTGTAACATGGTGTGTTCAGGAAATCTGCAGTTTGGCACATGTAGTTCAGGAGCAGTGATGCTGTTGTATGAAAAACCCTGATATTTTATAGACCGTGCCACACCGCCCTATCTGAATGTCATCTGTGTGTCCCTGTGCAGACCAGCGCGGTTGACATCTTCTCGGCCGGCTGTGTGTTCTACTACGTGGTCTCCAGGGGGCAGCACCCGTTTGGGGACACCCTGCGACGGCAATCAAACATCCTGGCTGGAGCATATGAACTGGACTGCTTCATGGACGATATTCATGGTAAGATTTGTGGGAGGTGAGCATTGCTTGTACTCTGTTTGAGCTGTGTGTGTGTTTCTTAGTGTTGCCGTGTGAGAGCAGTGCGTGTCCATGTCCGTCAGTGTATGGGTGTGTGTCTAACAGTGTGTAAGTGAACAAGCTCTTTCTCTGTCAGACGATGTGATTGCCAAGGACCTGATTGAGCAGATGATCAGCTCAGACCCCCAGGCCCGCCCCTCCACGGCCTGTGTGCTCAAACACCCCTTCTTCTGGACCCGGGAGAAACAGCTGCAGTTCTTCCAGGTCAGTCCCACTGTGCCACTGCAGACACTCTCGCTCACACGGCGGGAGGCAGCTGGCCAGCAGGAGGCCACCATAATGACGGAGTGAAAAACCAGAAAGGCACTGACAAATTAAGTTTGTTTTGCTAACACAGACCTTGCTGAAGTGAGTGCAGGGCAATGCTTAGAACACTATTAGCAGCAGGTACTCTAGTCTGTAGTGAAGGAATCTAACTTTTGTATGAGCTAAGATATTAATGATGCACTCCCTTCATATTTATGTATTTTTTAAAATAAACTTGTCCCTTGTGTCCCTAGGGGCTGTTAATGGATTTCCTGTGGCAGGGGGTTTCTAGGTTTCTGATGTGGGGGGCAAAGGGGAAGCGGGAGAAGTGCCTCCTGCCACATTGTCTTGTTAGAATTTCAGCTTTACATATTTAACGATTTCTGTTTCATGTTTTCTGCAGTAGCAGAATGTTTTGACACCCCACCATTTCTGTGTGTGTCTTTGTGTGCGTGTGCATATACATGTGTGTATGCACATGCTTTGCAGGATGTGAGTGACCGGATCGAGAAGGAGCCAGCTGACAGCCCCATCGTGGTGCGGCTGGAGGCGGGAGGCAGGACTGTAGTCAGGACCAACTGGCGGATGCACATCTCTGTCCCTCTGCAGACAGGTCAGTTTTTCCAAGGGGATGGGGGGGGGATTCGGGTTTGTCAGGCAGTAAAATAATACTCTGAGACAACTGACAGAGATACAGTGTGCAAGTGCCCTGACAGCACTATTTTTCCCTACCCTCAGACTTGAGAAAGTTCCGCACCTACAAAGGAAACTCGGTCCGGGATCTGCTCCGTGCCATGAGGAATAAGGTGCGTGAGCTGAAGGAACGTGGGGGTGGCGCTATAGAAGGGTGCTGTATAAAGAGGGATGACTGAGGCTTGTGTGGGAAGTGTGTTCCTCTGTTGGAAGCCACATTGCATAACTATCCCCCTCCCACCATTCTCTCCTGCAGAAGCACCACTACCACGAGCTGCCCAGCGAGGTGCAGGAGACGCTGGGCGAGGTGCCCGAGGGCTTCGTACACTACTTCACTTCCCGCTTCCCCCGCCTGCTGATGCACACGCACGGCGCCCTGCAGCTCTGTGCCCCCGAGCGCCCCTTCCACCCCTACTACCCTGCCCCCATTCCGCGCTGAGAGAGAGGCGCACCCCATAAGCTAAAGAGCAAGGCGGACAGTTCGTGAGCGATCTTAAGAGGCACAGAGTTGAGGAGGCCAGTGCTGGGAGACTCCCCATTCGCACTCGAGAGTCAGCCTGGACAGCACTCTCTCCCTCTCTCTCTCTACATGCACTCTCTCTCCTTTTTTAAGAGTACTTTCAGGCTCTCACACATGCTCACTCTTCAATTCACACTCGCCTGTGGAGCACTCTCTCAGACTCGCTGACTGCCATTAAACAGCCTCCAGACGGCCCAGACAGCCTGTTGCACTTTGACCTCTCGGAAAGAAAGGAAGCCTCTCGCAGTCTTGTCGGGTCTGTCCGTTTACTGTCGCACCCAGAATGGCTCCCCTCTTGTCCCCTTGCTCAGCCCCTATGATCAACCCCCAAGGCTGCCGCCACACCAATACTGCCTGAGAGGGGCCTTCAGAGCAGAGCGGGCTTTGGGAACAGATAGCCAGCAGCCTATGGTTGAGAACAGCTCACACACAAGAAGCAGGAAGAGTAGCAGAGGGTGTGAGAGAGAGAGAGAGAGAGAGAGAGTGAGTGTCCCCAGCATGTGGGGAAAAAAAAGGGGCTGCAGGGGGATCAAGAGCTTATGGGACTGTGGTGAAGGGGGATGCGGCGCATTTCTATTGAATAGGTCATTTCAAGACGTCAAGTCCGAAGTCTTTTAATTCCTAATTGATTTGTAACAGATGCAATTATTTTAAGTGATTTTTATTTTTTTATCAATTAGTTTTTCTATTTTCACACAGACAACTATATTCTCACTGCTACGGTTTCCACGGTTGTTGCTAGTGGTTTTAAAATGGTTTGAATGCACGGACACTGTAACAGTTTGTACACTGGATTGTATCTCAGGCTGAACAGGGATAAGCGGCTCCAGCGGATGAATGGCTTTCTGGCAGTGATTATTGCTGCAATCTGGAAGCTTCATGTGTTGGATTCAGTTTCAGCCATTTTATTTTTTTATCAGTCTCAAGAAGTTTGAAGATTTATTGAATTTGACCACCACTGTCAAGGTGATGGATCAATTCTTGTGTCCGATGACATGAAATCATTTTGAATGTTTTTATATTAATCTAAAACATATTTAATTATATTTATATTGCTGTATATTTGTCCTTGTAAAAAAATAAAATGTTTTTGTATATATATTAGTATTGGAGGATTTACAAAGAATCTTTCCCAAATATTGTAACAGTATGCAAGGAAATGTGGCAGGGCATCAAGATGACCACGATATTAACTTCTAAAGCTTGTGCTTAAATAAGTAACGGCAGGTCTGAATTTCCCCAATGTCTGCAAATCTTTGTGATCCCAGTTTACAGAAAGGCCTCAGCAGGGTCAAAACCAGATTTGCTGGCATCAGTGTGAAACAACCAGTCAAAAAGGGCCCATAATGAAGGGCTAGTGGGCACTCGATCAAGTGTAAATGGGGTTTCAGTGTTTATTCCAGTGCAGCACAGGTCTGGGCAAACAGCTGGTGAATCTTTAAACAAAGCAGTAACTGCATTTGTAACTGAAGTTTCTCTTGCTGCAAAAGATCCACCCCCCTCTTTAAATAGCATTTGTGTTATTGTGGATTGCACTGGGGACAGTTTTGTACTGAAGTTTTAAATAAATTGATATTTAAAAGTCTTTTAGGAGGTTGTCATGTTTTTTTTTTTTTTTTTAAGATGCCACAGGCTGCATATGAATGGGTATTTCAGTCGTGTCTGAAGAGACTAATTTAAACGGTATGGCTGGATTATAACAGCAGCATTGCATTCTCACTCTTTGTCCAGATGGGCTCACTGATTGTGTTGGGACTGTGTTGCTGTGCCAACTCATTGGACTTGGCACCCTCCATCTACCACAGTGGCAGAGTGTCTGAGATCCCCAGTTTTTTTTTTTTTTTTTTTTACATAACATAGGTTTGAATATTAGAAAAACAGAATGTGACAAAATGGTTATATTGTTCTAGATCAGAATTAATGGTTATGAGTTTAATGAGCTAGATTTCAAAACTTGAAATGGAAGATGGGTAGGAGCCAAAATGAAGAAATGCCTCAAGTTGTAGCTTTGTCAGGTGTACATACACTAATTTAATCATGACAAAGTAATTCAGTTTTAGTCTTTATAACCACATGCACTAGTGAGCAGTTCTGTTTGAGATTGTCTTCAGTTTAACAATGTGCTGGTCCAGTTCTGAGAAGACTACAGTGAACACCAACCACAACACAAACTCTACCATCAAGATGCCTTGGGCCTTACAGCAAGCCAGTGTGGATAAAACTGGTAAGGACTTAAATACAGCAGCGGTTATTCAAAACTATATATAAATGTAACCAAGCATAACATTTGGCAAGAAAATCTCATTAACAGCCTTTTTTTTTTTTAATTCAAAATTTCCTTAAGATTTTTCCATTATGGAGTACCTGTCCTTTACGGACATTCAGCATTTGGATGAGTCAGTGTACACTAAATATATTTAGTTACTTAAATTAAAAAATACAAACATTAATTGAAATGTGCTTCTGCATAAGTCTGTTGATGAGCAAGGTAACCTAACTTGAAGCAATTTGGTTCAGACCAGAATTGAAGATTTGCCAAGCCCACAATATAGCCTTAAGTATGATCACTTGAATGTAGATTTAAGTGGCTAGAAGACCACTGTAGGTCATTCTTTAAATTAAATGCACTGGAAAACACAAAATCCAACATTGCTGCATTGACCCAATCTTTCACAAACCAGCCTCCAGATTTTAAAGAATCTTTATTTGAAATATAAAGGAAACGTACACTAAACAATGTACTGCTATATTCAGAACAGTTTTATACAGTGGAGTTTAGATTTTTTTACAGAAAGACAAACCAACAACTAAAAAACACATAAGACTCCCAAGTAAAAGTATGAACAGACACCCAAAGAGCATACATGATGGTTTCCTTTACCTACAGTCTTGATTCGAGGCGAGTATTACAGATTGAACACAGTTGGCGCTGGAACCATGAAGATATAAAAATGTGCATTCAACTATACAACAGCCTGGATTTCAATCCAAGCTTGTAAAATATAAAACTCTGGTGTGGTACGTTTGAGTGAAACAACGCTGATAAAAAATCCGGAACCAAATTTGGCCAACAGTAGCTTTGTAGACCTCAGGAGCAGTCTGTTCAAGATAAAAGCAGAGGTGAGGAGGTGGGAGTATTTACAGGGCGTTGTGGGGACTCAGTCCAGGGGCTCAAGGGGCCGCGGTCTTGCGGGCCGCGGTGGACTTGCAGGCCATCAGCTTCTCCACCATAGTGCGGGCGTAGCGCAGCCGGCTGGCCAGCTCCTTGCAGCAGCCGTGCTCCTCGATCAGGCTCAGTTTGTAGGTGCGGAACTCCCTCTTCTCGTCAATGTACGTTACCGCCGCCATCAGTGGGCACAGGATGATTTTTGTGTGGTCCTGTAGCACAGAGAGGGGTAGAATTCCTCAGCTTGATTTCTTTATTAGAAGCAGCAAGATTTCAAAAAGGGGTACAATTATAGCCCTGACCTTCTCGAGCAAAATCTTACAACTGCATAAACCAAATGCATGCCATTAATTGAAGATTAAGGAGGCAAGGATTACAAGATTTATATATTTTTTTTAAATGGACTTCTGATGCTGCATCAAGTCATTTCATTATTAAAATAATGCCGTAAAAGTTCTCTCCCTCCCCATTCTGCTTGGGCAGTGGGAGCTCGAGCTCACCTGGAAGAAGTTGATCTGCACGGTGCCGTTGCTCAGGTGCAGCACGATGGCACTCTTGGTGCGGAACCAGTGGCGCAGGAAGGGCAGGCGGGCCAGTTCGTCACCGTCCCGCGGGGTGATGTTGGCACCAGCTTTCAGCAGGTGCTCACTCATGTAGTTCCGGAAATACTTCAGCAGTGTGATCTGATGGGGGCAGAGGAGCAAGAGGGTCAAGGGAGAAAATGGACCGTGCAAGCAAGGTCCTGTGAGGATGTGGCAATGGGCCGGACACATTTAAAGAACAGATCAGTCAGTCAAAGAAAGCCATCAAATGGATCCCATGAGACGAAAAACCTAGAATGTGACCACAAAACTTTGCAGGCGTGACATAGAAAAGGGAAGCTATTGATCAAAGCATGTGGAACCACTTGGGGAGTCTTTCACACAGTAGATATGTGCCAATTAAGGTTATGACAACACCCAAGGAGACCGTAAGGTCCATCTTATTTAGCGGTTAGTAGCTTACCAAGAACCACATCTATATTTGGAAATTGGATTGCCATGCAAGTGAAAAACAGGCTGTGAACCAAGTTAATTCAGTCCAATTTACTCCCCCCAGTGTGAGGGTCCTGTCTGCACTGACCTTTTTGGTGAGCACAGGTGGGTAGGAGCGCACGCTGAGATAGGACTCCGAGTTGTTCCTCTCAATGTACTGGAGGCTGTCACCGTCGTCATACATGATGAGCCGAGTAGAGTCGTTGAACAATACGCCCACACTGTTGTCACACAGTTGGTACCCTGGGGGGACAGAGCGAGCACGGTCAGACACTGGGACAGAACAGGCACTGCAGAGGGAGAGGGACTACAACACTAGAAAAGGTGGTAGCACCTAATGCAGAACATCAACCCAGTGAGGGCAGAACAAGAATAGAAATACCAGAATCCATTTCAATCTGGAATGTGACATTGAGACCTGGCACCGAATGGGGGAATCTGGGAGTTCAGGCAGTTCACTCACCAAGGCCGTACTTGTCGGAGTAGTCCACCCACTTGCTGATCCAAAAAATGGGGATGCAGGCGGGGTCCTCAGCCTCCTCTGTGAATTAAAATAAATAGATTTCATACCAGCCTCAAAATCATTTAACCAACCTGCCAGCCTTAATAGTCAAGCTTAAAATAATTTTAGACCACAAAGAACTAGGGCTCTTATCAGGGTCATATTAATATCTAAACAAGTCTATTACTTAAATCTTTGTAACCATTTTGAAGTGTATACATTTTCCTTTCAATCAATGAAGATGCAAAAACTAAAACTCAAAACAATTGAACAAGAAAAATAAAGCAGCACTTCCTTTAAACATCACCTGCATCTGCAGAGACAGAAGTGACCATTCAAGAATAGTCGAGACATTGTTTTTCTCGGACAGTGGCTACACAGCAACCTGCACGATAAGTTACAATTTCAGTTGTACAGAACACGGGGCCCCTATTCATGTAAAGCTGGGCACCTTCACATCAGCACAGCCCAGCCCAGCATGCAATAATCAATAGGGAGCCATTTGACTCCAGTCATCCTTGACCAAGTGCCACCAGCACACTCAAGCCTCCTCACCTTGTCTGATTAGCACTCTCTCCGAGGGTTTGGACATGTTGACACTGGAGAGCTGCTGCAGCAGGTCCGTCAGGTGGCTGTCCACAGCCTCCTGGCCCTCCCTGTACAGGAGCACATGGTCAGAGGCCAGTAGTCCCAGAGATGGGCAACGATTACGGTCACTGCTCTACCCATATCCAAGCTTATAAACAGTTTTAAAATGCAAATTACACTTTAACACTAACAGAAACTGGTATTCAGGGGCATTGCTCCTGCGAACAGATAAGGGAGCGCACACTCACCCGAGCTGGGGATCCTCCTTCTGCTCAAGCTTGCCCATCTTCTCTGCAGGACTGTCAGGCCCTGAGAAGGAGGAAATTCAAGTAAGCCCAAAGTGCAAGAGGCTACAAGGTGAGCAGATCAAGACTACTGCAAGAACTACCAACATGGTCCAATTTTAACACCAGTCACTTAATCACACCCCCCTGGACTTCTAAGCAAGTCTAACTTTGTAGCAGGAACTTTTCAAGTCCATATCCGATTGCATCTATACAGTACTAGGGAGAGACGGGTTTCGTACCTTTGTTTAGCGCAGTGAGGGGTCTGCGGAGGCTGGGGTCCACAGAGCTGGGAGCGATTGAGAAGCGGGGGGGCACTGTGAGGCAGGTGGTGGGCAGCCGCTGGGGGATGTAGCCGGAGGTGAAGAACTCGTCTGTGAGCAGCTCGCCGATGGATGGCCGACTCGTGGGATCGGCATGCAGCATCCTCTTAATCAAGGCGGTTGCAACGGGGTTAATGTGCTGCAGGGGGGAGGCAAGCAAGGTGGGAGTGAATTTGGGGGGGGGGGGGAGAGACATGAAAGCAGAAACACAAAATGGGATATGAAAACCAGAAAACTACACATGTAGGCATCCATCCTTCAGTGATTGAACCTAAACGAAGTTCAATTCAAGGAGGCACAACTGCAGTGAGTGGATTGTGAAATATGGGAGGAAACTGGAAACACCCACACCACTCAGGTGACGTGTAAATCCATCTTTATACAGGGAGGGAGGGAGGCGGAGACAAAGGGGATCGAGTCAGCAAGACAACCAGGTGGGAGAGGGGGATTGTAGCTCACCCTGGGAACGGTGTAGTCATTCTTCTTGATGCGGATGTACGTCTCCTTCAGGCAGGAGGTCTCAAAGGGAGGCTTCCCAACCAGTAGTGTGTAGCTGTATAGGGAGAGAGGAGGAGCAGTGAGGCGAAGAGCAGGGCATTCTCTAGACTGCCAGCCCCTATATTCCACCCCACTAACCCAAAATGCAGGCAATGAAGCCCCTCCACACAATTTCAAGCCTTTACTCAAGTCCCACCCTCTCCCCCTGTATGCACACTTACAGGATGCAGCCCAATGACCAGATGTCAACCTCAAAGCTGTGGCCCTTCTTGCACAGAACCTCAGGGGCAATGTAGTTGGGCGTCCCACACAGGGTCTTCTTCCTCTCACCGTCGTACTCTATCTTTGTGGCCAGGCCAAAATCACCTGATAGGAGAGAGAGACTTCAGATCAGGAATCAGCCTTTTTCACTTAAATAGAGAACTCAAAAGGTGTGCTCAAGACTACAGAGTTGCTTCAGGTCTGCAGGTTTGTTTTGCTCAGACTATACATTCTCAGCATCTGTTTCATTGCGAAACATCTGTTGACGAAAAATGTTTAAGACATCACAGCTCTGAAACCCACCAGACCAATACAGAACCTGCCAGTATGGACTGGAGACCATATACACATTACAGTTTCCTTCAGGGGCTGTAGAGATACCCAAAAGTTTAAACATTACAAATTCAGAC
Organism: Amia ocellicauda; assembly: GCF_036373705.1. Classification (NCBI taxonomy): domain Eukaryota; kingdom Metazoa; phylum Chordata; class Actinopteri; order Amiiformes; family Amiidae; genus Amia; species Amia ocellicauda. The sequence continues at coordinate 12,377,185 of NC_089866.1, read as the reverse complement.
TTGTACGACTAGGAGCCCCAAGACAAAAGTTAGCGAAGCATATTCACCTATCTTGACCTCCATCTCATCATTCAGAAAGAGGTTGCCCAGCTTGAGGTCTCTGTGGATGACTCGGTTGTTATGGAGATACTGGCATCCTACAATAGTCTGCCTCATATAGTAGCGTGCTTCTGGTTCTGTCACTGCCTTCCTCCTCTTGTGCAGCTCCAACAGAGACTGGGGAGACAAAGGAAACCTGTCATTTGCAGGAGGAGCACAAACAGCTGGTTCACAATGGAGTTGCTCACACATAGTATCTCTAATTCAAGTGGACAAGGTGAAAACTGGGCTACTTTAGGAGGTTGATCTGTTCAGTCATCAACAGACTTTGTAGCATTTAGATTTCTAAATCGGTTTCAAAAGGGGCTTTGCCCAACTCATCTAACACAGGTTGTGGAGTGAAACCCAAAAATAAAAGGCAGGCAGATTATAGACCATAGAGGAACCGTCATTCACAATGAAATCAGTCTAGCAAATGGGAAACTGGTGATCACAGTATTTAAAACTATTGACCTAGGATTCTGCAAGAGGGACAGTGGAAAGCATGTGCACAGCATGGGGTGTTCATGGCAAACTATATTGCTGTACTAGCCGTATAATGGAGTCAAACGTGCATATGAATAGGATACTTTGATTTGGATCCTTTATAACAAAGTGTATGGAGATATGAGTGTCATTCCACAAATAAGCTCTAGGTGGCAACATGCTTATTTAAACTGGAATTGAAGAAACTTATGAAAAGTAGTAGAAACTATGAAAGTGGTGCAGCACATTTCTAAAAAGAAACCACAAAGCAGCATCACGCCCTAAAAGTAACCAAGAGGGTTGCAAAGAAGGGTTTGTGTCCGAAAGAGCAACGCGGTCTCTTTAAATCTCGTTGGAACGGAGGCAGGCTGGAATGCCACCGAAACAGGAAGCGCTGGGACGCCACGGCCATGCGAGTCAAGACAACAGTATAGGGAAGGGGGGTCACATGTGTAAACGGCTGCGAGCAAAATCCCTTTCAGGCCTGTGTGTATTCAGGTCCGCTACACAAAAGAATCAAACGGTACCAGTACCACCTCAGTTCTCCTATGAACATTTTCATCATGGGGACAAGACGCTGTTTTCAGATGTAGTATATAACCCCTGATTTGATAGAATAATCCCTATTGTTTGGTGCAACTTCGCCCATCAACAAGGTACAAATTCGGTTTATTGCACATTTAAAACTACATCCATGTTGTGATCGGGTACAGACGTGCGAGTACTTGTTTCCGTCAGTTAAAAAAGGGCTGCACTCATTCTACCCTACCCCCCTCCCGCCTCGGTGATACACCGGATCACTCACCCTTCTCCGGCAGATCTCCAGAACCACATACACGAAATCATCGTCCTCGAAAAACCCGTGAAAGCCCACCACATGGGCGTTATTGAGGCTTTTGTGGATCGTGATCTCCATGGACATTTTCTCCTTCTGGTGCGGCTTCAGCAGCATCGACTTCGGGACGACCTTCCCGGCGAAGACCTCTTTCGTGTCCATGTCCGTGATCTCGTAGCATTTCGCAAAGCCACCTTTCCCCAGAAACCTGCCCCTTAGGTACCTCTTCTTGGTCCGGGGGTCCACCAGAATATCGGGGATCTCCTTCAAAGGGGCCGACTTGGGGTCAACGTGCGCTGAGGGCTTCACCGCCTTTACTGGTGCTGCGCTCATGTTGTAAACAGCTCTTAATAAAATCAGTTCTTCGTAGGTTTCAAGTATGCCTCTCACAACATAAATATATAACTTAAATCAGCAACAAAACGGAAACGACAGCAGTCAGTCACAAGGCACTACTGAGACTAGGCTGCATCGAAAGTGTCCTCAATTCAAATCAAAACGCAGTCTTACTGTCAACCCCCAATACGCGCTTTCGCCTCATGCAGGAAAATAGCTTATATACTCAAACCGCGGCGATAATGTGATGTGCAAAAAATATATATATGCTATTTAAATTCCTTGAGCCAGCCCTCACTCCCCAGTGACAGTCCGTCCTGGCCCCCGTCTCTCTCCAGCGATACTGAGCCTGTCGCTGCCGCAGCATTTCAAATCTAGCACCGTTCGTTAAAAGCGGGAGCGGCGCCTGTGATTGGTCGGCCCGATTTGAAATCCAACCCGCCCGCCGCAAAGCAGCATGGGAGTCCTCCAAGTTTAAATAGCCGACTATGCATTGAAGCAGCTTTATTGGCAAAACAACAACCATTACAGAATGACAAAACACAAATGCTTGATTTATGAGACTGGATACGCTGGGGAGGAATGCTATAATTAAATGGTTCTAATGTTGTTTTATCCACAAAACACCACAAATCAGTATCTTTATTTTTTTTTCTATATTTGTGTAGGGATGTGTTTGCAAATAGGATGAGCATTGAAGTGTATTCAGTTTATGATATCGGACATCTATATAACTTGCATTGTATCACCACACGTCCTCACCCAATCAATGTACTTTGCATGGCTCTATGTATTTTGTCTGCTGCTGGCTCATGTCTTAAAAACACTGCTTCGTTTCACCAACTTCGCTGTCGACAGCTGGCTCTTGATGTTAATGAGAGAGAGAGAGATGTACAGATATAGCGAGTTAGACAGGGATAGAGATTTAGAGCTGGTTATATATAGAGACACCAATTGTGCAGTTGCATAATCATGTCCCTCCAACACATTTGCCTCTTCTACATAATCACTATTCTTCTTTATACAAGCACATACGTCTCTCTCCACTTCTCAAAATATAGTCTTTTTTTTGCCCTGGTATGTAAACCATCACTTTCCCAGCTGCACAAGCATATCTGTCTCATAAACAAAATGTAGGCTTATATTGTATATCAGCATCACTAGGATCATTACACAACCACATCCCTAGATATATAAATAAGAAATACATATCAGTGTTGACTATATCTAGGCTATATGAAAGATCGACTCCACTTATATTTAAGTGAACCTTTTTTCGGTACAATAGCTTCAAGTGGTTCAATGCTTCGGAAATGCTTCGGTTTCCCCATCACTACCTGTCACCGTCCATCACTAAGTTGACGCACAATAATGAGCGGAGTCTTCGGATGACAGACACCCGTCGCAGCCAATCACGTTATCGATCACTACCAGTCTGACGTCACGCACCGGCTGCACATACACATGTTCCAGGATGAGACAGTGGCTGCCAAAGAACAAGAGAGACTTTACACATATATAGAGAGAGAGATAAACAGAAATACAATTTTGTATGTGAATATAGGTGAGGTGATCCAAGTACGACCTCCTCAGGAAACATATGAAGCCACGTAGCAATTAAACTTTAAAGAGCTGGGTGTCTTCACACTGCCACCGGACAGGGGTGCTGTTTGACCAAAAACTGAAGATTTCAACAAGGTAAATCAACCAAGGACTCTTAGTAGTGTCGGCGTCTAAGATTATGATTAGTTATTTATTTTAATTGTATTTATTATTAAGGGATATATATATATATATATATATATATATATATATATATATATATATATATATATATATATATATATATATATATATAATTGTATTCTGAACTGTGAAACTAAATAAATAATAGGTAGACTGTAGACAATAGCACATAGCCATGGCCCCTTGGTGGCGATATGTTCCTGATTACCATTGAGACACTATTACTATTACTATTATCTTGTTTACTTATATTGAACTAATTATATTATTTTCAATATGTTAGTATATTCTCTTCAGCATTAATTTGAGTTTTCACTGAATTACAAGTGATGGAAGATGGAAGAGAAAACAACAGGAAAGGAGCCCATATGGTAGCACAGCAAAGTACAGAACAAAACCAGAAAAGGGAGCTACAAACAGATCAAATAAGTGAAAGAGCCACCAAGACCTTCCTATGTTTTTCCACAAGCTTGTGGTTTCATCAGTCCTTATAAAATCAGATATCTCACCATCTTCCAGTAGACCTTATCCATAGGTTGGTTGTGTCTTGGAATTCAGTTTAGTATACTTGGTCCATTGGTCAACAATTCTTCTTGCTATGGGTTCAGTCTATTGCTTTTTAACTGTCAGTGTAAGGGTAAAGACACTCAATAGCAATAGACCATTTGTGGTCTAGCCCATGAGTGTGCTTGTGTCTCCTCTTGTTATTCCCAGCATATATCACACTTCACTTCATACCTAGTCTTCTAAAAGCACTGGTTTTCAATTGGTGATATTGAAGGCTGGGGGGTTGCAAATTTATTTATACCAAAATAAGCAGATGCATTGAATTACCAATGTTAAGAAATGGTAACAAAATAGTAAAAGTAAGGACACATGGAGCTCTGAGTTCCTGTGCAAACTGTGCTAGAGAAGGAATAAAATACTATCATTAAATTGGTTAAATGTTCACAGTATGCCTAACTGAATTTAAATCCAGTCAGTGTTGATTTGTGCGAGTTAGCGTTCAATTAATTCAAATTCAAATTGAATTTTTATGATTAATTGTTTTTACATTTAGGTCCATTAAAAGATAGTTTAAAATAATCTGAGGGAACAACACATCTGACTAGTCACCAGTCAGTGAATATTCAAGAGAGGAAGGTACAGGAGGGATATCTACTCACACAAACAATTAAATAGTGCTAGTGATAAAACAATACAATATATGTGGATTAATTGCCTCAGTCTCTATCGTATACATTTGCCTCTACACTCTACATTGTTGACCTCCTCTAGTGTGCTGAAATTTACTTCAGTCTTTGATCGCTTTGATGGTAACACTTTAATATGCATAGCAAGTGTAAATCATATCTCCCCAGATTACTTCTGTATTGTTTATAAGTGTTTCAGAAAACTACAGTTCTCCTTATGGGTCTTTTTCAAGAACAAAACCGCAATATTTTACAGTGCCCCTTGCTGGCACACAAAACATGGAGCATAAAGTCCTAAGGTTTGCAGCAACAGATTTGCCACCCTGGGGGTGATATGTGTTTGTGTAGCACAGCATTCAGATCAATCACGCGGTCAAAGCTGGTGTATATGATAATCTTTGCAGGACATATCAGCCATCGCAACTCAAATTGCATCTTTTGATGAAGTTTGATGCCATTGTATCATTTTGGAGGGAAAATACTGTGTGCTATTCCTATCAACAGTATGCATTCCCCTCCATCGTCTTCTTGACACATATGCGCTGGGGTGCATGGCCAAAATATGCCCCAGCTATGCTAAGGTCTGGTTGGAATCATGTTATGTCACTTAGGGTAAGATATTTGGCAGCGGTCCGGGCAGGGGGGTGGAACCAGCATGATAGTTAGGAAAAGGGTTGAAAGGGGGGGATTGAAAGTCAGTACCCCCAGTGGGGAGCTGTTTGTAAACACGGCCCTGTTCTTCTGTTAGTGTTGCCATGCGTTGGTTGGCAATTGCATTAGAGAACATTAGTGACTATCTGATGGTGAGAGAAACCAGTGAGCACTCCACTGATGTGCACAGGGTTTTGTTTTCTTACATATCCCTTAAAAACACTAACACAAGGAGATGTGATTTATTAGGAAGATTGATATTTGATAAGTCTCTATAAATAGAATTAAATCATGCGTGTGAGTGAAAATACAATAAAGGAAGTGCTTTGAGGTTGCTCACCCCTCACTGTGTTGAGCGTGGGAGGTCAAGGCAGTATCAGAAATAGACCAGAATATGTAGAATATGTTCTGTTCTAAATGTTGCTTTATTGGCTGACTATTCCTCCTTAGAACATTGTGCTCATCTTTTAACCTTCTGAAAGCCTGGCTCTGTCCTCATTTGTGAGGATTAGCATTCAAAAACATTAACAACATGCTTTTTGTCAAGGGAACAGAAAGGGGAAACTCTAGCTATTTGCATATCAAAAGCTCCAGTACTTGAGTGGAGGAGAGCACACAATCGGTCAAGAAGATTGCATTCATTTATTTCTTGTTAATGGCTTTTTTCCATGTTTGGATCACGTAGAGAAAGAAAGGGGCAAATAACATTGAAATCATTTTGGATTGGTTCCAACATGTCCCTGCATTTGAAGTAATCAAATCTAGTGTTAGGTGACCTCTCCAGCACAGAGGGATCTTTTGTGAATTCAAAGTTATTTAATATTAATTTTATTGTGTTTATGTGTCTAACTTATTTTGTGCTTGGTTTAATTAACCAGCTACATAGTTAATTATTTTTGGAAGACAAAAATAACTTGATACACCCCCCAGTCCCAGTAGAGAAGCACCACCAGACAGAAGAATTCAAACTACCAGATTGAATGCCCTATCAGTCCTCAGGTTACAGCCTTAACGTATCTGCTATTTGTTTTCCAAGAACAGAGACCATGTTATTTACTAGAATGTAGTGCTGTAGATGTCCCCAGTAGTCTGTAAGGCTGCTGGGCAGGGCTAGCTCAGTCAACAGAGCGCCTTGGCTCCTCTTGCTTATTAGCTCTTTAAATAGCCTCAGGTGACACGTGAGAGAGTTTTTAAAAAGAAAAGAGCAGAAAAACAACAAACAACTCGCAGACAGAGACAGCCAGCCTCGTGTATGGTGTACTGTGTATTGTGGGAAGGGAGGTGGAGACACCATTTCTAGTCTCCCTCCCGGATGCACCATCCACCCCCGCCTTGTTTTCTGAGCATCAGCCAGGCGTTTCAGAGCAAGTTGAGCTCTGTTGTGACAGTGATGCACTTATTGTTATTCTCAGTCTGTGCATGTGAACGTGGCCCTGTTGGATTCTCCAGTCTCCATGTCTACTGTTCAGATGCAGTAGGCTGAATAGACAGTGCAACATCAACAGATGGAAACACAAACACGGGCCGCATGGTTCGCTGGTAGGATTGAGTCATGGGATTTATTCCACCACTGGCGCCTTGTTGCCTTTGAGTTATTGGCTGTGAAGTTCAGACCTCTTACTGGTTGTATCTGGATGCTGTCCTGCCATTTTTAACATTGATGACCGTGCTCAGGAAGGGCCCTGCTGTGAGGTAGCCATCCATCGCTTTGTCACACACTTTATAAACAATACTTCTCCTTCTCCCTTTCCCTTTAGTTTTGATCTAAATATTTTCTATTTGTCCTTCCTTCTCTCATTACTTAGATGATTGGCCAGGTGAGGTGGGGATGCTAGGTACTGCACAACAGATCCATAGAGAATTTAAAAGGAGAACATACCAAATAAACATGCTAAGAGCATTTGGCAAAATTGAGGTCAATTGGTGTTTTGCAGCTGATGCTCCCAGTTCTGCATAGATGACGTGATGTGGCCCCATCTGGAGAGGCCCCTGCTATTGCGAGTGGTGCGAGTGGTGCTCGTGGGTGGGTGGGTGGGTGGGGGGGGGAGGGATCTAGGCCATGCGCCAGCCAAGTGGTCACGGAGCTCTTCAAACCTTCCTTCCTCTCCATTTAGGAGCCTTTGATTTCCCCATGTGTGCCTGCATTTCAAACACTGACAGCTTGTTATCCAAAGCTACGTCCTCAAAACCGCTGCTTCAAAAGAGGATTTCTTTTTGGAACAACAGCCACAGAAAAGAGAAGGGCACAGGAGAGGTGTGTGCATGTGTAGCGGTGAAGGGGTGGGTGGGGTTGTGCTGCAGGGTTCATTAGCACAACGATTGGTAATTAACTGTTTCCTGTTTTGCTTTATATTCCCACCACGCAAAAGGAAATCTATTTGGCAATGCCGTGGGCGATGGTACTGTGTGTCTGTGTGTGTGTGTGTTGTGGGGTTGGATATTATTAGTCAATATCTTGAAAGTGTTGCTGGTCTCTTGAGTGGGCCCTGGCATTGTAATAACATGACAGTCCCACTCATCCAAGCACACTCTGGATCCGTGAGGGGGCTGTAGAGGGAGGGGGATATTAATATCCAGGATTTCCATGCAAGAACAAACAAGGTGGCCGCCCGCTGACTTCCTGCAGTGCCAGCACTTTGCCCCTCGTTTAATCCTGCGGTAGACTGATGGGTGCAATTGCCATCTTCCCAAGTGGGTCAGGAGAGAAGCACAGTTCTGGGAATCAGGATGGGTAAATATACAGAGTACCTGGGTTTCTGGAGGCTGTTTACCTCGGAGGAAAATAATTGAGGTTTCAGGCAGAGACGCATCTCTGCAGCACCAGATGCATGGTTCGTGTACTCAGCAGTAAAGCTTATAATTGCCAGTCACACCTATCTGTGGATTAGGGGAATGACTTGCCAATGGTTTTCTCCTCACAGTGTAGTGCATATATGTTGGAAAAGCACCATCCCTACCTGCATAGTGATGACCTGAATCTTAAAAAAAAAAAAAAAAAATCTGAGCTGATGGAGGAATACTGACTAAAGCATGCACATTCCGGGAAAAAAAAAGTAATTTTGCTGTTGGAGATACATGTGCATAAATGCATGTGCCCTACATTGTTCCGCAGAAAACCTATCCTCATATGCACAGGAATTCAATGAAAGATGTAACTGGATTGTGAAAAAATAAATAAACACCTTTTCTGAAAACAAATCTGCATCCTCTAAATCAGGGGTGGCCAACCCTGTTCCTGGAGAGCCGCAATCCTGCAGGTTTTCCAGGTCTCTCTAAATTACCAATCCATGGATATTGAACACAGGGACATTTCGCCTAATTAAGACCCATAATTGGTTCAATTAAGCAGTTAATGGAATAAAACTGGATAAAACAAAAACCTGCAGACCCTGTGGCTCTCCAGGACCAGGGTTAGCCACCCCTTCTCTAAATAAAATCATTTGTGAGTGGCTCTGTCCCAGATGTACAGAGTAGTACTGTGTGTTCAGTCTGTGAAATGAATTTAAGAATTTCCAATGGCCCCCTCACACCTGTGTCTCCCCTCCCCCCACACCTGGCGCAGACCAGGGATGGGAGTCAACAGGGCTGTTGGCCGGGCAGGTTCACTGAGCAAACAGGTTAGTTGATGCTCTACTGCAGCTCACCCACATGGACTGATGTTTATGACACTGCATATGTTTTTATTGGGTTGTGGCCAGTATGTTTGTCCATGTCTGAGAACAGAATGGGAGGTGTGCAGCACCATGTGGACAAGTGAACACAGTAATTAAGTGATACAGGGATGGGGGGAGATGTTAGGACTGATCATTGCAGTGACCCCTAGTCTCCCTCCTCATTCTTTGGATTGCTATGGGAACCACCGTTTATTTTGTTCTCCAGTGCACATCACAATCCCATAACAGTATTTAAATGATCAGTCAATGCTTTGGGGAAAAAGCTGTAATATCACTTTTCAGCAGTACAATGGATTCACTGGTCATGGTCTTGATTATCCCTGGTTTCCTATAGTATTGTGACGAATCATGCATGGTTAATCTGCACTTTATGGCTACACAACCGGTGTGCTGGCGATTTGTAAACAGAGGCACGAGTCTGCTCATGTGTGCCACTGAATCCTTCCTGCGTACCCACCGCTCATCTTGTTGGGCACAGATAACGCTTTCTGAATACAACATCCTCCCACACTGCTCCGTTTGCCTGTCTGTCTAGGAGCGAAAGAGAGGTTTTGGGAAAGGCCGAATATCTGGCACAGCTTCTAGATATTTCCAAATATTAGGGGCCATTTTATTATTTATTATTATTTTAATATTCTTTAAAAAGCTTGTTATACACAAAATGAAAATCTGGAGATGTTTGACAGTATTTGTGCTATGAATGTAGTTGATAAATCTTACTTGCATTCATACCATATATTTATTTGAAATGTCTTTCACTGATTATAGAAATTAAAAGCAACCAATGTGAGTGGGTGTATGTGCATTACTAAATACAAGTTTTGTAAGTTCAGTATAATTTATTGCACATTAAAAAGGTGTACATTTTATTGTTACATTGCAGATTCCCTGCAGCCCAGGTATTGTAAGAGAGCTCCCTCTATTTAAAAGGAGGAAATAAAATGTTACACAAAGTATAAACAATTGTAGCAGGCAATAATAATAATTGAACTAGTGTATCTCCAACAAGAGTTACTGCAATACTCCAATTTGGAGATAAAAATCAAATATACAAATACTTTTCAATACAATACTTTTCTTTCACTGATAAGTCAGGGTAAAAAGTCTTCTCAAGTGAGCATTGTCTCAGAGAGCTGCAGCAAACAGCCCCTATACAGTGGAATCGACCAGCCCGCAGGATTCCCACCCGACTCCTGTACTCAGTCCCCTCACTGCGTCTGCACGGCCCAAAGATCATAAACCCTCAGGAAAACACATCGCTACCTAATATTCTCCAACACCTTCGACAGTGACCCGACCCATATACACAGCTGTCACCAACACAATAGCGCTTTGAAGCACAACTCGCCTGCTCAGATCAGAAGCTGAGGGGGAGCCGTGCACGCAGCCATGGGCAGAAATGTCGTCCTTGCACAAATGCTTTGGCTGAATCTGCTCAGTTAGGAGACGGTGCAGCTGTTGGTCTTTTTCATGGGCGGTCTCTTGCGGACGCCGAGGTTGTCTTTGGGGATGGTCTCCCTGCGCCTCCGCAGCGCCGGGCTCAGGCGGCTGGGCAGGTTGACCTGCTGCAGCAGCTCCTTGAACACCCCCACCACGTTCTCGCCGGACTTGGCCGAAGCCTCCAGGAAGTTCGCGTTCCAGTCCAGCTCCACGGTGGGCAGGATGTCCACGGCGGGGACCCCGCGTTGGTTCTCCAGGTCCAGCTTGTTGCCCACCACGACGATGGGAACCAACTTCTCCTCCTCCTTGATCTCCAGGATCTCGTCCCGCAGGCGCCGCACCTCCTCGAAGGACTCCGGGTCCTCGATGGAGTACACCAGGGCGAACGCGTCCCCGTTGCGGATGCTCAGCTTCCTCATGGCCGGGAAGGAGTAGCTGCCGCTGGTGTCCATGATGTCGATCTGGATCTTGACCCCGTCGATGTCGTACTGGTTGCTGTGCAGCTCCTCCACCGTGCGCTTATACTTGTGCTCGAAGCGGTCGTGCAGGAACCGCTGGATGAGCGCCGTCTTGCCGACCCCCGCCGCCCCGAAGAACACCAGGCGGACGGTGGTCTTGTCTTTCACGGTCAGAGACATGACTTACGTGTGCAGCTGCTGGTGCTGGTAGCTTGAATGCAAACCCAGAAACTATCGCAACTGCGCAGCAAACCGCAACCCGTGCGCACAAATCTCACAAGAGATGATTCTGGACTTGCTGTCTTGGTCACCTGTTGACCGGAGAACTGAGCCCCACGCCGCTTTATTGCAGTGGTCAATCTTCTTCGATAACGCCCGTAAACTGGCTACTTGTGTAAAGTCTGCAGGTGCGTGTTTGCCAGGCTCTGGTCGCCACGCTTGAGTGTCAGCTTCTGATACCAGACGCCTGTCCACCGTATCCAGCCGAGGCTATTTATGTACTGCAGCCTCAGCGCGTCGGGTCCCTGTGCCAATGGCTGGGCGGGAGGTGTGAGAGTCGGGCTCAGCGATGCCCCAGGTTAGATAAGGCTTACCATTGCTCGATAACAGGACGCGCTGTCCCTGAAGCCTCCCGATTACCTGGCAGTAATATTGGACTTCACTAAGTTCTCCTACATAGCCTGAAAGTCATATTATAGGCTATCTACTCTGTCCACTGTTTGAAATGTATTCATACCAGTCTTGTTTTTTTATTTTTTATTTGCAGTCATTGTTGATTGAAAAATGATCTTAAGTTTGTTATTTTTTTCTTTCACACTTTATGGAACAGCTATTCTAAAGTTAACCGTTGTCATTTTGACAGGTAATCACATTAAAATTCAAAAGTTGCTTTATTGGTATGACCAATAGGAGCAGTGTTGCCAAAGCAGTTTTACACAGAACATACTATATAACTGAATAACAAGAATAACCCCCCCCCCCCAAAAAAAAACAAAAAAAAAAAACATTATATATACCCATACACCCTCTCTCTCCAACTCTACCCATTCAGATCTGCTGGATTTCTAATTATAGCAATTCATGCTCCACCTTTCTTCTAAGGTGTTTGCATTATTTTCTTGCATAAATGTAAGCCCGAATTTGAATACATTTTTTCTCATTAATATATTTGAAATGTTCCTGTTGAGATCAAGATAGATTACTATAACGTACAATTAGGTAACGCATGAAATCAGCCAACTACTTTTAAACCACCATCTATGTATATAAAAATATATTCATCCACAGAAACAAGTCTGTGTGGACGCCTCGTGTGGCCACTAGAGGGGGTTGTCACTCAGGTTAGTCTGCTCGGTGTTTCAAGTCCTCTTAAGATCTGCTTCCCACTTGCATTTACACATCCATTTTACATCGAATGTCCTGCGAACTCCTCTATGCAGTGGTTAATGCCAACTGTTATTATTGCACGCGTTTGTGTGGGCAATTTATATTCTTGTTCAATGTGTTGTGCTAATGCGGTTTATGTGAGAGCAATTCATATGTCACAAATCTTTCCGCTTTGTAGCTGCCAGTTTGTATATGTGCAATTTAAACCACAAGCTCTTTATAATAGCCAATAGACCTATACTCTCTACAGTATTTAAAATTTGAGCATACATTCTCCATAGAGCAAATGCAAGAAAATAAGAAAAAATTAATACAGTTAGCAAGAAGAACCCTGAACATAGGGACTGAGTGGCATAGTTGGTATGGGCGTTAATGCCAACAATGCCAAGGTCCTGGGTTAAATCCCTGTTAGGCCAACTGTCTCCTGTTCGTTATCCAGACATCCTCCCTCTGTTAAGTTGGGACAAGCATTAAAAAATAAGAGCTATGCTTCATGACAATTGTTTAATTAGCACCTTTTATTCAGTTGAAATTCTTATGGACAGCTAGTCTGACTGTGTGTCAGGTTGGGTGTTTCTCAAGGTGGCCAGTGCCCTGTTCTCATGGCTGTCTGTGTTTCAGCCAAGCTGAAGAGTGACCCCGTGTCTGTGAAAGGATCAGACAACCCTCAGGTTTATGTTGATCTTCATTCATTTCTCCCCTCCCCTCAGGAGGAGTACAACACGTAAAAATGCAGTGAATCATGCTTATCTGCCTGTAACATCCTTTAACAATAGAGAACAATGTCCTTTTGTGAAACTTTATCTGATACAGATGCATTTGAATTACTTCTATTGAACAGTCGCCCACGTATCGCCTCTGTGGCACTCGACCCAGGTGAGAGATAGGTGTGATAGTGAGCAGAGGACAAACAGAGCTGTGAATGAGATTGTGCCAGGCTGTCCTGCTGTCACTGCTCCCAGGCTTTTGTCTCCAGCGGGGAGGCCAAGTGGCCCGGCCTGGTGGTGGTGAGTCAGTAGTGAGTCAGCCTGGATCGCAGGACAGCAGGCGGTATACCTGTCTGTGTGCGATCAAACTGCAGTCCTACTCATATCCCTTCTTCGAATCAAAGTGAGGCACTTAACACAGCGCCCCCTGTCTGAGCCCCGAAGGAGGCGTATCTCAGGAAAGGTACAATTAGACTTGTTGTGATACTGTACAGACATGTATTTATAAACCGACAAGTACCAGCCAGGATTATTATTTATTGATTTGTTCTCTTTTCTCCATGTTTGTTACACCGAGGACAGCAGTCAAAGTGCATGGATGATCGGAAGTTAAAATGTTAAGTAACCCCCTCTAGTAAATGTAAACTGATGCTTAAGGACAGCAATGTAGCGTTTAGTCTATAATGATCACGACCAAAGCACAGAGAGGTAGCCACCTACAGTGACGTGAAATTCTCTCAGCCGAGGACGGGTAGAGTTTCCCCAGTGTGCTCCACAACAGAATCTCTGCAGTGTTTACACATAAAATCTGTGGCTTTAGATGTGTATAATGTGTCAGTGTCTAAATGAAACAAGCAGTGGAAGCTATGGGTGCTATGTGAGTGTGCGGAGCAGTTGCCTTGGGACGTCTGTTATACAGTTTAACTGAACAGGTCAGGGAGACTTTTGCAGCAGAGGTCAGGGCATGGTATTCTAGACTCCCACATCTTCTGTGAAAAGAGAGAACGAGTGTGTGTGTTTATGTGGAAGGAGGGATGCTGTAACCTGGAAAATACTGGCAGAAAATTTTCCATTTGGATAAAACTCTTAAGATATCCAAGGTATAGAGAAATAAACATTAAACAAATAAACTGGGTATGTGCTGTTTTTAAGTATAAATATCAGCATGTAATTAGTTATAGTTTTGTAATCAGACAGGTGAGTGTTGTTCTCTTAGTGTGCACTGCCTGGACTCTTACAATAGATAGGGGAGATCAGGATGTGCAATAAAAACAGATGCTCACATTGGATGTTGACTTAATCTTAGAACAACACAGCACTCGTTCCCCCACCACCGGGGGGGATTTTCCCGCCCCCACCCCGCCCGCTATTATGAACAAATCTGTGGAGACAACAGTGGAGCAAGAGCTATTGAAAAGATCATGTTGTGGTTAGCTGAAGAATCTGAGGTTTAAAGAGCGTGTAGGGAATGTGCAGCAGGAGGGCTCTAATCTGTTTTGTGTGTTCAGTACATTTTAATGAGAGAGCAGTCAAAATTTCCTGATTTGTTATTGTGTCCTGTCAGTTAACAAATCTATTGCAGGAGCCCAGCAACCCTGCTGCATAATGTCCTCTGCTTTGCTAAAGGTCCAGGTACACACACTCACACACTCTCACACTCTCACACTCTCATGTTTCTGCAGATTCATTCTCCCTCCTGTCAAGAGTGACTATCTTCAAGTCCGGAAGTGGCTGCTCGTCAGTGTCCAATCCTGTCAATGGCAAATGGGAAGCTCTTGGCATGGAATGTGTCACTGCAGGTCCTTCTCTTACTCATGTTCCCAACCTTAAAATTGATTTCAAAGGAACCCTATCTTTACACAGCCAGGCCTTCTCTAGTAAGATAAGAGATGTTATGTAAGGAAATGGTGTTTGTGTTTGTCAGGGGAAGGCCATCATAAACATTAATGGCACAACAGACTGCAGACGTAGCTCACGGTCACACAGTGATTGGGCTCATAAACACAGCCGACTGAATATTTAACCCCTAAAGCATGGGGAGTTGCAGTGCTGGGGTGGGCGGCTGACGGCTTTTGTGAAGAAAATCCCAGAGCCAAAGCCAGCACTGGGCAAAAGCATTGGGGTATCCTAACTGTCAGCTGGTAAAAGGAGAGGGTCTACTGTGCACTGGCCAGAAAACAAGTAAAGAAAAGGAGCACTATATATATGTCAATCCAGATAAAACAGCAAGGGAGGCTCACTGTATAATAAGTGATAGTCCATCTTCATTTGGCCCAGTTTCAAAGATGCAACTCATTTTATAATCATAATTATTATTATTGTTGTTGTTGTTATATTCCTTAGTAGGACAACTTACAATTGTTACAGTATATCACATTTCTGAGATAAAATGCCTTAGATTTTTCAATACAGATAGGCCGGCCCCAAGTCCTGTTTCTCTCTCGCCTCTACCCTCTGGCCCAGGCATAGGTAAAGATGAGTGTGACAACATGTAAACACAGTCCAGACAGCAGGACAGTGATAAGTGCAGGAGACGGCCTCAAATAGAATAGGCGTGCACTTCTAAGGAAATAACACTGACTGATAGGATTCTAACAAATTTTCTCTTAGTAATAGTCGTTTTTTTATTTTGTATTATTATTAATTCAATATGAAGTAATAGAAGTCATTATGAAAACAAATACCATTCAAATGTGCAACTTCCTAACCAAATGATTGGTTTTCCATGTAAAACTCATTGGTGTTTAAAAGAGTTACTGATAACGAAATAATACAAATGTAAATATTAACACTAACCAATTTATTTTCTTTGTCACATTAAGATCCTGTGCCATTTGTTTGCTTTGTCGCACTTTGGTGCTCAATTTGTAATGATTAAGGAAGATAAAAATGTACTGCACCCAGAGAGAACTCGTTCACCTCCCCCATGGCAGGCTCTTGAGATCTGCGCAAACACCTGGCACAGGGTTTTAATTCTACCAAGGAAGATAAGTTGAAAGTATTAATATTGAACTTTGCATGATTTAGACCTCTTATACCCTTTTTAAATGTACAAGCTGACATGCTGAATGTTATTTATTTCCTTATTCCCAGAATTACTTCATGTACTTGAAA
Source organism: Amia ocellicauda (assembly GCF_036373705.1). Classification (NCBI taxonomy): domain Eukaryota; kingdom Metazoa; phylum Chordata; class Actinopteri; order Amiiformes; family Amiidae; genus Amia; species Amia ocellicauda. Next base: position 12,361,081 of record NC_089866.1, on the reverse strand, counting down.
TACAATGTGGTGTCACAAATCTTTAAATCCACAGTCTTCCTGAAAATCCTTCTGAATGTTCTGGGGCTCCTTAGAGACAGGCCAGTGGAAAAGCAAGATGTGACAGCACATTTCTTCCTAAAAACAAATATTTTTCTCATGAATGGAGCTGAATTGTGATCTGTGTCCCTTTGGTACTGTTCTTGAAAGTTCCATGGTTAAAATCCTTGTGTTTATTCAATTGAGATTCAACGTCATCTCATCTTAAATTGGAAGGCTTCTAACCATTTTAGTCATGTCCCCACTCTTCCTCCTTCCCTCTCTCAGTTCTGTGCGTCAAGCCCCACTATGTGTCTCCTGTGTGCGTATTACCTGACTACAGCAAAGGAGACAGAAAAAAGTACAGTACTATCAAAGACAATGCAGAAGCTCTGTGTCCCCAGACATATTTCGATTGAGCGGCACCTGCACACCACACTGACTGCAGCACATTAATCAGCTGAAACTGCTTTGGGGTGATCTTTGTCGAACAAGACTTCAGTCCTCTAATGCACTCGCTTCCTTTGTCGAAGAGTAATGAGTAATGTGTATGAAGAACAAAGGAGTGCTCTTGTGAAAATGTCTCTTCATCTCACCCACTCTTCACTTCTATCAGTCTCATGGGTGATGTAGGAGAGAGCCGTCTCAGTCATGACACATTCACATTTAGATGTAACTCTGTTACACTTACTCCAATAGGAAAGGAAAACATCCTAATACATGCTGTGTCTTGAAATAGAAACCAAAGCTGATATCAGTCCAGTGAAGAATTGTAAAGACTGTTTGACAGATTTGAAAATCTTTTATTCTTTCCGTGTCTCATCTTTTTGTCTCTGGGGAAAAAAGGAAAGAACAGTGATGTAATAACTGAACTAATGGGGCAGAGCATTCTCTTTCTTAAAAGACAAATCTCCAGATGGCCCCGTTCTTTCAGTAATCTATCGCTGGAGCAGACAGCGCAAGTGGGCAGTCAGAGGACGCTGACCCACGGTGCCCAGGTGGCCGAGGCTCTAGCAGTTAAATTCTCTGTGTGTATCTTCACTGCAGTGTGGCACATACATTGAGGATGTGATTGTTGCCTAAAGATGGTAATTAAATCCTTCTCAGAAAATGCCAAATGTCTTGAACATGGAGCTTGATCCGAGGTTGAACTGACACAGCTGCCCTGTCAGGACGATCCACACTGACACTCACCCACAGGGTTAACAGTCATGTTGCTGGCTGGTCCATCCCCAAACCACCCTAGATCAGTCCCATCATATTCCTAGCTGTGGGCATGTACATATTACAGCTTAATTGGAACTACTAACTGAGGCGATTATCAGTCTGAATCCTCTAGTTGCAGGGTGTATTGCCAATTTTCAGGTCATTCGTCCTGAACCACAATAAACTGTGCACTGAGGTCTGCTTTTCTATGCTGTTCACAGGGTAGAAGAGGCAGCAGAGCAAGTTGCGTCTTGAAAAGGGACCTGGATTTCCATCGATACGTAAAAATAAAGCTCCTGACTCCTGCTAATACATGATTCAAAATCACAGTCCATCCCACTGCTCTGAAATCACCGCATTGCTGAGTTGCCATGCTCCTCAGTGCATAGTCCAGCTGCGTGCCCTGATTGTACCTCACCAGCCGGTGAGTCACTGCGCTTGTTTTCAGTAACATGACAATAGCGTGTTTCTGGTAACCACATCTATGGGGAGGCTGACCAAAGACCCACATGCACACGGTGTTCTGGGACAGCAAACACATCCGGTTACAGTCTGCACTGGTCCAGTTCCAGTAAGGAAAACACTTTCTATCTCTGTGTCACTGTTCTGTCTTTGTTTGCAACACTTTTCAGCTTTCTGAGCCTTGGAAATGCATTCCATCTGGGGTGCAGAGAATGGGTGTATGTGTGTCTCTCCCTGATGTGAAGGCAGAACAGCTCCCCCTACAGCGGTGCAAAGGAGCCCAGATTTTCCCACAGAGCCTAGAGCCCTGTGGCACTACGCAGATCACCTGGTCCTGCCCCCTTTGCTATCACACTACTGGGACACAGATTCTGCCTTTGCACTCTAGGAGAAAGAGAGATCCCACTGAGCACTTCTCAAAGGGTTGACTGGGAGATTGGGGACATCTAAGGACATTAGGTCCTTCAGCCTCACAGCCTTTGTTTCTAGTAGTTTTACAATCGCAGAAAAGAAACCTCAGTGTGTGATCCACCCAGGCTCCAGCTTCCCTCTGTACCATCGAGTGTTAGCCTTTTAAGGCACAGTGTGCGTTTCTCAAAATAACCCACCGGTGTTGTTATTGTTATCAGTATGGTATGAAAATAGTTACTGTATCAGTTGCCAGGTCTTTATATAGAACAGGCTGTGTGCGTGTGTTTACTGCACTTTCATTACTCTCTGTAACAGTGTCTGTTTTGACAGTGCTTTGTTAGCTTTTTCATTAGTCTTTGTCCACACCCTAGTGCTGTGTTTGAGTTGGGTTGGATCGCGTGACATCCCCCACCTAGAGTGTTTTGTGATTGCTGTGGGATGCGTCTCTCACTGACACTCCATCCATACACCAACTGTGATAGTCCATCTACCTTTTCCCATAGAGCAGTGCGATGTAATGACTTCTGGTGCACTGATGATGTCCACTACTCACTCTCAATGTCCGGAAAATAGATTTTACATGTCGCATGGTACAATCAGTCTGTTTTATTGCGCAGAACCCAAATGCCCCTTGTAATAAAACATACAACTGGCTCTTAGTCAAGCTCTTAGTTCCTTACCACTCTTATGATGTAGCTTATAGAAACTAAATACTTAAACAAAACTGAAAACAAGGGGCATCATAACTCTCTCACCCCAGAGCAAGAGCTTTGAAACAATCAATAAAGATAATTGAACAGCAGGCATAAACATGACCTCTCTGTAAGTATTTGGTATTGGTATTTCTCTCGGTGAGTGCATTTATATACCCAGTCCCCCGGCTAATGAGCCATACCTGTGTGTATGAATAATGTTTTGGGAGTTTGTGGAAGAATGATTTATTACCTAAATATTCCAGGTAATTAAACAAGAGTTGTGTAAGCTTTTCACTGCCATTTTAGAGAAATCAGTGGAGTGGCAGTCAATGATATGCACGCCCTGTCTGCCCTGTCTTCACTCGCTTCAGTCAGTGAATAACACAGTTTCAAGTGTAGCGTGGCAACACTTTCAGAGAGAACTGCATTTGGGAAGGAAGGTGGAAAGCTGTGATTTCTGTGCACGGTGTCGGAAGGAAGCCCCACAACCAAGGAGCAGTTCACCTGGTCAATTGCCTTTTCCGCCACATGCTCTTACTGTGCCATATTCTGCCTCGGAAGTGCACTCCAATTCCCAGAGAAACTAATTAAATTTTCCAGTCTCTTTGTTTGTCCATCGAGTGGCTTTATTTTCCTCTAGGAAAGTCAAATGGTGCAATAAATGATTCTTAATTCTGGTTGAACAAACAGGCTTTGTGGTGGTTGTTTGGAGAAGCACCCCTTAACACACTGACAATGATAGCGCCTTCAGAGCCCCATTCCCTGGATAATTATGAGCAGCTATAAACACTGACGCAGCAGGGAGACCATAAAACTGTGATAAGCACTAGCTGTGCACCGTGGTCAGGCGTTCAGTAGGGTTTGAACCTGCAGTCATGCCACAGATTAGGGTCCTCCTTATTACAGAAGGCCTTGGCTAAATGTCAGCCCTAATCCTTGCACAATATGCACTGATCCAAGCTCAAGAATGTACAGTGGAAGCCCCATTGTTGCCCAACATCTGTCCCAGCTTCATTTCCTATAATTCAGTCTAGAACAGTCCGTGTGTGTCTGCTGCACCATCAGCCCCCTTTGTATCTTTCCAGTATCTGTCTTCAGTGCACTTTGATAGACTTTCCAATACACTTTTTCCACACACTGGTTGTTGTTTGAGTTGGCTCGTCTGCCTCAGTCCAGTGTGTTGTGATTGCGCCATCACTGCTATGAATGCAGTTGTTATGAATTAGAGAGCATGGGATCCATAATGCCTGATTTCTGATAGTTTTTTTAACAAATTTTGAATTGCTTAAATGTATAATGTATGTATGGATGTATGTATGTAAATACACTTCCAGTCAAAAGTTTTAGAACACCCCCATTTTTCCAGTTTGTATTGAAAGTCCAGTGAATAACCTGAAATGGTACAAAGGTAAGCGGTAAAATGCCAGAGGTTAAAAAAAAAGTTTACATTAACAAATAATTACTGAAAAATAATGTACATTTCAGAGTTATATACTGTGTTACTACACACTCTTAAGTATTATTTGTCAGTGTTACACACAGCTCCTGTGCATAGAAGTTACACTGTATTCCTACAATGCGCACATCTTGGCTACCAGCGTGTTTCATTCTCAAACACATCCAATTTACAGTTTCCGTGTTGCCCGCTATCATTCAGAGCCAGGGGGGTAAACGCGCAGTCTGCTCCGGGGGAGGGGATCTCATTCAGACGGTCACAGATCACACAGTTTCGATCGGATTTCATTGTAAATAGGCTTGTCTTATTCCGAACAACCTAACGATTAATCCAGTATATATTATTTGATGTTCTGAGATTTTGTATTCCTACTAAGACCAGGTATCGCCCCACCCAAATGCAGGGGGTAGGGTAGAGAATGCTTCACATCATTAGAAAGATGAGAGTCTCAGCTTTCATGGGATACAAACACTTCGCAAACAACACAACAGTGAAGATTACACATGGGATTAAAGAGAAGCACATGGATTTGGTGCCCTTTTAAGGGTACAGAGGGGTTTGTCAGTTTAAGGGGTTAAATTCTGTTAAACAAAATGATTAAATGATTTATGTTTTATCTCCAATTGTTTATTTGTTCTATGCTTTAATTACAGAGTACATTGAGACATTAAACTGCATACATTTCAATAAAAACTGGAAAACTGGAGGTGTTCTAAAACCTCTTACCGGTAGTGTATGATTTTTTTAATGATTTAATTGAGATCCAATTTGGAAGAAACAGGTGTGAAGGAAATGGAAATCGCTCCACACATTCTCCAAAGTGTGTGTGCTGTGGCATTACTGGATTACTGGAGCTCTCAGTCATTGCACTGCAGACTCACAGGGGAACAGTTAGCCACAGGGGTCATAGAAACAGACCAAGATGAGGAAGCCCAGGCTGTCTCAAGCCTACCCAACTACACTGGCCCATGGGGAATCTCAGTCCCAGTCAGCTGTGATATTACACACATTAGAACTAGTGGTGCCTGGATGCTAGGAGTTTTTTTCACTTGGGCTAAAGTGGGACACATAGATCATAGTGCACAGTATTTATGCTACTTTTTTCCGATTGCTCTTCTTTGGAAATCTGGTGAAATATTATTATTATTATTATTATTATTATTATTATTATTATTAATAATAATAATAATAATAATAATAATAATATTATTATTATTGAAATATGATTATAAACTATTGCTTTTATGACCACCTGGTTTTAACATCCTAGTTATTATCGTTGTGGACAAATAACTCAACTTTTTTTATTTGTCATGACAAACCTAATATTTGACTATTGTCCCTTCACTTGGTGTATGTAAACATACTGCATCAGGTTGTAAACTGTAGCCCATAGGTTGATACTCCGGAAGTAACCATTCGCATCTGGTCAGATGTGGAAAAATGTGTCTCATATTCAAGGCAAACCTGACCACCACTCAAGACCCTGTAAACAACCTCTCGGCTATTCAGGTAGCTAAACTCCTGACAATCTTCCGAGTGAATTACTGAACCATTATTCTGGGTCAGTCTGTGATAGACAGGCTTAGTGCCTATGCAACCCTGTGTGGTTTTGAATGGTGGAGACAATGGATGACAGCTCCTGTGGATCAGACTGTTAAGTAACAAGACAGACAAATTCCTTAGAAAGCGTGTCTACATGCAGTGTTTGTATTTTTTGTGTTGCTTTGTGCCCAAGGCAACCAGAACTCAAAGAGCAGGTAGTCTTCCAGGAAGGCCGAATGGAAGCAATGAGGTGAGAGAAGCACAGTCTGCCATCCCTCCTGTCTCACTCTGATCCGCACAGCTAATGATGTTCTAAAGCACAAAGGCAAACCCCATTATCAGCTCATCATTAGCCTGACTCTGCAGTCTTTTTTGTTTGCTGTATCTTTTATTTTTGCCACCTCCTGATAATTGCATTTTAATGGCTGTTCTCCCTCTGTGCTTTGGCGGCTGCTGATAACATTTAGCGACTGAGATCACTGTCCCAGGCCATCCCTCCACTGGGACAGTTTGAATTGTATACAGACACCCATTCCCACAACATGGTGTGGTGGTGAGTGATGGTATTGGGGCTGCAGTGCATGTACAGTGGAAGAGTAAGAAATCAACAAGTAGTGTACATACAGTGACTAGGGAGTATTCACCCACATTGGACTTTTACACATTTTGATACATTTAAATGGTATTTTGTTATTTTGATTTACACAAACAACATAACTCTTTGTAGAGGCTAGGGCAATTTTTATTGTGGAACAACAGGTAATGACAAAAACTGAAATGTCTTGGTTATATAAGTATTCACTCTACTGAGTCAATACTTGATAGAACCACTGTTAGTAGTAGGTACAGGTACTTGGCGTATGTGAAAACACCAACCTAAAAAAAATATGAACCTGAAAACAAGTGGAGCTGGAATGCAATACCATGTCAAAAAGTGCAATACCCATTTTATAGTATACATGTTCAAAGACTCCAATCAGCACCAAGGAGCTGTCTAATTAATAAAGATGAACTACAAAATGACTAGTAGCTAAAGTGGGGTTTCAAGGAGCAGCTTGACAATATTCTGGGATGAACTGGCCACTGGGCAACAAAGCAAGCAAGACTGACAAATAGCATTCTACATTTCTGTACCTCTCTTATTAAAGAGACATATTGCAAAATGTTCAGTTTGTGATAAGGCAACAAAATGAAGCGATCTGCAGTGTGGTCGCATAATCGCCAGGTGCGTCTGTGTTCTGCATCTTGTCTGCAGTGCTGCCGCACTGTGAATAGGCTTTTATAATTAATTCCCAGTGAAGTGCAGTCGCTGTGAATGCCACTTTTGTTTCTGTGCCCTTTCAGTCTTTCCTTTGATTGGTTGAGTGCCAATCAGTTCATCTTAATTTATACCCTGCCAGACCTTCAAAGACATGCTATATTTTTTTGAAATTATTTCTCTCTGTATATAAAAATGGTTTTAAAGATGGAAAATTAGTGTTTCAGACATTTTCTCCATCCTTGCCTCTGTACACACCTGCTACTACAGCAGCTACTTGCTGGCGCCCACACTGCCTTGTTCTCCCCACACCTCAGCACAGCTCTCAGGAGCCTGAGGGACTGCGAGACACACACTGAGCACAACTGCATAACTTCAGTGCATTTTGTGGTGTTTAATGGCAGTTGAAAGATCTAGTTTTTAACCTTTTCTGAACTAAAAATGCTTTTCATCACCCTTATGCTTGAAAATGTCATGCTTAACATTTACAAATCCTCAACAAAACAGGGATTGAGCTAAGAAAGAAGAAACACAACAAGACAAATGCATAAATGAAAGACAGAGTAAAGCTGTCAGCAACTGGCTTTGGGTATGTCTCTATTTCTCCAGTCATTCTTTTTAATGTTGCATACACTTGTAGTCCTAGATATGTACCAAATACGCACTGGTATTTTTGTTATTAAACAGTCAGAATCACTTTGAACACAAACACTGGTCTTCTTTATTTCTATAAGCAAGATTGTTGTTCTTTTCAAGGGTGTGTATTTGCTGTTTTGCCATTTACAGCAGAGCAGACACTGGCCTGGCACTGCAGGTTCTAGCAGTACAGTAGCTCAAGTGTGTCCTCTGCATGGGCTCTGGGTGTCCGCTCCGAATGTGCCCAAGTCCTGAGGTGTGTGCCCTATGTGCTGTGCGTGTGAGTGCAGCATTGGAGTGAGAACAGGCACGAGCGCTCTCCCTTATCGGCAGCTTTCAGAGCACAGATAGATGTCACCTTGTTGAGTGTCTAAGCCACCAGGTGACGAACGTGCAAAACGAGTGTATCCCTATCTGAGGCCTTTGTATGCCATTTGATAATCTGTGCTCAGCTGTTCTCTTGGCCGGCCTCTAGGAGAACTCCACTCTCTGCAGAGAGTCTGACATCTTCCCACTCTCTGTGTCAGTGGGGCAAAGCTGGGAATTTCACACGGCGCTCCAATCCCTGATAACGCTGGGTATCTGAGAGGCCGCAATGTGAGGCAAGAGAGACAGGCGTGGGTGAGAGAGAGAGAGAGAGAGAGAGAGAGAGAGAGAGAGAGAGAGGGAGAGGATTAACAGAGAAGGTAGAGGGGACCAAAAAAGGAAGATAGCCTTAATTCAACCCTCTCTTCTACAGGGTGTTTCTACAGAGTACCACTGTTTCGTAAATTTCCCTTGTGTAAAAGCTATCAGAACAACTCTCTTATGATGAGACAAAGCCCACTTAGATTTTGTATTACAGTTCAGGGCAAAAGCAGGCTTTGTTAGATTAATTTGCAGTCATGCGTCTTACAGATTTTGCGACAGCAAACATGGGTATCTTTATTAGTTTGTTGATAAGGCCTTATCAAGTCAACATTTTTGTCACATTCAGGAATGTATTCCTGAGAAGATTTGGATGACCAAAAGAGGTGACCTCAGATGGTATGAGGATGACGTGGACACAGACCGGCCACCACATGAGGCACCAGAACAGATCCTGTTAGGGGTGACTGCAGCTCAGGAACTGACCAAGGTCTATGGCATTGTTCCATAACAAACAAAAAGGAGAAAGTCACCTTTGTATAGCACTTGGCTTGCTGGTGGCTATGACTAACCAGCTAAACATGTGTCGATATGAGTACCATATTTTATTCTCTATTTAGTCAGTCTTTAACTGATGGAAGAACCACTGAGACCTACTTTCCAAAGGTGTTCCCGGCAAAATGGCCAGAAATCAGGAAGCAGTAATTCCACCTCTTTAAGTACAAAAGCAGTAAAGATGCAGGTCTATTATCGAAAACCATTTACATCTCCATAATTCTGGATCTCTGCAAATTAATATTAAGGGAATCACAGTCATTGTTCTATGTTCATTTAACACATATATTATCATCCAGATGATCTCTTGATAAGGGGCACTGTTACTCCATGCTGGGCAACCTTGTTGAGTGCTGTGAGACTCATGCCCTCAATAAGTAAAAGTGAGATGTGATCATAATCTGAATTGTGGTATATTCACTTCTAACACTGAGACCTAGTACAGTTTAGCGCACAATGCAGGCAGCTTCAATATAATTGTTTTCTATAAAACAGTACGGGGTGGGGGAGGGGGCCTTATCTGGATAGCGAAAGTTGTATTTGCTTTATTCGTATTAACTATCGGCTGTTCAAACCGAGAAGTACCCATTTATCACAGCGATAAAATGTAATGAATGTCAGGCTTTGTCCCAATTTCAATAAACCGCTTATTTGAATAAGGGACTCTAATCACTGTCCGGAATGAAACTAGGCTCTCGAGAGCACAGTCTCACTGGCCGTCGCCCAATCCGAAGCTTTGCAGAAGTTGGGCTGATAAGCAACAGAAACTTGTTTTCTTCCTCTGGCCTCAAAACAACCCTGCAGCATTTGCTTTCGTTCTTGGTTCAACACAATGCCCTCTAAGCCCAGGCTGCTGGGATTGGCTGTGTGACCTGTCATTCCTACTGACTCCCAGCCCTCCTGGTGTTACCCCAGACATTCGCTTAGAGAGGGGGTATATAAGTTTCTGAGGAAAGAAAACTTTGAGGAAATGTTGTATCTAAAATAAAGTTACAGTGGAAAAGTACTGAGAAACAGCAGCACACTGTTGTGGTTTATTACAAATGTGGGATTGTTTTGAGGTCTGGGACATTGGGACAGATCTTAACCATGATAATTTTTTCCAATGCCTTAATGATACCCAGAGGGCCTTGCTGTGTTGTATCTGGGGGACAAAATACAGCACACAAATGGATAGGTTATTATTGTTTGCGTACATTCGAAGCAATTCATTTGAGAGAACTCTGGGCACATCACTGACCAATCACGTCCTCTCCTGTGCTTTTCAGGTCAGAATGTCCTGTCTTTTACATTTTTAAGTACATTTCCCACAGCCTCTGGCACTGTGAGAAACCAGGATGCAAAGGTATTAGGTTGTTCCATTAAATACCAATTTAAATACAATATTATTGATTGATCAGGGTGGAGAACCTCAGGCAAAGCATTTTTCACATAGTGAACAGACTTGTCCAAATAGGTGTCGTGTTTTTGTTATGTGCTCATTGTAGCAGAAAGCTTTCCTGGTATAACAAATTGGTTGAATTCTGCAGAACTGACTTTCGGGGGGTGAACAGTTGGCATCAGGCCACGCGTAGGAGGCGGGTGTTGACTGAGACTGAATGAGATTACTGTATAACAAACTACTATACTTGTCTTATTTTTAACAATGAATAGGTGGATTATGTTTACAGAGTTTATGGTCTAAAGGTAGACTATGGCAAAGCTTGTTAATCAGCTGACATGATTTAATGAATGGTATGATACCATTTACTACAGGAAGGCTAAGTGATTAATTAAAAAATCTACCTGAAGACTAATTTTGCTGAAAACTATGACATATAGTGGTTCTCAAAAGTATTCACCCCCTTGGACTTTTCAACATTGTGTTACAACATTAAATCAGAATGGATTTAATTAGGAGTTTTTGCTACTGATCAACACAGAAAATAATGTCAAAGTGAAAAATATAATCTGCAAATTGTTCTAAATGAATTACAAATACAAAACAGAAAATAATTGAATGCATAAGTAATCACCCCTTAAGTCAATATTTGGTAGAGGCATCTTTGGCAGCAATTACAGCCATGAGTCTATGTGGATAAGTCTCTAGCAGCTTTGCACATCTGGACATAGCAATTTTTGCCCATTCTTCTTTGAAAAGTTGCTCAAGCTCCATCAAGTTGGATGGGAACCTTTGGTGACAGCAATTTTCAACTCTTTCCACATATTCTCAATTGGATTTAGGTCCGGGCTTTGACTGGGCCACTCCAGGACATGGACCTTTTTGTTTTTAAGCCACTGCAGTGTGGCTTATAGGCACAGCGCCTCCTCAGTGAGCTCGTCCTCCCCACAACCCCAGTGCTGATGGCAGTGCGTGGGTATTTTCAAAGCTCTCTAAGCCAACATTAATAGGAATTTGATGTGGTACACACATGATGTATTCTATTAGCTGCGTAAATGCAGTGGCCTATTTCCCTGTGTTTTGAACTGATTATTTCAGAAAGGGCAAAGCCGTGACTCATCATTGTGGGTCTGCAGTTATAATGGATGTAATAGCCTGTGCTGGTAGAGGGGTTTTGAGGGTGGAAGAGGTGAACTAGAGTGTTACCAATTGCAAGCTGCTCAGATCAACCTTCCAGCATGCCAACAACAGCTTGAATCTGTGTAGCACCTGTCAAACTGCTGTGTCTGAAGGCTCTTTGCCACACAGTTTGTAGCTGCCAGAGAGAGGTGCTGGTTTACACACTCCAGGAGTAGCCAGCTCGTTCCTGCATGGGGCACAGGCCTGAAGGTGCTCTAGGTGCCTTGTTAATTGTAATTGTAATTCATCAGCCTGATCTCCTGGGCTGCTCAGCACTCTTGCTCTTAAGCACTTTCTTATTAGACTATGCTTCCTCATGCTCCTGATTACTTGTGTATTATTACTTCTATTGTGACTTCTCCTATGGCTACCCCTCCCTTTGGTACATATCTAGGACTTAATTGTGTTATATCTGCACTTATTAGCTCATTGTACAAGCATGTTTGCTGATTGTAAGTTGTACTGATGGTTTAGGTCTACATGCACTTTGTAATGCTTTGAAATGTGTATTGTGTAAACTGTAAGCCACCCTTGATAAGTACAGAAGTGCACCAAATTATAATTGCCAATTCTTAATTAACTCTGCTTACTGCTATAACCCCTTTACGGGCACAGCAGACAGAGCACATGCCTTCATAAACTTTTTTTTCACACTGCAAAGACCACCGTGCTGATGACAGGGCTTGAGTGTGGTGGGGAGGCTCAACACAGCTCTCACTCACATCACCACAGCTCTCCACAAGTAGAGGCCTTTTACAGGTTAAAGGAAAAGTCTCTCCATTTCTAAATTCTAAAATCCTCAGGTTCATCTCCCACTCACAGGAGCCCCAGCTCTGCTCTCTCTCTCACACACACACTCTGTTCTTCCCGTAAAGCAGACACTGTCACCGCCATGGGCTGTACCTGGCCAGCCAGGTCGTCTCTCTCCTGAGGAATCGCCAGGGGTTTCATGTGTCACGAAAATCGCAAACTGGAAACTATGACATAGCCGTGCCTCGTCACGGTACAGTGTCTGGCGTCAAACGAGGCCCGGAGCTGCTCAATATGCATCGCCTCAGCCTGTCTCCTCCCTCCCTCCTCCCTTATTCATGATCACTCTATCCTGCCGGCGTAATGCAATGCCCCCGTCAGTAGGCTGGGGCGGAGGACTGTCAGAGGGGAGCACAGTGCCGGCCACGTGAGCAGAGACGTGAGTTTCGTCTTCTCTGCATTATAGCATGTTCTCCTCTTCACACTGTTGTTTTGCTCCCTTATTCCCACCACTGGCACACACTGTCACTCTCCACAGAATCCCCCTGCACTCTCTCTCTCTCATGGATATCAAATTTTCACATATAAGAAACTGCACTTTGTAAAGTTGGACTGGGGGTTATCATAATCTAAAAAGTACAGATATTTTAAATAAAATAATTCCCAAGCATAATGTATCTTCTTTTAGGATCAGAAGGGATTGTGGTTGGAATTGCTGTGATTATAGGCCCAAACCTCCATAAATGTACACAGTGTTTGTGCTCTGTCATGTTCAATGTTCATTATGCCTGGGTCACTGAGACAGTCATTACTCATTGTGTTGCTTCAGTATGTTTTTGTAATCTTCCAAACTGAGATACTCCTTTCACTTGCATCACTTTAACACAGGGATTGCTATGGTTTTCATTTCCAAATTGCTTAAAATCTATATACAGTATATATACATATTTTTTAAAATTTCTTCATAGTGGCATCACAGTGGACAGAGTCACTGGCTTAAAATGATTGAGTGTGTGCATTATTACCTAATAATGATCATAATCAATACATAGAAGAAAAAAAAACCTTTTCCTACTTAAAAATAGATTTAACTGCTTTCAACACACATCACACACAGAACCGGTTTGCTGAAATCAGTCCTTCAAAGCAGAAGTACACAGTAAAACAAGCTGCGCTTTCTGCAGATCTGCCTGTTCACTGATCCGTGTCTCCTGGGCCATTGGGCCATTGAAAATATTTAGCTTTCCTCGAGGATGCTAGCCAATGAGAGTGCACCACCATACACGCTGTTGGCAGATGAATGCCCAGTGCCAGGTTGTGAATCCAGTTTGTTTTTGTTTTTCACACGTACCCTAAATCCATCTCCCTTTGCTTTACACTTGCACCCATTAGTCTACTTCAGGAACAGAAGTACCCCGCATGTTAAAAGCTGGAGTTGTAGGCTGCTACCATTAGGCCGATGCTCCACAGTGTGCTGCGTGTGGGACGTGCTCTCTGCCCCGTCCCTCTGACACAACTCCCAGGAACACTGCGCTCCTCTTCACCGCTCACCACAAACTAATGGGCTTTAATGAAGGACTGGATTAAAAGGCACACAGGAAACTGTCTCATTAGAGCTGTTTTGGCTTCAATACGGAGAATGTCCCTAAATGTATTCTCAGTTCACATCCGACACTATTAGGAAAAAATGAATAATAACATTGATCTAGTTTCTAGCAGTGTTAATGTGGCAAACATGACCTGAATTTTGAGTAACATTGGCCATTTTAGCCCCGCTGCTCTGATTATGAGAGGAAAGGTTTTCAGTCTGCTAAATAAGAGAATCCAACTTGCAGAGTAGAGGAGAGCCCTTTTCCATGTAAGAGACCACCAGCACATTGCCATCTTGCCACAGATGCCCTCTTGAGCTCTTTGTGACGTAATGACTATCTGACCAACTTGCCAAGGAATAATTAATGTATGTGTTTTGTTTATTCAGTGTTGATTATCTATGATTGAGTTAAGAATCTCTGTTACAAAGTTCCCTCCTCCTTCTGTACTAAAGTCCAACCAAGACAGATGTAGTAGTAATAATACTAATACATTATTATTCAAGATTTCCATGCACAGAAATAAGTATTCTCAATAAGGAAATCAGTGAGAAGCTCACTGGCCCAACTTTGATGGCCCCACTCAGTATTTTTCTTTCTTTTTTCACTCAACACCGTCAGGCAGGGTAACTAGGTCTTGAACATTTTGCTATTTATTTTCCTTATCACTACTTGCCTTTACATTTTAATCAGAGCCATTAAAATAGGAGGCGGGTGATTGATGTAAATGGATAACTAGTGTTAAAATGACAAATGAGGCAAAATAGACATGGGCCTAATTGAGACATGAAGGTAAACAGCTTTAGTCATTTAATAGCTTTTTCTAAAGTTGAATTCAGAAAGAGAATCAGATTAAGGATACCATTTATAAGCGTATTTATAATGGAATAAAAAAGTATAATACACACAACTAATGGAGCAGAACTCATATCGAACTAATAAGATCCATTTCATAATGAGTGAAGGGGGGGAGCTTGCTGTGCAAAGTCAGTGGGGAGAAAAAACTGAAGAACTCTGGCCTGAGAGACATGTTTGAAACTAACTTTCAGGAGATTAGAAAGTGAACAAGAACATAAGACATTTTCTAGGTTAGGTGATATATTCGTGATTTAAGTCCTTGTGAAAAAGTGCCCAAGACCTATAGTTGAACAGGTTCTGACTGATTTAGATTGAAAAATACCTGGTTTACATCATCTGGACTTTGTCTGGGGAGATGAGGGATCCTTCCTCTGGTGTTTCTACAGCCGGAGGCCCTGGACCGACTCATGCCACACTGGAGCTGGGGTAACCGCCAGACAGCAGCCACCCCTAATGACACAGGTAAAGGGCAAACCATGCTCCCAGCCTTTGTTCTTTTACCCAGGTCTGACAAACAGTTTATTCAGCTCAGTTTAAACTGTACCAGATTAAATCTTATAACATTGTATAATCAGTTAACCATCTGATATGCTATCACTATTCTGAGGGGATAACAACAACAAAAATGGCTGTATTTTTCATGTCCCCGGCTATCTCTCCTTGCTTAGTCAAGAAGCAAACAGTTACAACAGAAGGCAAGCAAGTTGCACCACATGCCATATGTGTCTTCATACTTGTTCATTCAGTGTTGGTTTTTCATGATAAAAACCCTGAGCTCCCCTACTACCTAATCAGCCCCCAGCCAGGCTGAGCAAACAGCTAGCTAGGGCAAATGAGAAGGGCTCTAGGAGTGTAGATAAATGGTTTTAATTAAGCCATATATTTAAGTCAGGTTCTGTCAATACCTGGCTTTTTAACATGAAGGGGTAGGTGACTTTGTCCCTCCACTGGTAATATGTCTGTTTCCCTTTACCAACAGACTCTAGTCTTCGGCACTGACCGATGGATACATGAGAGCAGAAAGAGGGAGGCTTAAAAGAGTAGGGGACTTTGGAAGAGAGCGGGGGGAGATTGTGCCAAAATGATCGGCACCTGATCTGTCTTAGTGAGTCTCACCGAATCATATTTGTCATTCCTGTTGAAAACTGTTGTTCCCCCACACTGCTGATTTTAGAAGGTAGTAGCTCACAGAAAACACCCCTAGCAGTTTCCATCTGTACATCGAGCATCAGTTGGCTGTACCTGTTAATGGTAACATTGCTCTCGAATTGAGCTGCCTTTTAGTTTGTCTCCCATCCTATACTAAGTTCTTACAGGCAATGTAACAGAGCTCTGAGTTAAATACAATAATATACACTCACCTAAAGGATGATTAGGAACACCTGTTCAATTTCTCATTAATGCAATTATCTAACCAACCAATCACATGGCAGTTGCTTCAATGCATTTAGGGGTGTGGTCCTGGTCAAGACGATCTCCTGAACTCCAAACTGAATGTCTGAATGGGAAAGAAAGGTGATTTAAGCAATTTTGAGCGTGGCATGGTTGTTGGTGCCAGACGGGCCGGTCTGAGTATTTCACAATCTGCTCAGTTACTGGGATTTTCACGCACAACCATTTCTAGGGTTTACAAAGAATGGTGTGAATAGGGAAAAACATCCAGTATGCGGCAGTCCTGTGGGCGAAAATGCCTTGTTGATGCTAGAGGTCAGAGGAGAATGGGCCGACTGATTCAAGCTGATAGGAGAGCAACTTTGACTGAAATAACCACTCGTTACAACCGAGGTATGCAGCAAAGCATTTGTGAAGCCACAACATGTACAACCTTGAGGCGGATGGGCTACAACAGCAGAAGACCCCACCGGGTACCACTCATCTCCACTACAAATAGGAAAAAGAGGCTACAATTTGCACAAGCTCACCAAAATTGGACAGTTGAAGACTGGAAAAATGTTGCCTGGTCTGATGAGTCTGTTTCTGTTGAGACATTCAGATGGTAGAGTCAGAATTTGGCGTAAACAGAATGAGAACATGGATCCATCATGCCTTGTTACCACTGTGCAGGCTGGTGGTGGTGGTGTAATGGTGTGGGGGATGTTTTCTTGGCTCACTTTAGGCCCCTTAGTGCCAATTGGGCATCGTTTAAATGCCACGGCCTACCTGAGCATTGTTTCTGACCATGTCCATCCCTTTATGACCACCATGTACCCATCCTCTGATGGCTACTTCCAGCAGGATAATGCACCATGTCACAAAGGTCGAATCATTTCAAATTGGTTTCTTGAACATGACAATGAGTTCACTGTACTAAACTGGCCCCCACAGTCACCAGATCTCAACCCAATAGAGCATCTTTGGGATGTGGTGGAACGGGAGCTTCGTGCCCTGGATGTGCATCCCACAAATCTCCATCAACTGCAAGATGCTATCCTATCTTCAATATGGGCCAACATTTCTAAAGAATGCTTTCAGCACCTTGTTGAATCAATGCCACGTAGAATTAAGGCAGTTCTGAAGGCGAAAGGGGGTCAAACACAGTATTAGTATGGTGTTCCTAATAATCCTTTAGGTGAGTGTATATACGTACAGAGCTATGAAAAATCTGATAACTGTGCAGTCTCTGTTTGCTGCCGTCCTGCAGTCTGGCAAAGACCTGCCTGTGCACCGTGAGCGAAACAGCTGTGAAAAGGGAAAGCTGATCCGTTTAAAAAAAGCCATATGCTATATATGCTCTTTCATTCTCATTTATCATTGCAGAATAAAGAGCCACTATCTGACAGAAACCCTTATTAACACCCCAAACAGAGAACATTTACTCAAGATAGGCAGAACAAGGAGAGCTCTGTTCAAACGCCTAATAACCGAAACCTCGGCCTGGCACGCTGCACCGTGTGAGTCTGCCAATGTGTGTGCCGGAGCACTCTGAGCTGGGAGAGCAAGTTGCAGCTTCATAATGCTGGACAGTCAACAGTTAAAACCTCATTAGAGATATATGGCATTGTTTGCAGGACAGCCTCTCACAGTTTAGGCCCTGACAAAATAGTTATTGGTTTGAGTGAGCTGTTTTTCACAGGGCAATGCAAAAACACAAGACACACTGTACTCCCCGCCTTGCTTTCCAGAGACACTCAGACACTGACAGATGCAGAGCCCAAGTCAGGAGGGACTCGAGTGGCATTTTAATTAAGCATGCTCTCATTCTGTGCAGGATTTGTATTCACGTGCTAAGAGAATATTTATTTTGGAAGAGCTCTGTAAACGTGCACCAGAACAGGATTTGACAGCAGTTGATCCCGGAGTGTCTTGGATGTTTTTATTTATTTATTTATTTTGTTGGTTTTGTTTTGAACCTGCATGTTCAACAGGGTCGAGCACATTTCTGAGTCTCCATTGCAGCTTCAGGAAGTATTCAGGTGCAAAAATGATACTGTACACTAACTGCTCTCCACCAGCCAGAGCCAGTTTCGCTTGGGGCTCTCCTGCAAAAGGTCCTCCGCCACCTCAGACCACACTCAGTTTGAATAGGCCATCTGGGGGGATTTAACTTGTTATTCAGTTCATCAAGGAGCTATTTTACCCCTGGATAAGATAATAAACTGCTGTAGAATTATCTTGGTATTAATTTTCCCATTGTATTGTGCTGTACAATGAGATTGCCTAGAGACAATCTCTCATCATACACGGGCCTTGAAATTAAGCTACCATCTTTAGTACGTCAGGACTGAGCTATCAGACTGAAAAGCACAGGATTCAAATCCACATATATATATATATATATATATATAGACTTTTGGGTATTTTATATATTTTTTAATAACAAGCATTTGTTTGCAATAGCTCCCCTTTATGACTCTTTGTTTTCCAAAATCATGAGTTACACTTTAGTGTTGAATTGACAAGACAGTGGAGGAACCAGGTTCCCATACATAATAAATACAGACTTGACATGACTTCAGTTTGTGGTTTGTGTTATTTCTCTTCTTTCTTGAGAGCCGAGAGTGGGCTGCCCACAGAAGGTCCTGTGGTGGATAAACCCAGTCCTGGGCAGAATCGTCTCTCTGCATTAACACACACTGGCACTTCCACCTTCACACAGCAGCAACAGGTGGGTACCATTTGGGCAAGGGGTCTGAAAACCAGAAAAGGGAAGAGAGTCAGATGCAGCCGCTGGGCTTCTTTGAATAATGCTGCTATTGTACTTCCTGTATCAGCCAAGCTTAAATAAACCAAGGAAAGGTGTGACCTTTTAGATGTCAATTAGAATTTAAAATTAGATAAAGGCAACAGAGACCAACTGTATGCCAATTACTGTGTCAAGACAGGAACAAAGACACAAAACTGGTTAAACTAATCTTCAGACATTACATTTGAAAAAAAAAAAAAAAGCTTAAGCTAATAAAGTTTTGACTCCTGGTAAAATATGTATTTATTTATTTTGAGGAACAGCCATATTTACATATCCTCTGAAGTGTGTCCTCTTTGTTTAAGAACATTTCCTCCCACAGGCCACATTCTGTAGGTCACCAGGAGGTATGAGTGATGGCACTGCAGGCTCTCAAGGCACCTGACAAGGAACACCCTGCTATGTGGCCAGGTGAGATTTTCCTGGATGGCTGAAAGCTGAAACAATCCCGGCCAAGCTCAGCCAGCTGAGTGCAGTCACTTGGGGAAGTTTAGAAGAAATCAGCTGTGAATGACGGAACCCACATTGCTGTGGTCTATAGGGGCTAACATGAAGTCTATGCAAAATATCCAACAAGCCCTTAGATTTCAGTTGTTTTATTTGAATCCCTCAAGTTTAAACAGAAGATATATGAATGAAACCTACAGTGAGGGAAAAAAGTATTTGATCCCCTGCTGATGTTGTACGTTTGCCCACTGACAAAGAAATGATCAGTCTATCATTTTAATGGTAGGTGTATTTTAACAGTGAGAGACAGAATAACAACAAACAAATCCAGAAAAACGCATTTCAAAAAAGTTATAAATTGATTTGCATGTTAATGAGGGAAATAAGTATTTGACCCCTTCGACTTAGTACTTGGTGGCAAAACCCTTGTTGGCAATCACAGAGGTCAGACGTTTCTTGTAGTTGGCCACCAGGTGTGCACACATCTCAGGAGGGATTTTGTCCCACTCCTCTTTGCAGATCCTCTCCAAGTCATGAAGGTTTCGAGGCTGACGTTTGGCAACTCGAACCTTCAGCTCCCTCCACAGATTTGCTATGGGATTAAGGTCTGGAGACTGGCTAGGCCACTCCAGGACCTTAATGTGCTTCTTCTTGAGCCACTCCTTTGTTGCCTTGGCTGTGTGTTTTGGGTCATTGTCATGCTGGAATACCCATCCACGGCCCATTTTCAATGCCCTGGCTGAGGGAAGGAGGTTCTCACCCAAGATTTGACGGTACATGGCCCTGTCCATCGTCCCTTTGATGTGGTGCAGTTGTCCTGTCCCCTTAGCAGAAAAACACCCCCAAAGCATAATGTTTCCACCTCCATGTTTGACGGTGGGGATGGTGTTCTTGGGGTCATTTCTCCTCCTCCAAACACGGCGATTTTGAGTTGATGCCAAAGAGCTCGATTTTGGTCTCATCTGACCACAACACTTTCACCCAGTTCTCCTCTGAATCATTCAGATGTTCATTGGCAAACTTCAGACGGGCCTGTACATGTGCTTTCTTGAGCAGGGGGACCTTGCGGGCGCTGCAGGATTTCAGTCCTTCACGGCATAGTGTGTTACCAATTGTTTTCTTGGTGACTATGGTCCCAGCTGCCTTGAGATCATTAACAAGATCCTCCCGTGTAGTTCTGGGCTGATTCCTCACCGTTCTCATGATCATTGAAACTCCACGAGGTGAGATCTTGCATGGAGCCCCAGACCGAGGGAGACTGACAGTTATTTTGTGTTTCTTCCATTCGCGAATAATCGCACCAACTGTTGTCACCTTCTCACCAAGCTGCTTGGCGATGGTCTTGTAGCCCATTCCAGCCTTGTGTAGGTCTACAATCTTGTCCCTGACATCCTTGGACAGCTCTTTGGTCTTGGCCATGGTGGAGAGTTTGGAATCTGATTGATTGATTGCTTCTGTGGACAGGTGTCTTTTATACAGGTAAGGAGCTGAGATTAGGAGCTCTCCCTTTAAGAGAGTGCTCCTAATCTCAGCTCGTTACCTGTATAAAAGACACCTGGGAGCCAGAAATCTTGCTGATTGATAGGGGATCAAATACTTATTTCCCTCATTAACATGCAAATCAATTTATAACTTTTTTGAAATGAGTTTTTCTGGATTTTTTTGTTGTTATTCTGTCTCTCACTGTTAAAATACACCTACCATTAAAAATATAGACTGATCATTTCTTTGTCAGTGGGCAAATGTACAAAATCAGCAGGGGATCAAATACTTTTTTCCCCTCACTGTATATGCGACATCGATAGAAAGCATCTAACTTATTTCGTAGTTAGCTGTAAGTAGAGGCCTGGATGGGTGTGGATTTAAGAGTCTGTACTTACTGATGATTGGTCCTTTTTAAACACTGGCTGGGGGGCATTAAATCTGACTGAGGGGCAGGAACTTCTGGTAGTAGCTTTTGGTGACGTCTATCATCAGCTCCTGGGTGCACTCTGGCAGCTCTCCTGTGAACAGGCCTGGGACATAGACAGACACACAGCCACCATGAGACGCACAGATGCACTGAGGGGAACAGAGCAAACAGATGTTTTTTGCCTCCGAGTGTTGCAGCAGTAACTCAGCTCCGGTGCCAGCTGCATCTCCGTCCGTCTCCTTCCCTCTGCTGGGGCTCTTGCGTGTCTCTTTTCACACACACCTCCCCATGACCCTTTCTGTCCCTGTTTCTTGCTCGGTCTCTGCCTCCCTCGCTCTCTCTCACCTGGGCAGCCGGAGAAGACCGTGAAGGGAGGGACCACTGTCTCCGGCGGCAGGACAGTGTTGTCCAGAATCTTGCAGCAGTCCTTGAGAACACACCGCCGGCCCTGAGGACACAAAACACACACCCTAAGGACAGGGAGCGAGAGTAGATCACAAACCCTCCCCCGGTTTTCAAATATATGATATATCGATCGTGCGCCAATGTGCGCTGTTCCCTGGGTGTATCTTTGGACAATGTGTGCTGTTTCCATGGTCTAGCTGTTGAATGGGGTTTCATATCTCCTTGCGCTTATCTAATCAGCAAGCATAGAGCTACCCAGTTCATCTGTATGGCCACTATACCGATCTCTGTTGCAATACCACTGACCCAGATCCCTAATGTTTGTTTTTTAATGTTTTTAATGGCTGTACATTTCTTTCTTGTGTGCCACTGTCTGGGCAGGCTAATGCAGTCTCACAAAACAGTCTGATCCCACTCTCCCCACCTGCCTGCACAGACTTCTCCCCACAGAAGTCTTCAGGAGGCTGATGTGGAGGAAGCTGGGCCTCTTTCTAGCAGTTTGACATTAATCGTTGCTGAAGATGCTTGAAAGCAGTGTGGAATTTTTATCCTTAGTGACAATAAACATTGCAACTTCCCTTCAGTGAACTGCAGCGAAGTGAAGACCCATCACTCAACTGTGTTGCCACCTTCTCCTCCCAATGCAAACAAAGGCTTGCACCTCGTGTCAGTCAAATCAATTTACACAGCACCGTGGATCAATAAATATGTGGATTGCTACTTGGGAATAAACCCTATGACATTTCAAAATTGTACAGTGTGTACGGGTCACGCAGCTGTATTTCAGCCACATCTGTGTCAGCAGTAGGAGCTTGAGGGCATGCTCAGCTCAGATTCCCCGATGTACAGTGTGACTGTGCCTGTATGCATAAATACATATGGGAGGATATTTATGACTAATCCTCGCTGATCACACATGCCTCCCTGGATGCAAAGGACAACAAAGGGAGATAAACCCATAGGCCTTCACAAAGAAGCCATGAGCGAACACATACATAAATCAGGGAAGGAGATCTGGAAGACAACATTTCTCAGTATCGCTGATGTCAGGGGTCTCTGTCATCCCGCTCACAGAGAGATGTAACTGGAGCAGGAAAGGGGCCCATCTATCACAGTGAGTCACCTGGGCATCAGGGTTTTTTTTTTTTACTCCCTTGCTTTAATTAGTTTCATTTGGGAACACCAATTCCAGAAATTGACACCCTCTTAGTTAGAACCAGCCAATTACTCAACAACTAGAGCCTTTGCAGTTGGCTAGGAAAGAGGAGGACCTGGACATCCACTACTTCACAAGACCCAAATCCCCTGCACAAACGCCAGATGCCAGAGACCCATTTGAAGGGTGGGACACTTAAGTGTGGCCTTCATCTGCAGGTTGTGTATAAACAGGGAGATGATAACAGCTCTCTGGAAGGTTGTTTGCTCATGAACTGAGCACTTGGTATTCAGCTTCAGATGAAAATATCAGGTGTTTTATAGGAGGGGAGGAAAGGGGTTGGTTGGTTGCACTCAAAAACAAAAAACAGTGCTGCTTCACTCTTCAGAGACGCTGCCTGCCCCATCTCCCAAATATCTACACATTCTTACTACAATACAAAATCCATAGATGGTTGCTGATCAGATCTAAGATCTCAAGTCTTTCCCTGCTCTGAATTCTAAGAACATGCCCTTTATTGCCAGCAGGATTTCAGACCTGGAGTGATATTAGCTGCACCTTCCCTGCCCCTATGGACTAGCTTCAGACGGCACAGCCAAGCCCAGGGCGCTATATGACTGAGTTAATTTACTTCATGAGTTTGGGAGCAGACCCAGCGTGGGGAGCAAAGCAATGTTTCTTTGTGAATTATTTCAATAACATTCAGCCTCCCGTATTGCCATTCTCCATGCATAATGGCCACTCTAGGAATGAAAAGGACACTTGAACTGCTTTGATATCCAACTTAATTGATTGCAGGCTAATCAGTAGCTCTAATTGGGTGAACTCTATTGAGTGTATGGTAATGGCAGGTTGTTAGTTTTTCCTGGACTCTGGACATCCTCTCTCCCATAACCAAAATGCTCTTGAGGTGAGCACACAGCCCCGCCCTACTGAAGATGTGCCCTGGGGCT
Source organism: Amia ocellicauda (assembly GCF_036373705.1). Classification (NCBI taxonomy): domain Eukaryota; kingdom Metazoa; phylum Chordata; class Actinopteri; order Amiiformes; family Amiidae; genus Amia; species Amia ocellicauda. Next base: position 12,337,399 of record NC_089866.1, on the reverse strand, counting down.
GACCTCAAGCTTCATGACGAAAATTGTCCTCTAGCTTGACTCTCTTTATGCCACGTGGAGTCAGGGAGGGGAAGGCTGAGGGGAAATTTGCTGAACAGTCGATATGCATGCATTAAGAATAACCTGTGTGGATTTCAAATCAGTCAGGAATCTGCCACAGATCTGCCCAGCTCCAGTTGTAAGGCACTGTCCATGAAACACTTAATAACATCAGCACACAAGGACAGCTGATCAGAGAGGAAGAGGGTGAGCTAGAGAAATGGAAGAGTGAGGGAGGGAGAGAGAGAGAGGAAGAAGAGGGTGCAAGAGAGAAAGAAAAGCTAGATGTCAGTGAGTGAGAAGAAGATGGGCCAAGAGAGAGGGAGAGAGAAAGGCAGAGTTATCCTCCCCGGGCGATTCCTGGTGTGAGCTAGCACACTTCTACTGCCCAGAAATTTGCCTTCATTAGCAATAGAGTCCCCATCTGCCAGGACTTTGCCTAAACACTGCCTTGTAATAACACAGGCAGGTGGGAGAGGGAGATGAATTAAGGCAATGCTCCACTGAAAAAACAATACTTCAGGCTTGGGGAGAGGCTGTTGCCTTCTTAGCCCTGAGACAAGTTTGGTCAGGTGAGAGAAGGAGGATGTGCAAACATCCATCTGATGAGTGTTTGTTAGCTGTGCTTGGGAATGCACTCAAGAAGCGGTCCGCCCACTGGCACTGGCCCTTTGCACACCGTTTATTGACAAGACAAAAAATAAACACTGTGTAAGAAAAATGACACGTGTTTCTACCAATTTCATTTAGCAAGATACTATAGTCCCAATAATATAGTGTTTTTAAACGATTTTATTACATTTTTATGAAACTGTGTCTGTAATTAATTACATTGTGTGTTCTGGCCTATAGTTTATATCACAGCAGCTACAGTAAAAACACAAAATAAGCCATTGGCAGATGTCTAGGATCGCTTTCCAATAGCAGAAAATTAATGAACACATGTAGTGACCACACAAAACCCACACACATGCTACCCTGATTTCGGCTGTAACCCTAAGGCACACAAACAAGGACAAGATCTGTGCGTCTCACAGGTGTCTACTCACAATGACGCAGTTCTTCCCAATGTGGACGTAGGAGCCGATCTGAGCGGCGTTGACCACGCAGTCCTCCTCGATGAACACGTGGTCTCCGATGTGCAGGGGGAAGAAGGCCACACTGCAGGGGGGGGAACACACATGCAACACGGTTCACAACCTGGCATTTCTGAACAAACAATGAGCACAGAGTGTCGGCAAAGCAGAGTGCAGAAATAAAGTTTTTTTTGCACAATTATTTGTCCTTGTATTCCATCCTGACACCAGTATATATTAACTTGGCTCACCTCTACATACCTTTGAACAGATTGTGTGCTGCCCCTCGGGATATTTGTGTGGACATTTTGTTTTCTAAAGTCCCAAAATTTGGCAAGATAAAATTAAATAAAACTAAATAAGAAGATGAATGAAAGAGCAGGCCAGGGTGATGGCGAGATTCAGGCACAGGGAGGGACTGTGTGATGGAAACATTGAGCAACTCGGTGAACAACAACTGAGGTAAAAAAAAAAAAAAAAAAACTAATATTAACAATAAATTAAAAACATGACCATAGTTGCAGGGAGATCCTACGCGTGCCTGGCAACAATGCTAGAGGGATTGCCTGTGTGCGTCAGGACAACACTGCATTGCGCCCCGCCTTCCAACTGTTTGCGCTCCACTCTTCACATCAACACAACGTCTCATTGTTGGTCACCAGCGGTGTTTAAATAGGTGTTAAAGGCTCTGCTGCCGTAACCTGACCTCTCCTCTGTGCTCTGGGTTCACTGGGCAACAGATACATCAGGACCCTGGTGGGATCAGGACAGCAACATCAGCGCAGGTCACCACACTAGAAACTGTCCACCACCCATGCAGCTCACTGTGCCACTGTATGTAGATAAACTCACCATGTTTTTTTTATCCACACTCAGCACTCACTACTGCTTTAAAGCTTAGTTGGGACTTCTGTATGTGTGTGCTACATAAATGTGGGAGCTAAATATTGTCCGTTTTGAAGGCTACAAGATACAAGTGTGTATAAAGAAACATATCATTATAATACACCAGCTTAGTCCCATGAGAAATTCAAACTTTCTCTGTCTGTCTGTAATGCATAAGCCAACGAAGCTGCACATACTCTAGCTCTTCCAAAACTATACACCGGGGAGTGCACTAAGAGAGGCCACACAGCTCAAGTATACAAGAGTATTGTAACTGTCTCAGCGCAGTGGCTCATGCAAGCTCCCGAGCTGCTGCTGTTGTGGCCAGATGAGATGAGTGACACAGTGGTGCGAATTCCCTGCCCAGATTTCACACCTTCACAAAGTGCTTATTGGTGGAAATATTAAAGCTAGACCTATTTCAGCCTACAGGACAGTAAAAGCTCCCTGTTTTGAATCCTGGACAAGCCCCTGTCACTGGACCAAGTCAGCAAATTACCACTTCAATGAGGCATCAGAAGTAAACCACCTCCAGATGACACCGTGACCCAAGGCCCGCAGTTTTCCTGGCTCTGATTGTAACTGCGCCGGACCCCACGTGTGGTCCCTGCTGTTTTATAAATGCAGTGTGTACTGAACATAATGAATGCATGGACTAAACTCCCTAACAGCCTCTTTTCCAGGTACTGCAGCACACTCCCAGCAGGCCGTGCAGTGAACAAAGCCACTCTCTCTATCCTGGGAGCTCTCTGCGCCAAATGTCAAGAGCTGCTCTCTCCGCTCATGGGTAGGCTTTGGGAAGCCGGGCTTTCACTGCTCAAGAGCCCTCCATATCACCACCAGCTTAAAAAACGAAAACCATATTCCTGAGAGTGGACTGCCCTTGCATGTTTGTCTCTCTTCATAGATCAGAAGGAAGAGCGAAGAGTTTGGCACTTTTCATAAATTGATTTTCACATGGCCTCTGGACTCAAAAAGCCTCTTGGTGCATTTCAATTAATTTGTCACAGCCATCCTCAAGCACATTGTGTGCCTTTATGTGTCACAGTTCTCCCATCTAGTGTTTTTTTTCTTTTTTTTTAATTGTGCCACTCAATTTTAATCGTATTATTTAATTTACAGTAAAACCATGTGTGCTCCCAAGTGCCTGAAGAGGATCGCTGGGAGAACAGGACTAGGCCCTCTAGTCTAGACATCGCTGGTTCTCATCGGGCCTATCAGGGCCAACTGTTACCGAGATTCCCCCTTTGTAAGTCACACTGGATAAGGGTATCTGCCAATAAATAAATAAATAAATAATAGGGGTGGTGCACAGTAAGGCTGCAGAGTTAAAAGTGAGCGCTGAAATGCTTTTGACATAATGATGGAGTACGTCCAAAGGGATGTGTGTAAGTTGTCTTCATCACTCCTTTAGCTAGGATGAGTGGTGAGTGGTGAGGTCAAAGAAAAAAAAAAAGTTGATTCTAGATTTCTGCAAGATATAATTTATTCAGCAGTGTGTGTGTAATTACCATAAATCAAGAACATTTTCATCACAGACCTTTTGAAATTCCTGCATGCAGTGAGACTATTGCTTCTTCAGTTCCAATCTGCTGTTAAATTAAAGTATTCTAATGTGATCAGGATGGACCAGCAGAGACTGAATTCCCTCCAGCAGTAGTGCCTGGCTGAGCAATACCAGGCAGATTAGCTGGACAGCAGAGGAGTACTGAGGCCACCAGCTTCATAGTAACTGACCTCCAAGTTCCCTGCAATCAGGACAGACCTCATTCAGTGCTGCACTGTAGGGTCAAGATGTACTCTGTGTTTATGTTTGTTTGGACAAACCAATCTGTAATCTAGTTTCACACAATTAGGCTTGTTGCAGCACGTCCCATCTTCTTGACTGATTGCCAGCTTGCATGATGCATCAGCCTTGAAAATAACACTAATGGAAGATTAAGTTGTTTTAATAAACAAGACTTCAGCAGCCTGGGTACACACTGCAGTTTTTTTCTCGTGGCAGATCGTGACAGGACATACAGACCCCAGGTTTTGTTTTCTGTTCCCCACTGAGTAATGTGTGTCAGGAGAGGGGTGGGGGGTGGGGGGGTGGATAAAGTCAAGGCTGGGAGACCTCGGCTGCCCAACGCAAGAGATGTAACTGAGGCTCATAATCAGGCAAAAAAACAACAAAAGCTTTGCTTATTTTTACGTCATTTAGTTGTCCTCCTGATTCGGATACGGCTTCCATATCGCAAGCAATCTGATCCAAGCAGCCCGAAAAACTAATCCTGTGACCTTCCCTCCAGGACACCTCCCCCCTGAGCGTAATCCACAGAGATTAGCTGTATTACTCCTGCCACCCGAGGGAACAAGACACCTCCTGCTCCTCTCACAACAGCTTGTTGACAACACAGTGCACCCGCTGTCAGGCTATCATATCGAGACCCAGTGACTGGAGAGGGGGCGGAAACTGGCAACGACATGCAGGCTCCCTAACAGGATCAGGTGACAATTTCTTCCACTTTAAAAGTTTCCTTAATCAAATCATCCCCTTACTCTTAAAGTTGGGAAATAAGACTCCCATTGCACAGCAGGTTCAGCCATTCCATTGTTTACACTCTGCAGGGTCTTCTCTATCAGCTGACACCACATATGGTAGGTTTGTTAACTTAATTTGAGTAAATACACAATTGAATACACTTGGCTTTTGCAATTACTCTGTCCAATTTGTGGACGAGCCTGCCACTGTATAACTGAACTGGCAGGAGCTGCTTCCATGTGCTGTTGGGGGCTTGGGAGGGGGTGACAGTGTACAGCAACTTGCATGCTTGCTGTGATTAATATGCTCCAGCACTGCAACCAAGGGAAACATTCTGATGAAAAACACAGTCTTGGCATCAACAAGAAGAACCCATGTGCTCAGTTAGCACAGCTCTATTCAGCACAGAGTATCCTATGCTTCCTCTGCAGTAGTGGTCACCAGCCTTAATCCTGGAGAGCAGCAATCCGATCATGTTTTTCAGTAACTGGCAAAAGATTGCACTAATGTTGACTAATCAGTAATATTTGCCTAAATTACAGAATTGAGAATCGAGCCAGTACCAGATCGTTAGAACTCATATTGTACCGTTTTCCTATTTACCACTTAATCTTCAGTCCTCTTCTCTCCTGATGTTTTCTATTCAGCATTATTTGTTGCATCTTCCCTTTAACACATTGTCCTCTAAATGGAAATGCAATGGACAGCCCCAGTGAAATTCAATGACAATCATTTTCTGCTCAATTGGCTTCTTCATCTCTCAATATTGGTGACATGGCTAATTACTGCCCTCCAGTGGTTAATTTAGCACATTGAAAACAGTTGTCTCTAGTATAAAAACAACCTGCTTGGGATATACTTGCCAACATTTATTGTCAATGAATCAACCTTGCTCTGACACCGTGCCTCAGTGTTAACTGGTTGCATATACTGTTCTGGGTGTTGTCATAATTACAGACTCAAAGGGCAGTTTTTGCTGCAGTGCTGTAAAATTATAATTGTAAAGGGGTTAAGACTAATACACACACATATTTATTACCTTTTTGTTGAATTATTAAACAGGGTTATTTTCTGGGGACTGCTGTCATTGCTCATTAAGCATGCCTCTCTGTTTACTCTAAAGCAGATGGTGCTGTGGAAGCCTGACTCACCCTTTGCTAAACTTCTTAAAGGGCGGCCGGATCACGCTGCGGCTCTTAATGACACAGTGTCGCCCAACCCTGACGTTCGCCAGGTCCCCCCGGATGATGCAATCATTCATTACAATGGTCTAAGGAAAGACAGAGACAGAGAGAGAGAGAGAGAAAATGAGGTCAGGAGAGGACTATTAAGCTACCTTCTGGACACAGACTTAGGCATTGGGACTGGATTGCCTTCATGATTTCATTGATTTGTGAACAATACAATGAAATAAAACACTGTTTTCTTACTCATCTAAAAACACATAAGTGATGAGAAGCTGTGTTGTCCCAGACATTAAATCATTCTTTACACCAATGATCTACCACCCTTGTCCAAGAGAGGCACAGCTAGTTGGGTCAGTGGCTACAGATCATGTTCATCTTCTCTGAATAAGTCAGTAATTGTTTCTAGGTTGTATTTAAATGCTCAGTTGCAGTGACAACCAGAATAACCGGTTTCTCCTCAAGGCCAAATATGTTGCATTGTATTCTACTAGTGATGGTATAGCACTGTTCGCTAGGATTGGTACTTCCACCATAGTGGAGTACTTATTCACCCCGGCAAGAAAAACAAACTCACTTTGCCATTGAGCACGATGTTCTGACTGCCACACAACACCGACTGCCGGCTGACTTTGTTGCCAGAAGCCTGCGAGGACAATTAACGAGACAGCGAAAGAAAATGAGAGAGATTAAAATGACTATCTGTGAGACAGCTGAGACTTCACAGGACATTAAATAAAACTACTGCATACGTTTGATCGTAATGCTAAAAGGTCGGCTGGCATGTTTTCTTATAACATATAGTACATTTACTACATTTGAAATATACATTTATTTTCAAAGTGGAAAACCAAACCCTAAAACAGGTATTTTAGAAAGACTCATATTAAATCAGTGCATTCAATGAGGTTGATTAATTCACTCAGAAGCTGTTCATTTGTAATGCAATGATTCATCAGTGTAAAATCAGTGATAACATTCTAAACTATATTATAGTTTATTTACAGTACAGCAAATGTATAGATGTGATATATACATATATAAATATGCCGTAATATAACGTTTTCCTGTAATTTCATTTCAAATGCCATGGACACTAAATTGTTTATTGACCATCTTAGAATAAAGCATTACAGTATCGCCTACGCAAATACTACCGTTTCGATGTATTCGGCTTTGTTGTAGAGAATTTCACACAGCTCCATGGCAGAAAGATTACTAAATTGCAAGTGAGTATAAATTGATGAAAATTATGAACTATTGTGTTATGTTTTGCTGTGGCGCTGTCATCCACTGCACCCACTCCCCTGCTTCCTCTTTCCGCAGGAAATACGTCACATCACAACCCGGGCAGACCGTGCTTGCAGAGCACCGATCCGTCCACCTCACTCAAAACACTTCACACCAACAACACTTCCCTGTGTCTTTAATGGATACCACTCCCGGTGCTTCCAAGTGCTTTTTCAAAGATTTCTAAACTGAATTTAACCTGTCTTGCGTTATTATAAAACCCACACAATTCCACAATGTTTTCTGACTGCGATTAATCGAGACTTTGTTTTAAAGTTGCGGGAAGATGTATCGATATTGAAATCAGTTAAGTTCCATCAAGTGGCTTAGATCTTGGAGAACGGGACGGTTAGTGTTTAATTTATTATAATTAGAAATATGTTTTCATAAATAGTTAAATGTCATATCACAGATCTTAAATACTCAGACGTGTTTTATACCACAGCGAAATGATTTCCCTTTCCTCTACTGAACTACTGTGTCGATTCGACGAGGAAGGCTGGACTTTAAACTTATACTTTAAAATAGATGTAGCCTATTCTAATATATTTCAGTGGTGATTCGTGGTGAAAGGGCATGACGAGACTGAGCTGTTATTTCTCTGTACGGGCAGTATAGGGGAGTGAGTACCGTACAGTTGTGTTTCAGATAACAGGGAGCCAACCCCCGCAACCATAAGGGGATCTCAGGATGGAGGGGGGCCTGAGCTCATCGCTGAACGCCGAGGAGAAGGAGAAGGTCGGTCTCCCTGGACTTTTGAAAACACTGAACACCAACAAATAACTCAGATCACGCAACATTTATTCTAGATAGGTGTATGTAGACAGGCCAGTGGAAGTAGTCCAGATTGTGTGTGTAACAATGTGTCGCATTGGAGGTGAGTCTGGAAAAAACTGCCTATCCGCCTAGTGGAAACTGTCTCTCTTTGGCTGCTTTGAGGAATATTTGTATGAACTTCCTGAATCAATTTGCTCCTAGACACCAGAACAAACAAAATAGGCCTCCCCTTGCTTTTAACTATTCTTATGTACACGATAGTTAAGATTTCTATGATCAGACCCTATCCACTGTTCTGTACTTGCATCTCTCTCTGTACTGTGTTTGAAGTGCTTTCTGGAACTGTTAACCATTTGAGATGCCCTTCAAGTATCAGATAATAGACAGACTGTGACTCCTGCACCACGCTAATTCATATCTGGAAAGGGATCAGTGCATATTCTCTTCATTGTAATGTACACACAGGTTATTATAAACAAGGCAGATGTTGTTCTCTTATGATAGGATAAGAAGACAAGCCTAAATTAAATGGTATGGGCACTGCTGAAATGGGAGGATGTGTTATGTGAGCATTGTTTTTTGGCATTGTATAATGTTTAATTGCTTTTGTACTTACACACACACTTTTTTCAGTTGAAGAAAAGACTGGCTTTACTGCAGAAGGAGTACAGCAGGACTGTACAGAGACTGCAGGTGAGCTGGGCAGTTTTACCAGAGAGCCCTTATTCTTTCTGCACACTGGGCGAGGGGGATGTAGATTTCAGTGAGGATGTTGTTGATATTGATTTGTTTTTTATATAGAAATAAATAACTGCTTTTCAAAATTTACTTCTGGTCTTCTGACATCAAACTACTTCAAAATTGTTGCATCTAGCTTTCTGAGAAAAAAAAATACACTTGTTTGAGTTGAGTGAGTGTGAGTGTGAGAGAGATTCTCGTGGCATTGTGATCTGATGTGAGCTCCCCACAGCGTGCAGAACGATCTGAGTCTGTGCAGAGACACGTGAGAAGCAGGATCACAGAACAGAACTGTCTGCTCCAAGAGGAACTGGGACCCGCCAGGCTGCCCTCCCCTGGTGAGTCAAGCTGATACTAGCACTGAAAACTACAATAATTAATGAGTGACATTGAAGCCTCATTAAGCTCTTTGCTATTTTTTCATGTTCTTTCCCCTTTTCCAATCATAGATTTCCCACTGGTGAATAGTCTTTCTAAAGATGTGAATGTGCTGCCAAGAACCAGTGACTCTGCCGATCAGTCTAAGAGCACAGCAGTCCACTTCAGCCTACCCCATGAGGTCCTCAACTACTGTGTCCTCTCCAGTGAAATGTGGGGGTCCCCAGGCTCGACCCAGCTCTCTGATAGTCCCGACCCACAGTCCAGCAGTCAGGAGCGGGCCGTGGCCCAGGGTGAGGGGCGCAGGAGCCTTTCTGCTCACCGCCTGCGCTCCCGGAGGAGCCGTTTGCGCTGGGAGAGGAGAGAGCAGGTTGGGGGTGGTGGGATTTCAGACACGGAGAACAGCGAGGAAGGGTCAGAGCTCATCGCCCTGAGGATGGGAGAGAAGCCCGGGTCTCCGGCGCTGCGGTCTAGTGGTGGGGAGGAAAAAAATGAGAGGAGTGCATTCCCTGAAGCACTCCCTGAAAACTGCAGGGGAATAGAATCTCAAGATCCAAGCTGGGGAGGTACAGAAGAGGAGGTGGTGGGAGTACGGAAGGATCTGATGGCCGATCTGTCTATATCTGCAAGCCTTGACTTGCAGGATGGCCCAGCAGACCCTCTCAGAAGAACTGTTCTTCACTCCCTGCCATTTCCAACCTCACATCAGCCCCCAAGTGACGCAGGCTCTCCACAGCTCCCTGGGCAGACAGGGGGGGCTCAGTGTAGGGCAGATTGTGTGCTGCCTGCTCTGACTCCCCCCAAGGTAGAAACAGCAGAGTCAGGACTGGAAAATGGTATCTTTGAGCTGGAGAAGGGGTATCCCAGGGAGATAAACACCCCAAGTACTGACAAACTCCTTTCTCCCACCCCTGATACTACAGGAGGGGGTGGTCTGAGCTCCTGCACGCTGGTTGAGGGATTGCTCTTCCCAGTTGAGTATTACATCAGGACCACGCGGCGCATGTCCTCCTCGCAGAGCACGGTTGACCTGGGGGCAGTGATTGATAGCCAACTGAGCAGGGGCAGGTGGAGGAGGAACAGCTGTGGCAAGAGGGGAGCCAAGGGGGGCTCGATCCATAACCAGAAAAGCCCCACCCAAGACCCATCGTCCCAGACATGCACAGCTATAACGTCCTCCAGCCCCACCCACATCACTCCAGAATCAGGGAGCAGCCAGAGGTGCCAGTCCTCATCTTCTAGGAGCAAGCCAATCAGAGGAAGGAAGCAGGGCAGGGGGAGGGGAAAGAGGAGGGGCCAACATCCAAGAGCCAAGTCTGAATCTCTCCCTCAAACCTCGTCGCCGCTTCCCCCTTTGAGCAATCCAGCTGGAAATCCTGCCAGAGATTCCCAGTCTGGGAATGTTAAGTCTAAATTGTATCCCATCTTCCAGGCGGTGGACACCAGTGGTCCTAGAGGTGCCGGGTTACCCAAGAGTGGCCGTGCAGTTGGTGCTGAAACGGAAAAGCATAAAGGTACTAGCATTTCAATTAAGTCTTGTCTTCTTTCTTTCCAACTGTGATTGTACAGGCATGTTTGCAAATGTATTAAAAAATAAATCGGCCTCCCTTGCTTTATATTTGCTAAGCTGAGTGATTGAGAAGCAAAAATCTACCTCAGGTTTAAGCTGCCTTACAAGTTGTAGCTTTGTTACACTGCAGTCATTTCCATTGGAGCACAAGTGTCAGTGATGAGAATAGGTGGAGGAGGTTGTTTGGGTGGTAATTATTGGGATCTGTGCTGTTCAGCTTGTAGTAACCCATGCTTCTGCCATATCTGTTTCTGTCCGTCCCCCTCCCCTCCCCCCAGATTCAGGGCTGTCTCCTCCAGCACCCGGGCTATGGGGGTCCCTCTGTCTGCCACCGCCTGGTCCCGGGCAGAGAGACCCACGACCGCCTCCCAGTGCCCTGGCCCATGGCCTGCGCTTCCTCCTGTCTCACTTCGACCTCAAGGACTTCCACCTCCCCGACCAGGAGTTTGGGTGGCTGAAGCTGGAGAAGCTCAAGTCTTCCGTCACTGGGTCCCTGGAGGCCTTCCCATGGGGCCGATCCCCTTACAACACCCGGCGGGCCACTGCTAAAACCCTCCAAGATGCCCGCCTCTCTGGAGACCTTTCCCTAGTCATGGTGGACCCGGGTGCGACTGACATCCCCATCTCCACAGAGCCCTGGGTGCACCTACCTCTTACATTGGCAGAGGAGTGTGGCCATCTGACATCACAGACTGCAGCCCTGCCGCAGGAGGAGAGAGTCGGGGCTGCAGCTGAGGTCCAGGGTCCCCCCACAGCAGGGACGGGAGCTGCAGGGGAGGAGGGGAGTGGGGACTGCAGCAGGCATACAGGGGAGGGGGCAGACTGTACAGGACCCCCTGAGGCAGCAGCTCCATGGGCATGGCACAGCGTGTGTGATGTGCAGGGGCCATCTACTCCTGATGCTACCGACCACACACCTGACGTGGTGGAGACTGGGATGCTGACCCAGACGATGGGAGGAGAAGAAAAGAGAGGAGGGGGAGAGAGGAGGGCAGTCACAGAGTCACTCTCTTTCTCCTGTCCAAATGTTGCCGAAGACCAGGGCCTCCTGTTGCCGGGGGCTGAGGTGCTGGGGTCTGCCACATTCCTGTGTCCGGCTCCAGTGGAAAACAGGTGGAGAACTGCTGTTGAGACACAGGAGAGGCTAGCTGGGGAGGGCGAGAGTCCTGCAGTTAAGACCGCTTGGAAAGATCTTCCTGATCCCAGAGACAAGCCACCTGGGTTGAATACTGGGCTTCCTCCTGGTGATCTGGAGTCTGGGGTGGCAGGAACCAGGCTGGCTGCCCAGGTTCATTCTCCACTGATTCTAAATCTCACACCAGCCTCCACGCAGAGCGTCGAGACCCCTGCTCCGGCCTCCTGGGGCAGCCCCGCCTTCCCCTCCCTAGGGCTCACCCCTGCCCTCCCTCTGCCTCCCAGCATCCCCTCACTGGTGGCCTCTCCTTCCCATCCCCTCCGGCCCCAGGGCAGTCCCCAGCTGCTGCCTCTCTTTAGGAAACGCTGCCGAGAGTCCTCCCAGACCACACAAATGGAACCGCAGTTGGCAGGGCTCCTTGAGAGACCGCAGACCGAAGACAGACCCCCGCTTCCAGATGAAACTGTTGAACACTTCCCTGATACATTTCCACTCAGCCTACCTCTCTCTCCACTCATACACCCATCCCCCCTCCCTCAGGTAGCAGAATGCCCCCCTAACTCACAGCAGCCCACGCGCTGTCCCTCCCAGACACCCAGCGCTGACTCAGTGCAGCTCTCCTGGGGGAGGGAGTCTGCACTGAAGGATGGGGTTGATGCCACTCCCAGAGTGCACTGTACCCTCTCAGGCAAGCCTTTCCTGGGTCAGAGTGCACTGGGCATGCTTTCTCCCTTGCCCCCCATTCCTCTGTCCAGCACACCACAGCATCTGCTCTCCCAGGCTGAATCAAACACACCGCCTGGGAGCCAGGACCGAGAGGAGAATGGAGACCCTGATCGTGAGCGCTCTCCTCTCCCTCAGACTGCACAGAGCCTTACAGCCCACCCACCCTCACAGCCCTCTCTCCCACCACAAAGCCCGGGTGAAAAACCTTTATTGCTACCTTCAGCTGATGTGCTGCAGCTCAGCCTGGGTGTGGAGGAAGACCTAGATAGCTACTTCTCTGACTCCATGTGGACTGGAGTCCCAGGGACCCAGCCGCCAGCCCCAAACAAGGTGACCTCACCTGAGCTGAGCCCTAGAGCGAGGCAGAGCCCTTCAGCATGCACTGCAAAGGACCCTGTGTCTGCACCCTCCCCTGCATCCCCAAAGAGCCCGCTGCCTCACCCTGCCTCCCTGCAGCTCGTACATACTCTGAAGGTGACACACTCTCACTTTGTCTCTTCCTCTTATTATGTAGTCAGTCTGTTGTTTAGTGTATTTGTGTCTTTTATTTAGTCACTTGGTGTCTGTCTTGCCTGTCAGGATGTGGAGTCTGTCTTCCAGTCAGCCGTCTAAATTTATGAGATTGTCTCTAAGGCAGTCACTTCTTTCCTTTCTAAGTCTGGCTGTTAAGCAGTGAGCCTGCTTTGGTCTGTGTAAATGTGCTTGTCTGTCAGTGTCCATTTTAGTCCTTGATTCTGTGTGCCTGTCTCTGGCAGTCAGTGCGTCTCCCGCAATGTGTTACGCAGTCTGTGACCGCGTGTTTGTTTCCCCAGGCCCCGGCAGGTCCATGTCTGGTCGACGTGTGCAGTGTGTGTTGCCGTGGGGAGGACGGGGCATTGAGGGAGTGCGTGGTGACCGCAGGGGAGTGGGCTGTGTCTGTGTGGGGGCCGAAAGTCCAGGGCTGGAGCCTGCTGCACACCTGGACGTTCACTGAGGTACAACCGCTGTGTTGCTCCCAGAGCTATAACCACTCATTCCGTTTAATTCAATGTTCCATCCCCTGGTGCTTTCTGAATAGGACTGTGACCAGCATTTTCTAAGCAGATGTAAATAAACAAAACTGACAAAGAATTACAGCTACATTATTTTAACGATACGATGATAAGATAAATTATTTCACTATGTCCTGTGCTTTTTTTTTCCACACCGAGATGCATGTTTCGATCCCTCTCTCTTCCGCTCTCTGTCTGTCTGTGTCTTAGCACCCTGTGATCGGACTCGAGATGCTGCCAGACTCCCCCGGCCTGCTGTGTGTCACCCTGGGACAGCTGGAGATTAGAGAGGCCAGGTATAGAGAGAGAGTGAGAGGGAGAGAGGGATACAGAACGTAAACCTGAGAGAGTGAGAGAGTAATACAGTAAGACAGAAATACCGAATGACGTCCCTATCGCTATTTTCCAAACCGGAATGGTACATAGCCTTGTAACATACACTGTACCAACAACACATTTTTGCATCTCGGTCAAGCATTTTAACTTGGTAACCCCTTTGTGTGTGTGTGTATGTGTGTGCGTCTCTGCAGGGTACTGGGCTGTGTCAGTGTGGATGGGCCCTTCTCCCACACCCTCTTGTGTGCAGGGAAGGTGCAGGCTGTGCTGGGGGTGTCTGGATGCAGAGTTGCCTGCTGCTCTCAGTCTGAGTCAAGGCAGGCTGTGGATCTAATGAGACTTTCAGAGGAGGGCAGGTACAGTAACACTCACACATAGACACACAGACACAGACACCCTCACAGCTGTTAACATTTTTTTTGTTATTCACTAGTTACGCTGGCCTCCTTCTTCTTGATATTGAAATGTTTTGCTTTTGACATTGGCATTCATACTGGGACTAAGATAAATGTGTGTATCAGTATCATTATGTGCACAGTGAGATGACTGTGGGTGTGGTCTCTGTGTGGCAGGACGGAGGACACCTTCTCCCTGGCCTCCCCTGGTCAGTCTGTCCGGGCACTGGCTGTAGTGGACGGACAGAAGGATGCTTTGATCGGTTATACGGACTCCAGCGATGTCCTCCTCTGGTGAGAGAGACTGTTCAAGATGTTCAAACTCTCACACCACTATTTTGCTGTAGGCACAAAACAAACCTAGTCTTTTTACATGTGGTAAAATGTTGCGGACATTGTGTCTTCAACGTTGTACTCTGTTGTAGGCTAGGACCTGCAATTCCCCAGCTCAGTCCTTCTGCACATCTTAGCTAGGATCGGAAACAATCCTTTTGTATTCATCATTTTTGTCTTTTCAGGAACATGAGGACAAGCCACCTGCTGCAGCGCATTTCTCTAGGCTTGAGTTACCCTGGGTCTATGTGTCTGAGAGGATACTCACAAAGTGTAAGGCAGTTGCTCATAACTCAGTCAAAATTCTCCTATGAAGATTAGATTTTGAACTGATAAAGAAAACTACTTGCACAGAAGAGAGAGAGAGAGAGGGGGAAGACATGCCCTGTTTGGATAACCCTACCCCCCACAGAATATTGTGCTACTCCTGATTTTTTTTTCTCACCTCATAAAATGGGAGTGCAACCAATCCTTTTATTTTTTTTGCGGATGGTCATTGTTTTCAAAAAGTCAAATCTATCTGAACGCTTTTCTATATCTGGGACCACAGTGTGCCTCAGTAGTTTTGAACAACTGTGACAGATTACACTGCTAAAGTGATCTGTTTATGTCTTTGAGACTGGGCTACCATTGGACCGTTCCAGTGAGGTATTTACAATTTTCACATCAGTTCTGACCAATTGTCCCCAGTGGAATAGGCCTCATTTTAAACATTGTACATTGCTGCTATACTTCTGTCAGGCGCCTAGAAACTGATCCGTCTGTCTCTGTGCGTGTCCCAGGGCGTGCTGTTCCTACTCCTGCAGTGTGTGTTTGTCAGTACCCTTGATGGAGAGGAGGGGGCGCTGTTCTCTTTGGTCGCCACCAACCCTGTCACTGCCAAAACCAGCCTGGCACACAGCCTCAGTCAGCCTGCACAGTGTCCAGGGAGGTAAGATGCAACAACCCCCCCTGTCTGTGGGAGTGGTTAAGACCGACCGCTATAAGTAATTGTAAATTAATAATAAGAGTAAGCTTATAAGTACTAATTACAATAATAATAGTAATTCAAATAATAATAGCAGCACAGCAAGGAATATATAGAATTAGTTACTTTTTATTTTATCAGTTATAGTGAAAATACCCTTTATCTTGTTTTGTTGAGCACATGCTGTACAAAGCTGACATTTGTTCTGTGTGTGTCTGTGCCCCTGTGTGTCATGCAGGCTGGTGCACGGGGATGTACGGGGGGATGCGGTGGCCGCAGTGTTCCAGTCAGGGGCAGTGGCGGTGTGGGCTGTTGGGGACAGTCGTGTTGTTACCACCCTGCTCCCGGGGCCCGTAGGGGGCTGGCACCTGGCTCGGTGGGGGGGGGCCTGCTCCCTCCTGGCCGGGCAGCTCAATGGAGACGTCTCCCTGTACCACTACTCCCTCCCAGAGCCCTGAGTCTCCCTGAGGACCGCAGCTACAGAGACGCCAATTACACTACAGGAACTATACACAGTGCTCTCCCAGCCAGGCACTGCACTCAAGATAGACATGAAAACTACAGTTTTGAACTATAGCGGTTTTAAAATAGACTGAATTGCATTTAAACGTGTATACAATTTTACAATACTAATCTATTTAAGTCCAGATATGTACTGTTTGTATTGTTAGTTTTATGTGTTTGAATCTATTTAGGCTCTACTGTTTGGAGGAAAAAAGGCTATTTTTAACAAAACATTTCAAGTGTTTATAAAACAATGTATATTATTGTAACCTTTTTTGTGTTTTTAATATTATATATAATGTGTGTGTGTGTGTTTCTCACACGAAGTTCTTTAGTTTATTTGGGGTTACAGACACTAACTCTTGAAAAACAATAAATAATTGCAATTAATACACATAAGAGTAAAAAACTGAAAGAGTCTGGTTTGGAAGGTTGACAGAACAAAACTATCGAAAATATCTAATCGTGGCGGTCTATCCCTATCATTAAAAAACGGAAACTAATAAGCTCTCCCACCATTTTGGCTCTGGAATCATTCTAGATTCCAAACGCTGTCATCGCTGCGCATGCGCCCTGCACCCCCTCAACTCCAGCGCTTTTTCTCTTTTCATTCGTGTTGCATGGTGGGATTGATCTGGGTTCTCAATCATGGCGTCCCGTGTCCTAGCTCGGTGTGTCCGCTCGCTCGGCCGATCCTCTGGGAGCCTGTGTACGGGCAGCCTTGCTCTTAGGGCTGCCGTGGTGCCGCTTCCATCTCGGCGACCCTTCTCCCTCCTCGCATGCAGCCAGAGAGCACGGCCGGTCGCCCAGACACAGGTAATGTAGCCCGGGTAACATTAAGCAGCTCACTTCGGTCTGGCCTAGTAGTACTGGATTGCGCAGTGACCTAGACCGTGTCTCTTACACTGCATCTTCGGCACTGGCGGTCCAGCGCTTTTGCAAATAAACGTACATTGCAATGGCTCCCGTCTGTCTAGCCATGACCTTGACTTACATGCATGGTTGTCCTTGAGGCAGTGTATATGTTGCATGCATGAGAGTGGAGTTGATGGGAAGGTTAATTCCACTTGTCCGCGCTGGTGCTTTGCCGAGTGTTCATAAACAGATAATCATATAGTTGTATGCGGGTTGGGGAGTGCACGGTGCAATGCCATTGCAGTTTGTCTTGTGAAATTCAGCTGTTGATCTGACGCATTTTACGTGAGAGTTATGCCGGTTAACTAGACGTACTGGCATTAGTCTGTTTGCCCTTCATGTATAGCGCCCTTCAGGGCTAATGCTGGGGGCTGGTTATACATCTGCAGTGTGGAAAGCTATAGCTGCTTTAATTCTTGCACACCAGCCCGGAATACAACACAATTTTTTGCAAGACATTTTCGTTCTAGTGACAATATACGCATGCCTAGAGAGTGCAGACTCCGCTCAAGAGCAACTCACTTCAGCGGGTGGGTCAGCCAGCACTCATCTGGGTAAAGCATGAAACAAGGCATAGGATACTGTGTACTTCTTTCAGTGACCATAGATCTAACCTTCTTATAGACATTGTAAAGGACTTCCCTGCCACCATGTCGTGATCCATGTAGAGGATGCTGGTGTGAAAGTGTTGAGGGCATGCATGTTAGTACTGTTTTACATGGTCCACAGTTCCTGTCCACATACGCTCTCTCTCTGTGCTGCAGTTGTACTGACTGTCCTTGTGTCCTGTCCTGTGTGCAGATCTCCAGCTCCCTGGTCCAGCTGTGTCGACAGTATGGTGATCTGCCTCCTCTCACGTTGGACTCCATAAAGGAGCGGGTCCTATATGTCCTGAAGCTGTATGACAAGATCAACCCAGAGAAAGTGAGTCTCAGCTGACCTGCGCACGGTTAGGAAGCACCTAAAAAAGTTAACTAGTGAGAGGAAGCCGTTCGGACCACCTTGCTTCCTTGGGGGTTGGGAGCTTAATTATCTAGTTTCCTCCTGTGTCCCCCTAGATCTTGGGTCCTTGTTGATCTTGATGATGTTGACATGTCAGCTTATTGATGTGATTGTCTTATTTTCTGTCGTCTTCAGCTGTCAGTATCTTCCCACTTCATGAAAGACCTTGGGTTAGACAGCCTGGACCAGGTGGAGATTATTATGGCCATGGAAGATGAATTTGGTGAGTGTCTTCGGCAGCTTGTTCACACTGTGCTTTTCTTCATTCCTGCCAGCAACAAATTGTATATAGGCTCTGTCAGACTGTCGGTTGAGTTTGTAAGCAAGTGTTTTGCTGACACTTTAAAAGGGGGCTAGTGTCACAATATGTCAGCATCTGTCTACCTAATCAAATAGTAAACCTCGGAAAAAAAAAAAATGGTGAAATGTGCTGAAAGATAGTTTTCGTTTTATTCTAATATATATTTTCTCTCTCTACTCCTAAAAATCAAATGTTCAGCCCACGATTGAATGGATCATTATCTCCCAAATGAGTTTTTTGCAGTTCAAACGTTCTTCCCTTCTGACTTTCCAAAAGATATGCTAAAATAACCTTGTGGCACTGAATTGATCAGTCATGCGAACATGTTGCATGAGGTTGAAAGACTAATTCTAGTTCAGTGTCTCAACCAAGAGGTGAGTGTTTTGTCCCTAATGGAGGCCTTGCTGCCTGTCTGCTCTTACAGGCTTTGAGATCCCAGACGTTGAGGCAGAGAAGCTAATGACTCCTCAGGAGATCGTACAGTACATCGCTGACAAGAAGGACGTGTACGAGTAAAGAGAGGCACAGCGCTACAAGGAGGTCGGTCTCCCTCCCTCTCTTTGTCTTCACTGATCTTCAACTACTGTGATATTCACTCTTGTACCACAACCTGTTTTGAAGACTTCTCAGTTGAGGCTCTTCAATGGAAGACATCTATAGTAAATTGAGTAATCTGAAGTGTTCAGTTGATGGCACAGGGAATGATTTGAAAGACCTAAAATTCACCATTAAGTTGAAAGTTTAAGCATGTGTGCCCCACAGGGATAATATGCAGTCCTCAGGTAGCCTGTATATGCTCATGGATCTGAACGAGGTTACTGCATTGTGGTGGTCTGCCTCTCCAGGTCTGGGGAGCCCCACTGTTTTAGGATTGTCTTTGGCTTATAATCCTGTTCATTTTGACTATTGATTGACCCAGTTATATAATTGTGAGCTCACTTGAAATGAAGCCCAGAAGCCTGTATGTTAGTGCAATTCACTTCATGTCTTTGTTAGCACAGATGGCGTTTAATCCTATTGGTTGTGCAGTAAGATGGGTTTCGCTCTGTGCTTGTGCAACATGTCTTCTGGTTTTCATTCCACCTGAGCCCTTGGTTACTATTAGTGATGCCTGAATTGAAATAATGATGCTGTATCACACCCCATCAGGATTTTTTTTTATTTTATTTTTTATTTTTAAAGGCAATTCAGACTTCACTTGTTATGAATTTAGTTGGAATGGGGAATACAAGGTGGGACCAGAGTGGGCCCCCCTGCAGTGACGGTGACATTATTCCTCTTGTTCGCAGGGTGGCAGACGTGAAGCCCCCATGACCCCGAGGACCTGTCACAGGTGGTGTTTTTCAGTCACTCAATGTTTTCAGAAACTGTTTTTTGTTGTTCCTGGCTTTCCTGTGTCAACTTCGCTATCTGCTGTACACATTGTATTTAAAAATAAAAGAAAATAAAAAATGTCTAAAGCTTGTAATGCGTTTGGAGAGAGAAAAAAACAAAAAAAACGACCTAAAATAAAATGTTAAACCTCTTGGTTTGACTTTTGTACTGAAAAAGCTGTGGGTTTGTGCTACAGTGACACCTAGTGGTTAGACAGTGCATTTCACACATTCCCAGGGTGGGTTTCTTGTGCAACTGGTCAATGTGGGTTTGTATAGTTCTTTTAATATACATATGCATTATTTTAAGATGCTTAGTTTTATTAAAATGTACAGAGTCTGGGAAGGGACATAAGAGAGAATAAATGGTGCGAATGATTTAATGCTCTTGCTGCAGTATGATAGAACTTGTTTGCACTTGAAGCAATGCAGTGCCCGTCGGCAGAACCAGTGGATCGATCATGTTGCACAGGCAAGTATGAAGTAAGTGCTGTTTTTGCCTACGACTTATTTGATATTTTCTTTACATTTGTATATGTTTTATTAACATGAATGCTTCTAAGCATTATTTTACATAGGACTACCCAATGATAAAAGTAGTAAATATTAGCCATCAAGAAATGACAGTGATCCATTACAGGCTGTGAATGTACACATTGAACTTAGACGTATTCTTTATGCAAAACTATTAAAGCATATTAAGTTAAAATAAATCCCCAAAACACTGTTATAACGACTAATGTATTTGGCACTGAGTGTGTGGCCGCTTTAATCTGACTCCAGCTGTGCTGTGCCTGCAGTGGCCCAGTCTGCTTTCGTGTTTGACTTGACTTTGACATTGAAAGTCAGAGGTTTTTGGTTGCAGTTCTGTCCCTAAAAACCACATCTGCACTGAATCTGAGCTGGGAAGCACTAAACGTGATCAAGTATTTGAAGTAATTAATTAAAAAAAGGAACCATAGCTTGTAACATTTGCAAGGGTCTGAACATGGAGCCAAATGTTTTTTTTATTTTCTTGCAAGGCCAGAGGAATGTGGAACTGGTGTTCTGTGTAAGTTTCTGATTTATCATAAGGTCAAGGAGCCTTCATCTGAGTGGGCTACCCAGCAACAGATGATGTCAGTTTAGTTTGTCAGTGTCTGTCTGAAGTTAATTACAGTAAGAAAAGAGGAACCCTTTGAGATCACAAGGTCTAGAAACAGTCAAGTCTCTGACTCTCCCTTGCATCTGCTTGTTTTAAAAGCTTCTGAGCAGCACTGGTGCGATTCACACTTCACATCATTTGGATATGGTACCCTGGGCAAATGCATATGATCCCGCAGTGGTTAGTGTTTGTGCCTCTCAACTCCGGGTATCTGCATTCAAGCTCCACATGTTCTTGTCTGAGATGGAGTTTGCATGGTTTTCTCTGAGGACTTTGCTTTCCTCCCACATCCCAAAGACATGCAGGTTGGGTGCAATGGCTACTTATATTGCCTCTTGGGTCTCGATCAAATAAACTGTCCAGCCTGGGAAATGCAATTTACAGTGTTGTTCCATGTTGTGTTTTGATTTATAAATAGCTGAAATTGGTTTCTAGCAATAAATTACATTAAATGTGAGGGTACGGATTTTTTCTTTGCAGGTAGAAACAAAAAAAAGATTTGGTCTCTGCCCTTGTGTGTGTTTTGCCTTGCAGTAAACCGGTGTCCTGTCCAGGGTGTACCCTATGTAGTGCCTAGTCTTTGCCAACATTTTCATGCATACGACAACCCTGTAACGTAATGGAAAAGTGAATGAGTTCCTGTTAACCTGTCTTTTTATATGTATTTTTTATATATATGACCTGGATTTATTAGAGTACACAGAATAGCATCTTTTCAACTGCAGTCAACATCAATTTGAAGTTTGTAATCTTGGCAAAGTACATTACAGTACATTGTTGGATACATTTTGGAAATCTATGATAAATGCATCATCTCTACAAATGCTTGTTCATAAGTCTACAGACTTGGGTTCGATCTCAGTTTTGGTGTCCGGTGCTTAGAATGATGGCCTGGGATGGATGCTTCACTCATCCAGGACTTAACCTGACATGAAAACCTGACAGGTGTCTTCCAGCATAAGGAGGCCAGAGAGAGTGAGTAAATGTCACTAAAAAGTAAAAACTATGATTGTAGTATAATGATATTAATATTTTCCCAGATTTGCGTAATCAAAAACCAGATATAATTGTATTTGTGCTGTATGTATTCATTTATAAATATTCAAACATTTATGTCCTTTATTGTATATTATATTTCCATAAATGTAGGGGTTAAACGCAGAAACACAGCTCAAAATATGATTTTCTTTGTAATTCTGATAAAATATACAAACAAGGTTTTGCAAATGTTTTTTATTGCAGAAGGAAATCTCATTCTAGTCTCTGATTAATTCTCTTGTATCAATTAAAGTTCTCTTACTGTTTAACTACTACTTACTGCATTCAAAGCAACATTTTCAAACAAATAAACAAAAAAAATCATTTTCGGCAAATTTAACACTGAACAAATTGCATTGTCATTCAACTTTAAAATGTCACTGTCCTACAAAACCGATGTTTACCCTGATACATATTCCAAAAGGGGAACAAAAACAAATTGTTATTGTCTTACTGATTGACAGTTTATCCAGTTTTAAATCCTTGCCATTTTGTTCTCACAGAATATGCTTTTTTATTTTGCCAAAGTTGTCACTTTTAAAATGTTTATGTCCTACACAAAAAAATGCAAAAACAAACAGCCTTTTCCATTCAATCCGGCTTTATTCATTACCCATATTGTTTATGACATTTATAATATATAACAAAATAAGCAAATTAAATGGCTTTTGCAAGTTATTGTTCTGGAAAATGTTAACATTTATTTTACCTTTTTTTTTTTTTTTTACAGCTTTCAGCTATTGCACAGAAGTAGATAGTCTTTATACAATGTCCATGACCTACACAGCTTATTATACAAATCAGGCCAGTTACACGCACACACACGGACACCACTGTCCTAATGAGGGAGGTTATTCCTGTGCTGCTAGCTCTCCCCTCCTCTTCACCGTCTTAGCATCCTGTACAGGATAATTTCTGTTGTCTCTTTGCAGCGTTGATGTTTTTCACTCACAGCGCAGTAAAAACCCAATGTTGCAAAACCACATGCGACACAGAACTGGTGGCAGACGTTTCCTCTGCAGTGATAGGACATCTGTTACCGACTAGTCCTGGATCGGAATGAGTTCCTGTTTAGCTCTCATCAAATCCCTGGGTGTTTGAAACTGATGCTTTCAAAAAGATGTATTATTGTTCAGCACAGACAGTCAAGGTGTGACTGTCGTATTACTGTCAGGGCTACAAACATCCAGCTTGATTCAAAACAATGATTCATACACCCTGCAGGATTGAAGATTGTTTTAGGAAGAGTGGGTGTGTGGGGTGCTTGTTTGTACTGTATGGGTAACATATATTATGATGACGGTGATTGTAATTTGTAATTGAAATGTGTGCACAATATGTTTAGAAGGATTTTCCCCTGAAAACTTTCCAATAAAAACACTACCTGATTAAAACTCCAGAACCTTTTATATGCTCTTCTCTAATGAACTTAATTATTTCCTGACTTGGACATGTTAAAAAAGTATAACTGACACGGTGATTAAAAGTAATTATCCAGGTCCAGCTCCATAGGAAGGGCTGCAGGCCTGCAGTAATGACGGGCAGATGGGAGCAGACGGTTGCTCATTCGCTGCGGGCTGCCTCCCCTCACACGTGTGTCGGTTTAAGTGAACACATCCACGCCAGGCGGCAGTAGGATTTCCTCCGCAGCCCGGAGCGCATCAGACAGTCTGCAGTGTGCCATTTTGCATGTGTCAGTACTGTTGCGGCGGCAGATCGGGCTCAGGTTGCGGGGGTTTGCGGGGCGGCTGTCCGGACAGGTCCATGTCGCGCGCGTGGAAGCGTCTCCCGCGTGTACCCCGCACGAGCCGTGACGTCACCGCGGGATGTGTGAAGACGCGCCATGCCGCTCCGCGTCCAGCTGCTGCTGCTCATCCTGCTCACAGGTACAGCGAGTGCATTTCAATATGTCATTAGCAATATATATATACCGGGTACCAGGGCTGACGTGAGTTGTCGGCTACAAAAATATAATTACATAACCTATGTACTCTTAGGTACCTTCAAATGGGTCATACACCTTCATAAACATAATTAAATGAAAGGTATGTATTTTTCATGTATGTGCTTTTTGGAATTGCGTTGAGGGAAATGATAAGGAGGGGTCTGGTTTTTATTAAGGTCCGTTAGGTATTTAAAGCAATGCATTAAAAAACAAAAAGCTGTATGAATTTAATGTTTGAAATAACTGCATAATTATGTATTGCTCCAAATATGGCCCACAGTGTAATATTGTTCTTTGCATAACAATACATTAAAAGAGGAAGCCACTTCTATTTCCTCATCATTTTCCCCCAGAACAAATGAAACAAACGCAAATATTAAGACGTTTTTTTGATGTTCGGGCAAATGCGTACTGGTTTAGTGAAGCTACAATATAATTGGACTGTGACAAGTATGATGACATTTTATTTTTGAATTATTTGCATTGTATCTATTTTGTTTGGACAATTGTAGTTAAAAGCTTTCTTATCAATTGTAATTATTTCTTATATAGCATACAGTTCACGTTGATTGAATAATTGAATAAGCCACATGTTGAGTACGGGCAAATAATACAAGGCAACGTTGTCTGTTGTTGTAATTAACTATGCCGTAGATGATGATGATGATGATCATTAATATTAACAAGAATAAAAAATACACCTCAGTGGTTTTGTTCATCGTTATTGCAGGTTGTTTGTGCACCTCCAGCGCCTTGTCTGTTGGGGCCGCGGTTTATACTGGATTTATATTCTAATGACAGCACTGCAACTCACTAAAATATAATATGGAAGATCATGTAGGCTATATGGATAATTATAATTTATATGCGTGTCGTGTCTTAGGGCGTGTCTAACCCACCACCGATTTTAATATTGATAATAATAATTATCTGTTAACTGTCTTAAATAACAGCTGTAACATTATTGTTGACTAAATCAACACATCTGAGAGATGTTGTGTAAAAGTATGTTGTTGCTAAGGTCACTCCTGCTTTGGAAAGACCTACTGTATTTCATGAATATATTTGTCTCATGTGTCCTCTAATAGTAAGACTGAAGTGTCTTGAATAGAGGAAAACAACAAAGCAAGAATACTGACGCCTGTGTTCCTCCTGGTCTTTCAGGGCTGTCCTGTAAATCTCAGTGTGTCCCTGGGATGAGGATTGTAATGCTATGAGTAACCTAAGGACCTTGACCAATAATAGCATTTCCTCTTATCAGTATGGTATGGTATGTTTTCTTCCTTTCTTTTTTTTCCTCCTGCGTAGAAATCAGGAATTCCTCAGAGGAGCTTCGATCACCGAGTGAGTCGCCCCACGTCTCCCACACGCCAGGGATTCCTGGTCTTTCAGGAGGTGAGCCCTGGACCCCAGGAGCCACTGTACCCGGGCTGGGCAATAGCAGCGGCACAGACCACGTTGGTGGACCAGGGTTGGCAGATGGGGGGCAGGGCACGGTCTCGGCATTCCAGGACCAGAGCCCAGAACCCCCCCCAACACTCAGCCCCGGCACATCTGCGGCATCAGATAAGGAAACGCCCCCTCCCTCTCAGGAAGCGGAGAATAATAACCCGGATACGTCTGGTAGAGCTCTGGATCTTTCACACCACACCGACACTCCTGGCTCTGCGGCAGCCGGCCAGGGGAGGGACTGGGAGAGAGCTGGACTGGGAGGGCAGGCTGCAGACACTGCAGCGAGGGATCTGGGCAACGTGACTAGGCCATCTCTCACAGGGGTTCCTCTCTCTCCAGCCGCTGCAGATTCCCACACGGCTCGCTCTGGTGCCACATACCTCCCCAACACAAGCTTCTCTCAGACTGTCCCTTCCACACGAGCTGAGCTGCAGGCAGAGAGGAGAGATAACCCCCCTGATCACACTGACCCCACAAGAGGACCATATCTGACTGGAAAGGATCCCCTCCACCCCGTTGTGCTCCACACTGAAGACACCCCATGTGTGACGTGTACCAGCTCTGTTACACAATCCCTGCCAACTCGGACGGACTCGAGTTCCAGCCCGTTACCCACACGACTGCTGACTAGTGGAGATGGCAGATCTGGTGAGATCCACTCAAGCTCAAAGACAGAGGGCTACATCAGCAGTCATAAAGCGCCCCCTGCAGGCACTGACTCAAATGGAACTGGGCAAGGAGTGACCACACGGGAGCCCCTCTCTGCTGCGACACAACCCTCCACTGCCTGGCTCTCGCAGGGGAA
Organism: Amia ocellicauda; assembly: GCF_036373705.1. Taxonomy (NCBI): domain Eukaryota; kingdom Metazoa; phylum Chordata; class Actinopteri; order Amiiformes; family Amiidae; genus Amia; species Amia ocellicauda. The sequence continues at coordinate 12,311,536 of NC_089866.1, read as the reverse complement.
CACACTGCATCTGCTGGGCTTCACTGAATGGACTGAACGGAGAACTACCAAACCAGAGCTGGGTGTGAGTGAGAAGGCTGAGCTCAGAACTGATACGGACGAAAGACAGACGCAGGGAGGGGGGGTTCCCACTGATGGACAACAGGCCAGTGAAAGAACCCCAGACTCTTCCTTGACAAACAGCGGAGACTTCAGAGCCAGTGTATCCCTCCACAGCTCAGCGTCCCTTGTTACCAGGAGCCTGTCTGAGGGCGAAGGGTATAATGTCTCTGTGCTAGGCATATCTGAGGAGGGGGGCCCTATATTAGTGTCTACAGAAGGACTTGGCTCTGGAGCTCGGCTGTCTACTGCTCGTGATCCTCAAACTGAGGAGGGAAGAGTGTCCTCACACAGCACTGCTCCCAGGACAGCCAGTGTGGGTGACTCTGTTTCCCCACATGTGTGGTCCTGGGAAGTAGAGACCCTTGTCCCAGTGAGCACTGACACAGAGCAGCCCTCCACCTCAGAGACTCTCCCTCAGTCGGAGAGCCACGGCCCCTCCTCAGAGCAGCCTCCATCCCTTTCGGCTGTCCCCGTCACAACAGAGCCATGGGCAGTGAGCTGGATTGGTAAGAATCCTACTGCTTCTCCAAGTGCAGCTCAGCCTCACATCTCTGTCTACCCCCCTGCCACTGAAACCCTGCAACCCCCGCTAGACACCTCTGCAGGTTCAGAATCACCAGGGGGATACGATGTCGTTACGGCTCTCACCGAGTCCGCCTCCAGCACTGAAAGGGTAACTGACCTTGTTACTATCTCGGGGAGCTCCTCCCCCACCTCACTGCTTCCCACAGCCTGGGACCCCACAGAGAACCGCACACCCCCCAGCCACACTCCCTCGTGGGGCGGGTCCACTCCTGCCAAGGAGACCTATTTCTCGGGGCCCCCTCACAGCACCCCCCCTGCTCCAGAGCTTCACCCCGCAGGGCAGACTACTGCTTGCCAGGGTACCACGGCGCAGGAGCCGGGGCCAGAGTCCGAGAGCCCCCAACTGAGGAGGGAAGAGGGCGGCTACACAAGCCCTACGAGACAACCAGGCATGGACACCAAGAGCACCGATGCATATACCGACACCGTCACTACGGTACCCACACACAAATCCAACCCCTCGGACCCCGACAGCCCCCGGCCTGCTGTGACCAGACTGGGCACCAGCACTGCAGCCACATCGGTGACCCCCAGTGTGGCGCCCTCCACATTTCACCCCACTCCAGCAGGGGGTGGTACTGTTGTCTACTCCAAGACAGGGGGGAGGACTGCCCATTCATTCACCACGTGGCCCACCTCTCAGACCACCAGTTCACCACAGGCCCTCACCCCATCTGTGTGGGGAGGGGTGGTGGCCAGTGGTGCCACACCAACTTCTTACAAGACCATGGGCCCGGCAGTGGACCCTCCTACTCCAGCCACACCCCCACATGGACCCACCAGTCTGTCTCCTGACAGGAGAACCAGTAGGACAACCACAGTCCCAGGCATGTCCACTAGGCCCAGCACTGACCGGACATCAAGGGCTGAGACCCGGCCTGGCTTGGACCCTACGAGCTCTCGGACACAACGGCCCTCCACTCCACAGGGGAGATCGTCCAGTGCTCCTCCTGGACAGCAAGACAGAACCTCTGCACCGCTCAGAACATCACTCAAACCCAGGGTCGCGGGGGACAAGAGCAGGGTTTTCATCACTGGGGATCAGCCACCGGTAATCAAAGGTCAGTTGGTGGTCAGCTTGCAGACCCTCCACCTCCCCACCCATACAGCCAACACACACACACACACACACACAGTTACAGAGTGACATGGAAACAAACAGAACTTATTTTATGAATACGTGGAACAAGGTACATAAAATGCATTTATGAATTCTTTATAACCTGAAATCGTTTAACCGAACATTAATGCAGTCAATAACCGTGAAGTAATGGGTCTTCTCTAATGAGTTATTTACCAATTCAATTGTTCTTGTATATAAACCACTTATCAGTTGCTGACAGCTTTATAAATTGCCATTTGTGCACTCTAAATGTTATTAGAGTTATGTTATTCAGGTTAGATTGACACTCCTAGACTTAATATTCCTCCCTGGCTTCTAATGGTATATTAATTGCATTGCTCAGTGTTGAAACAGTGTGAAGTACTGATTATACATGGAGATGTATATCTGAGGTGTTATTATGTAGTTTTGTAGTTTATCCACCTTTCAGCGACCTGCTCTTTAGTGCTTGGTTCTGTATGCTTTGTAATGGGAACCTTAGCCATTCAGCTCTGGAATGTTCAGATATTTATAGTGTTGTCCTGGAATGACTGTTAGACCGTGATATAAAAAGTAGCACCTATTTGCCACCTCTCTGAAATTCCAATATCAGGGTTGTCACTTTGGTTTTTGTGTGTGTGTTTGTGGGTCTCTCGCACGCTATTATTCCCGACATCCAGAAGAGACGCTCCGAGTTCCTCTGACGATCGTGCTGGAGACTGGAGACCAGAGCACCCAGAGGTCACTACAGCCGGAGCAACTGCAGGAGGACACGGTCAGACAGGTAACAGGTGTCCACACACTGCAAAGGGAGCATCACGTGTGATTGAGTGCGAAGATGCGGGGGAACTGCTCTTAGACTGATAATATGGGTGGGTGGCAGGCTGCTCTCTCACAGGGCTGTTCTCCCCTCAGGTGGAGCCCTTCCTCCAGAGAGCTCCTGGATACCATGACCTGCAAGTCTCCACAACCAGGTACACTATTCTGGGCATCCTATCTCTGACCCTGTCTCTCTCTCCTGCTGCTGTGGGTTTCGCTGGCTTCTCTCATATCCCTAAGTTTTATTCAGTATTTCGTTCTTAAATTTTTTAAATAGCACGTAATGTTGTCGCTGTTTGGGTCTATGTTCTGTCCACTTCTCCCTATGTCCTTGTGTGTTTGTGTGTCCTCACTCATGTCTGTAAATGTGTGTCTTTCCCTCTCTCTCATGACCCTCGCTGTGTGTTTTCAGTGGGTGGGAAGTGCTGTACTGTGATGCCCTGTTTGGCACTGGGGCCGCTCTGCTCTGGCTGGGGCGCCCAGGGGAGCCACTGAATGCAACGGGCCTGAGTGAGGCGGTGAGACGCGGGCTGTACATCGCGGGGGTCAGGGTCCACAACATCACGGTCAGCGGTGAGTCGTCCTAATCACTCTCCCAAGGCAGATAAACTGGGAAACTTCCTTGAAACCGCTTGACGAGGTCCTTGAATCAATAAGGCTAATACCTCCCAAACACACAAGCTGGGTGGCCTTGTCCTGTTCATAACCTTTTGTTATGCATAGAATGGAAAGACATCCAGATCTGAGCAGCACGCGAGAGACGCTGTGGTGGCTGTGTGTGTTATATTCCCCGCACTGTGTGGCAAACTGACACAGCTGATCGTGAGCTGTGTCTCTGATGCAGTGTGTGTGCTGACAGCTTTACACTGTGTGATCAAGGCCAGTTGCTGTGCTCTCGCCTCCCCTTCTTCCTCAGACAAGCTGCAGGAAAACGGTGCTGTGGTATCAACTCTTCACACCCTCTGTCTGCCCCAGTCATCCCCCCCACCCCTCTCTGGACATCTGCCACGCCTAGTCCACAGGAAGCCACACCAAGACTGCTTCACTTGTCCCATATGGCCCCAGGAATATGCCCATCTTTGTAAAATAAGTGAGGTAACATGAGGATCAGGATTTAAATAGCTTCCATCCTCCATGTTGATAGAAACTGATCTTTACCATTATACTGCACCTTTGAAGAGGGTCTCTTCAATGTCTTCAGTGCACGGGAGAGGGAATGAGTCTAAAAGCCAGCAGAGAATAGGGTACTGCTTGTATTTAGAGACATACTCTCTCTCATACTCTACCTCTCTCTCTTCTGCAGAGCCACAGGCTGACATGTGCTCCTGGCTGTTTCTGTGCCCACCGGGGTTCCAGTGTATACCCAGTGGCGTGGGCAATGCCAGCTGCTCTTCACTGTGCCACATGGACTACTGCAAACACAGTGGCATCTGCACCCACCACCACAGCCAGCAGCCAGTTTGCCAGTGAGTGACACAGTGGACTGTGCTGGGGGGCTGAGAGTGTGGTGTGGTGGTCTGTGAGTGTGTGTAGTTGTGTGTGTGCTCACGTTTATGCCAGGGTCAGTGTTTGAAATCATCCCTCTGGTGAACTCTGGTGGCAAGGTAAAGAGTGGAGGTGTAGCTGAATAGCCTGTCTGCCTGTGTTGACCTCTGTCTGTCTGCCACAGGTGCCCAGTGGGGGAGGATTTCTGGTTCATGGGGCAGCGCTGTGACTTCAGGATGACCCGGCAGAGGATGGTTGGCATTGCCCTGGGGGCGCTGCTCTCGGTGGCGGTGGTCATGGCCATGCTGTCGTTCCTGGCGTACCGTCGCTTCAAGGCCATGTTGATACAGGCCAAGGTGGACCAGACCCGCAGCAGGTACCATCGTCCGTCTACCCCCAGACCTCTGAACCCCCAGCATTGTAAACGGTTGATGAAGTACGGAGTAAATCCGTCTGTAGAGAAATGCCTGTCGTCTGAGGGAGCGAGGCCTGCTCTTTCTGCAAGATTGAGGTGGCTAGAAGTGAAATTGTCTTATTCAGAGAGCAGTCCATTATGTTCACCTAGAGCTAACAGCTACTTGGGCTCTAAGTCCGTCAGGCAGGGGACCCTGGGGTGGCTCAGGCTGTGCTGTTGACATTGAGCTGGTATTTTTACTGAGAGAGTGCCAATGAAAACAGTGCGAGGGGAGCTTATAGCCAAGAGCTAGTGGAATAACTGAGTTGTGGGGATTAGCTGGGGTCAGGGCGGAGATGGCATAGCCCTCGCATCCCATAAACACACCACTGCACTATTCTCAGAACACCACATGCTGCATACGATACAAAACAGCACACAGCCCACACAGTGTGTTCAGCACAGTAGGGGCCACCATATATGCCACGCAATCCTGACGCGCAGAATTGCTCTAGACACCCTCTGGACGATGTGATCGAGAGCAGCACTGACATTCCTTCGCATTTCACAAAGAAAAATCAACTCAAGCTCTGAGGAATGTACTGCAGAGACCTTCAGACATGGAGAACCAGATACATGCTGCAGCTACATATTCACATTGTCTACAAGTTTAGAAAAATGTTCATGCAGTTGGAATTGAGAGAGAATGCTGTGGATAAAGCTAAATATCTCTCTCGCTCTCTCTCTTGCTCTCTATATATATATATATATATATTATAGAGAGAGAGAGAGAGCGAGAGAGCGCTAAGGGAAAAGTGTCTTGCTCAACAATGTTTGTTGAGAGAGTCATACCCTTAACTTCCTGCACATGATAGTTAGAGGGAAGTGAATTGCGTCAGGAAAAACCTTGTATCTTGGAAGAGTTGGGGGGTCAAGAGAGTGAGGAATTGACAACAATTATGAGAAAGGAGGGGAGAGAGGGAGAGAGAATGGGGACCAAGAGAGAAACCTGAATAGTGATTAGGAAAAAAGGAGGACAAAAATAGAGGCGAGAGTGTCTTCCTCCTATTCCAGGCGACAGGATTCACCACAAACCAGTTGGCTCACAGTGTGTGTGTGTGTGTGTGTGTGTGTGGGGGGGGGGGGCATTCTACACTTGTGACAGGAAGAAAGAGGCTCTGACCATTTTGCCCAAGACTGGAGAAACTCGTCAGTATCAGAAGTCATCACAATGACTTCATGGCTACTTTTTGATGAATACTTGAAATGTGATTATGACCATATGTTGGAAGATTTAACATCTGATGTGATTGTGTAGGTTCTCACCCTGTGAAGCTCAGGTTTGGTTGATTTAATAAATAGGCAAAGTCCTCACTGCAGGTCTCTATGCAGGTAAAGATGTATTCACCAGTGGGGGTGAGGATTTCTTTCCCTCTCTGTCTCTGGTGCAGCCCGTATTCAGCTGGAATTGCTGTAATGATACACAAAGCTTAAAACGGTTGTCTATTTGAAAGTTTCTTGGAAACTGCTCACTGTCGGTTTCTGCTGCAGTTACCGTCGGTTCAGCCGCTTTGACGATCTCTCAGGCCGGTTCTGGACCCAGTCGTGGCCCGGTTCCTCTGTGGACTCCCTGGATAACCCGGCCTTCAGCCGCTCAGATGAACTGCTGCACCTGCGAGCCCTTGACCGCACCTGCTGCTACCATGATGACTCGATCTCCCTCAGCTCCACCTGTCAGGGCAGCAGAACCCATCTGAACACGGTCTACACACCCAGGTGAGTCCCCTGAGCACACTGGAGAAAGTCTCCACACACACAGACGAGGACACGCTGAAGATGACTTACTATCCAAGAATCCAGTGTCGTACATCCGCTTTCGTACATTGCTTTCTTCTTGCGCTTCCAGAACCTCAGGGTACAGGGCACTGTAGGAGCAGTGTGTGCTTGTGCAGCTCCCAGACAGCCTTCAGAGGCATTCTGTCCTACCCCAACACCCCTCCGCCTCACTGCTGCTGCCACCGCCCATGTAGCTAGGACAACAGGTCTGGCAGTGGAAACTCGGCAGCACAGGGCCCACAGGAGGGATGGGGTGGGAATCCCTTAAAACAACAGGACTGCCTTCCCTTCGCTGGCAGACAGGGTCAAAGGGCATCTTTAAAACACAGCCTCCCTGCTGAACTCCACCAACAACGGCAACACAAAGCTCAGGCACTGATTAGGACCCAGTGGGAAAAGATATCCTGTCCCTCCTTCCTGAGAGAGACCGGGAGGGCCGTGCGTTTGTATCTGACTGACTGCACTGATGAGGGCTCACTCAGACCTGCCGGGCTCGTTCATCTTGTCGAACCCCTCTGTGCACTGTGCCTACTGTGATTGATGGCACTACAGCATTACAGTTCATATTTCTATAATGATCCTAATAGTGTGTGTGGAGATAATGGGATGGACAGGGAATGGATGGAGGGACCGGTGAAAAAAAAAAAAGAACTAGAAGCGAATTGAAGTTAAGTGTCACCATTACAGGAACATTAAAAAGGAGATGAATGTGTTGCATGCGGTGTCTTGGCGTTAAGCATCGGTCCTGTGAGGCGGAGGTCACAGGGACTTCAGACAGGCGTGGGGGTGGGAGTCGGAAGGGGGTTTGTCAAGGCACTCGAATTCAGTGGCTTTTAAGAGCATTTATCTGAGCTCTGAAACGACACTGTGGGCCTTATTCCTTACAATTAGTACAATCTTTGTGTAGCCTAGATGGATTATATTTTAACGGGGCGACACAAGCAGGTTTTCATACCTAATCCTCGCTTAAAGTGAAGCTGTTTTACATGTGTTGAATCTAAACATTGTAACAGCTGCATAATCTGATTGGTGAAGTAATTTGCTCTCTAAATGTTATGGTACAGTAAGTTACCTAAGCAAGATCATGTTATTGCTGATAATTATGAAGGACAGCTATTTCACATTATTGTACTGGACTGCTACTGCTGGTCTAATTATAACCCCATATTCCTCAGGTAGAAGTCATAGGGTCTGTTTATTGCAGGCCAAAATAATGCTTGAATGGCAGGCCAACAGCACCCTCTTGTGGCAAGATGTGGTTTTGTTGCCTTCCCTGTCCCTGTCCCTGTCCCTGTCCCATTCCAAGCTCACTGCCCGACTCCTGCTGGCAATCCTGCACATGGACTGTCTTTTAATGTGGCATGAGATTAATGTTGGCAAAAACATTTCAAAGCTGTAGCTTAAAGAATGGGTGAAATAGGGCTTTGGATGTACTCACTAATTGACCATGTGTTATAAATGAACAGATTCGTTATGCACTCCACTGGAAATAAAAAGCACCAATTAAACGTGTAAGTCAGGGGTTCCCAACCCACTTGATCAACATCATAAATCTTTGAGGCCCACTACCCACTAAATCCATTCAAAAACAAATACATTTAAATACATTAAATACATTTGCATAATTTGTCAATGATGTCACATTAGCTAGTAAGTGTATAGAATTGAATGAAATCCTTTTTTTTTTTACAATGAATCCATATAAACAAAATAAAACATCCCCCTGTAGTTTAAAATGTGTTATGTTGAACAGTAATGTGTTTTATTTTTACAAGCACACGGTATATATATAGGTAGGCTATTGATTTAACTTGCATGAAACATGTTAACCTTCCAGTAAAAGCACTTTACTCTTAATAAACTGTATGTGTGGTGACCTATGCATGTTATCTTTAATTTGTATTTTATTCAATAGAGAAAATAGTGTCGGAAATAACGAAAACAGTGTAAAACCATTGATGAATAAACCCCGGTGTTCAGTAACATTAAAAAAAGACAACTATACTGAAAGTAGTAAATACGAAAGACACTGGAACACAGTAACCTTAATAGTTGGGTTAACTAAAGAAAAATACTCCCTTCTACAGTTTGTGTCAACATTATATATTTTTCAGGATATAATAATAATAATAATAATGGGTAAATTGCAATGAACTTTGTATGGAGCTGTTTACCAACCACGGGATCATCTCCAGTTAGTGCGCTGCTTTCAGTTTGTTGCAAATGCTGATAGATGGGGGATAGTACTCTTTCAGAAGAAAAAAAGTTAAATCATCAGTGTAATCGTACATTTTCAAAATACAGTTTAAATTTAATCTGGTCCAATACGTGCTGACACAATGGTTTTTTACTTTTTTTTATGTAGCTAGACTACAAGTGACATCTGAAGTCAATGGCTGTATTTGAAACCGCATACTACCCATACTATACATACTACATACCAACATTTCAATAATGTTGAAATGTTGGTATGTAGTACGTGTACTATGGGTAGTATGCGGTTTCGAATACAGCCAATTTCTATCAACAAGAGGAAAAAATGATGTGATTGTCACGTGACAAACCTCCGAAGGTCTGGAGACCGTACGAACCTTCGAACCTTCCAAGACAGGCCCAATTATTATAATTTAACAAAAAATGTATTCCTATTTTAAAAGCATTTAAAAATATACGTTTGCGTCCCACCTGCAGTACCTCTACGGCCCACAGGTTGGGAATGACTAAGTAATTCATTCCAAGTTTCCTTTGCTAATCATGTGTAAGAGTCTCATACCTGTATACCTGCAAAAACAAAAGTGCTATGACATTTGCCATTGCTATCCGGTCAGAATTTAGGTTTACCAAATCCAAATTCTCTCTTACATTATTTTGGTCACATTTTGGCACTTAATGATTATGAAGTGATGTCTTCTGGCATCCAGAGGCTCTACATTTGCTTTATATAGAGTTAAAACACCAGTCAGTTTGCCTTTGGTCCTGGTAAGTGTTTAAACCATATGAAAGCAATTTCTTGGGGTTTGTCTGTCTGAATGAGTGCAGGTGTTGATTTACACACAAGTGTCAGTCTCTTCATGGGTGAGCGCTGAGGAATCCCACTCTGTTGGGGATGCTGGGCACTGACGAGCCCTAGACGCTCATGATGAATGTGCAGAATTTAATGACATAATTGGATATTTAGGATTTTGTTTTTTTAATTATGGAAATACAATAACTGTCAATTGTAAAAAAAAAAAAAAAAAAAAAAAATTACCATTACAGCCCAGACAGCTGAGCCCTTCTGTCCCCTCTGATTACAGCTCCCATTATAACTGGGGTCTGAGCAACGGCAGCATCAACGACTGCATGGCCGACTCGGGGAAGGCCAGCGACCTGTCCGTGTGCAGCTGGCCCATCGAGCCCATCCAGTGGACGCCCTTCCCCCTGCTGCAGCAGCTGGGCATCCAGAGAGCGGTGAGTCTGCACCCGCTGCACCCCGGGGACCAGGAGGCCGAGCTGCTCTCCCCCTCACTATTTCACATCAATAAAATATATATGTAATTATCTACACAATTTAATATGTACATTTTACAAATTGAAAACCATTTAGGAGAATCGTAATATTGGAAGTTCGAGCTCAGGTTGGTCTGGGAGCTGGGTTTATGTTAGACATTTCTTTACTTCTACCACTCACTACAATAAAACACATTTACAACTGTCACCAGTTTTCATTTTCGCTGCACTGAATTACAGGTCACTCTTTGTTAGCTAGTGGTTGGCTGTTTGCTGGCTCGCTACAGTAACATCAACCACTGTCTGCAGCTGTTTGAATGTGAGTAAATGAGAGAAGCTAGCAATGCCATGTAGTGCTCCTTAGCTGGCGAGGTGACAGTGTCCATATCTAGCGTCCGAAAGGCACTCAGCGCACGTAGCGAACGTGAGGTTAATCCAGTCAGTCGCACCATAGCAGTTTCGTTTTATGTTGGCAGGGTTCACATACACGTTTGAAGAGTTGAGACACTGACTGATCAACAAATAAGTATCTTTGAAGGCTATTTTGGTTATTCATTGACACATTTATTTTGCTTTTAGAACTGTACTTATTTTTAGCTTTTTAATCTTGTAAAGTTATTTTAGTAGATTCAGGCCAGTGGCACATATTTAATGAAAAAGTAAAAAGGTAAATTCAATACTAAGACCAACTTTGTGATGGTTCTCAGTGGAGATTCTTTTAGATGAGATCGCATCATGCTCATTGTATTTACCAAAACTGCACCCATACAGTGTACAGTACCACTGCCACATACTGGCATTTCTTGGTATTGCTGGTTGTAAATACAAATACCTGCCTACATACTGGACTGATAAGGAACACTGCTATAACTATTAGTAGAATTAAAGTAGTAAACATTTTAACAAGTTGGGACAACCCTTCTGTTAACTACCTATCAGTTATCCGGTAATAGTAATTATGGTTCCTCCATATACATTTAACATAACGTAGGCTGTGTGTTACAGTACTACTACTTTTGGTGTCCCTTCAGGAATTGCTCGAGAAAATTTCATGTAATTGTCCCCTCCAAAGTTTATATCAGGTTTTCGCCCCTGATGTGCATATCGATCTGATGAAAGTGAATATACATTGAGAATCAGCACAGTTTTCCACATTGTGTAATAGTTAGTTCATCGGTGCTTCAGAAATGTGTGGAAATCTTTTATCCCTCTAGTTTGAGGGCCTTTGATATTTCAATCAATGTTTGTTTTGATTCAAAAGCCTTAATCCTAAAAAACAAACAAAGCCTTTAGTGTATTATAATGACCACACAATGCGGAAACTGACAAATGAAACAGACCAGGTTATTGTTAGGGTTTTTATTGTGGGTTGTACCCAAGTTATACAGCTTTGTATTCTGATGCAGAGATCAGTGTAACTTTACAAACAGTAATCAGTCTACAGGTACAGTCAACAAAAAACTAAATACCTAAATCTACACCATTGTACATATTCACTTAAGAGCACTAAAATTGAAACGCAAGCAACAGAGAAAAATAAAACAAAATGACAGCATCAGTGGAAACATTCATCACACAATTGACAGTTTCTACCTTGTATTAGACTTATTCTTTAGTCAAAATTCATACCAATAAAAATAAGGATTGTCCTTCAAAAAGTGCAGTTCCCCAAGATAAAATTCTCAAATGATCCCAGAAAGACTGTAGAAAGGTGCTTCTGGCTCATTTCAGAACAGTTGGTAAATTAGAGACTTATTGTTTTCTATACATTGTTTAAACAGTCTACCAAAGCAATGTGCATAACAGCAGAGTTATAAGTGAGCACTTCAAACTTTTACATTTTTCTCTAATCTCTTAAAGAAACAATCTATTTTTCCCCATATCATTCAGTCCACTTGGGGCATCTGTGAACTATTAAATTGCAAACAAATGCTCTTTCAGGTCTGCTACAGCTGGCCAATTGTTTATTTAAATTTTTTACACAATACATTTTAAATCATGGCACACGTTTAATGAAGTTTCCAATCCCTCTACTACAGTAGGATTGTTTAAAGCAAACGCAAGGACACAGCAGCCTCAATAACTTCACACTGCATAGACTGTATTTTACTTCCCGCCCGTAATCGAAGTTTAAACGATTACAAGCTCCTTTATTTAGTTTTTTTTTTTTAGTTTTTGTTTGTGCTGCTTTTTTACTAAAGCTTTTTTTTTTTTTTTTTTAGGGTTTACAAAATGACAAGACAGCAATGCTCACAGTATGAAAAGTCAATTGCCTTAGCACATTGTTCAACAGTAAGAACCATTTAAAAGACATGGGTTTGTTAAATTCGCTTAGTGGATACATCATAAAAGAATTACATTTACTCATACAAAAGTAGAATGTCTTGCCAACCTTTATTCCACCACTTCTACCTGGTAATACAAAAAGGACTGCGAAGCAGCAATGGGGATTGTACATTGCCATTTTATTTTTTCCCTCTCCCTCAGTTAGCTGTTCATACGCAGGTGACACTTCAAGCATACACATTGTCCAGCCTTTACAAAAACAATAAGCAATCCCTTCCCTCACCCCCCACCACCCCCCTCCCCCCAAAATTTGGCATGACAGCAGGCTTTTCACAATGCCCCTGTGAGATAGTATTGTCCAACAGCTCTATAACATAGGTGCACAATAAAGCTGATCAAAACCAGAAGGCAGAATATTTGTTGAAAACAAACCAACAAACAAAAAAAACTCCACTACATAGGTGCCACTGGCTTTTCCCTATTCCGTGTCCATTAGCTCCACTATAGAAGAAAAAATAAAAAAGCTACGCAACCAGGGGCGCGGAAACGCATGCACTCATCGGTCTGCAAACAGCATCACGGAAATAACTTGGACCCACGGTCAGAGACGGCTAACGAGGCGAAGTTGCACATTGGAAGCTTGTGAGAAACAAAAAGAGCACCACCCTGGGTGCAGAACAAGTAAACTCAAAAAGGACGAGACGAAGCACCCGAGCTCCCTGTAAATCGAGCCCCGCGGCGACTGAGCCAGGCTCTCCGAGTCGCATTACAGTCATGAATTTCGCTAACCTGCACTAATGCCTCAGAATCACCGAATCCATTTGTGTTTCAGGCAAAGACGCCCCGGCCTCGCTCATACTGCGAGGGGATGGAGCTGGTGGACCTGGAGAGAACCTGGACTGCTTAAAGAAAACCAAACCACAGAAAGGCAACTTGACACCAAGTCACAAAGCAGACTACCCAAGAAGCCTCTCAACATCCACAGCAACCCGCAGCGCTATTGAAGTATACATACAGAGTATAACTTATTCAGTACTGTATATACACCAAGTGCAAATCCAAGGCTTTCCTTATCTTTTTTCCATTTTTAAAGATAAACCTGTTCATGTATTCCACTTTAGTTTGTTACAACATGAGCAACTGAAAATCTGGGGTTAAGCAAAGATCTGGTGATTCACTCTTATTTGGTAGAACATAATAATGGATCAACACTGACATGCCACTATTAAGTCTAGGTAATACTCAAGGTTTTGTACGATAGTTTAATCTGGAGAACTTCTCAAAAAAACAAACACCTGTTCAAAATAGCTGCAAGTTCTACATTTTGAAATTATATAAAGCAAAAAGAACCTAAGAATAACTGCTAATAACACAAATAATTAAGGTCCATGGCTTAGCCTAATGCTGACATCTTTCTTTGAAGCTTTTAATCAGTTGTGCATCATTGTAGTAACTAAACAATCAATATTGTAAATATTGTTTGTATATATATGTACATTTTTTTTCTGCACGTATTTAACTACCAGTAAAAGATTACATTCACCACTGTTCTAGCCTTCCACAGCCTCCTAATGACAGAGGCTTGGCATTTCAAAAGACAAAACCTGCGTTCAAAAAAACAACAACAATAAACAACACGTACTGAGCAGCCAAAACGTCATGATTTATTAATATTGTAAGGAACTTCAGAATTCAACACAACCAAACTGTACACGTTACAATCACATTCTATTTGTAAACAGTTAAAAGCCACTTGACTTGTTGCATCTTGGGACACAATTAGAATCAAGGCAATGAAATGTGGGCGACTTTTGCACTGTTAAAATATCTCATCCTTGTCTGTCTCTAAATGACCAAACAAGATTTTTTTTTTTTTTTTAAGTTTTTTTTTTTTAAGGTTTTTTTTTTTTTTTTTAGAACACCATTTGTGGCAAGGTGAAAAGAATTTTTGCAAAGAACATTTGCAATTACTTCTTAAACATTTAAAACATTTCTTACAACAAAAAAATGATTCTGTAAGCCATATACCTGGTTACAGTATGCATAGTTACTGATTTTGTCATTTCTTTTTCTTTTAAAGTACAACAGTTAAATTCGACAGTCACAAAGAGCAAAAAACATTGAGCCACTCAATAATGGGAATAAGGGGAAGAAAAAAAAATTATAAACATAGCGATTCAGCAAACCACCTCCACTCACTAATAAAGACAGCATTTCTGAAAGCAATATGTAGAACATCTCCAGCTTAAAGCAGTTATTTGGCAGAGAAAAACTTACAGAACTATAAGTAGTTTCAGTGCTAAAAGTTGGATTTTTCCTACAAGAAACTACAGGAGTTTCTACTGGGGGAAACTGGGTATATTTCCTGAGAACCATGCTCGTTATTTAGCAGACGAGAGGAATAAGATAAAAAAACAAAACAAAAAACAAAAAAACAAAAACCAAACATGGCCAAACACTGATCAGTATTCCCAGAGATAGAAAGCTTCGTCTTCATCCTCAATATAATTTTTCCATCTTTTTTCCTTTTTTTTTTTAAATTTTTTTTTTATTATTATTATTTTTTTAAGTAATTTTTCTTTTTATATTTTTTTTAAATTTTTATATATTTTTATTTTAAAATGAAGGAAGAGTAAACACTTTTTTTCCTCAAAAAAGTCTGTAAACAAGAGGGCACAACATGGGCACCTCCAAAACAAAATTGAAAGCCTATTTGAAAGTGCTGTTCCCCCTGGCTTGCAGGTTGGGTTTGCAAGTCACAGCTGTGGCTACAGTTTTTTACACTGCAGAGCTAAATTCTTTAGTTTTAAACACAAAAATTGGTGCAATACTTTATTATTATTTTTTTAATATCATCAAATAATCCTAAGTCAGCATTTATATCTTGATCTTAAACTCCACAATACCACAATAAGGTAGGCGTATATCAAGGCATAGTAGAGCGCACACTTTTTAAGAACATCCTTGAGTAAACACTACACTGGAACGGTCGGCTCCCTCGATATTGCAGATTATACTGAGAAAAACGACATTCAGTGCAAAGTTAAAAAAGCTCATACTCCAACATTGTCAGCAAACAAATGCAATAAAAAGACCAAAAAAATAAAAAATTGGAATTCAAATAAACATGATGAATACACATTAAATGAGCTCATTTGAAGCAGTTTTTTTTTTTTTCTCGTATGAAGAGCACTACCTGGAAGTGTAAATATATCCTTTCACATTATAATATTGGCCTGCATGATTCAAGTATTCAAACTGATATGTTTTGGGCTAAAACAAAGTGGAAAAAATGTGCAGAGAAAGTAACTTTTGTTTCCACAGGGTGACCCCGTCTTTTTTTTTCATTTTTTTTTTCTTTTTTTTGTAGGTGAAAAAAAAAAAAAAAAGTCCGAACTAGTGCCATTTGTTTTCTTGTTATTATTACATGTTGAGGTCACAGTTCTTAAGTCAGAAGGTGAAAGGTGTTTTACATGGAGTCTCCCCCTCCGGCCAAGTGGTCGACCGGGAGGAAGGAAGATGGGCTGCTCATGCCCCGGCCCTCGCTGCCACTGGGGTTCCCCCACAGGCTAGTGGAATAATTCGGAGCACCCCACAGAGAGGTGCCGTGGAGGTCTCCACTGCCGGCCCCCGACAGCCCAGCACCGTTCCAGTGATTTGGATCATTGCGGTTGGAGAACGGGTGGGAGCTCTCCATGGAGCCGATCCGGTTCCGAGAGGCCCCCAGAGCCTGCCAGCTGGGCGAGGCGGTCATGGACTGGCCTTGTGCAAAGAAACGGCTAATTTCCTCTTCACTAGCAAACTCAGCAAGAATAGTAGTGTTCCCTAAAACGCACCTGAGGATAAAACAGCGTGAGAGGAGGGTTAATTAATGGTTTTAGGAAGAGCGAGGCATGGGGGAGGGGGAGTAGGGTGCTCAATGCAGGTTTCTCATCCCTCCACTAAGGGAGTGAGTGTGGTAGGGGCGATGAAGGCTCAGTGACAGCTGCTCACAATCGGAGCCAGCTGCCTGACGTGTCAGCTATTCATCCTGCCCTGCGGTCTGTGCCAGTGCTGTCCCACGATACTAGCTCCTCACGCAGCTGTGTGGAAAAATCTGCCGAATAACAGCAGCCAAGGATAACCCTGTACTCTGAAGTATCTCGCTCTGTTGAAGTACATCCAATAGGAGAGGCACACTATTAAAATCAGTCTGGTCTCCAGCTGAACTCCCAAACCTAATTCTCCTTTATCTTTAGCCTCGTGTTGGCAGAGCACATCTAGATTGCAGCAAGAAGAATCTCATTACGGGGCACTGCAGGCTCATCTTAGATCTCAAACACAAACACACAACAACACTGCCAACGGGGTTTAAGGAATGGGCTGTAGAATGATGATGACCTGGGCTGGAGAAAAACACCTGTGAAGAGAGCTGCAGGGGCCTGTACTTACATGTGCAGAGATTTTTGTGCCTTGGCTGCCTCCTCCTTTGAGCTGTAGCAGACGACAGCGTTGCCGTGGGGCAGGTTCAGGTGGAATGTAATCAGTGGACCGTGCTGCATGCAGAGAGTCCGCAGAGTGGAGCCGTCGATCTGAGGAACAAACGCCACAATGCCTCAACTCAAACACCATCACAGAGTGCCAACCATGGATTACAGTTTAATCCCAGGGCACAGTATTGGAATTTAATCATGTTGCCAGAACCCCATTTCCAGCAGGACAACTGCAGTTTATAGCACTATTAATCTCAGTCATGGGAGGAATAAATAAATGCAAGCTTATAAGCCATGAAATACTAAATACCGACTAAAAGGAGGCTAGAATTAAAACAAATGCTCAATTTCCCAGACATTTCTTTCCAGACTGAGCAAGAAGTTTCACTTTAAATCAAATCTATTTATTAAAAATACATTTCCCTGTATATTGTTTGTCAAGCATCCACAGTACAGCATTCTATTTTCTCTACTGACAGTGCAGACGTGCATTGTGAAGTGACAGAACCAACCTGAGGTGTGAGATTTTTGAGAACAAGCCAATTCGTTGTTCTCCCTGAGCTGTTGTCGCCCCAACTGGAACCTGCCAACACAGGAGAACCCAGTGAACAATGGTCAGCAGGCCACACAACAATACACAATCACAAGGGGGATGCAGATCTTTCACGGTATCTTGACAAGGGCCCCCATCCTGCCTGCAAACCTTACAGTGACTGGACCAGTACATTGGCTAAACTTGCTTCTAAACACAGGGTTGTAGTTCTTCAGACAACCTGCACTGAGCTAACTCTTTATAGGCCATGACTATCATTACTAATCCTGGTGCCCTGCACCCCTGGTCTGATGATTCGCACTCACCGGGGGTGTATCTGGAGTCAGAGCCACCCCAGCCCCCCCCTAGTCTCAGTGAGCTGTTATCCCAGGATGATGGGGGCTTCTGGCCAGTCAGGCCGGGGGGCGGGCGGGACGGAGCGGTGATGCCTTTCGGTGGCAGAGGAACCTTCCACAGCTCGTGAGCCAGAGAGGTGTTAGTGACTGCACCAGGAGTCCATGTGGATTTGGAGTCACTGTTTCTGGCTGTTGTTGGGGAAAGAACAGAGATGAATAGTCTACAGGTGGGGGAGGGGGGCAGGTTATTCAATTTGAAATTGATCTACATTCAACACATGCAATATGTAAACTAAACAGAACTAGCAAAACATCTGGGTCTGATTTAGTGTTAGATATATCTTAAAGCAGTTTTATAGTATTCCATGTTCCATGTAAAAAAAAAATCCACAACTGCTCTAGGAAAAAAACTGAAGCACTCAGCCATTGCAGAGAGATCTCTTCCACACACAGAGCGGTGTGGAAGAGTCCAATGCAGGCGGCGCAGTCACAAGGCCCAGCTCACCCGAAGTGCTTTGTGCTGTACTGCTGAGGGAACCACTGTAGTTGGAGGCACAAATGGATGACCAGGCACTAGTTGAAGGCAGCGTGGTGTTCAGAGATGAGGTTGACCCTGCAGGGACAAGCAGTTGACGGTGTGATGACAGCACAGCAGCACACAGACCACCCACCGCCTCCCAATCCCTGATCCACAGCACAAGCGTCACCCACACCGTGTCTCTCCTTATGCACTCAGACATCACAAATCACAGCACAGCCCTTCACGGTCTACTCTGGGTGCTAACAGAGTGGAAGCCTCTCCTGGACAATTCGCCTGCATGCACTGGTCGACCTTATTGACAGGCCTTGGTGACAACCGCACAAAGCAGATTGAGTTACAGAACCCTCTCTGTGCCTAACAGTAACACTTTACTTTGACTTGTTTTCTGTATTAATAGCACAAGCTTGTGTTGTGGCTTTAATGTGTGAAGTGCTCTGTGGCAACATTGTAAAGGGTTCTACATCAAATAGACTGACTGATGGGTCTAAAGCAGAGTTCAAGAGAGACCACCTACCCCCCAAAATAAGCGGAGGCCATTGAACTTACCATTGTTCCTGTCCCTGAGGTGGTCAACATCCCGGACAGTATTAATGGAGAGATTATTAATCACACTGCCGGGAGTGACGTAAGGGTCAGTTTCAGGGTCAATGTTTGGATATCCTTTCCAAGGCTCACCAGGGCGAAATTCTTAAAAATGCAGAAATTAAAAAAAGGCATTAGACAGTGTAATTGTTGACTATTAATAACAGTAATGCAGCCATACATTTTTAATGGTCTTTTACTCAGAAAAGCTTCACTTTTTTATGGAATTGAGGCCCCCTGTGATACAATCCCACCCCCCCCCCCACAAAACACACAAAATCCCCATTATCTTTTGTGAGCCGAGCTGGCGCACACAAGACACACAAAAGGGAGTAACCCACTGACCTGGTGGCCAGTTGACATTGCTGGAGCCATGAGGCGATTTGGCACGGTTGGGCCAGCCGTCTCCCACAGATCCAGGAGGACTGACAGGAGAGCTACTGGTGTTCATGTAATCAAACGGACCAAAGGGAGAATCATCTAGCCTCAGCCCGGAGGAAATAGCACCTGCACAGGAATGAGTGGGGGGGGGACAAAGTAGAAAAACCAAGTCAACTTCACTCGCCACCATGTAAGCATCTTCACAAGTCAGTAACTGAATCTGAAAGCGACTGACGTACCAGGTTTGCTGGAGTTTTGATCTAATGGGGAGTTAACGGAAATGTCCAAGGCAGTCCATTTCTTCAGCCGGGACTGTGGCTCTTTAAAACTAATACTGCCAATATCCAGGTTGTTTACATTCAAGTTTGAATTCAAGCCTGGAAGAAGGAGAGAAAAAAAAGTTTAGTTGTCAGTGTAAAACTATACATGTGAAGCAGGGAACATCCTGAGCAGGACATTCTGTCCCTCGTACCCTCGTCTGTATTCGCTGGGCAGGGGAACCGGGAGATGGAACAAAGCCCAGATCTCAGATTGCACTGCCGAGGGGACGCGGTCATGCACATTCCGGCGCCATTTACTGCAGCACCTTCGTCAGTCAAATTACAAGCAGCAAACTCAGAGAGTAGCCAGGACACCAAGCCATTGAAGTGAGCAGTTTTACACTGCACCTCGAATGAACATGCTCTTCGGCAGAAGATGGGAAAATCCTTTCAATGGAAATGCACCATGAAGCTGGCGTGTATGCGGACACTCGTATGTGCCATCTGTGTCCTACACCCCAACTTAAACGATTCACATTTTAAGCACTCCACACCCCCCACCCTCCCCAAACCTTTTGCTGGTGTGAAACTGTCTGGAACAATGCAGAGGGGAAGGGATGC
This sequence comes from Amia ocellicauda, assembly GCF_036373705.1. Taxonomy (NCBI): domain Eukaryota; kingdom Metazoa; phylum Chordata; class Actinopteri; order Amiiformes; family Amiidae; genus Amia; species Amia ocellicauda. Next base: position 12,291,693 of record NC_089866.1, on the reverse strand, counting down.
AACCAGGTCGGATGGGTAGATTAAGAAAAGCAGACTTATTCACCTCTTGCCGACATACTGTTGTTTTCGTGGCCGGCAAACGTCCTCCCGGCCCGGTGGTGGATGGGCGACACTGGCCCAGCATGGCCGTTGCTCAAGGGAGGGCTAAGAAGGCTATGACTGTGATTACTGCCAACGGGGTAACAGCCTGAAACGTCTGAGCCAGGCATCATGGGGTGCTTCACAGCTTGGTGCAAGAGAGAGTCTGACTGACCTAGGTTAGGATGGGAAGAAAACCCACCTAGAGGGAAGTTACTGAACGAACTGAGTGCGCTCTGCTCTTTCTGCAAGTCAGGAGCGTTCGGGGGCATGAAGTTCTCCAGGTAGGACTTGAGGCCGGGCTGGTGCAGAGAGGGCGGCTGGGGGGAAGGCTGCTGCTTCATCAGGGAGGGGTCCAGGTGGCGCGGGGGCTGCATCATCTGGTGAGACTGGCTAAGAGGGCGACCCTGAGAGAGAGAAAAAAATAAAATAAAAAATGAGCGAGTCTGAAATGGAGAGGCCGATTCAATACGTGGAGAATAAAATGGAGGGAAGACCATTGCAGATGTTGAATGGGAAGTATGAAGAGATGATCGACAATGTAGGCGAGAGCTGTGGTCAACATCTCAAGCTCAGTTAAAGGTCCTGCTCACGTTTCTCACTAACAATTAGAAACTACAAATCCTGTAAGTGACTGCCACCTTCTTGGAACTAAAGGTAAAGCTGTAAACTGAATTGGGCATCTCTTCGAAGGATGGGGAAATTCAGTAAGTCCTCCATTACAAAAATGGCAAATCGACTACACACCACACAGACCCACAGTCCCCCCCTACCTGCTGTTCCTGCTGCTGCCGACCCAGGGGCATGTTCCTCTGGTTCTGTACCTTCTGCTGCTGGATCAGGAGCCGCTGTGACAGAAAGCAGAGCCGACTGTAACCACTGGGAACTATAGGCTACGAATGAGGCCAATGTGACAGTTCTCACTTCAAACAAAGGGGCACTTTCATTTTTATATCAACTCAAATTAGGTTAGATGGAATATATAGATTTGATATTCACTAGGATGTTAATCACATAATACCTCCACTGATGCGCTGTACCCATCCTCTGTTTTGCGATTCATTTTATCTCCAGAAAAGCAGCATTTTTTTGATAACTGGGTTTACAGTCTATCATTCGTTTTGATGTTCACATCATCTAAGTTTGTACTACTACTACATGCATTTAATTAATTCAAGGCATAACCCAGTTGTCCAGCGAGCCATACCTGCAGCTGAGAGATGTGGGAAAGCTGGGTGAGCTGGTTTAACTGGGAGAGCTGGTTTAGCATAGCGACCTGCTGCGGCCCAAACAGAGGATTCAGACCTCCGTTGTTTGGAGGGTACTTTAACAATGATGGCGGAACCTGAGAGAGAGAGAGAGAGTTATTTTAACCTCTCCAAGACGGAGGGAGGCGCAAGCCCATGGCTTTCTGAGTCGCACCCTTTTAAACTGAATTGCCGAAGAGCGGAAGCCCACAGGAGGAGCGGAGAGGTGTTACCTGAGGGGAAAGCAATGGAGGAGGCACTTGAGCGCGGAGATTAGGCTGAGATGAGTTCAGAGGTTGTGCTGGAGGCTGCTGTGTGCTCCTGACTTGTGCTGCTGCATTACTGCCACTGTACATGTTGGGATTGACATTCTGGAGACACAGGACAGGAGAGCATGTTAATCCTCCCGCTCACACCGGACACCAGCAAGGCATGGCAGGCTGAAGAGTGCTTTCCTTTCAGCCAGCACGCCTCTACACTTAAGAGGTTTAGTTTCCGTTTGCCACAAATTAATTTTTTAGGTCGTGACAAAGCAGTAGAGAATTTCCAAAAGCGCTTGCTATCCACACCCCCACACGACTCACCTGTCTAACCGAATTCAAGTTTTGGAGGTTCAGCCCAGACATGTTGCCAGGGCTCTGATTAGGTAGTGCATTGCTCGAAGGGGGAAGCTTCATATTCTGATTAGATGAAAACTGTACATTTGGGGGCTCTTCTGCTACAATGCCATCTTGACCAGACAGGGACAGAGATAGCTGCACAGCACCGGCCAGCAAGCAAAGAGGCAGCGATAGGCGCAGCGGCATCGGGAGCAGGAGCAGAAAGAGACCAGATGAAAGCCCAGCATCCCAAGGGAGAGAAAGACAGGCAGGAAGGAAGGAAGGAAAGAAAACCCAAGTTAGAATAACGAGCAAAAAAATAAGAGCTGGAGATCAAAGCTCGAGGACCCTGTCCCTCACAAATAAACAATGATCCAGCAGCATATTCAACCAAACTCCACTACTCCTCCACCACCTCTGGAATGGGGCAATGTTGTTGCCATGTTATAGTGCAACCTCACCTTATCGTAATAGGGACTGCGCTCCATGGAAGACTCTTTGGAAATGTGGTGGCGTGACCCGGGGCTCTTGCCGATCACACCGTTGTACTCTCCCATATTCAGGCCGTGCTTGTCCACGTCCATGCGTTTATCGGCCATCATCCCTGTGGAAAAGACAACCTTAGTTTTACATTCACGCTGCGACAAGCTCTCCGAAGTTTCAGAGAAAGCAGAGCAAAAATAGTTAGAGCCCTCAAATCCTTAAGGGAAATCAAAGGCATGTTTCGGCTTGGTCGGTCTCCAATTGTACAATTAGCATGCATGGTATTAAAAGTAATTACATGTAACTGCTTTTGAAAGACTGGGTTTAATATTTGACAGAGATCCTCAGAGCATTTTTTTTTTTTTTTTAACATAGAAAGGTTGCTCTTGATGGCATAAAAGATCTCCGGTTTCCAAACATTATTGTTACTGACATCTTAAGAACCTTTATAGACATTCCTGCAATGATTTTATGCCAACATTTCTATTGTAAATAAACATATGCGCTACCTGTAGGCATTTCCATCTTATTGCTCTTCAGGGCTTCTTCAGAAGATTCCCTCTGAAAAAACAAATCCAGGCATTTGACCTTTAGGTTCAGTTCAGTTTTTAATTTTGTGCTCTTACTCAAATTGCACAAACTAAAAAGACATACTTACAGAGAAACCAATATTGTTGTTAAATTGCTTCACAAATTGATTCATCCACGCATCATCCTGCTTGCTACTACCTCCTTTAACATTGCCCTGGAGGGAGGGGGAGAGAAGAAAAAAGAAAAATCGAATTGAGCTGAAATTGATATCAATCATTTACTCAAGACCAGAGCAAAATGTAATACAAAGTAAAGGATGTGTACAGGTAATCCATCCTTAAAGCACAGTTCTGTTAAAGTATCAAACACTTTGTCCACACTCCCTGTCCTAGACATGAGTTACTGGTTCAGGTTTCAGAATTTGACCACAGATTTATCTCCTTCTGGGACACTAAACAAGACAGCAGGATTCATTTCAGGGGAAGGAATTCAATACAACTAAGAAACCAGCTCCCCTCTCCATCTCACCTTTGGAGGCATCTTCTTCATGTATGAAGGCCAGTTCCCAGATGGGCTCATCTCCTGGGGTGGGTTGTTCTTCCACATCCCGATCTCCACATCCTCCTCCTCCCAGCTTGGCTGCCCTGTCCCAGACATGCTTATCTCTTCGCCACACCAGCTGTCTTGCATAGGTTTGGGTCCTAGCATCACAACACAGAGAGGACCACTCAGTCATGGACCAGTAAAGCAAGGAGCAACGGTCAACTCCCAAACTCATGTCCTTTCAGAAGAGAATAAGAGTTGATTTTGCAAGGCTGTGCAGTGTGGCTACTCACAGTGGTTATTTAATGCGAGTGGCGGATGTGGCGAAATACCGCAGGGCCCTCTCAGACCGCTCCTTTGCGAGACTAATGTAAATTATAGGATCGCCACAGGCATCGTAGCAAAGCCATGAAAGGGCAGGACTGTTTAGTGAAGCCCATCTGATTTCACCCACATAAGAACCCTTTACATATTGAAGAAAATGCTTTCAACAGGTACAGGTCAATTTAAAGAGATGGTTCCGATTGCACCGCTCTCTGCAATGCTACCCCGCCACCCCCCGGGTCTCTGCTCTTTGGTCGGCAGGCTCACCGGGTTTGTGTTGTGGCTGCTGTCCCACCGTGGCGCCGCTCCAGCTGCCTGTACCTGCGCTCTCCCCACCCGGCTCCTCCCAGCTCGTACCTGTATCCATGGGCTTGCCCCAGGCTGACGTGCCATTGTCCACAGCCACAGGAGGGGCAGAGGACTCCCCCCACGAGGACTCCACTTTAGGCGGTGGCGGTGCGTATGGTTCCCCCCATCCTGTGGAATAGGAGATGAGTAAGGATACAAGTGTTGCAATTAAAATAAACCATTAACCTGACATTAGAAGCTGAAAGTCTTGGGACATGAATATATGAAAAACAAGTGATCTGAAAGTCATCTTTGGAAAATCTAGTTCAGAATCAACTGTAAAGCCACTTAATTTGGTTAAACATTTTCAACAAATTACATTTCTCTAATGAAATTTTAAATTATGAGTAAAATTAAAGCCATAATCATTTTTCTACATTTTTAGAAAGGTTCATGCTGAAAGCCTCAAATGAGATCAAAATGTTGGGAAGCAAATGTCCCATTTTTTTTTTTTTTTTAATAAAAACATTTTAGTTTAGTACAAATTGTTACTTTTTTAAGTTTGAGCACGTTTCATCTTTCATTCTTCATGGTATTCAAGCATTTGATGGATATAGTGTAGGTCAGAATAAATGTCTTTTTTTTTTTTTGCAAATCACTAACTTGAGGTGGAGCTGGAGCAACCAATAACTGCCTGGAGCAGAGCAATAAAAAATAAAAAAAAATGTTGCTGCTTCAAATGCCTGCTTTTTCGGAGATCACACAATACCTATTACAGGATGGGAAAAAGGGCTTTTTCAAATTCTGAACTAGTCCTGTCTTTGGCTTTTGTACACGAGGGGACACCAGGGGGCAGTACGGACCTTAGTACAGGAAAACAAAGGAAGACTAATATATGGGAGAATGATTTGATTGCATTTGAGGTTTAAATATACAACATTCCTGGACGGAAATCTATTCAGCCTTTTACCGTTTAAACTCTTAAATTCCTAGTTATAATTACAGTTGGAAAGCCAACAAACATCTCCCCCTAATTTTGCTACATTTGTTTCCAAAGAAACAGATGTTACATCAATCCTTACATACATTTCCACATTGATGTAACGTTTGTTTACTGTAGAAGACAGCTGATCCCTCAGCACAGCCTTTCTCCGGGGAGAATTTTCACTTTCACCTTCCACCTCACGATCCAAATTCCCTCTTTAAAAATAGCCATGCTTTGATGCAGTGTGCTGCTCAAGTTGCGGCCATATGACTGCAGCATCAGCTATGATGAAACTCAAGCCTATTTTTCCCCTTACACAGCTTGCCTGGAAAAAAGTGGCACTGGCCATTTCTTTACACACTGGTTTATTATAACAGTTATAACCTTAATTGTATTAATTTAAATCTATTTAGAAGACTATGCTCTATATTTGTGGTCCATTTAGTAAAAAAACTTTCAACCGACTGCCCTTTCAAAATGACACTGGTGCACAGTTCACAATGTTTCTGTAAGAGGCTGGCTTGCAAGCTTTAGAAATCCTAATTCTCTTATTCACGTGCTTTGTGTAAGTGGGCACAGTGGCTTCAGGGAGGGGAGGCAATTCAATGTGCACAAAATTCCACAAGCATAATGTAATCACTGCTGTTACAAATAAAGCGAGGGAGACTACTGCAGCAGCAGGGCATTTCCCTTGAGTAAGTGGTACAGCACTGGCGCATGCAACACTAAAGCAGGGGGTGGGGGGGCCAGAAAAACTATTTAGTATTACCTGGATAGCTCAGGCTTGGGATTTTCTGTTCTTCCAATAGTTTCTAAGCTCTCACTGATTTACATTGAAGGGCAGAAGAAATACAACTAACACCAATGTAAAGACATAGAAGACACTTCTGCCACTCACCCGAGCTGCCGGTCTTGTCCTTGCTGGGTATGGCACTTGGGGGCGGCTGGGATGGTGGTGGCTGCTGCTGCTGCTGCTGCTGCTGTGGCGGCGGCGGGGGTGCCTGTGCTTCCGGCTCAGACACGCTGTTCTTGTTCCACATGTTCACGTTATTGTAGTTGTACTTGTTGGGGTCCCCCCAGGCGGCGGTGCCATCGTCAATCTCCATCTTGCGCCTGATGGACTCAGGGGAAGGCTCCTCCCAGCCCGTTGACTCCTCTTCTTTGGGAGCGGCAGGGATGGGGCCCCCTAGCCAGCCTGATGACTTGTTTGGGGCAGGGGGCCCAGACTGAGGGGCAGCCCCACCCCAGGAAGAGGAGTTTGGGGCTGGGGCAGGGTCCTGGGGTTTGATCCAGTCTGGGGAGTTATGGGGCTTGGCGCTGTCGCCCCAGCCCGAGTTGGGGTGGCTGGGTTTAGGAGGCTCTCCCCAGCCCTGGCTCTGATTGTTGGCCTTGCTGAGCTCCCCCCAGCCAGTGGGGCCACTAGTGTTGGGAGTGTTCCCGCCTCCGTTTCCCTTCCAGGTATTATTGTTACCGGACCGAGCCGGCTCACTCCAGCCAGACCCAGAGCGGTCACCGTCACTTTCCCAGCCACCTGAGACTGGCTTGGGAGCCTCCCCCCAGTGGTTCCCCCGTTGGGCCTCACTTCCCCATCCCTCACCTCTGGCAGGTGCCCCCCAGCCTTGGTTGGGCTTCTGTCCTTCCATCCATCCCTGTTTGACCTTTTGTGCATCATTCCATGTAGAAGACTTGTCTTCCTTGCTATTCCCCCATGACTGATTGCTCTTGCCCACTCCTGTAGCAGCAGAACTCTCCTCCCATCCACCCTGGCTGCTAGAGCCTTTGGTGTCTCCCCACCCAGAGGCAGGCTTTCTGTCGGCCCACTCAGATACTGATGAGGTATCACTGCTGTTGGTGCTGGGCCTGTCCCCCCATCCCCCTGAGTTAGATGCCTGGGAGACTGAGCCACCCCCACCCCAGGCCTCTGTCCCATTGTCAGTTTTTTTGTCAGCGGCTAAGGCGGCCTCCGTGTCCCAGGCGGTGTTCTGTCTGACTGGGGTTTGGCCCCAGCCAGTGTTGGACAGGACGCGGGGATCCAGGTCATTCCTGGACAGCACTGTCTGGACCAGGCCCTGGGGGTTCGCCTTTCTCCGGTCACGGGTACGGGACCCATCTCCACTCATTCTGTCACTGCGGCTGCCTGTGCTCTCGCCACTGCCCTCGCTGCCCGCCGATTTGGCCCACATGCTTCCCTGCTCGCCTGTCTGGGACACCTGCCCAACACAGCCCCCAACCCCCAGAGCGTCGTCCTCCAGGGACTTCCATCCGGTCGTTCCCTTGCTGCTCCCATGAGCGCCGTCGTTGGAATGCTGATTGTTGCTGGGCAGATTGTTCCACTCCCCATTGGAGACCTTAGTGCCAGTGTTTGAAGAAGAGGATGAGGAAGAGGAAGACGAGGAAGATGAGGCACTTCCCCAGGGGCGAGGGATCCTCGTGGGGGTGACACCATTGCCTGCTCCCCAGGCTGCCCCAGAGTCCCATCCTCCTCCACGATTCCCGACCCCGTTATTATTATTCTTAAAAGAAGCAGCAGCAGTGGATCCATTCATCCCAGACTGCATTAGAGTTGCATTCACAGTGTCGCCCACAGCTTGGCCTTTAGGGACTGGGCATTTGTCTCCAGAGTAGTTAGTGCCTGTGGGAGCTCCCCATGCCGTGCCATAAGACCCGCCGTTCATTCCATCGCTGTTGCTCTTCTGAGAAATGGAAGTGCCATTAGAAACTGAAGAGGCCTGGAGCTGCGGAGAGCTCCCTGAGCCCACACGCCAGGCTCGATGCCCCGTGGGCAGTTCGTTCATCTGCATTGAACCAGTAGAGTTTGGTAAACTAGAGGTCATCATGTTAGTAGTGTTATTTGGTCCATTCATTTCAGTGTTAAGGTTTTGAGGTTGCTCGCTTAACGAAACCTTACTTGTACCATTGACTTCAGATTCAGAGTTGTTGTCCTGGAGGCTCCCCCAGGAAGTGTGGGCTGAGATGCCCATCTTAGAGTTAAAACTCTGACTGCTGGGCGATTGACCTATGGTGCTACGTTGAATATTGGTGCCACCATTCCCATTCCCCACCGGCCCATGTGGATTTTGCCCACTGTTTTCCAAAACAGGCCAGGCACCATGGTTGGCATTTGGGTTCAAAGTGCTTGGATTTATACCTCCATTGGTTGAGGAACCTAGGGTACCCCATGCATTTAATTTACCATGGCTACTTTCTGTTAGCTTGCCGTTGGGATTCTCCCCAGGGCCTTGACATGTGCTTAGCATCGAGCCATGGGGTGTGCCCCACGGACCCTTAATACTCCCATTGCCCACATTATTGCCGCCGTTCGCAACCATAAAATGAGAACCATGTCCATTGCCGTGTCTATTGCCATCGCTGTCGCCACCAATGTTCCCAGAAGCCATTATACTAAGGTTTTTCTCCGACCCAGAGCTTGAGGCAGAGTCAGCATCCATACATTCTGAGGCTAACTCTGGGTCACTACCAGTGATAGAAGGCCAGGCTTCCTTGTCACAGCCGTCTACGATAACTTTGTCCCAGTTGGTGTTCAAGTCGCTGCCAGGTGATCCAGAACCCCAGTGGGAATTTTCATAATGAGATCCCAGACCAGTGTGATTCAAATCTGTGGGGAGAGAAGGATAGACACGTTATTTCCTCCAGCTGTGGGCGGGGATTTTAGATTTACAAATCCAAAAGATCCCAGTGCAGACACCTTTAAAGGGAACACTGCCAGAAAAAAAAAACTAAGGTAGTAAATCACATCCAACATGTTGCATTTTAAATCAAACTGATAGAAGCACCAAGGGACTCGTTAATTTTGTAATGTTTACCCTGTGCAGTTGGCGAACAGCAGGGCACAATGCTGAATAATGGCTTACAAAGAAAAGGAATTGAGAGTTTGTAATTACATTTGAGTGATGTGTGTTAAGGGAAACATTATATTAAGTGCTATGGATTCAGCTGGTTGTTTCATTGTCATTTCAAAAGGAAAGAGGGTCTGTGAAGTGATATTATAATAACCATCAGGTAAGAAAGAAGACAGGAGGAGCCTCCTACTGACCTTAAATAAAAGGTGTAAAGGCAGAGGAAGTGAAATTTTAATGAGAACAAACTGGTCTAAGGTGGAAGAAACAATGTTTTATATTTTATCTTCTGGTATTACTTCAAGAGGAACACTGAATAAACAGTCATTTGCTTGCAAGGGTTTAACTGAGAAGAAAGTAAGAATCTATAAAAAAGGGCTTTCTGTTCCAATGAAGTTCAGTGTTTCGGAGCAGTCAGACGTAAAAACATCAAAATATTCTTTCAATTAAGAATTGTGTGTAGCAACTCGTTACCACCATCACTCACCATTATATAAAATTACAACACCGCTCTGCACAGAGAAAGGTAACAGAAAAAAAAAAAAATCTTACCTCAAAATTTCCCAAAATAAAACCCCATGAATAAATAATATAAAAAAATGTTTTGCTGCATTGTAAACACTGCCATATACAAGGGTGTCTCAAGACGACTTTAAAGTGGATTGGAAAACCTAGTTTAAAGTCCACAAAGCATTTCAACAAAATATGTACACAGATTCACAGCTACAGTAGCAAGTCAAGCAGGGCGCAGGTTGCGTTTCTTAGAGGAGTCCACTGCTACCAGGGACCATGTGGGGAAAAAGGGGAAAAGATGGGGAAAAGAAAAGTGTGTAGCAGCCAAGAGTTCTGTTTTTATTTTATTTTTCTCCGCCACCGAGGTCTTCCCCTTTACTTCACTGCCAGGGCCACCCCCAAACCCACTGCAGCACCCGCCACACTCATCCACCGCTTCTCTAATATTCCCGACCTCCGTCTCTCTTCCAACACCGACCTGAAATTAAACTGCCATGTTTCTGCTAGACTGCGCTTTCCAACTTGCACTGCAAGATGGCTGCCAAGGCTCCCTTAAGAACTCTTGTTCTTGTGCCAAGTCTCTTAGATTCCTCTCCCTCCCAGTCTAGGAAGGAGGGGGGGGTGCAAGAGCGAGCGCACAGAGGCTCTTGCTAGCATAAGATGCCCCTCTTTAATCTGAATCGGAAGGCAGACTGAGCACAGCACTTTACTGCTGTAGTTATTGCCTTTTGTTTTGAAGCTGTAAGGTGAACTGCAGCTTCCATCACTGCACACAAGTCTATATTGAAACTCTGCCAACAGAAATCACAGCAACAGTAACCAAACAGCAACGCGCAAGCTTTTCTGCAGACGTCCCGAAAATGGTGGGGAGGGGGGGGAGGTTTGGGCTGCCAAAAGCAAGCAGACCTTCCCTATCATCTGCCATACGCCTGCTGTACTGACATGCTGTCGGACAAATGCTGGGAAGTATGCTAAACACTGGGCCACGTAATTGAGTGTTTACAGACACTTGATTTCAGTTCAAATATCTGGACAACATAAGGCAATGTAAAACAAAACAAATGAAAATTCATCTACACGGCTGCCTGAGACTAATACAACTCATCTTGCCAGTAAAAACTTGTTTTCTTGGAAGCCCGTGGGCCTCCTGTGCGGTTCTGGACTCCTCACTTCCCTTTGTCTTCCAGGAAATGAAATGTGTTGCCGTGCTACTCATGGCATACAGCATGCACCGTCTCTACTAGTGCTGCACAGCGGAGGGCTCCGAAGGCTGCTGGTAAAAGCTAAGAATAGATTTAATGTAGTCCAGACAACACTCCCTCCCCCCCAAAAAATACAATATTCCTGCTACCAGTGCAGTATAGTCCAGATTAGACCCGTTGAAGTTGCTCATTATGGGAAATGTATGAGGTAGTTGTAGATCACTCCTGGCCAGGAGCACTACAGCTACGCCGTACTCCTGCCTTAACACGTCTGACAGGAGCAGGGGAGGCCTGCTAAACCTGGACGGAAACACGGCCCAGCCAAGGGAGATTCCATTTCAAACCACAAAATGTCCCAAGCAGCTCAGGGGCTTAAAGCCAACCAAGCAAAAACACTTTCAACAGTCTTCCCACTTTAAAAGATGGACTATATTTGAAAACCACAATCAAGTCTACACCATCATGTTATAATCTGGCTATTCTTTGAAAAGGAATCCTCTCTCTCTATCAGTCCCATATATTGCCTGAAACTCAGAGAAGTACTGGGTTACATTTCTATACAATGCATCATACAATAGGCTTTGCATTTGCACATAAGCAACCCTTGGGCCATGCAGGTGTGAGCAGTGATAGGAATATAATCATATGAATAGCTGGCTTTTCCGATAAAGGCGATGTAACATAAGCCAGCACAGTAATGTTACAGCTTCTATGCTCTCAACATATTGACACTGGAAATAGCAGTTTTAAATCTTATACATTTGTCTTAATAAAGGAAATATTAGCCACCAATTATCTTTCCTTTCATTTTGAAGAAACTTAACACTTTGCACATGCAGAGTACAAAAACGTTTACTTAAAACAGTTTATTAGCAAAGGATTCTTTAAAAACTACGGATGTTATTTACACTACATTTAGTAGTCATTTTATTGCATGATGTGATGCAGGATGGGGGGGACAAAGCAAAATCATGAGTTGAATGGATACAAAGCAAGTTGGTGCAAAGCATCCATCACTTTCATATCAAAGTAATTTGATTTTACCCGTGTGAGAATATGCCCAGAGACAGACTGTTGTGGTCGAGTGTAGTTCTGCATCTGAACTAGAGAGTCAGACTTCTAATTCTGTTTGACCTCAACTACTTGATCCAATTTTGGGATCAACTTTTACATAAAGATATTACATCTGCCCAAACTAGTGCAATCTGTCTAAATGAGCAACTTTAAACAAAGTTTAACACCATAAAATCATCTCATGGGAAGGGGGAAATTTGTATTATTATTATTTTATTGTTTTAAACCTTCCCTTTGTACACAGTGCTGGGTTTGGGTGATTTACAATGAGAAAACCCACAATTCCACAGCTATCATCCTCAGTGTGTAAAACATTAACATCCAGGCACCACTGAATGCGATTACCCCAGTTGGCGCAGCATTTTGTACTTCTGTAGTTTTCTGATGAATCGTCACATCCTGAAAGCCCAGAAACAGCCCTATTGCAGGGTGTGTTAAAACTTTTACTTGTTAAAACTGGCTGAAACAGAATGGAACCGAAAACTTGTATACTAACAGGAAGACCTACAAACCAATAACTTTTGAAACTAGAAGATTTAACCTTTCAAGAGTCAAACTCTTTATTCAAGATCTTAAAATGAACCTGACTACAATGCTTTTAACGGCACTACATTATACAGCACTTCATGATTAGGTCATTACATTAAAACTGCATAATTACACATCCAGACTGATTTTACAAGGCAAAAAAATATATTGGAAAGATCTCAGGTTTCCCTAATAGGTGGTCAACTATTCTGAACAATTTGTGCATCTCGTACGGTTATTATACCAGTAGTTAAATGACTACTAGTCATTCATCTGTAAACAATAAACAAGCAATTTCTGTTCTGCTATTCAAATGTGCCACCACAACAAGAGCACGTGTCATTCCCAGCACCCTGCCTGCTCCCGGCCAAAGCTTCTGAACAGCAAATACTGCTCTTTGAAGTGACTTTCTCCAATACATTGCATTTATTCATTAAACATACCCCAAGTTCACATGACACTGGGCACACCAAGAAACCAGAGAGATGTTTTACAAAAAAATAAATAATCACCTGTCTGGTTAGGGGAGTGGCTGACCAAATCCCGTATGGGAGGCATGCCTACGAAACAAAAAGAGCGAGACCACAAGAAAAAGATGAGAGAGAGAGAAAGGAAAAGCTGTTCTAACCAGCCTGCTAGACACAGGTGATGCACGGGGTTCAATGCAATTACTGTTCATGACCTTTAGTATGCAGGGAACACAGTGGTTCATAACGTTTTATCTAGCACAGTGTTCCCTTCAGAACATAGAAATCCCTGCAAAACAGTCCATGGAAAGAGAAAAGGCAACAACGATGCAAGAGATACTAATCATGTTAATGACTACATAACACTGAAACTATCTCCAATTGGATTGTGTGTGCATGTGCGTGTGAATAAAAATAAAATTGTCTGGCATGTACTCTGCAACCCCTTACACCTCATGCATGCTCCCCACTTTCACCACTGAGATTCAAACCCTTCATCACAACTGTGCAGACCTGACACTTACTGCAGCATGAACAGGTTACATTACTCTACAACAAGAATTCTCCAATAAACCCTGCTTTTTGCTCAATCCCTGCCAAAAGGCTATTTAATTTGTAATGCATACAAGACTGCCACAAAAGGCTTCTCAAAACCACAACACCCTTTGGCATCTAAGAATTTTGGCACCAACCAGAAAGGTAAGTTATACAAGAGATGGCAGAGCTTTAACGTCTGGAGGGGGACCAAAATAATCCTGAAGTGACACCCATTGCTGACACCATCTTCAGTCAACTGGGACAACACTTATGCTGTTCGGGGGCCTGTTTCTGTGGAGATGACATTCAGAGCAGAAGCATTTTTTGCTTTCAGCCCTCCCCACATTTTGTCTTTACTCAAGTGCACTCTGAATATTTGCCCATTCCAAGTACTTCATTCTCTGTGTAATGTCTGTTCTCATGTGCATGTGGGGTTAAGTGCACTACCGCTAAGCTGAAATTGTGGCAGAAAATAAAGAGGGGAGAAAAAAAAAAAAAAAAAGCAAATAGGCTTTGGGTACTGTAGGTTTGTACTGTTTCAGTGTTTGCTCCCACTCTGTGGAGATGTGCCAGACTTGGTTAAAACTCTGCATCAACCTGGTGTATGTGCTGATGAGTAGTCCTGTGCTTGCCTCCTGTAGGGCTATTTTAATTACAGGAGATTTATTTTCAGCTCGGGTAAGGTCAGTAACAGTCACTCTTGCACAACACTGAACCAGGCACTATCTGCAGATGCCCTACAGGCAAGCATTACACGTGTCTGTGCCAACCTGGCTGTGCAATACATCCATGAGGCATCAAATGGTGTGGATTACTCTGTACCTGCTGCAGACTGTGAACACTATTAGGCTTATGTAATAACTTTTCTATGGAGCATCCTTGTGTAATGCCTCTGCCACTGGGCCAAGAGGGGTCAAATCAGGAGTGTAGTTCACGAAGTTTGCAGTGCGTAAAGTGCAGTGCAACATGGGCGGCGCGCGTCAGGCACGGACGACTTTGTCTGGCCCATACCTGGGTGTTGGGTCTTGGTGCCGTTCTGCAGCGGTCCCTCGCTGACTGGCAGAGCGCCCCCTAACTGACCGTTAGTGGGCTGTGCTCGGGTCCCCAGGTTGGCAGCAAGGACCGGGAGAGGCTGACCGCGCTTCAGCAGCTGCTTCTGCTCGTGTTGGCGGAAACGCGGTGGAACTTCTCGGGGCGGGTATCGAGGTGGGGCTTGCGGCTGGCTGCTGGCTGGGGCCCGCTTGGCATTGCTGACAGTGCTGGTTACAGTGGAGGTTCCGCTGTTCGGGTTGGCAGGCTGAGGCTGGCTTAAACTGGACTTGATATGTTCTGGCACTAAAATGGAGAGGCGGGGAAAGAATGTTAGAAAATAAGAACAATTCAAAGGTAAAAACAGGTATTAAATTTAAATTCAGCTATTTATTAAACATGAACTGAATCTCCATTTCATGTAACCCTGTCCTTTAAACACCATGCATTTCCTACTTAATATTGACTATTCAAATCGTGACCTCATATAGATAGATAGATAGATAGTTCAAATCACCCTTATACCTGTGAAATGAACACCAAAAACTAACAGTTTCCCACAACCCATATAGCCTTCCCTTTAAAGCAAATCAAAACCTGAAACTGACATTAACAAGAGTGGCTTACACACTAGCAGAAACCAGACACTACTATATCACTAGAGCCTTCCTTGCAATGGAAAACACACACAGAAAAGCAGTATCAGTTTCAAGGACACAGAAAATGCGTATTTCAGGCTGCTGTTGCTGCAAGCTTACACTAGCCTGTAAAGGCCCCCCCCGCCACAGAAGCGCCCTAATTCTACTCAATTTCACAGATGGATGGAGAATGACAAGCAGCAGGCAGCAAAATGGCCCAGACAAGCAGCAGCTCCAGAGCTCGGAGACTGGGAAGAGGTTCGCTTTAATCAGAAAAAACAACAGGAAGCAAACCAGTTGTTCTGCTGGGACCACAGCAGCACAACCCCACACCCCCCTAGGACTGGCTGTAAGGTGCCAAGTCAACGAATACGAAAACGCAGGATAGCACTTGGTCCTAGTGAGACCAATAGTCCTCCTGAATTTCCAGGGGCCGCTCACGGTGTACGGTTGCAAAGTGGTTTCACAAGGAGCGTGCGCCGAGATGCAGCAATAAGAAATCCTAGTCTCTGCCAATATCTGTTCCTCTCCATAGCAACAGAACCTCTTTGGATAGCAAAGCAGAAGGTCAGCTGCAGACAGGCACTTGGCAGATTTCTTCAGTCACTGTAAACGCTTTAAAAGTAGTATTTCCAATAAATAAAATAGTACAGAAAAATACTATCCATCTTAAAAAGCACCTCCAGCTGTAGTTTCAAGCAGCAGAGCAGCTAAAGTGTTAAAAAGGTGACGTATGCAGGCAAGCATGTCTGTAGCCAGTGGCTTGTTTGGGAAATGACAGGCCCATTAATTGTACTTCAAAGGGCTTGGAATCTTGAGATTTTCATTGAGCGGAAGAAGGAAGAAAAAAACACTTTAAAACTTTGTCTAGATTTAGACTGGATGAACAACCTGCTACAGTTCGTGTTTTTGAGAAAAATAAATCAAGCAGTTTAAACGTTACAGCTTTTGGAAAATGTAAACCAATGAGGCTATGCTCCAATAACGGGCAGCAGAGAGCAACACAGTGGAGAGAGCAGGGTAAAAACTATGTGGTGCAAAACAGTGTAAACAAATCTGCACACTGCTGCAGGCATCCCAAGTCTAGTTCTCAGGCTGGGTCTGAATGTTTATTTAACAATATCCCAGGGTGGCACGAAACTAGATTACAGGAACGGTTCAAGATAGGGACATGCAGTTTATGTATTAAAAACCTCCATATACAATCATGACTAGTGAGGTTTATTAACTACAAATAGACCATCTCAATACAGCACTTATTTTCTTTGATTTCTTAAGGCCGAGTCAGAACCGATACTGCAAAAGTACCCATGTTCTCATGATCAATTCAAGTCAAGATCATAACAGTGAATACCATTAATACATAAGCTTTAATAAGCATCATAGGGGGGGAAAGAAAACCCCAACCTGGGAAAAACAAAAACAAAAATACACAGGAGCTCAAATTCCGTTATCCTTGTTTATGAGCCAGAACCCAAGCACGGAGGAGTCTTCTCTTGTTTTTCATAACAGATCTCCGCAATGAGACTACAGCTCTACTGTTCACGATAACCCTATGCAGCAGCACTTATCCCTTTGAGCCTTGAACCCATTCCCCTGCGGTACTACTACAGTCTACCCAGTACGCAATCACTAATTACAGCCATATCAAGCCATGACCCCAGCTAAACCTTATCGCCGATTCGGCTTTAGTGTTTATTTTCTTCTGTTCTCCGCTGGCTGCACACGCGGCTTGATTGGAAAGGAAAGCTCTGGATTTATTTTGCTGCTTTTCTACTCTTCTGCTCATTCTGCAGCAGATTCATGACATTATAACCAAGTCAAATGAAATACAGAAATGCCTGTGCTGTAATGCAAGCCTGTTCACAAACAAACGCTGTGTGGAAACAGTCCGCTCTCTCTAGTGCTCTCTCCTTACAAAGCACAATTTACAAAAGCTTTTTTTTTTTTTTTTTTCTTTTTTTCTTTTTTTAATAAACTGACTTCCCCAGGCACTTCATGCAGCCTCCAGCATCTTTTTAAACTTTTAAAAACTTCAGCTCCTCTTTGCGGTGCCTATTTGCCAGCCAGGAGGGTAGCATGAGCAAGCACAACTAACAACAACATCCCGTAACAAACCTGTGTGAGGAAGAGGTAGAAAAACAAACCCGCCCCACAAAATAAAGTTAATAACGGCACCAAGAAAAGAGCAACGGGATGAGCCCGTTATCGATTTCCCTCCTCCTCCCCTTGGCCGCAGATTTCAAGAAGAGATTCTGAAGCCCGACGTTTCATTTCCAACTTCTGTTGCCTTCCCCACTCGGCAGATTTCATTAGAAAATGGAGGAGAAGCATGGTGTCATTTTACTGCTCCAAGAGCCAGGCTTGCCAACTCCTCCTGCAGCCTGTAGTGGGGGGCCCCGGAGAGCAGCTACAGCAGCGGGTAGGAGAGCGAGAATGAGCGAGGGGGGAGGGGGGAGCGAGGAGCGAGAGTGGAAAAAAAAAAAAAAAAAGCCCTTTCCGCAGCTGCCTACACAAATCAACTGCAGAAGAATAACTGCTCCGACCCAGGGTGATATCACACTGGAGAGAGCAAAATAAAACCAAGTGAACGAGAGGTGGAAAAATTGTGCCCGCTGTAACTCTTTGCATGTATACAACACGGGCTTTGCGTTTTAATTGTACAGTTAGCCACTTCCTTTTCACACTGCACAGAGCTGTCAGCTGTGGAATGCTAACCAGCTGGCAGAGGAAGTCAAGCCTTCATGCCGGCACAAGTAAGCTGCAGACTCAATTTTGTTGAAAGGCGGGGTGGAGGGGATAAAAGCAAGCACCAGTGCTGGTGTGCTTTAAACAGAGGTTTTTTTCTTTTCTGGTTTTGGTTTTCAGAGTACGAAGGGACGCTTTTTGGCCAAGTTCGGGTGTACAGGACTCCTGATTTGCTGCACCATGTCTGAAGCATTGCCTGTTGACAATATTTCGCTTTTGGCTTCTCCTCATGCGGGCCTTTTCCCATTTTATAATTGCAATTAAAGCACAAGCTTGCACATCAAACACTGGCGCTACTGTGAATAACATTAGCAGGAGAGGGTTCTGCAGAGCCCTGCTGACAGTGTTTTTCATAATTGGCTCACAAAACCACAACTATTTCTCAGCTTGTCTGAGCTTGAAAAAATAAGTTAACACATAGCTAACACTGAGAGGTTCTCACTGATGTCAGTTATGCTAAGTGCAATGAAACCCTCAGTACAAAAGGCACCGTACGATAGGGGATACCTTGCAAATAATGGTTTCAACATATAGCTGCAGCACACAAAGTGGATTTAACTTACAGAACGGATCCTTTTCAAAATCAGAAACATTCCCATAAATACTGGTTAAAAGACACTGAAATCGCTGTTCTTCATTCATCCAAATTTTAAAAGTTTTGCTACAGACATGTAAAAGGTCATGCTAAAAGCTGATATCAACTGTTTTTCAGGTTTATCCTTGTCAACTGTCACTACATACCTACAATTCAGCTAAAGCGAGGTTAAAACTTTCTGACATTTCTCAACATTATTGGATACAACCTGATCTTGCAAGTTTTAATAAATCCAAATCATATCAATGACCCACTTCATCGAAGAAGACCACTCCAGATGCGGAGAGCCACACAAGCCACAGCCCGTTGATCATATGATTGTGGTCCATTTATTAATTCACTCATGGTTTTGTATTTTAGAAGGGGGAAATATGTAGTTAAGAATAAAGAATTCAAATTAACACATACAAGATAGTACTTGTTATTACAAAATCAGAGTCAGGAACTACAGGACCACAGTTAGCGAGTGATGACTCTACAGGTGCTTGTTCTGGTACAGCAGCAAAACCACTTACAGTGGCAATTAATATGGTAGTCCAAAACATGGATAAGTATCTGAAGAACAGTGGGATTTGAAACTGACACACTGCAGAAGAAGTCAGTGAAGCACTGAGTTATGAAAGAATTGTTCTGTGCATCCCATAACCAGGTTAAGCCATTTTGCTTGGCTTATCTTACCTGCAAGTTTGCAAAGAATACAAAATGACACTTTGAATGTAGGCATGCCGAGTTCAACAAGAGTCTTAAAAATAAGAACTGTTAAACAGGATTGTGATGGAAAAGTGTCATTGCTGCCTTGACGGAGTTGCAGCATTTAGCATTGTTTTGGATTTGCTGGCTGCTTGCAAGAAGATGCAAGCTTGTTGAGCAGTCCAACTGAATCTGCCTTGAGTGTATATCTAGTAAAAGTCCATTATGATTAAACGTCATTCACGCCATTTAGCTGTAGACAGAAAGATAATCATAGCCTATGTGTATTGCAGCCGAGGTTGAGTATTACAGATCAAGCTGAATTAAAATATTTGTACCAAAGCCCAGCCCTTTTTAAGACATTTTTCAAATCAATATTTTGGATATGCGGCCCGCAATACAAGTTGAGTTGTACACTGTTGGTCTACAGGTTTTGCAGGTAACCACCAGATTTTGTATAAGCAAAACAATCTAAGAAAATGCATACGTATGAACATTCAGAATTTTAATTGACCACAAAAACAGCATCAAATGTGTGACAATTCAAGACTATGTGGGGTACAGACACTCAGAAAAACACAAAGACAGTGAAAACACATGGGGCCAGGCTGCAGAGGTAAATAAATAACTCTGCCCACCTCTCTATATAATAAATACCTTCAGGTTTGTTTTTTCTGTAGGCTTCCTCACACTGCAAATGGACATTAACCCGATTTGGTTTGCGATCTTAGCCATTCGTTTTCAGTTTCACTATGATGTTGTGCCTCTCTGTACCACAGAATTGACTGTGCTTCGGATCTAGGGCTCAGTGTTGCAAATGTGGCCATCTCTTAGCAACAGCCAGAAGCTTTAGTAAACAAAACCCAGCCTTTGATTAAGATCGCAGACTGCACTATTAATCCTGCACAGAGTGTCCATTTTCTGAACCTGGGTCCAGCCCAGAATTGTGCCATCTTGAAACTTATCTTTTAAAATCCAAGCGGATGGGGAAATAAGAACATACCCTGGCATCACCTTGAACAAATCTTGTGAATTTGCTTCGTTTAAAAATACATATGGCTGTGCTGCAAACAAATAATTCTAGGTCTAGCATTAATACACTCTCCTATAAAAGGTGAGTCAGTTCTCAGAGATTATTATTATAAGCTTTATTTCACCAAGCAGGTTAATTAAGAACAAATTCTTATTTACAGTAACGGCCTGGCAGGAGAAAAAAGGGCCTCCTGAAGGGACAGGGATTAGAAATAATAATAATAAAAAATATGATTATATATATATAATTAGATGGGGAGATGAGGGCAATTCCACTCGAATTCCAGAATTGGAATTAAGAGAAAAACAAAGTTTACATTGACCTAATTCGGTTCTGGAATTGAACAAAACTAATTAACCTCAACTGTTCATTACAAATATTAATCGAACATGATAATGTTCAGAGCAGAATGACCTATAAAGAGAAAAGACTGGCCCTTCCCATTTCATTCAGCAAGAATCCGAGAAGTAGGGTGTTATTTTCCTTTTTAACATATATACTAAGTAAGCTTAGAGAAACAGATACACTACTTTTAAATAAGCAGCTAAGTAATAGGTCTGTGGATAATGCTCAGGTGATGAGCCAATACAGGAAAAGAAATATAAACCTAGTAAGAGAAGATATGTAATTCCTCTCTAAATTAAGGCACTCAAACATTCAACAGGGACTGGCTATCAGACAAGAGAATTAAGTGGAGGGACTTTCAAGACACTATACTGATTTGAAACCTTCACTTGTGCATTACAGCACAACACAACTGCCCTGCCCTGTCTTGGAGTCCATCCACTGACAAATGGCTTTGACAATCGACACAGGAAACCGGCCTGGCGACACTGCCCCTGCCAGAAGAGAGCACTGTGAGGAGCATCTGGACACACAGGACAATACTGGCAGAGCCACCTCTAACAGGGGAGGAGAAACAATCCGACTGCAAAATCACGAGGAATTAAGAGGTTTGGTTTGGTTGAACTCGCCTAATACACAGTGGGTTTTGTCGATTAACTGAACATTCCAACATATGCAACCAACCGAAGGCCCAAGATTGAACATTTCACAGGTTCCAAATAAGATTACAACTAATTTAGGGATTGAAGGAGGGGATTAGAGTCTGCAGCGCCAAGGAGAAAAGCACAAGGAAACCCATAAGGTTCCAGTTTGTTTCAAGAACTAAAAGAGGACTTGGAACCTGCCTCACCTCCTTTTCTGTTTTTCTCAGTTTCATTTTACTCCCTCCAGACGAGAAGGAACTTAATACTGTTTTCTAATCATCAGTGCATGCAGGTTTAAACACGCTACATTCCTTTTGTGCAGACTTAAGACTTCTAAATCTAAATGGAAGAATGACTACACTCATTCTTTACACCTATGGTTTGATTCAGTGATTTTACAATGTCTGTTGAAATGTTAACAGAATGGTTTGATTGTTGGCGAACAGATAGGTGGAGTACAAGACTGATCTTTTAGCACAATGCACACAGAACAGTCTGCTCAGATGTAAACTGTGCCATTTTGTGGCGTGTGATGGAGACAACAGCCCATGCAAAATGGGTGTGAGTTCACCTGAAATGGCTCGTGACTTCAGTAAGGAGGTCCCAATACAAGGGACCAGGACATGTGAATTCAAGCAGCCCAAGCAGTTTATCAGACCTTGGAAAACACTGTTGTAAAAGACTCCCGATAGCAGTGTTGACTGAGGAGGTGCTAAAATTACCATTTTAAATGAACTGCCTCTTTTACCTTGATGAATGTGCTAAATGGAGAGACAAGAACTCCAGGCCATCTGGAGCTTCAGATAAGCCAAGCACTGGACAGAGAGTAGGGGGAGGTAGAAACTTGGAACATGCTTTTGGTACTAATCCATTTCCACCCTTCAAGAGCCGAATAAATTCATTTGTTGGCTCAATTAGGGAAAACAAATCTAACGAGCACTGAACGTCTTGCAAGGCCTCCTCATCTGTACCAGAATATCAAATGCAAGTAACCATCGGATTTTGACAAAGTCTTCTACACACAGCCCCCAGAGAAAGAAATGGCAAACTCCAGTATAATCCCTGTTCACTCAACATATAGTGAGAAGGGCAGACCAGACACCTACACTGTCCTGTTCCAAAATAAAATGTTTACCAGCTTTTGGCTGACCTTGTTTAAATCAGCAGGATATGGACTGTTCTTGTGCAAAAACTGTATTCCCTAAGGGGGAAGACCTTGGAATCTCCATAATATAGCTCCCCCAAGCACTTTACAGCAACATGGTTTAGCTGAAGTACAAGTCAATCAATACATTAATTAGATTTCAACCATTATGAATGTTACAGGCTGATTTAGAAATATATACTAATTACGATTCAGGGTAATAAAAATCAGAATATCCAGTTGTCTTTACCTAGTACAAACAATTGTGTCAAGATCCACCATCAGCTGTTTGGCTTGCTTACTAAATCCAAGATCCTTGCTGTCATTAAGGTGACAGATTCAACTGCAGGAAGGTCTGCAGCATATAAGGAATGTATATCTGTACAAGGAAAACTTCACAATGTGTACATAAGGGAATATTTACATCTCCAGAATATTCAAATAAGTCACACTCTCCCACTTGCACCATTATGTTGAATCAATGTCATACATTACTTTGTCAGGTTTTCTCCTTTAACCTGCCCCTTTTGATGCAGAATTCATATTATTGTTAGTCCATATTATTTTGTTAGTAAAGATGTTCATAAACTCAAATAAAGCAGCTCACCAAAATATATTAATGCTCATAATAAGCAGCTTCCTAACTACTCCACAGCAATACCACAACCACTGAGGAAACATGCCTGTGAAAAGCTTATACATTCCTACTGGGATGATTACCATTTTCTTCACTAAAATACAGACCTACTTTTGTTTCTGAAACATGAAACGTACTAAAACAAACACTAACATTTGGTGCACCCAAATCCCTAGTCTGTTCCCTTGCTCTTTGAAAAGTTCTATTTATGCGGGGCCTGGGACTCTCAACAGTGATTCATAACATTGGCATTAGAAAAAGAATCCCAACATTCCTTACATAAGCCTGGGATACACTACACAAATTGGATCCCCAAACACGCAACAGTAAAGTCTGTGCAAATCACAAGGGAAACTCGACAAATGTCTCCTTTCTGCTGGCTTTACATGTGAATAGAAAAGAAAAGGAAGACTGACACATTCTTATAATAAATCTTAGATTCAGCCCCAAACTGCCTCTCCATTTCCTGCCTGGCTACTCTGGTGAAGTGTCAGTCTCAACACCAGCTTCACCACTAAGCCACTGACAGGCAGGCCAAGGTCAGAGATAAAGTCCAGATCTATCAGGGTTTCATCATCACTCAGTGGAATAAAAATAAAAAAACTCCCCACCGCTCTCTCCCCAAAAGTTTTAAAAATCATGAAACCTACCTTTGTTTTTTTGTTCAGTGGCCTGAAACAAAAATAAAATCACAGTTAAGACGTCTGGCACAAACCAAAGAAAATATTTTTCTTTTTACAGATCTAATCAGGGAGAGAGAGGGGGTGGTGGCAAAAGACAGTTTTTCACTTGGGGAAACTTTGGTGTAGCATGCAACAAGAACCCGTGCCATGGGGATCCATACAGAAACAGCATTACGTGTGCTAGACGTCAGGCAACAGCAAAAAGGATTCTCAAGTGGTGCTGGATCTGTTAACTAGAAACAGCCATCACACCGGCAAACTGGGGAATGTGATGCACTGCCAACACCAACATACTATATAAATTTAAAAAAAACATTTATAGTGCTTTGAGGTGTGTTGGGGATATGAAAAGTGCATGTTTTAGCAGTTTACAGCCATGATGTTAATTTTACAGGAATGTAAACAGTAAGAGCCTACCTTCTTTAAACCAGCTTCCTTCTTTTTCTTGTCGTCTTTTCTCTTTTTCCTTTCTTCCATCAACTGTTCTTCTCTTTCTTGCACTATATCCCTAAAGAGGGAAAAACATATATTAGAAAAAAGCCTTTAACGTCCGCTGTATCCGCAAAACGTCCACCCCCCTCGTGCCACTGCAAGTTCCTTTTCAGTATAACCAAATACTTCGATGCAGTAATGCAATTAGAAAACAGGGAAAGCTCTACCTAATCTACTTAAGGGATTACACTGCTGTGAACTGCTGAAGAACTACTCTATAAACAGCTACTCCTAGGGCAGGTCACTCTCCTTGGATTCACTCAACACAATTCACAGAAGCAAAGTAAAGTAAACATATTGAGGTATTGGGGGGGGGGGGGGGAAATCTTCTTAGAAGGAAAGTATAGCATGCCTTTAAAAAAAAAAACAATTATAACCTTATGCTAAGGATGTGCCTTAAAAACATTCAGAACATTTAAAAGTAGACCAGTGAAAACTACATTTAGACCATGTACCATGTAGACCAATGGCCCACCCGAGCACATATATTGGTCTACATCAGTGATTTGAAAATTACGGTGGAGCCTTGGCTATAGTAGAGCTAACCCTACAGCTATTTTCTCTCAGGACTAAAACCAAGAAAATATTAACTTGGACAGAACATTCTTATTTTTCTGATGTATAAACCACAAAGCTACCAGTACACATTGCAGCATTAGCCCCTAACCTTGATCATAAAAACCCACAACGACAGGGGGAACCACCTGTCAGGAGTAATGTTCGTAAGCCATGTGACCACCTTCACTGCTAATCTGCGCCTGTGAGCAACACACTCATCTCCCCCCTGCCCGCTATACACAGACACACAAAGTTGGTGTTTCAGAGACAGCTTTGAATTTATGAACCATCTAGAAGGCAACACCACTTAAAGACATCCCTCTCTACAACAGGCCACTCCTCATCTGGTGTGACACAGGTACAATTCACTACACAGCTCCTGACGTCAGAAGGGGACGCCAAAACACGCATGACATTCCTGACCAGATGGCCTAGCAAGACACGCACAACAGCTGGCGAGACAGAGTTACAAGTGCTTTAATTATGAAACGTATGGCGTTGCCAACAAAACGAAGACTAGCTTAAAGGGAACACCAATACACCAAGTGCAAACCAAACTCGCCACCAGCCGTCTGTTTATTTAATGTGCAAAATTAAGGTGTATATTTGAAATCCTCGAGCCTACAGTTCCAGTTTTAGCCATCACAGCTAGTAGTCTTAAAAGCATGAAATCACTGATGACAACTTGACCTGCGGATTCCCTAGTATTTTTGTGAATCTGAAATAAGAGATATTGAATGCAAGGGGTCAGTCTAACTTGACTAGAATTATGAGCCTCATCAGAGCAACAGTAACTACTTACCCAATTCCCATTCATCAGGGGTAACTGACTATCTAACTTTTGCCCTCATTTACACTTGAACACTCTGCTAGATAACCTCCCTGGAGCAGCAGACAGGCGGGGAGCTCCATAACTCGGCCTGTCATTTTACAGCCAGCAGTTGGCTTTCCCCCCCAACAATGGGGGGGATTGTTCTCCCCCAGACAGCTTTATACTGACAGAGCCACGGCCGAGGCACAAAGAGCACTCCCCTATCTCGGAGCAACGAAAACGCAAATTAGCCACACAGAGGAATCTGTCGTTTATGGATTTTCCCGACAAATCAAAGCCCCAGTGTTTAGTGTAACAAACTTCTGAATGGCTCTCTGACTCCCAGCCAAGAAGGGTTATTTAATATAAATATTTAGCCTTACACATCCTACCCTAACTTAAGTATTAAAACTAAAATGTTATATATTTATATATCTCCAACTCAACTACTGCCAGTCTGAATTTATGGGTCACATACATTTTAATAAAATCAACCTACTACTTATTCACCAAAACTGTATTACTGTGTTCATAAATACATTATATAACAGGATACGTTTCACCTTATAATATGCTTACAAAGAAAGAGGGAAATGTTTATAACCATTAGGACTTCAAAATGTATGGCATTCTGAGAGAAATTTCAAGGTAATTCTAGGTTTTACTTAACAGAATAAAGACCACAATTTTACCAGAGGGGAAGAAAAAAAAAAAATGTAGACATGCTAACAAAATTAAAAAACTGCATGCCAAATTAAAGCATTCTCTGAGAAACTGGTATGGGAAGAATTGTAGCTTTAAAAAAAAAAAAAGGCTTGCGATAAGAAACCCGGGGAGTACAAAAAGTTCAGAATGTAACAGTTTCAATAGTTTAGCTTCAAGAGGAAACAACAGTTAAAGACTGTCAAAAAGCCATATAAAAAACACAGAAGCGGTAATGTGGAGGCTTGGGAATACTGTGCGAAAATACTCCTCATACAATAAAGGCAACTTATTTGTTGTATTAAGCCTAAAAACACACCCAAGTCACCCAAAACCAACTGATTTTAACCCCAATGAAATGTCAGAATAAATTTTGACGATCCCCCACCCACTACATTACATGCACAAACAAAATCTCCATTTAGTTTTCATTTCACAGAAAGCACATCATAAAATATGATTCTTCTGCTTCTTCATAACTTGGCAACATTTCCAGGTGATCCTTTTGAGGACCAATTATAGATTTGTTTTGCAAATTACCTTTTATTGCATTTAACTTTGTGTAGGAGTAACAAAACCCAAGTGAGCAACACACTTTGGTAACCTGCTGAATTCCAAACAGAGAAACAAGTTGGCAAAGAAGTGGCCTGCACTTCCATGGGAGCAGCAGACCCTCCCTGTAGTCTCCACAATGGCAAGGGAAAGTGCGAGGACAGATCTTCATGGTCCTGCTCTGCACCCCTCCCCTCCCCTCCCCTCCCCTTGCTGGTAAGTGTTTAACCAGATGGCCACCTCAGCAACAGGAGCCTCACTAACACAAACGCTGGGGCATCTGTTTATGACCGAGACAATGAGCGCAGGTGACCACACCAGCCACAGCCAGTCAGAAACACTTTGCTGGCCCCCAGAAAATCAAACTGCATCTGAAGAGAGGCTATTGATTGTGCTTTGAAAACAGAAGGTCTTCCAAAGCCATTTCCAGTTGCACACACATCCATTTAGCTAGCTCAATAAAATAATGAACATTACTAGTCCTCTTTACCTTGACCAGTGAGATACAGAATAATGTTCCCATTGGAAGGAAAAACATGAAGCGAATCTTCATGACACGAGTATCAATTAGTAAAGCAACACAGTAGCACAGAAGAAACCTCGGGATCAGGAGAAAGACACACCTCACTGTGAACACGATCATGTTTATATATTACCGCTTTATGATCTTTCCACTCAATCACAGGAATGTAAATCAAGTTGAATCACTATCAGATGGGATTCGAATGCCAGTTCACTTTCTAGGATAACAAAAGGCGGATCATGTACAATGTAAATTAGACGTGCATAAAATCCAATTGTAAAATTTTATGGCATTTATATTGGATATGCCTGGGTATCAATCCCTTAAGCTGTCTCTCTGTAACGTCATTTTTTTCCAGAAGAGCTGCGAAGGGCACTTGATTAGATTTCAGGAAAAGGCAGAACTGCAGCAGCATGGGACTAACTGACTGAAAACCACAGGAATGTGTGTGTGTTTTTATTTTATTTATTTTTTATAAAAAAAAATAAAAAGCTTTAAATCTCCACAGGCATTTCAAACGTGGATTTGATACACATGCAATAACACCATTAATGAAATAACACTAGATTGCTTTATTGTTCAAAATTAAGCTGATGTCTCCTTTCGAGATTACAGATCTTAAACTGTACTGGCTTGACTCCAAATGAAGCGTCAAACTAAGATTCCTTTAAGGTGTCCAAGTTAACACCTAAGCTCTATTTCACCAGCCAGGCCTTGAGAATTAAAAACACTAATTACCACTGTTTAAACAGCACAGAAAGGCACAGCTACCTGAAACATTTCTAAGAGAAGGGAAACTTTAAAAAGATTTCCTCAATTGCAAACTGGAAAATGGAAAGGGACAATAATACATGCCAAGGCAGTAAGGAGAATTATGCAACTGCTATCCGTGACTGGCCCACAGCAGGGAGGTCAATTACTCCCAGGTCAGGTAATAAGGCTCCTTGTGTACAATTTCATAACCACCTCCATATGGGCCAAACACAAACATAAAATGCATTCATGCACATTAAAAAGATAAAAATCCTTTATTACAATGTGCTTCTGTACAGACACAGTAATGTACACAGTACATTTCCTTGAATTGATTTTCCCTTCTGCTCCAATCTGTAAATCTGTTCTTGAAGATCGTCCAACGACTACAACGACCATAAAAAGAATCAGATGTATTCATTTATGGTGGTTTATCCAATCTATGTACATCTGAACTGTTCTGGTTTCTAGTAGTCTCATTTTAAACTATACATAATACTACCCTGTATAAGCAAGACCTTGTTCATTCAAATGACTTTGGATTTCTGAAAATAATCAAGAAACTAGACTTCTAAAGCATTTGGTATTCGCTCAATCCAAACGCTGATTTGTAAACATTGGATCATCATATCCTACTGCTAGAATCACAGGAGGTATCCTGTGCCTGCTTTGCATTTCAAAAACAAAGCAAAATCACATTTGCAAAACATCAAACTTTAAAAAATGTTTCTCACATGCCCAACTGAACCAGCTAACCACACGCACCCCCAAGAAAGACCAGGTTCCGACTATTATCAGTTCACAGCACATTTAACTGCAGAGAAGGTATAGCATCAATGCCACAGAAGCATGTGGTTCTGTACTTTAGATTGCTGATGCACACCTTGGTAGCTCAGAAAGGGCTGCGTAATACCAATCTCAGACAAGATTTCCATTGTTCTACAAATCTGTATTTGACTAAATTTAAACTACGAAAGATGTCACTGACCTAAGTAAACCTGCATATTGGCACCATTTACAAACCAACATTTATGAAGTTAGCTCAAATTCAAAGATTTACATCGCCATTAAACCTGGTTACTTGGACGTTTTATGTGGAATTTTCAGTTGACCTGACTAACTAGAAAAAAGTATATATTTTTTTAAACTGGTTGCACTACTCTGATTTTTTTTGCCACTACCCTCTAATACCACAATCAAAACCATACCAACCACTCACAGACCAACAGCATTTTATGAGCTGTGCCAAGTACACAGACCACTGTTTCCCAATATGCATTTGGGTCACTAAACAAACAAGAGAATGGGTACTTCTCTGGGCTGGATACACAACTCTTTAAAGTCAAAATGGACTCTGCACACATGGGCAAACAAACTTCTAGTATGCAATTCGCCATTTAAATTGCAATCGATGCACATCCGTCCAAAATGTATGCAAAAGCCTGCTTGACACAGCCTAAACTTTACATTTAAAAATACATGATTATAAATTCAATTTCATATTTAGGTAAAAATGCAAGGGAAATACACACCCAGCACAGAGAAGTCAACAAAAAAAAAAAAATACTTAAAATAGTACACAGAACCTAGCATGTGGTTTAGTCAATAAATTAACTTTATTGTATTCATAATAACCAGGCTAAAGTTTAGCCTTAGACATCTTTCCTGCAGCAGCACCCACATTCGGTAATTGTTTGGGAAAGGGTGAGTCAGCACATACAAGATCATTTAAATGAATGGGGCTGCTATGGGGTGATGCACAGGATAAAAATCCATGCCATAATCCATTCATTTGCACTTCTGCAGGAATCTTATCAGTAATCTATCAAACACACACATGTATTTTCCTAAATTCATAGGAGGGTGAAAATCAGGTGGTGAAATAATTGAGAAGATAACTACTAACATCAGGCGAGGTGTTCCCACCTTTCTGCACTAGTCAGTATATTTTCAGTACATCACGCTTTTTCTGCACAGAGAGAAAGGCATTTTGCTGGCTCCATTTCACAGTGCCAAAGGAAGGGCAAGGGGGTTTGGGGGCTATTGTTTTTGCCCATTCAGACTTATATACTGCATACTGTACAGCTACAATGAACTACACAAACACCCGCTTGGAAAGTGTTCGTTCAACAATTTCAAACGCTATGGCTGACTCAGCATGCTGGATCCCTTTAATTCAAACGGATCTGCATATGCTTGCACCATCAACAGCTGCACTGACCTGGCTTTGCTAGTTTTGTCTAGCAAAAAAAGAAAGGTCAGAGTTGCACGGTCAAAATCCTAGGCCAGCAAAGTCCCAATTCCCTAGTCAACACAAATACTGAAGGAGGGTACTAACCTGTTTTGCTTCTCCTCAGCTTCTTTGGTGGCTATAGCTTCCAATTCTCTAGAAAGAAACAAGGAAGTGTTAGATGTCAAGTTTCAGAAGAGCTAATTAGCTGGTTACATGTGCAGTTGTCATTATTGCTGTGGATGAGCAGGTTTGTCAATGCGCTCAGACCCATCCGGCTGTGGCCAAGATCGCGCATAAAACATAACATATAATGAAACTTAACAATAAAGTCAGTTTGTCGACATTAAGTCTTTCGCTCGTCTACCGTATATTAAGGCAATACGATCATTTTCCTCTGGCGGATCGCAGTCGCAAATAATCACGTAGCGCAAGTATTTAAGCGAAGACCTCAGTAACATAATATAAATTATATATACATAAAAGTACTGTAATGACCGTTTAATATTGATCTACACATGTAAGTAGTCACCAAAATGACCAAACACGGATCGTACAAAACGGCCCAGCTACACAATATGGAGGAAACAGCGTGGAAGTGATTAACATGATTGTAATTAACTAAGTCTGAAGCAGCACCTATGAAAAAATGGACAGTGATGCAGCAGATGAACTCGTTGGCCAGCGAATATGAAAACAAACTGCGCTGCAGAAACGAAAACCTTTCGCAAGGTCATTTAAAAGCACGGCAGACGAATCAAATACGTAACTAAACGCGCCTAAATATCGCATCCGGAAAAATAAAAACGTCTGCATTAACACACACACAGATATGCATACACACAATATATTCGCAAACATTTACATAAAACATTGTCAAACCGAGCAAAAAAAAAATCGATAGGACGGCAGTTTCCATTGCAGGCAGTGCAAATCAATACAAGGCTGACCTTATTTTCTCTTGTGCAATCGGAACACACAGAAAACGCAGTAAATGCACACAGGGTGCATCGTGTCGCGGTAGACGCAGCTCAAGCGATGTAACCCGGAGCACAGACCCCCGCGTCCCTCACTGCGACACCGCACGTCCCTCTACCCCAGCCCGAGGCCATGCACGGCCGTTTGTTTTTCAGCACCGAACACGGCGCTGTGGCTGCGGTCGAGCCGTGCAGCGCAGACGTCTGCAGCCGAGCGCGGATCTGCGCCGCTGCGCCAATGGGATCGGCAGGATTCGTGCACATCCTCGCAAAACTGCAGAAATCTGCGCTACGCGAACGCAACCTATATTGTTCAGCAGCACCAATTAATCGGAAACCCTAGAGAAAAAATCAACAGCAGCAACTGCTGAACGAGTACGTCCAGTGACCAAAACCCCTTTTAAAAATATATACATTTTTAAAACCTCGGTTTAGCATAAAACGCGAATGAAGAATATATAATGTCGGCTAGTTTTCAAATTCACGCACAAGTCTCTGAAATCCTCGAAGCAAACTCCGCTTCTCGCTGCAGCCCCACTCCGCAACTAACGATGCCTCCGCCACTACGAGAAAGTCCGGACATTTTCCTCTCTGCACATTAAAAAGAAATCCGTGCAAACCCTCGACTTCTAACCTTGCCCAAACCCAGCGGTACACTTACCTCATGAATTTAAAGTGCAACAGAGTGAATGTGAAAGCGGGGAAGTAAGGCTACGGGAGTTCAACGTGTATGCAGCATTTGGGAGAGAAGCAGTCACCCTGCACGGCCGCCATTTTCTTCACTCGCTAACCTCCCCCCTCCCCGGCCCCACAGGAAGAGCATGCGAGCGGCGCAGCAGACCACTTCCTCTGCCTGCGAGCGACACAACCCAAAATGGTGGCTGCAGAGACGAAGCAGCAATTAGCATGCCACGAACACTAGCAATACACAATCAGGACAACCCCTTGCGTAATAATGTCGGGGGGATGCATGTCTTCAGGTCCTAATGAAAGCCCGATTAAAGATGTAGGTGGAATGCTCTGATAGCTTTATTTTATCAAGTTACACACACACACACAAAATGTTAAGCCCATTTAAGATATATTTGTATTTCCCCTGGTATTCAAATACTGTTAAGCGAGACTAAGGTTCCACTAGACTGGTATTTTTTTTATTTGTATTATTATTATTATTCAGGATAATGAATGGGGTCTAGCCACCACATTGTTTGTTGATTGTCAGACGTTTAACTGTTCTCTTTAATTAATTTAAAAAAAAAAACACCCACCCACACACACATAACAAAAATAAAAGGTTCAGTTTAGGGTAGCAACTGTTTTCAGTCAATGATGAACTTGAATGTTTCCAGTTACATTGTTGTGATCTACATGTAGCTTTTATGACCTGTTTTTTCTTTCCGTTGTGTGTAAACTCCAGCAATAACAAGAATTTGTGTCAATCCTTTAACACTTTTATAGTTAAGTAGAAACCAAAAGTCAGTTGAGCATGACCTTTGCCCTCAAACATAATGCTTTTAGCCTTCCATGACAACACTTGCTGCCATAATTATATATTGTCTTTCCTGAAATCAATACATAACATAGGATAAACATACTGGTATTTTATTACTATTCCACGCCTATATGATTTCCTCCTCTTGGGACATTAGTTAAAAATACATACACTGATAGCTGTGAGATTTTAAAAAGGTAATGGAAAAATCATCATATAGAACACAATGTAAGACTAGAGCCTAATCTACCCTTTTAAAAAGTTGGAGTATGTGGTTATAATGATAATTATATATATATATATATAAATAGTGATGTTTTACTTCCTTCCTATTACTTAATAGAGACTTCAACTCCTAACAGGCCTTTACATACAGCATGTGTGATCTAACATCCAGTTTCCTAATAAAGAATCACAAATTGTCCCTGGAGCAATAAAAAGGTACCTGTTTTCTCTCCGAGTTAAGTGATACCTGCAGGATTTCAAATAATTTCTGTGTCGCTTTTATGATCTTGAACGATTAGTTGTCGTTTCCATAGGGACCTTGCTTTGAGACACTCGATCTACTCCCCAGTGTCCAAACACAGCCCTTACTCAAAGAGATTACTCTGGCTCACCTCATTCCCACTTGTTCCAATACTATGTTGTGCTTTTACTAGATGTTCAAAGTGATTTGGGCTTGTTACGTCACTTCCATGTCTCCTTGAAGCTTGCGGTTTACTTTACATGTTTACCACAGAAAAACAGTTAGTGTACATTAAACTGCTGATACTGTTACACTGGCCCAGGGCAGTTAAGCAGATCTGCCAGTCTGGCACTCTCTTCATATCACTGGAGGGGATAGAGGATAGAGGGAACAGAGTAGTAGTGGTCAGTGTCCCTTGCAGGCCAGAGTGAGTCAGTAATCTGGGAACTCCACTTGTACAGTGAACAACTTTCCTATCCTGGCTGGCCAACCCAGGCACTTCCCCACAGTTC
This sequence comes from Amia ocellicauda, assembly GCF_036373705.1. Classification (NCBI taxonomy): domain Eukaryota; kingdom Metazoa; phylum Chordata; class Actinopteri; order Amiiformes; family Amiidae; genus Amia; species Amia ocellicauda. The sequence continues at coordinate 12,258,183 of NC_089866.1, read as the reverse complement.
TTGGTCCACTGCTAAAGAAAACAACCAGAAACCAAACCAAAAAAACACTGAGCCCCAACAGCTACAGACAGAAACTGTAGCTATGGTGATATAAACCAAAGTTAACCCATTCAAAAAAGGAAAGCTCTTATCCTTCACATATCTGGATGTGAAAGGGGGAATACAACATGTTTCAGTATATAGTCCCCTCCCTCTGATGCCTCCTTCTTAGACTCAGGAAAACTGCTTTGAAAATAAGTCGATGTAACCTTCAGGGATGACAGCACAGCATGCTGGGAGAATGTGGCGCTGTTATAGGAGGTGACACTGTGGAGGGAGGCTGGGGTGTGGGCCATAGGGAGGTGAGAGAAGAGCCTGGGGAAGCAGTACTCTAGGGTCTCTGGGACTGGGGATCTCGGCCTGAGTTTGATCGCACTTATCCGTACTTCTCTCCCGGAGGAAACAGAGGGAGCCTGTTGGGGCTCGAAAGAATATCAACACACCCTGTCTGAGAGAGAGAGTGGAGCGGGGGGGGGGGTAGTGACAGTCTGTTAATCACACCAAAGGAAAGGCCAAGAGGGGGGAGAGTTCAAGAAATACATGGTGGGTGAATGTACAGCAGGCTACATAATCCATCTCACTCATTAAGTCCAGTTCAAATTTTAATTTATACTGAATAATGGAAAAGGAAAAGGGAAAAGAAAAAACATAAAAAATGAGCAGAGTCCTGAGTGTCTGAGCAGCCCATGATATTTGATTTCAAGGTATTTATTAATTTTAAATGCTAGATATGATTAATATTTGGCTTTGAGGTTTTATGTTTTTAATTATCAAACACTTAAGTAATGACATATTAAATTATTAATATATAGGAATATAGGTATATATCTATGTATGTGTGTATATAAAACTGATATTGGTAACTGGGTCTCTGAAATTAAAACTAGAAGTTTGATGAAAACTGCTGCAATTCTGACATTTCTCAGCAGAAATACTGATATCATTAAACAAGACTTGCGTATACAAGATGTCTGGTATTATTTTAGGCTGTGCACCAACACCAGGCTCGCTGTATGTCAGTCAGCCCCAGCCTCCACAAAGAAGCCTTTCTGTGCTCCTTTAAAATGGATCCAAAGGTCTCTGCCAGTTTCACATTCTTCCTGCGCTAGCTAACAGGAACCGCACTGGGGTGTCATCTCTGTGTACTTTTGAAGACAAACTTCAGAATGTAAACAGGGCCGTGGTCTCCTGGGCAACCGAGTCAGACGGTGGAAGGCAGCCAGAGCAGACAAGGCCCAGCGTGGAGACAGCCTGCTGCCGGGGCCTTGCAGCTTTCTCTGCATGTTGGTTTCCTGATTGCTGTAATCCCCTTCACCCATCTGAATTCTACACAGACAGTCCCAGGCTCTGCATTTGCAAAAATGCCAATGAGAGAAGAAACAGGACAACAAACCAGAGTCTAGAGAGTGAAGTCGCTTCAATACCCTCTACATGAATACAGAATAACATACACACCAGCTCTGCAGCCCTCCCCTATCCTGTCTTCCATCCTGAAGGCAGCTTTTAATTCAGAATGAACTGCAGTGGTGGATTTATAGTTTCTGTCAGGAGACAAGACAAGAAATGAGTAGTATGCAAATAGATGCAAATTCGTAGCACGTGGAGTCTGTAGCTTACATTGAGGTGTCCTCTTTACCTGCTCATTCCCAGCTTTGAGAGAGTGCAAGTGGCTGTTCTTTCTAGAGCACCTTGCCAATCACCACACAGTAAAAGGAAACAGATCACTAAAAATGTAAATACAGGCCAGCCCCTGGTACGGAATTTGCCTACGTTTAAATTCTATCCTCAGCCAGAAAACAAAACACGGGGACAGATTTAAACGGCCTAGCTACTGCGTTAACCTATTGAAGACAGCATTTCTGCCTCAGTTGGCAGAGACTTTTGTCACAATTGCCCATTGTGCTGCTCGCCAAAACAAAACGAAACCCCCATCCTCCCTGATAACAAAACTGCCACGGCACTAACGAAAACAAACTTCTAAGTACATCAGAACCTTCCTAAAGAGAGTCAGCATATTCCTATCTTTTGTTTTGATCCATATTATCGTCATCCCAGTCTCTTTGCACTCTCCTGGGTGTTTCAGTTCGCTGCACAGCAAGAGTGACGCTAAGAGGGAAACTTAGGGAGTTGCTCCTATTAATAGCTGCAGAGCACATGAGTTCAAAGAGGAATCTGGCAGCTTGGCCTATTACAGTAATTACATGACAACAATTATTCAATGTGTGTGTGTCTGCGAGGGGTTCATCTGTCTCTGAGGCACTCTGTTACATCACATAAAGGCCCCACAGCTGTGAGATAAGACTGAGATTTGTTCTGTTTCACTTCAGACTCCCACACAGGGCTGCACACACATTTGTGGCCTGACTAAGCCCAGACCAGTTCCCTGCTATTTTCTGTCAGGCATGCCAAACCAGTACCCACCTTAATCAAGGGGTTTATCTGTGAAATCTATTCTTGATTGTAGTCTTTGTGGAAGTATGATTTCCTATGAATGGAGATTACTTGTTTGGAAAGGCTCAGCAGAGATTACATAATTGTTGTTGTTACACTAAACAAACAAACACCAACACTCACACATGTACAACCAACCACCGTAGGACTGAAGGACTGTGCTGTGAAACACTGCCAGGCTATTCCACTGATATCATCAGAGAGTAGGCCACGAATTGTTGATTTTTGGATCTTTTTGGACTTTTGCTGTGAAATGTCTTCAATGAGTCTTCATTTTTAGTGCCTTTTAGCATAAATGTCCTCAAAGTGCATCCTTTTTCGCTTAATAAAAAAGAAAACTTTGGATGTGAAAATAAAAAATGTAACACCAGTATCACCAAATCTAAACAAACATCAAATACAATGAAAAATGTTAAAGTAACAAAGTACAAATGTAAAATGTACTAAAAATAGCAAACAGATAAGTCAAGTAGCTAGATAATGGAAAATGTAGGATTGAATGTTACTCTTTAACCAGCACACCTCTAATGTTGCTTTTTTAATTACAAGCCTTATGACCCTGTGATATTCTGTCATGCAGTTTTTCTGGGTATGGGGGAGGGGTAGATGTGCCCTTTAACCCTGTTCAGAAGAACAGACACACTAGCACAAGTGCACTGGTTTATTATCGTGGCCCTCACCCTTGAACTGATAACACAGCTTTAACAACCCACGATGTTATAGGAAACAGCGAAAAGCCAGTACACTTGTTGTATTGTTGTTTTAATCTTTCTAAGGGGAGGGATCAAGGGGCACACCAGAGGGGGAGGTCACATATACTTATACTGGCAGCACAGATAATTTGAGAAACACAATTTAAAACAGATTGCAACTGTTTACAGCAGATAAGTGCTCAGGATTTGAAGTCAAGAAAAAAACTATAGATTTGTTACTAAAGCAGCTGTTGATTAGTGCAAGCTGTAAAGCTAGATGTACTTGGCAGTTGACTCTATTTTTAAAAAACAAGCAAAAGAGGATGCTTCTTTGACCAGTTAAACCAGACCATCCTATAAATGTGGGTCTCCAGAGCTGAATATTCCACCATCTCTGTTCTTGTTGTTTCCTGGCAACAGAACGTACACCACGGCGATCGGTGCATCTGCTAACGTAACTTGATACTTCACTTTCCTTTTTACCCACATGCTACAACACCTAAAGATAAAGAAATACAGTATTGTTTTTACTTGTTAATATTGGGCTCTGGATTTCTGTGTGCGTGTGCATAATACCCTAGCTGGGTAGCAGGAATCGCTGGGGGGAAAACTATCACTCTGCCAGCCCGAAGCAGACCTGGTTTTCTGTCACTGTCACCAATTTTTAGAGAGCAGTACAGACACACAGAGGCACCTCCAGGAAGCAGGAGCGGAGCGGCACATGCCTGTGCACAGTTCTGGCTGGGGCACATTCCACTGCTCACTCGTCCTGGTGGAATCCAGGGCTGGACCGGTTTCTGCTCGGTTGCCCCATGACTTCACATCAGGCAGCACATTAAGGAAACTGCAGAGACACAACTGTTTGGGGTCTGTCTTCTTATTCTCACGGAGAAGACAGAAGATTTGCTGCTTTTCCAGAGTGTTTATGATCTTGTACCATTGAGTTGGCAGTGTGTGGGTGGTGGGGCTGCCTCGGGATGTACCCAGCTCCAACAGCCCTGATAGACGGGCACATTTGGATCCGGCCACAACCATCGTTCACTAATTTCTGCAGTCAAGTTTACTTGTATTACTTTTTGTTTTTGTTTTACTCTCTTACTATTTGGGCCATAACCTTATGAACTTATGTCCTCAACATATCCAATACATTTTTTTGTTGCATCTTATAAGTAAGATTAAAAATAAATAAATAAACAACAACATAACAACACCTGTGATGTCATTAGGAAACCATTTTGGGTTTGTAAAGAGCAGAGAAAAAAAAAATATATATATACACAAAAATAGAAAAATACATCTATTTGTAACTGAAGTTGAAGGAGATCATCCTGTTGGGGAAAGATACACCTTGTTTGGTGGATTGAATGGCGAGCAGTGGAGCAGCCCTCGGGCCTCCCACAAGCAAGACTAGTGACTGTGTGTGAACGCGCGGGCTCAGCGCGGCTGGCTCAGGGGTCAGGGTCCTGTCAATACAGGCCGGCCAACAGGCTGCTCGCTCTCAATGCAGCAGCTAAAGCCCTGCCTGGGAAAAAACGGCTCTCCATTGTGCACAGGCAGACATGGCAGGAGGTGGAGAGACCAGCTTTGCATGACAAGTACCAGGGCTGGTTTATGAGATGCAGGGACAGCCACTTTCTCTCACACTCACACAATCTCCCACAGGCATCGAATACACACTCACATTCTCTCACACACAGAAACATTTAGGGTCCCACCTCCACCAACACATATGCACACGCTCACACACACACACAAGGAGATGACAGTGACTGGTACCAAATATCCCAATAGTCGATGGATGCAGAACTAAAGTTTCTATATAGGCCTCTTTTGATGACACACTGAGGGTTACATACTATATGTAAGATAAGGCTTTTTTATATAATGGTGGTAAACAATCCAGTGTTTTTTCTTTTATTATGCAACATGTACGTCACCACAGTGTTCTAGAATTCCCTTCAACTCAGGAAAGCTCCAAGACTATGCTCTGACCACAAAGACTGTATGCAGAAAATGACATGCAGCACACAAGGGTCTGTGGTTACAACTATATTTTCTTGTGGTCTATACTATATAATGCAGACATAAATGGTGTCTGTATGGAACATGCCACAGGGAACTCCCTTGAGTTGTAAAAGGCAGATGTTTGTTTCCAAGAGGATGCAATCCCCTCTGTATATATGGGCAGACGTTGCTTGCAGTGTTTATATATATATATATATATATATATATATATATATATATATGTATTATTTCCCATACGGAACACATATACAGTACTGTGCAAAAATTTTAGGCAGGTATGAAAAAATGCTGTAAAGTAAGAATGTTTTCAAAAATAGACACATTAATAGATTATATTTATCAATTAACTAAATGCAAAGTGAATGAACAGAAGAAAAATCTAAAATCAAATCCATATTTGGTGTGACCACCCTTTGCCTTCAAAACAGCATCAATTCTTCTAGGTTCACTTGCATACAGTTTTTGAAGGAACTCGGCAGGTAGGCTGGCCCAAACATCTTGGAGAACTAACCACAGTTTTTCTGTGGATTTAGGCAGCCTCAGTTGCTTCTCTCTCTTCATGTAATCCCAGACAGATTCGATGATGTTGAGATCAGGGCTCTGTGGGGGCCACACCATCACTTCCAGGACTCCTTGTTCTTCTTTACGCTGAAGATAGGTCTTAATGACTGTTGCTGTATGTCTGGGGTCATTGTCATCCTGCAGAATACATTTGGGGCCAATCAGATGCCTCCCTGATGGTATTGCATGATGGATAAGTATCTGCCTGTACTTCTCAGCATTGAAGAACATTGCTTCAGTCATTCGTGTTCCGCTCTCCAGCCCTTTGGTGAACAAACTGCCTTCTGCTACAGCCAAATATTTCAAATGACTCATCAGTCCAGAGCACCTGCCACCATTTTTCTGCACCCCAGTTCCTGTGTTTTCATGCATAGTTGAGTCGCTTGGCTTTGTTGCCACGTCAGAGGTATGGCTTTTTGGTTGCAAGTCTTCCATGAAGGCCACTTCTGACCAGACTTCTCCAGACAGTAGATGGGTGTACCAGGGTCCCACTGTTTTCTGCCAATTTTGAGCTGATGGCACTGCTGGACATCTTCTGATTGCAAAGGGAAGTAAGCATGATGTGTCTTTCATCTGACTTTTGACAGTTAACTGTCTTCAGCAACCTCACCTTGTTAGCGGAGTTTGGCTGTTCCTCTCCCAGTTTTCTTCCTCCTACACAGCTGTTTCTGTTTCAGTTAATGATTGTGTTTCAACCTACATATTGAATTGATGATCATTAGCACCTGTTTGGTATAATTGTTTAATCATACACCTGACTATATGCCTACAAAATCCCTGACTTTGTGCAAGTGTAGCTTGAAGAATTTATGCTGTTTTGAAGGCAAAGGGTGGTCACACCAAATATGGATTTGATGTAGATTTTTCTTCTGTTCACTCACTTTGCATTTAATTGATCAATATAATCCATTAACATGTCTATTTTTGAAAGCATTCTTACTTTACAGCATATTTTCACTGCCTAAACTGCCTAAAACTTTTGCACAGTACTGTATATATATATATATATATATATATATATATATATATATATATATATATGAATCTATAGAGTTCTATGTCCTTTGTTGTTATAGTATTTTCATATGCCAAAAATGCCACCTCTTGTGTATATGTAAACTGTATGGGAAGTATCTGAAATATAGTTTAGTCTGTAATCCCTATTTTTAATTAATAGGTTGAAAATATATGGTGAGGTTAATTTCTACAATATATTTTCAACACTGAAAATAAATATATGGATTGCAGACTAAAATATATCCCATATATTTCACGTATACGAAAAAAGGGGCAATATTGGTCTGAATATGTATTTGCTGCATAAGGATACTGTTTTTACTATTAATAGTCTTATATTTGAGGAGAATCGTAGTCTCTTGTTGTTCTTAGTCTGCCCATGACAAACAGGCCCTCAGTGTTCACCAGTACGGAATAGCATGTTTTTAAAGCAACGGCTCCGCAGTGATGGAAAATTACTAACACTTTATTTTCTGGTGTTCAGACCCCACCAGTCAGCACAGAGTCCTGTCCCCTGGCTGCCGACAGCAGCTCATCTCTGAGACTCAGGTGCTGCCTGTCACCAGGGGCTGCGCGAGAGAGCCCTCTTCAAAACAAGAGTCCTACGTTCTGCCACTACACACACAAACAATCACACACAATGAACATGTGGGCAACACCTACAAAGACTTCTGCAGTAGCTATTATTGCTGTTTTTAAGTCCAGCTCAGCTAATTTTACCTATGAGTCCACCATTACAGGTTAAATTCTCTACTGAAGTGGCTGCAGTCATTCTTACTGCTGTTTCAAATGTAGTTGCTGTTATGTAATTTATGGGTACACATTTACACCTCTTTGGTATAAATACCTTTTGGTATATACCTCTTTTGTATATGTATATATATATATATATATATATATATATATATATATATATATATATATATATATATATATGAGAGAGAGAGAGAGAGAGAGAGAGAGAGAGAGAGATTTTCAGTACTTACAGCATCATTGATAATTTAAATGGGACTTTAAAAACTATTAATGTATTTGACATTGTACATTTTTCATGTTAGTCATGTTTTGGCAGAACTATAGATTAAATATGGTGTGTCAGTCTCTCTTACCATTTTAACAGCTATGATAAGACCCCACTGACCCAGTACTCCACAATGCCCCTGTGTTTTACATCTGCAGATCTGTGCTTTACCCTGACCCTGACCAGTCCAAGGTAAGAACAGCTCCAATGGCCCCTGACAGCACGTAATGTAACGCTGAGCTACAAGCTGCAGTCCTGCACTGCTGGCACCAAACTGGGACATGCAGCCCATCACTGTAGTTAGAGGGGACTGAGGCAGTATAACTGATGAGTATCATATAACCCCCCCCACAACTATACAAAAGCAAGAGAGGGACCACATTGAGAATTACTAGGGCCCCTGCAGTTCTTATCTTCCCCAGTCAGACATTCCCATGCAGTCTGCCTGACAGGCCTGTGGTGAGGGATATTTATTGAGATGACATTTGAAGATTGGGTTAACTTTCCAGGGAAGATATTGTCCTGGAGGGGGGTAGGGGTGGGTGTGGTGAGTGGTACAGCAGTGACCCCTCCCCCTGTTTTTGATTCTCCACCCATACCTCTCTCTTCACCCCTGCACCCCTTCCCCTCTCTCTCTCTCTCTCTCTCTCTCTCTCCCTCCCCCCTCCACTGCCTCGCTCCCTTCCCCCTCCACTCTCTGCTCACTCTCTCCTCCCCCCACCCCCCGTCCCTCTCATTCTAGACAAATACAAATTCATTTTGAAAAGAACCACTTGATTAAGCCTAATTAATTCCTCTAATTAGCTTTATTTACGTAGCTATAGGTTTAACAAGTGCACACGCAGCGCATTTTACACCAGTCCTTTGAAAGCCATTGTTTCAATGACCCAAAACAGGTTTTAGATATCACTTTGTGAACCACTTTTTATTTGCCCTCTTTTGACAATTAGACAGGGTTTCTAAAGATGGCCAAATGCTCTGCTTCCTGGGGACAGACCGCGTGGCAAGAGCAGAAAAGCCTTTATATGATTTTTTTTCTTTCTGTCTCCTATATTCACTTTTGTTTTATGCCATCAGAGACATTAAATACAATTTTAGGAGACTGGTTGTTTTTCTTGACATATAATTCAGAATGGCAAGAAAAAGACAACAACATAAAAATTCTTCTGAAGTTGTAAAAGAGGTTAGGAGAAAGAAAAGGTGGGGGAAAAGAAAGGAGAACAGAAGCCTGGCTGAGAAAGGAATGCTTTTTATTTGCAACTTTTTTGTGTTAGCGATCCCAAGTCACATGATGCTGTAGTCTCAGATAGCCATTGGCTCTGGAAACTAACCGCTGGTACAGCCCTCCACACAGCACAGCGATGCTACACACACACACATGCACGTACTGCACACTGCCCTCTCCATCACAAATTACAACCGGCCACAGCTGGGTGGGGGGTGCTGAAAGGCAGGCGAAAGGAGTGAGGAGAGGGGGCAGAGGAAGAGAGAGATTTAAACAGGAAAAGAGAGAAAGGTGGAGAGAAAGAGAGAGACAGGGAAAAGGAGAGAGATTAGGACAGACACAGGGAGCAAAGGAGAGTGTGGGAAGGAGAATAAAAGACTCTCTTGGGTGTCACAGCACCCCAGGCGCCTGCCAACCTCCCTCCTGCTCTCTCTCTCCATTCCTCTCTCCCCCCTTTCTCACCCCTTCCCGGTCTGCTGTTCTCCTTCATGCACCTCTGTAGCACCAGTTCCACCCGCCTCTTTCTCCCCCTTCCTTTCCAATTCCCACTCTCTCCATGCAATACTGCCTGACGCTTTTCTAAGACCCCTAAACAATTTTCACTCTGCCCAGCTATCGCTCCATCTATTGCCTTCACTCCTCTGTCAGTTCTCTTCTCACTCCATCTCTCCCCCATTCTCTATTCTACATCTCACCTTCCCCCTCTCCACTTCTCTCTTCACCTTCCCCTTCAAACCCCTCTCTTCAACCCCCCCGTCCATCTATTCTCTCATTCAACCTAACACCCCCCTCCCCTCCCCTCTTCTCTATCTCCATCTCTCTCTCTCTCACTCCCCTATTCTCTCCCAGTCAGTGTGTAAGACGTGGGAAACCTGTCAGCTGTGAAATGGATTTGTGGAGGCTGAATTACACTCCGCATCCAGCCAATTACCTGTCCGGCCGGCTGCTCGGCCCAGCGCTCCCCGCCACAGCACCCAGTCACAGCCTGCGCCACGCTCATTTATCCAGGCGGCATTTTGCTGGGGATTTATCACTTTCACACAGCCCTGATTCCTGTCATTTACGGATTTTAATACCTTCTTCTTTTCTACCACAACCCCCTCCCCATCCCTCCTCCCATTCCCCGCTAGACTCGTATACATCCCCTTCAGGGAGTCAGAACTATATTTATTTTCACACACACACACACACAGGCAAACACACAGTTCAAGGGCATGCAACTATGCACTCTTTAAAGGCAATGCGCTGAATACTAATAATAACACAAACATTACAAAACCTTCAGACACCTAATTAGCCTCACTGGGTCACTCATACTGCCCGTATTTTAAAGCCGTAAATCTGTGTAGGTGTATTGTATGCGAATGGAAAGTGTCTGTCTTACAGGTATTAAAGGTCTCTGTTCATCCTTCAAGCTGCAGTGTTGCATACATCCCTAAATGAGGGGTGATGGAGGGGACTTTCACTACAGTGTCCCTGACTCCTCTCAGACTTAACCGGTTATGGACTGATAACTGTCTCAGTTACAGTACAACACAGTCCAATACGTTCTGATCTCTCAGAGTATGGTGCCCTTCAGGTCCAGTCATCCCAGAGCACTTCAATCGCAATACATACCAGGTCCTGGCCAGACAAAGCCAGTTCAAACACCTGTTTTAAGGTTTGATGGGAAAGACTCAACTGTGATGTGGAGTGGTGGACCAGAGTTCAGGGTCCTCGGTACATCTGTCTCCTTCAGGCCTGAGTTTAAACATTAGGATTTTGTCCAAATAATAATATTCACGATAAAGCCCAAAGCCCTTGCCTGTTGTACATATATCGACTTCAGCCACACTACAAGATACAAGCCTATGTCTGCTCTATCCTGCAATTATAATAATAATAATAACAAAGCAACAACAATCAGCTGCAATATGCTACTAATCCCTGTGTTGTGGGCCTCCAGTGTGGCAGCCTCTCCCTCTCCCTCCCTCCCTCCCTCCCTCTCTCTGCAGCAGTGCTGTGTTGGTCTGTGCTGGAGGGGCGATACATCTCCCCTAATCACAACTGAAAGAAACAGATATCTCTCGCCGCAGCCCATTATACATGTCACACTTCCCCTCTCCCTCAACGCACAACACAGGAGCAGGCAGAGAGGGAAAGAGGAAAAAGGGGGATGAGACAAGGGAAAGAGAGAACGAACAACTCCAGATATAATCCACCTTTTTCCACCCATGTGTGGGGGGCGCGAGAGGGATATTCTGTACCCCAGAAGGAGGTCAGCGGGTCAGTATCGATTGGTGCAGTGGCGACTGCTCTCCAATCTCTTTCCCACTGCCGCCCCAGCGCCAAACCCCACTGGCATCAACTGAATTCCAAAAGGACTGTGGGTAACAGTTTTTTTTTTGTCTTGCGGTAGAATTGTTCTTGAACTCCCCTTTGCAATCTGCACATCTGCGGTTGACTGGGATGTTTTCTTTGTATCTTTCTTCCGAGCACACAAGGTCTATCGAGAACACCTTACCCTCTTAAGGTAAATAATTAGACAGACATTCTTTCATCTAATTTTCCAACAGGTCTCAAAGGCAGTATTTACAAGGCACCAGGAGTCAGGGACTTGTGTCTGAGACCAAAGGCCTCTACAGCAAAAACACAGGACTTTTACTAAGTGCCCCCAAATCGGAGCTGGGCAGTTCCCTTGCTAGCTGTGCCCTGTCTTGCTGTGAGAAATCTGAAATCCAATGTCACACACTCAGGCTAAACTGTTTACCTGTGTACCTGCTGGGCTGCATCTAATTGTTGTTCTGCCGCTGTGTCTTGTTAAGCTATTTGCATGTGATAATCATTCCTGTGAGCAGGGTTGAGGTTTTCTCTGAGGCTGGAGGGACTGATATTGAAAATGAATCTGTGTGCATCTATCTCCTGGCAGCATCCCACCTACTGCTAACACACTCATGCAGACACACGGACAGATAGTGTGAATCACAGTTCTGACGCAGTCTTAAAGCACTGGGAAAATGAAGAGCTACACTAGAAAGACGCGAATGCAGACACCAAGGATGCCCCTTATTGACTCACTGAGCTGGCCTGCAAGCGGCATCTCCATAGCACTGCTTGTTTAGAGAGAAAGGAGGATACAAACTGAAAGATCCATGAGACGGTAAAAAGAGAATAGTTTTTTTTGTCAATGCTCCTTACAGCTTTGTGTGGTTTTATTGACTGTATCCATATGTGTGTGCGTTTTTCTGTATGCCTTTGTGTAGGTCTATCATTGTGTGTGTGCAAGTGTGTGGGGAGTGCTTTCCCCCAGGTGACACACTACAGCCCCGTAAGACTGAAGCCATGTGTCTCTACAGCACTGCACCGCGGATAAATGAGAGAGACGTGCTGGGAAAATCTTATAAAGGTTATCATTAAACAAAACAAAAAAAGAGAGCGAGAGAGAGAGAGAGAGAGAGTCAGGGCATTGTGCAGAATACTTAATGAAATTGAGATAAAAGGCGCTTCAGAGGGAGAACTAAACACTGAGCCCTGTGTTGCACTTAACTCTGCACACTGAGACAGTCTGCGCAATGTCACTGGGGAGAGCCTGGAAAACCTGCAACACAATCAAGGATTCAGGGTGTCTGCGCAGCTCGGATAGGTAATTAGGAGCAGAGCGAGATTAAGTCGGAGCAGTGTCTCTTGCCTCCCCAGGCCGTTGGCTGGGTTTCCAATCTGTCTAGCACCCCATTTTCAGGCAGCAGCGCGAAATAGACTGAGCTGCTTAGAGGTGCACTGGGGGAAGCCAGGGCACACACTGGATAAGCACATCAATAGCCCAGTGCAAATAGGGCAGACACAGTACAGGAGAATATTGACAGATAGATAAACGTTAGGAACTGAATCGGGAACTACAGGAAGGATGACGGCCTAAACAGGGTGAATGAAATGCAAACTAGCTCTGTTCGGTCTGAGGGCAGTGGGGACAAGCCGCTCCAACCGTAATTACTGACCCTTTAAATAAACAGACACACAGCAGTCAATAAATACATAACCACAGTAAAACATTCTCAGCCCCCCAGCCTCTCCCATCCAGCACCAGGGAGGGATGCTCCCAAGGGGCTGCCCCGTCCCCACCACTCACCAGCCACACACACACTCGGCGCCTGTGACCTGGGCAGCTGGGCCACCGGGCCGCCTTCGCCATTGTTCTGTGGTTCACAGTGCTTATGCAGAGATGCACACTGCAGAGCCACACACATACACATACAGGCTCAGAGCGTTTGCTTTCCACTCTCATATTAGGCCAGGCATGAAAAAAAAGAAGGGGAAAAAAAGCCAATTTAACCTGCCTGCTCTATCCTTCATCTTTTCACAACCCCTAGTTTACAGACTCATGGTGTCAAGCTATTATTAAGCAAGACTGAATAAATCTTTAAAATTCTGGAGGGCCGACGGGCGTAATAAATTGCTGCAGCTGATAAGAGAGCGAGCCGGGGATACAGACGAGAGAGTGCAGTGTCCATACGGCAGGTGCGGTGCGAGGGACAGGATGTCATATAGTTCAGAGGGCAGCCGTGCAGGAGGGAGGGAGTGAACGGATGAAAAGCAGAGATCAGAGGGGAGGAAGCCTGTAGGGAGGGGTGTGGTGGGGGCAGTTCTGGGGGGTGAGCGGCAGATATTGCAGGTTAAAGGCAGAAATGGCATTGGGAGAGGTGATGTAGTGGTCTAGGGCAGGGGGGGGGTGGTGGCTGTGTTTGGGAGGAGAAGTGGGGCAGCAGATCAGCCCCCAGGTCTCCGGTAACAACTGGGTTATCCTGTTGTTTAATTCGGTGGCTGTCGGCACAGTCCTACCAGCGCTGTTTATTCATAGACACTGTTTCCTCAGCAGGCTACAGAAGGCTACGATCACACGGCGGGGCAGGATGCCTCGTGCTGGAGAAGTATATGTGCGAGTTTGTGTGCGTTTCTTTCCCTTTCATTTATATTTTATCAAAACAGACCTGAAGCATTCGAAGAGGCTACTGAAAAAGAGCTAGCAGAGCTCCAGCAATTAGATTTTTTCTTCTTTACGGCTGCATAGTCAATACAGCTGCAGTGGGTACTGGGCACAGTCACAAAACACAGGTTACAAACAACAAAGATGATGCTCCAAGAAGAGGTGATTGCACATGGTTGCAAAATGCACACACTAACATAACAGTATTGCATGTTTTAAATTCGTATTTCTCTAGGTCCAGAGATTTGTGCCTTGGAAGGGGCACTTTGAGATTTCTAGGAGTTTGTTTCTGTCTTAGCTCTTTTTCTCCTGTGCTGCTCACAGTGCTGACTAGCACCTGCAGCCCAGACCCGCCACACAGTGGCACAAATGTGTGTGTGTGTGTGTGTGTGTGTGTGTGTGTGTGTGTGTGTGTGTGTGTGTGTGTGTGTGTGTGTGTAATGAAAGATGTACAGGGACCAGTCCTTTGGGAGCATGGCCCAGGCTCCTGCTCCTTCAGACCCACCCTGCTTTCCTGGCATCTCACTGCCAGACAGTCTCCCACACTGGACAGTGCCGAAGTCTCCTGCTCACCAATACTGCTCCGTGTCGAGTGCGATTCTGTTTATTTTAATTCGTCATTCAACATTTCCACAGGAGGTTCAAACACAGCAGGCACTCTGTCTAGATACCAAACATATTGGTATGAGCCTCGCTCTGCCAGTAATGGATTGTACCAGAGGTCACGGTCATGTAGACGTTGTTTATTTGTGAAGGGCAAGGTGACTCCCAGTGTAAACTGCCACATTGTGCACAACAGTGTCATGTCAGCACTGATGCAATTTTACGGCAAGGGCTCGCAGATCTACCCCCACAATAATGCACCGTGTTACGCAGCTGGGAATGCAGCACAGCACTTTGCTGTAACCTTGAAACCAATTCGTGGTCCTAGCTCAGAGCAGTGACCCCATTCCCACAAAACACCTCTGGGTGAACTGGAAACGCAAATAAAGAAAGAGGCCTGAGCGATTTCGTTCTTGAAGGGTATCTCATTGTTTTTAGCCATAGCAGCTGCAGAAGACCAGGTGGAGTGGCGCTGCCATGTACAGTGACCCCTGCAGGACTGCCCTGTTGAACTGTCTCCCATTTGAGATCATTAGCTGCTACATGCCTTTCCCCCTCTCTCTCTGTGCTCCTTGTTGTCTTTCCTTCATTATCTTCCTCCTCTCCTCTGCATCCCCCTCTCCATCAGACAAACAGTGGCAAAAAGCTACACCCACACAAAATGAGGAACTGGGGATTTAACTGGAAAATATAAACTTTTTTTTTCTCTCCCAGTTTTACAAGAGCCTGGAGTTGTAATAAGGTAATGAGCCCGTGTCTGTCTCCCCAGTGGAGCAGAGGTAAAGACAGGAGCACCTCTCACTGACTCTCCAGTTAGAGAGCTCAAAGCTGACATGCTTATTAGCCAGGTAGTTACCATATCTATAGCCACGGGCTATTAGATTATCAGTAATTTAATCTCCTGTGTTAAATTACACAAACAGTGATTGGAATACTATTGGGAGTCAGACCCAGACTACATATTATAAAACAAAAAGAAAGGAAAAACATTTTAATGAATCTATTATTTAACGTTTTTTTTTTTTTTTAAGCATAAGCATTTCCTAAGAGTGAGCCTTAAAAACTTGTATACATCTAGTTTAAAAAATAATTAGTCATTCTGGCAGTGTTTGGATTTCCTTTGTGTTCTGTATCCCAGGGTGAGACTTACAAGGGCTGTGGGATGGGAATCCTTCCTCCAGTCAGAGTAAAAAAACAGAGAATGGCACTGGCTGGCTGTTTTCTACACAGTCCCCCATGACAGGATCCAGACATGGCAAACTGGAATATAGGACCACAAAGGAGACAGTCGACTGAGGAGGGGTACAGCTGCCCAGGAGACTGGTGACCGTTAGCTGCAGGACTGGAGAGCTGGCAGAGTTCTTAGGGCAATCTAGGCTGGCACCAAATGTACTTTGCCACTTTGCTCATTCATGTACAATTGTACAATATTTGTACCAGTATTTCAATACAGTAAGATCGTTTTATGCCCATTTTAACAGGATTCAGGAGGCTGCCCTGAAAACTCGACAGGGAAACGCCCACTGCAGTTCGCAAAACAAAGCTGCTAAATGTCAGAGCCTGCAGCGTTGAACTGAGACAAGCGGCTGTACCAGCCAAGCACAGGTCATTGCAGAACTTTTCTGTAGGAAAACAGGCAGGGCAGGGACACACTGGAGTGCAGTTTCTGTGTTTGAAACTCTGAGGGGAACAATACAATTACAGCCCCCTTCCCCTCTGGAATGACCCACATTTAAATCCTCATCACTTATTCATCTTTATTGTGCTCTTCTTAAAAAAAAAAGGAAAAAGTGGAGAAGAAAGGCTTAGTGATGACACGTGCAAACGAACGGTCAAAAGGTCGCACATACACCTCTCTAATTGTCATTCATATATGCCATACATATTTTAAATTGTTACATTTCAAAAAGGCCTGGCTCTGTTAAGAAACTTTCATTCTGCGCAGATTAATCCAATCTGCATGCTGCGAACCCTCCCACTGCTCAATAATTTACAGCCAGATTCCTTATTCAAGCAGTTCTCATTTGAATATCATAAATCTACATTTGGATTTATTCTTTGCGCTTCTGTTGCGGTTGATTTCTATTTTTAATGGAATATTTTTTCTCAAGAAGGCATATTGGGGAAAAAATAAGAAAATATTTGTCAACAGCTTTTATCTGCTGTGTGGTACAATGAGAAAGGAAGGTGTAGCGATGTGAATGCAGTCAGTATTGCTCATTTTAGCCCACCTGACAGAAGTTTGATAAATTTGCTGAACCTTACAAAGCAAGCTTGCTGACAGACAAGGACACATCAACGTTCGTGTTTTATGGACAGATCATTCTGAAAGTCATTGGGGCGGCCATCCCCTCCCTTTCAGCTTGATTGTGTAGGAAGTGACCTCGTGCTGTCAGACATCATGGGAGCTGTGGGATCCACACTCTGCTCCATTGTGGCTTAGGGTCCTGTTCAGCTAGTGTATCAGTCACCTGGGTACATTTCTCCATCTCATTGAAACACACACTACTGCAACACCAATGAGTACTGAGGCCAGTGAGATCACACAGGCCTAGTGCTGATTGGTGTTGCAGTAGTCCAGGTCAAGTTCAAGGTCAACAACCTGAAAACACAGTGGAAGATGGTTCTGTCATTGCCAGTGAGTGTGTCAACCAGGGAGGAAGTCAATCACAATTTATCTATAAGTTAATACGTCATGTGAAGGGGTGTCTCTTAAGGTATATAGTATGATTTATACAACACACACACACACACACGTAAGAATTAGGCACACAAATACCTTTACAGTGAAGGTTAGACATGCCCACCGACCATCCCCTTCTACCAGTCTACAAATTTTTTGGTCCAGGATACACTGGAACTGACCTGCATTCGCTGAGCTGTGTTATGTTTTCATGCTCATTAACCGTAACAAAACAATTTCTTAAAAACAAATGGAAATCCCATGAAATTGGCACCACCAGCATTGCTGGTAACTGAAGATTTTTGAAATACTGATTATTCTTGGCACGGGGTGACATTTATACACAAGATAAGAGGTATAGGAATGTTTGGAAATGCTGCTCTGTGATTGGCTGGTTTCTCAAATGTGATTTATAACGGATAAAAGCACATACTGCACAATAGCTACCACACTTTACCTTTCCCATAATCCTCTTTCTCATTTTCATCCCTCCGTGTCATTCTCTGGCCAGGCAACTAGGACTGGGAAGTGCCTCTCTGGGAAGAGCTTGATGTCTTCTGCTCGGCGCTGCTTTAATTTAAACTGACGTTACTGCCGTGGGTCTCCACAATTCAGTCCAACAAAGCCCTGTTGGGACCATCGTGACAGGGACATTGTGAGCAGGAGCCTGTGGATGAACTCGAAGTTTGCATCCATATAATACAGAAAGACGTATCCCTGTTTTTCGTCTCTTTCACGCACTGCTCTCCCTCTCTCTTCCCCTCTCTCTCAAGGCTTTGCGCTCTCTCTCATTGTCTCTCTCCCAGCAGGAGCACCTCAGTGCCAGGGGGGGTGCTGGTGGGAACGGGGGGGGGTGGAGAAAGTTCAAGCTGAAGGAGCAACTCCACACAAGCAGCTCGGGGACAAAAGGCCGTTGTGTCCCCCCCGCGTCAAAGGCCATTCCAAGCCCAGTAGGAAAGCGCCAGGATGCAAAAACAAAATACTGAAAGCAGATTGCAATGCCTATTCACCCTCAATAAGCCCTGCCAAGGACTCTGCAGATCTTACAATCGCAGAATCAGCTCAAAGACAGCAGTCCACCCATAATTCACATCAGCCTCTGGAAACACAGGCTCTCCCATTCCCTCAGTGAGTCAGGAGAGGGCCTGGGCCCTCCTTCACTCCAACCTCATAAGTTAGAAAATTAATATTCATCCCAGTACAAGCTGCAATCTGGATTGCTATTATTTATTTATGTCCAAATTTTTTTTGATAATATTTAATTGAGCTAAACCTTCTTATACACAAACAGTCTGGAATGTAAAAGGGGCTTAGGGAACATTACACTCTAAATGCAACAACAAACAAACAAATAAAACAAATAAATATCATATATTTTCAATGCAATGACTGCAAACTCCAATGCATATAGAAATGGTTTATTTGTTTTTCTTCATATACTGGTGTTATACTTTAAGATAAATATTTGTATGTATGAGTCTACAATTGAGGTGTGGCAGTAAAAAAAGTCAGCACTTCTTGGTGTATCATTTTTTGGAAATATTGAGGCCTGTGAGAATTCTTCATCTTTCAAAGCAGAGAACGGGGTCTGTAAAACAGCAGAACATTAATGACTTCTCTGTGTCTGACAATGGACCTGCTGGGGTCAATTTCACAGAGGCTATCTAGCACTTAGCAGGCTGCTTGCTAGCAAATCATATCTTCGATGGCTGGTTTGAACTCCTCTCACTATACAATATTTTCCCAGGCAGAACGGCAGATATGTATTTTAGGAACCAGCTCTGCTATTCAGACAGTGGAAAGCAAAATTCATATTATTTTCTCTCGTGTTATGTTTCCTAATGCTATCGAAGTGGATTTAGCCAGTTGCATGCTTCAGAAATAGCAGACAAAAGGTGTTGCTCGGAGAAACAGCATACAAGAATGCTGTATATGGGGTGCAGGGTTAAAGGACGTTTAAACAATAAAAATGCAGAGATACTACATTTCAGCTAAGAGCCGCGCCTGCCTGTCTGACATCCATCATAAACTGACCTCCTGCCTGTCTGACATCCATCATAAACTGACCTCCTCACTGCACCCTGAAATGCCTCCATCTTATCAACCCCCCCCCCCCCAAAAGACTGGCCAGAATGCAGAAGTGTCTGTGCTGAAAGAGCAACCACACACAGACTGAACCCCCCCCCCCCCCGCTGGCAAGCACATGCACACCTCAGCTTGGGTCAAAGTCAAAAGAATAAAACCGATCAGGAAGAATAAATAAATCAAACCAAAAGTCTACCATACACATTTATTTCCATGTGTATACACCGATCAGCCATAACATTATGACCACCTGCCTAATATTGTGTAGGTCCCAAAAACTGCCCTGACCTCTGAAGGTGTGCTGTGGTATCTGGCACCAAGACGTTAGCAGCAGATCCTTTAAGTCCTGTAAGTTGCGAGGTGGGGCCTCCATGGATCGGACTTGTTTGTCCAGCACATCCCACAGATGCTCGATTGGACTGAGATCTGGGGAATTTGGAGGTCAAGTCAACACCTTGAACTCGTGATTCATCAGACCAGGCCACCTTCTTCCATTGCTCTGTGGTCCAGTTCTGATGCTCACTGCCCATTGTAGGCACTTTCGGCAGTGGACAGGGGTCAGCATGGGCACCCTGACTGGACTGCGGCTACACAGCCCCATACGCAACAAACTGCGATGCACTGTGTGTTCTGACACCTTTCTATCAGAACCAGCATTCACTTTTTCAGCAATTTGAGCTACAGTAGCTCGTCTGTTGGAACGGACCACACGGGCCAGCCTTCGCTCCCCACGTGCATCAGTGAGCCTTGGCCACCCATGACCCTGTTGCCGGTTCACCGCTTTTCCTTCCTTGGACCACTTTTGATAGGTACTGACCACTGCAGACCGGGAACACCCCACAAGAGCTGCAGTTTTGGAGATGCTCCGACCCAGTCATCTAGCCATCACAATTTGGCCCTTGTCAAAGTCACTCTGATCCTTACATTTGCCCATTTTTCCTGCTTCTAACACATCAAATTTGAGGACAAAATGTTCACTTGCTGCCTAATATATCCCACCCACTGACAGGTGCCATGATCACAAGATTATCAGTGTTATTCCCTTCACCTGTCAGTCGTCATAATGTTATGGCTGATCGGTGTATATAATCAATGGCCATTAGTTGATTAATCAGTAGATTAATTGGGCACTTATTAAAATAAGTTTAATGGTCTTTAAGTGGTTGTGCTACACAGTATTAATACTTTAATAAATACTAGGCATTGATATTACAGTAGCTTGTAACAATGCTTAACGTAATGGTAAGAGATATAAAATCGAAATTTATATTATTAAAAAAAAAAACACTAAATCATAGTGCGACAGTGCGTGACAGTGGGGGGCGTACAGATCATTTATCGCCCGCACAATGCATGAGATTTTAGAGACAATGATTCAGAGTTTGAGATGGGGTCTCAATGCTTGAGAGCATTGCTAAATAATTATAATTATAATACAAAAACAATTACTGTTTAGCCGCAACATGGCAGAGGATTCTCCTTCCCCCAAATGGTGTTTGCTCGCAGATGACTGTAAACTGCGCACACTGCCCTTTTCAGAAAAGCATTTATTTCAAATGAAACAGAAAACCTTTACTTTGTCTTCAATATTTCCTTCTGAATCCAAAGCTAGACTGTAGTTTTCCTATTAGCAGCAGTAACCCTGCAGTTTGTGGGGAGATACTGTACTGTAGCTCTCGTGATGTGATCTCTTGCGTGATTCGTCTTTATCAACACTATAGGGCTGGTCAGTTTGAATGATTTCATTTGAATTACTCTGTGTTCCTGAATACACTGTGCATACCCGTTCTTGACTTTTCCTAAATATATGTATTAAAAATGCCTATGGCGTTTTAGCTGCATTAATACAAATTGCAAGTTCAAGTTGCGATCTCTACCTCACCTACAGTCTGCAGTATTTCATGTGCTTGAAAACACACGCATTGTATGGCATTAAGTGTCTTCTTACAACTGTAATCAGATTGAGTGGACACAGAGTGATTACGCATCAAATAAACACTTGTCTCATTGTTTTAACTGTGCAGTGACACGTTAAAAAAAAAGTGCTTCGATGTTATTTATACCAATCATTTTAATGTTTTATGTTAATATTTCCATTTAATTACTATATTTGTGCTAGTTTTATTCAATCGTTTGCCATCCATTATACCATAGCGTTTAAAGAGCTATTGGCGCTTCTACTGTTAACCGAATCATTGCCAGTCATTATAATGAAGAAAAAAAAAAAAATCTGCTTGATTAAATTGAGAAAATATTGATCTTCGATCAATTCATTAGTTGATTAATAGACCCAATTAATCGATTAATCGAAGCAGCCCTTATATATATATATATATATATATATATATATATATATATATATATATATATATATATATAGCTTCAGTTGCAATCCTTCAATGCTCCTAAAATTTCAGAAATGTGCATGTCTGCTTTAATATCACACCTGTTATTTAGGCCTAAATTTCCCAGTTGGTTGGAAGAGCGTGATCCTATTACAAAACCTGGTAATATGTAACTACAGCCAGATGTGACTGTGGCTTATTGCACTACACAGCACACAATAACACAGAACACAACAGACAACAGTTGAAGAGAGTATTATTATTTTTATTTTTTTCTATTTTATATTGGTACACTGTGCCCAGGGAGCTGTCTCCCCTATCGGTGCAGTGCAGTTCACTTTCAGACCCGCGTGCCCTTTGTCTCACAGCTAATTTCAGAGTTGCTGATACGGTTCTGATACTCTGGGGGAGGCAGGCAGGGAAGCGCGCTCCTGGAACAAAGTAATTGTATGGAGTCAATTTTCACTGTGGTATGAAGTGTAATATACTAGCCCATTCTTCTGCACTGTACCCTCTGGCTCTGTGTGCAATGTGCAGACCCTGCATGGTGGATGTAGGCTCTGTATATCTGTAAGCATCACCGGTATAATACAATGTCTGGGCAAAGCAGCCTCCTTGGCGCATCTGTGATTTAAACCCCCTGTAAAATACCTTGCCAACTCAGCCATTAGCAACCCTTACTGCTCTCAAGCCCAATACCATGTTTGAAAAACTATAAAGTAATGCATGTTATGTCAATATATATATATATATATATATACAATTTATTGTAATATATACAAAAAATAAATTTAGACTTTTACAGGGCAACCCATTTTTTCAATTTTGTTTCTGTCTTTCTTTCATCATCCATCGTTTTCCACTCTCTCCTCTTCTCCTCCCAGCCCTCTTCTTGGAAAGCCTGGCAGGATGGCGGAGAAGTGCAATGGGAGGGAGCGCGAGAGAGAGAGAGGAAAAAGGAGAGAAAACAGACAAGCGAGTCGCTGGGAGCCGCTCTTTCAAGGCGTTTTTAATGAGGGCTTTCGGCAGGAGCTTTCTGTGGAAGAGCTGGGCCCCCAACACTTCGGCTCTCTTGCTGTCTCTAATGAGCAGAGCCCCCACCATCCATCTCAATCTCCCCGCGAAAAACAGCACGCCTGTCCTTCCCCAGCACTCAGGAAAGGCAAGAAAAAAAAATGATAAAGGACTCCCTGTTTTATTGCCTACTTTTGCATATTATTCTGCATATATGCATTTTAAAGAGACGCAATATTTAGATACCAGCAATCAGACAGCAGCAGTGAGACGAGCGCTCACTTGTCACTCTGTCGACCCAATAACATCAGTGCACAGAATTCCAATCCCGTGTATGCAAATGGTGGGGTGGGGGGGGAAACGGGAACATTTAGACAAGAAGAGACAAAAAAGCAATAAAAACACATTGATCAAAAGGGCCAAATGCGCCAAAATAATCAGATTTTGGTGGCTTTGCTGATTTATTGGATTTTTCACCCCCACTTTCCCGATGGTCCAGGTCTGAGGCGAGGAGAGAGACGCTTGAGTCCCTTCTCTCCTTCAAAAATTCATGAATGCTCAATAATGCGTTTCACAGCAGCTCCCATAAATCTTTTATAACATCAAGGTGCATTAGACAATATGTCGTGGCACCCAGCAAGGGCCGGGCTCGGTGTCAGGTAGCTGGCTGCTTTCCCACTCTCCTCCTGCTGCCTGTAGCCTCTGCCCAGTGCCATGGAGAGAGGTCATCTAATTTCACAACATCGCTCCACAACTTCCCAACCCCAAGATTTATTTTCATGTTCCTTTTCATTTATTAATTTATTTGGTTTGGGGATTTTTCGGCTTTATGCTACGGACTCCAGCGGTTGCTGTTGGAGACCCCGCCGATACGAGCAGACTGCTACATCAGTCAAAGCACTGAAAACAGACTCCTTTCAACGCAGCTCCATTGTGCGCAGAAGCCATAAATATGCTGCCTGTTACGGCGTGAGTGGCAGGAGCAGAAAGCAGCACTTCCAGAGGACGGAGAGGAGGAAATTCTGCCCGCCTCCCCTGCTGCACAGACTGCCAGTCTTACAGCAGGACAGCGCAGTGCAGACGAGCTACAGCAGGGACAAGCAACGAGCCTTGCCTTGGGATTGAGCATTGCATGTAAAATAAAACTGTGAAAAATCACTCATCTGTATTTATACATATAGAAAGTACTGTGCATCACTTTGAATCTTTCAGCACAACAAACAATGATCTACTATACATACATATCATATGTGTCGGGACAACAGAGGAAAAACAAGGCAGCTGTTCACAATGTACTGAATCAGATTAAGCCTGACCCCCGGCCTTCATAACTGCTGCCAACCTTTAGCTAGATGGCCGGGAGAAGAATGTGTCATTCCTCCTGGGGCGCTGTTCCTGGTAAAGGGGAAGAAGTTGGTCTCTTTCCATTTCACTGTTCCGGTTTCTCCCAGAGGTGTTCTATGGGAATGGAGGTGACCTTTGCAATGCTGTTCTTTGGGGAGCACATTTACACTACTAGTTTTGTGAAATAGTGTCAATAGACCAATGTTTCTGGTCGATATACAGGGTCCTAAATATAAACTTCCCTCAATGCTGGTAGGGCACTGTTAATCTGGAATACGGAAACATCCTGCCATTCTTGAAAAACAGCAATCTGTGCAATGCGCTCAACCCCTGGTGTGCTCTGTTCCTTGCAAGGGGAGCCTTGTTCCTTTTGTTAATAAAGACATGTGAACAACACGATGTCACTCTCCTAGCCCTGCTAATTAAGGGAGAGCACTGAATGTTCCCGATATAACCAAAGAGCAGAAATGCATGCAGATTTGCTAAAAGCATCTGCCTACATCCGGCCTTTCACAAGACACTATATTTAATCAGAATAAACTAATCTACAGGCCTGTGGAGACTGTGGTGCATTAACAGCTTGGAGAAATTCATTAAAGGGATTGCGAAGGCTCCTCACTATCCCCAAACACAGCACACAGTTGTAAATCTGACGGACTGGCTTCTCCCCGGCCTCGTCTCCCCGTGACAACCACGGAATGGATGTTTGATTTGGGTAATAAAGATTTAATGGGCTCGCCTTTTCAATTTACAGGGGAAAAAACAAATAAAAAGCAAAACAAAACAGAAACTGCAGGGGGGAAAAAGAGCAATGAAACAGAGGCTGCAGCCCAGCTCACTGCAACTCAAGAGACTGAACTCAATTGCAGGGCTTAGCTTTACTGAACGGCTCCAACCCCATCTGATCCCACGGAGACCTGCGTGTTCTTTTGTGATGGAGACCCAGAAGAGTAACCCAGTACCCATTGTCACAAAAGAACGCCACTTTTGGACTGATCACTGTGATATAATACCATTTAATACAGCGCTGGAATTGCAAAAGCTCAGCAGAAAGGCATTATAATGACAATTCATTACAATGAACCTCTGAGCTCATCAGAAGGCACTTCAGATCACCTCCAGGTTGTTATGAAGATTCTCTTTTCCAGCAAAAAGCACAAAGCTACCTGGAGGCAACAGTGCACAGAGCCCGGCCTGATCGTTAAATGGAGTATGTCAGCACCCGTTAATAAATGATAAACTGCGTGTGACACGTCAGACAGGAGAGAGTTGTGTGCAGTACCACAGTGTTGTCTCCTTGGTATAGGGGGCACTGCCGCAGGGTGATCACTGTCAGACTGAGACCAGAGACTGGGGTTGGGGGTGGAGGCCGATGGGAGAGGGTGATAAAGACATACAGCTTGGAAAGAAATCGCTGCCACAATTGCAGTTGTGACAGGGCAGGGAGGCTAAGAGAGGCAGAGAGAGAGAGAGAGAGAGAGAGAGAAAGAGAGAGAGAGAGAGAGAGAGGGGGAGCGGAGGGCAAGGCAGGGAGAGAGGGGGGCGGTACAGTCAGGGCTGGACTGGCACAGTGCCAGATGCTCATTAGATACGAGCAACGGGCCGACGTGACGACCGTCACCTTGGCAACAGCGAAGCAGGCTCAAGATACGATGCATCATCTATTTATTGAAGAACATCAGTTCCACGGCCGTATTTCTCCAGTCCAACTCAATTCGCCTTCCTCTGCAGATTCAATATGGGAGCACAGCCGAGAAGGGCGGGTGGGGGTGGGGGGGCCAGGCACTGGGGAGTAGATTGTCAGGAGACCTTGAGCATGGCATGCAGATTTTTTTATTGCTTTGGTGAGACAGTAATTTAAATATTCATGCATTTTTCTGTGCTCTTATTTTTCTCTCCCCCCATTACAGTGAATTTATTGCACAAGCGCGAAGCACATCCAGAGGGCAGTGCCACTCTCATTCCGACGGAGTTGAGGAATAATGCACAGGGCGATAAATAAAACATAATTCTGATGAAACCAGTTATTTATATTTTCCTCATTCATTTATAAAGCTGATTTATTTTGTTGGGTTCTTTCATTACTCTGCACCTCCGCCCTCTGATAGATTAGCCCTTTTCTGTGCGGCTGCCGTTTACATCTCTGAAACAATAGAACTGCCTTTGGTGTTACTTTGTGCTCCCTATCCCTCCTCGTTAACAGACACCACATTCAGACCCTGTGCTGGCCCGGATTGTAAAGAGGGCTTTTGTCTCTCGGAGTACCCAGAGCCAGGCTGGGCTCCTGTCACTCAAACCGGGAGAAAATTAAACACTTATCTCAATGAAGAGCTTCCTCCGGTATCTGCAGCCCCCTTGTGCTAGTCAAATATCAATTTCCGTTGGTGACTGGTAAATGGTACTTCAGTTCTGTGTGTGTGTGTGTGTGTGTGTGTGTGTGTGTGTGTTTTAAATCTGCTGTTAAATTGGAGGTGGCAGACAGCACTGTTAAGATCTGTAATCTCCCTCCTGTCTCCAGCTCATCAGAGTGCCTTCAAACTCCCTCTGAAAGAACTGTTAGAAAACAGCCATTGAGCCCCCCCCCTCCATAATTCTAGCTCTTTATTGCTTCTTTCTTTGTCTCTCACTCTCTCCATCTGTGCCAGGCTACCTGCAAAGACGGCATCCGGGCTCCACAGCTAGAATTTCAAACTGCTCACCCCACCACACTCCCCCAAAAATAACAAACACACAATACACACAAAACTATTGAAAGCCTAGTAATGAAAGATTTGATGTTGGTATTCGGTTGATTTGCTGAGGGACAACCCGTGATTGTCCTCACACTACCCTGGTTAGATTAAAGATCTTGGGAGTCATCAGGTAACCAAACCTTTAAAAAAATGGATAGTAACCTACCTAGAATAAATAGACTACCCATCCCCCACCACCTCCTCTAGTCCCCAGCCACAGGTCAATCACTAATATAATTTTATAGACACAAGCTTTCATGGTCAATATCATCTCAAGGTTTTAATAAATGTTAGAACAGCACTAGGGTACAGTAGAGGGAAAGGATATTTAAAGTACAAACAAGAGTGAAAAATAAATAAATAAATAATTACTGATAATAGAATTCTGCCAAGATAAAGGTCACTATGTTGTGTTACTATTATTATCATCTGACTGGCCTGAAGTGCCATTAATATAAAACACCAGGCTGTAGCAGGGTTGACAATACTGAGCAGAATCCCACGCCATACAAAACAAATATTCGTTTCATTCAGTGGCAAAACATCAGTCTCATCTCTTATTGGTCATTGGCATTTTCCTTGCCCATAATGCATTAAGCTGCACGTCCCATGATACTGAGTTGTGCCTTAGGGTTACAGTTTCATTACGGACATTTTGTGCCATTACATTATTTTGCGCAAGATGTGTTCCCATATGTTTGGCAAGACGTATGTGTGTTTCAACGACCAAAAGATCCTGGTGTCTTTTGAAGAAGGGTGAAGGTGACGTTTGAGCCACTCGAGCCGGACAAAATTTAGATGCAATGAAGCTTCTGAAGCTTTTGAAGCTTCTCATGCATTTGGGATTTCTCTGAAACGCCAAAAGAATGAAACCAGGCTTCCAACTCACGCTGAATCCAAATTTGTGAGGCAATGCTATTGGCTTATCTCAGTCAGCACTGCTGTATGTCCTCATATTGGACTGCATGTTTAGATTGTCTCTGTAAAGACCTATGTGGTGGTTCCTTTGTGAAGGGCGTTATGTATATAAATATAGACTGATTCACTGATTGATTGATATGACCCAAACCTGACCTGATGCAGGACTCTGACACATCTAACAAAACATCGAGCCAGGCCAGCTGCTTCTTCTCACACTGCATTTGCACAGCACACAGAGGAAAAACCCCAGCCAAATTCGAGTCAAGCCCAGGTCAGCAACAGCCAGCCAGTGCTTTCACACAGCTTCAGTTCAGACCAACAGTATGTAGACTATGGGTCTGTGCTTTATACAGATGCCTTTAATGTTGGGCCCACCTGGGAGCCCCTGCCCTATCCTCTTACACTCTTACATGTGAGCTGCAAAACAGAGGTGTGGCTCTGTAGTAGCAGCCGAAAATGCCATAGCTCTCACTGGACTCTTTGCAAGTTGCTTTGGATAAAAGTTTTTGAAATTATTATGATCATCATTATTATTATTATTATCATCATCATTATCAATAATTCATAGTTGTGGAGGAAGATCTCAGCTCAGCAGCCATAAGAACAATGGCCCTGTAGTCACAGTGCAGAACGCAGCCCACAGCTCGAGCTGACTGTCGAGAGACCGAAATGCATTATTGCTTTTGCTGTCCTCTCTCTGTCAGCGCTGGGCAAATAACAATGACTGATACTAACCTAAAAGCAGCCACTGAGATACTGACAGGGACAAATTTGGCATGGGACAAAGTCTGCCCCACACACATTTCTTTTATAGCGATAAAAAAACAGTGTGTTTAACTAGTCAGAAACACACCGGGCACAGGGCTCCTGGATTGAGGTCAGTAAGTGCCCCGTCACATAGGCCATTGCTTTTTCAGCAGCTCTTACTGTACCACTGCACGTGCCTGCTTGGACTGTGTTTCACTTAAGCCTTTGTGAAGTCACATTACCTGCCAGTATGACTAGCAAATCAATTAATCAATACGAATCCCCTGTGAATGCTGGCAGTTTTGACTGAGCAGCAACTTCTTTACAAAAGCTTTGAATTTTGTGGTGCAAAAACTCAGAAACAGTGCTATTGGTGGTGTGGGCTATTAGATTTCTCTTCCAAAATATGGCATTTTCTCCTTTATAGCTGACTTGCTAATGACACTGGTTCTACTGCAGATCGAGACAGCAAGGGAGAAAAGGACAGAAGGGAGAGAGAGAGAGAGAGAGATGTCAAAGTGGGAGGCAGGAGGGGAGGAAGTGTGCTGTGTGCCAGGGAGCAGACAGACTCTCTCCCTGGGGAGTGATGAGGTCTGGCCGGGGCCCAGTAGCAGCCCTGTATGCTCAGCTGGGGTCCGTGTGCAGCCTGGCTTGGTGGGAATGGGGGCTTTCCCCTGCCCTCCTCGCCCACTTTCTCCCAAACTGCTGCTGTGTGCCGGGGGCCCCAGTCACCAGCCGCCCTCCCTCACTGCAGCAGGCTTGCCGCCCCCGCAGAAACAGCCCGCGGCGCTCACACACTCTCTCTCTCTCCGCCTTGACGGCACTGCACAGTTATTAAAAAGCGGAGTCTATTAATAAACCAGCCGCTTGCTCTCCATAACTCACTCTGCTCCCAGGCAGCTGGCGCTGCACTCGAGCACAGGACATCCCTGCCGCTGCCCCGCTCTGCGTGAGCTCATGCACACACCGTGCTGGCACTTATTTACATATGCTTGTATTTACCTAATAAAAAGGACACCATTAAAGAGTTCTGCATCACATCTTGCCTTGGATTTGACACTGTTTACAGTAAAGGCCACGCAATCCCCCTTCCACACCCAAGGCAGTTTCCATTGCACACGACTCCAGCAGTAGAGAGAGCACAGCCCGGCCTCTGCTTTCAGAGACACACACTCTGCCAACATCCAGGCCATCCCTCGCAATCAGCTCTGAAAGCACACACATGGACGGCTGCTTGTTTGTGTAAAAGAATTACCACTCCGGGATAAAGAGGCATTTAATTCATAAACAGAGAGACTGATAAAAACACACACACGCACACACAAACACACACAACACAGTTTCGGCAGCTTCATTTCAATTAAATAAGACTTGAAATTACTCGAGCAACAGAGTTAATGATCGTGCAATGTAATTCATATCTAAAAACACTTCCCATTGAGAAGTAATTGCCAGACTCATGCTGTCTGCAGTTTGAAGGCACTACTGCCAGTTGCGGGGGTGTGTAGTGTTTAGCGATGCACGGGGGCACACCAGGCCGGGGCGAGGGCCAAGAGATCGCCCCACAATGCCGACCCACGGTTGTCCCAGATACTGTCAGCGCACTACCCTATCCATCTTGGCGTTTCGAGCCGCTCCTCTCAGCCTAATGTGTTTTCTAATGGGACCCCTGAAAGAGCTGTAAATGGTACTTCAGATAATGTTAATCACTGCTAATAAAATAAACCACCCCGCTGTCTGGGCTTGAAATGAATATAACGCGTGATTAAAAAGCATTTAATATTGGTTTGATTAAATCAGACACGGCAGGGTGAGTCAATGAAAGCGTGGGGGCTTCATTACTCGGCCCTGTGTTTACCGCTGCTGGCCAAGGGGCTGCAGGGAGGCTGGGTTGTTTGGGAGGTAAAAAAAAAAGGCTGCGTTTCCCCCTTCTTCTCATCTCCTTTGTTTGTTTTGTGTTGTTGATTGAGAGAGAGAGAGAGAGAGAGAGAGAGAGAGAGAGAGAGAGAGAAACACAGGGAGCAGGTTTTACACTATCGTGACACTTGCTCATGCACTGGGGGTCTGGGTGTCAGACCTCTGCTTGTCTCTCAGGGGCTCCCTAATACGAATCAACTCTTTAATTTAATTAAATCACAATGTTATGTGATTTCCCACACTAAATTAATCACACCCATTCCTCCCCTTCCTGACTGGGGCATGGTGGCATCCTCTTTGAACATCTAACGTGTCAGGAAAGTAATTTCAACATCAGGGCGGTCTCTGTTCAGACTTATACACCGTTACACATCCAGCTATATAAGTAGATACCTCTCGGTCAGTCTTAATTAATCTATCTAACTATCTGTCCATCTCACACTGATTTCTGTTTGATCAATACAGAATACTCTAATTTACTTACAGATGCTCTAATTCACTAAAAAGACACATGAAAGTTAACAGATCATGCTGCAATTACTCAGAGAGATGATGACAAAAATACAATGGTCTGGCTCAAAAGGAAGATCCCACACATGATATACCCATCCACATTGAGAACTCTAATGTGAACACCTGCAGGAGGAGCTCTGAGCAGATGGCGGGGTTGTATGTGTTCAGCTAGCAAAGGTGTGCCAGTTCTAACAAGTGCCTCCTCCGGCAGCCCCGCGGGTCATTAAACTGATGTTGCACGTCACTCACTCGCAACCCGACCGAAGCTGAATCATATTCTTCGAAGTTGAGTGAAAGCAGCAGCGGATTTAGGTATATAAGGTGACATTTGCGTGATCAGTTTTCTATTGATCATTTGCACGTCACATCAAAGATATCATGTCACCGTGTGGGACTGTGGGTCAATTAACCTTGTTGGAGTGGGCACCCTGATTCTAGTTTGTGAGCTAGGCAGGCTACTGCCTGGGAAGGTCTCCCACTCAGAAGTACGAGATGGGGAGGGGGCGGGGGCAGGCTGATCTCGGGTCTCCCCACTGGAAGCCCGAGGTAGGGGGAGCAGGGGAATCTATCAAATAGCGCACCTCTAACTTTGTACAGTACTAATGCAATCAGTAAAATCAGTCACCCTACGAAATGCTACCAAATAAACCACAATTCATTCATAATACTGTGAATATATAGTTTCACAGACATATTTTTTCTGGTTTGTGCGAAATCGTTAAGAATAATATAAAACCAGTCTGCACACCACCAAGGTGATTTGGTTTAGTCTTGACTCTTGGTTGACAGTGTTGGGGGATGGGTAATGTATTGATGCTTGAATGCCAAATCAACACAAATGGATAAGAAAAAGTCTAAGCCATCAGGTGCCCAGTTTAAGAAATAGAGGAAAGAAGAGGAGAAAGGTGCAAAAGATAAAGGTATGCAGCTATGTCATCTCTTTATGAGTATAATATTATGCATGTAATGAAATAGGATAGTATAACACTTATGTTTGTCTATGTTGCTATGTTGCTTGTTATGCTATTACACATAGGGCTACAATATTCAGTTTTCTTACAGTTAGTGCAGAATGGTCCTTTTTTTTGTTGGTGGGGGGAGGGGGGGTGCTGAAGTGGGGTTTGCCCAGGGAGCCATACAAGCTAGAACCACCACTGTGTGTAGAAACTGCAGACTAGAGCTTCCTTCCCCACATTAGAATTGGACACCATTAGCGGAAATGCACGTCTTGGGTTTTAGGGAAAACAGCGACCTCTGCCACTCACTCCCCCGTCTTCACAGTCACAATTAGTGGGCCTTGTTAATTGTTTGCAAACCTGTAGGAAGCATTAATCACTCGCCTTGGCCTGGTCGGTGAGTGCTGATGGCAGTGCTACAGTGTCTGTGTGGCAGCAGATGGGAGACAAAGCGATTACAACATGTTGCCTAATTATGCCATATTTTCCTGCTCAGCCCCTCTAGTTAATGGAGTCTGCTCGTCCGACGCTTCAGTAAGTGTAAATTACTGTGGGAAAACGAGGGAGATATATGATTTATGCAATTTGATTGTAAATATGGAGCAACCTGCAGCTGACAAACACAGATGGGTTTCATGCATGGCCTGATTTTAACTTACTGCAACCCAGTCCCCTTCTCCATAATACTGCTGACCAGACACAAATACTCACTATCACAAGGAACGCAGACATAACTAAGAGACCCTGCAGGCGTTGGATAGTGGAAAAACACAAATCTGTGCAAACTTCCCCATTCTTCCCCATAATTTCCTCTCCTGGGCACAATGCATTGTATTATACTACAATCCTTCCACCATGCCAACTGATCAAATCTTCAATGGGGATCAAATTTATCCTCACTGATTATTATTCAATATATCCCAGCAACACAATATGTAAGAAAGTAACAAAAGGTGACACATCCATCCAAGACACTGGCTTGTGTACAGTCTACTGCGACAGGGACAAAGTTCCCCCACCTCACAAGTGTACAATATAGCTTCTCAGCTTTTAAAACACTACACACAGATACCACTGGGCTACAGCAACAAAACACACTGATGCAACTGGAAACTGTTCTACGCATCATAGTAAAGCTCTCAGGGGTGTGTTAAGAAAGTGTCTATTTTGAATTATTCAAATAGACCCTCTTTCCACAGAGAAATGTTTAAATCCACCAACGTCAGTCCCCACTGTTGAGCTTCCTCTAGACCTGGGAGCTGCCCACAATGCATTGGGGCCTAAATGTACACTGTCCCATCTCCTACTTTTCAATATACCTCTCTGTTAAAATATCAGAATATTTCACTATATATATACGTAAAACAATATGCAGGCAGTTAATCCAACAAAGCTGGTCTCATCAGGACCTCTAGGCTGCACAGGCCCCTCTCCCTCCCCTGGCCAAAGTGGTCTTGCCGTGGGGGGCCATAATGTTGTTTAGATGGATGCAGTGCGACCCCAGCCTTCCCAGGCAGGTTGAAATTAATTCCACACCAGTCTCTCCAAAGGCCATTTACAGTGGCTTTGCAACACTCTCCTGTCTAGTAATGCTTTCTGTATTGTGAACAAGTTAAATCAAAAACATAATTATTTACATTTCTTGTTTGTTCTGTAATAATCAGACCTATGAGTAGGATCTATGATTACGGCGGCACGGCATATTAATCCAGGGAGATTCAGCATATACACATTTCAGTGCAATTATAAAGAAGTGTAATTCTTTAAATATAGTTTTCTCTGGAAAGTTGCTCATTAATGTGACGGATACCACAGCAAACATCACAATTTGAACTTGAACTGCTTGTTGACAAAAAGGTAATGTACATTTTTCTGGGCTATGTAGTGTTTTAATAATGCAGTGTTGTTTAAACAAAAGCTATTGGGAGGTATCTGCACTGATAATATACACTGAAATACTGTACCGTAAATTGCAATAATTATCACATCACATTACACTGTTCATGGGGAAGGTAAGTGTAGGAGAAAGTAAACTGTGGCTGGTTCCTTCAGCTTCACACTGTGATTGCCCCCTGACCTGGTGTGGCTTTAACCTAACAATGACCCCAGGGTCTGAATCTCGGATCCCCTTGCTGGGCATCCATCTGCATAATCGACAATAGCAGAGTAGACACTTGACCATTTCTGCTTCAGTGCCAGCATCACACTTCAAGACACTTCCCTCAACCCTTCTCTGTGCTTTGCCCATTTTACCTTTGACATCATAACCGGTTTAGACTACACACCGGTTATTTCATGCTGTGTTCCAATCAGTCCTTTGCACTTGGCACACTGTATGAAACTCCAAAAGGGTGGCGTATAAAACATCTGGGACATGAGTGCCTGTTGTCTATTTGTTTATTAAGTCAGACTGTGGCTATGATCTGCAGCAGAAGGGGGAGTATGAACACCATGTGTGAATACTGAAGGCTTCCTTGCCAGAGTTGAATGCATGCAGCAGAAGAAAAAGTGACAGCAGTTGTGTTCAAAGGTGCAGAAGCAGTAAAGACATGGGTGGGTACATACTGGTGGGGAGCTCCGGGGCTGGTGGAGAAGAGGTCCTCCTCTGAGCAGTGCTGGGGGGCGAAGCCTTCCCCTACCTGTAGGACAGACACAAAGATGTGCAGAGTCAGGTCTGAGGGGTTTCACCCTGTTTCTATCAGAGTCACCCTCTCTCCCAGGGATTGTACCATTCCCTAGCATCACATTGCAACCAGCAACAGGCCAGGGGCTGTCATTATTTCACAGTAGACAAAAACAAAAAACAAAAAAAGTTAAATGTCTTTCATTATTAATGGTTTCTCATTTTCTTTCAGATGCATTACATTGTAAAGCTGTGTGTAAACGGTGGGGCTGTGTGCCTGGTCATTTGAGTGGGAGAGCAGACACTAAGGAGGAGAGACGGCGGTCCTGTGGCCACATCTGGACTGTGGAGATCTATGAGTGCAGCCAGAGACTGCTTCCCAGCTCAGAGGCAGAGCTATAGACTGACCACACAGTGTGGGACAATTAGACAGATTACATACTATACAGCAATTCTCTGTGATATAATGTACTAATATTCCTATTGTACTCCTACATGCAAGATTGCATTAGATCACACACACATACACACACACATATATAGTGGCATAGGGAGTATTCACCCCCCTTTGACTATTTCACATTTTACAACCTGAAATTTAGATGCATTTAAATTTGATTTTTTCACCCATTGATTTACACAATCTACTGGACACTTTCAATGTGGGGAAAAACTGGAGAGGTGTGAAAAAACAAATAAATTAAAAATAAAAACCTATAATGTCTTCATTAGAATAGTATTCACCCTGTGCTATGACATGCCTAAATTATCTCAGGTGCAATAAACTGCCTTCAGAATTCACACAATAAGTTGAATGGAGTCAGATGGACAGTGTGCAGTAAAAATAGTAAAATAACAGACGTGACAAGCTGCACATTGTGTGGCACTGCCCAATATTTACCACTGCAATTAAATTCTCACCTCTACTCTACATCTGCCTGAGACAAAATGGGCTTCCTCAAATATTTCTTCAAAGAGCAGGAGTGTTGAAAAGCATAGGAACTAAAAGAAATATCCCCTTTTTAAGGACATTATGACTCAAGTTCAAGATATGTATGAACTCTTCCCCCCATCACTGCTAGCGGAGGATGAACTGAACCTTGAATCCAACCCTCGACCTTGTCTGCGACCTAATACATCAGCCAATCCCATCAGGAAATGCAATTTATTGATTGCTTACTGCAGGCAAAGTGAGCAGGGAAAAAAAAAACATAGAAAAAATAATCTTGCAAAGATCTCGGCATCTGAGGAACACGTTCTGACGCAGAATGTGTTCCGCTGCGAATCAAGCGTTTCCTGAAGCAGAAAACATAGGTTTTAATTAATGCCAATTAGTTCTGTTCATTATAGTAATGGATGGCAGACGTGAGCACCTCTTCACCTCCATGGAGTGATGCAGATTCTGAAGCACGAGGACTGCAGTGCTGCCTGGATCCTGACCCACATTTTACACATTATCCATCCAGCCACTGCTGGCCAACTGCCTCTCCAGAGGGGCTGACAGCGCGGCACTGATAATTACACCGCATCAAGGCGGACAGAGGCAATGCTGCACGAAATCAGCGCTCAGAACGCATGTGAGGAGCTACGGAAGCAGAAAACTTCTATGAAAACAAAATGTGCTTGAGTCTATACATATACGCTTGCTTACATGTGTAAATACAGTATTTGTATACTCTTTCCCATGTGTATATAGTGTGTGTGCATAATACAGTACAGCTGTGAGGGTGCCTGGGTTTGTGGCTGTGTGTGGAGATGTGTGGGCATTTTGTTATTGTGTTTTTTAACTGCTCTGGCAGGGGGAAGTATTACAGTTAATTATAGATGAGAATAAATTGCCGCTCGATGAATTAAGACATATTGTTACATCATTATCGGAAGGTTCTGGCCCCCCGAAGGCTCTCAGAATGGGCATAATAACCTGCAGAATGCAATATTGTCTAGCACACTTGTGAGACATATGGTAATTTACAATCTTTAGGTATGCCTTTGTGTAAATAAAGCTGTACTAATGAACCAGCTTTATTTACGGGCAGAGCGGCTGGCTGCCTCTTAATGACAAGAGTCCCTTTCTGTGTCTTTGTCTCCTCTCTCTCTCAGCCATTTATTCTGTTTGATTGTGGCACAGGCTCGGGAGCTGCAGTCGCAGAGTTTGACAAGAGCTGCCCTCCCCTCTCCCCTTCGTTTCTCTTGCCTTGGCTTTCCCTTTGTTCACTTTAAAATTGTAATTTATTATCAGCAGGGATGTTTTCTTGTTCCTCCCGTCACATTTCCCAGCAGTGTGTTCTGCCCAATCGGTTCCAGTATCTGGGGAGGCGGGTGGGGGAGAAGGTGACTGGAGCCAGAGCCGGAGCGGGCCTGTGCTGGATTCCAGGATGGCTCTGTGCCTCCGACTGCAGCACTGCCAGTGAGGGATGGTCCTGGCACCTCGAAATAAATCTCACTTCAAGGGTTGTGATCTTGCATTTTTTTATTCATATAAAAAAAACAAAATCTGCATTTTAAATTGATTGCATCTGCAGTCTTTTACACTCAGGATGACCCACTATAAGTCTTCTGGTGTAGGTCTTGGCCTTGTGTACGAAACACGGGTATTTTTCCCATCATGTGGACTGCTGCGGTGAAAGCGGAGGAATCGCCTGGGCACTGAACCAGCAGCAAGCCTGGTTTG
Organism: Amia ocellicauda; assembly: GCF_036373705.1. Classification (NCBI taxonomy): domain Eukaryota; kingdom Metazoa; phylum Chordata; class Actinopteri; order Amiiformes; family Amiidae; genus Amia; species Amia ocellicauda. Next base: position 12,221,038 of record NC_089866.1, on the reverse strand, counting down.
CCTTTTTAAAGCACTGAATCCAAAGATTGACTAGTTCATAGACAGTAAGAGTCAAAGATGCTGTTTGCGTGTTAATACAAGATTTATATTTATATTTAAATATATATATATATATATATATATATATATATATATATATATATAAAAAAGGGATTGAAAATACACTTGATATCATCAACCCTGTCCACTTCCCTCCATGCCCACAGAATCGCCATCGCCATATCATATCCCCCATCATGCAACATTTCATCGGACAGATTATACAGCTCTGGAAAAAATTAAGAGACCACTGCAAAATTATCAGTTTCTCTGGTTTTACTATTTATAGATATGTATTTGGGTAAAATGAACATTTTTGTTTTATTCTATAAACTACTGACAACATTTCTCCCAAATTCCAAATACAAATATGAATGGAATGGAATGGCTGCCATACATGTAGAGATGCTGATTTAATAACAATTTGCAGTGGTCTCTTAATTATTTCCAGAGCTGTATCTGTCATGTAACACCACGTTATATGGTCTTTAAAATTTTACTAGCAGAACGAGACCTGCTGTGAGTTGACCGATTTAAAAAACAAGCAGAATTACAAAAAGATGCCTACATCTCACTTGCTCCTGTGGCCTTCTTTAAAAAAAAAGGGATCACACGATAACACAGAGAGGAGTGTGTGACACAGGGAGAGCACAAAGGGAGTAGGTCCTTCTACAGCCCGTTTTGCCTTCACCACCAAACTACCGAAAAAAGAAAAAGCATTCATAAACATTTTAAATTATTACTGCCCAATGTGTTACCTATACCGTGCTATTCATCCACCTCCCCCTTCAACCCCCAGCCTTATTACAGAGGGAATGAGAAATGCAGGACTGCGAGGGAAGCACGGGGCTGCCACCTGCCCGCAGTGTGCGTCAATCACTCATTGTTCAGGTGGCAGGGGAAGTGCAAGGGAGAGACACAGTGTGCGATGGGGAACAGCACTACTGGGTCTAATTATAAGTGGAGTTGATGGCACCCGTGATATGAGTCCAAATGTCAAGTGCTTGATTGAATGAGACAGAAGGAGAAAGGGTGTGTGAGAGTGTGTGTGTGTGGGGCGGGCTAAGACTGGGATAGTATGCAAGGAATATGACTATTCTGTTCCTGTCTAGAGCCTGCATCCTTCCCTTTCAACTATACACTTTCTTATTTGAGCAATCAATTTCCCAACATCAGATAAAGAGCAGCAAACAACAACAGCGGGAATTCATGTCAGGAGGCAGTCTTTCTTTCTCTTTTCTCTACCAATGCCGCCTCTAACCTCAGATGCCCTGGGATAATTATGTTAAATCCCCACTTTCAGAAGTTGCAGGCTGCAATTTTTCCCTGCTGAGGGAATAACGTGAAAAAGATAGGCCCCTCCTCTCAGTAACACAGCACAACACACAGTCATTTGCTTTTCTTTTTTTTGGTTCTCTAATTGCCGCATAAGGTTTGATGCCTTAGTTAGTTATGCCTGAGTGCACGCGTACTCTGCACTGACACGTCTGCTCTCGGATGGTAATTCAATTAATAAAGTATTGTAATTGAGTCAAGCTATTTAAGCCTTTGAGAGGTTTTCACAGGAACACACATGAATACAAAGAACTGCATTCGCTCAGATATCGCCTGTGAGGGATTTTAGTGCCAGGGAAGGATCTGAATCAACTCAGTCAGGCTACTATTCTGTGTCTAAGGCTTCAGGTTTTCTTTTTTTTATTATTAAACAACACTGTATCTGCAAGTCCCTTTTACAACACTAGGCCAGAAAAAGGTCAAACCCAGTGGCCTTATTAATGAACACCCAGTTACTGTACATGTGTAATGGAATTTAATCACAATATAAAACTTGTAATGCTCCCTGAACAATCATATCCACAACAGTTAGATGCAGAGGAAGGCTACCACAATAATACCAAAACAAAACGGCATTCTTTAGTAACCGATAATGTTTTAATGCAGACATTAAATACAAATAACCGTGTTGGACCATGCTGTCATTATTATACTGCATTTAATCCATGCTGAATAGCTTCTGACTATAAACGACTACAATGTGATTAATTGTCTACTTTTAGTATTACACTACACAACAACATTACACAATGGTTTGGTCACTGTGCTCCAGAGGAACTTATCTCCTGGTCTTTGTGGCTCTACCTTGGCTTGTTGGCAATGAAGAGTACCCTCCTGGAACTGCCTCCAAATGATCAAGCCTTAATTTCTTGTCATTGGAAAACAGGCAAGGTTAGATTGTTTGGATATACACTCACCTAAAGGATTATTAGGAACACCTGTTCAATTTCTCATTAATGCAATTATCTAACCAACCAATCACATGGCAGTTGCTTCAATGCATTTAGGGGTGTGGTCCTGGTCAAGACAATCTCCTGAACTCCAAACTGAATGTCTGAATGGGAAAGAAAGGTGATTTAAGCCATTTTGAGCGTGGCATGGTTGTTGGTGCCAGACGGGCTGGTCTGAGTATTTCACAATCTGCTCAGTTACTGGGATTTTCACGCACAACCAATTCTAGGGTTTACAAAGAATGGTGTGAAAAGGGAAAAACATCCAGTATGCGGCAGTCCTGTGGGCGAAAATGCCTTGTTGATGCTAGAGGTCAGAGGAGAATGGGCCGACTGATTCAAGCTGATAGAAGAACAACTTTGACTGAAATAACCACTCGTTACAACCGAGGTATGCAGCAAAGCATTTTTGAAGCCACAACACGTACAACCTTGAGGCGGATGGGCTACAACATCAGAAGACCCCATCGGGTACCACTCATCTCCACTACAAATAGGAAAAAGAGGCTACAATTTGCACAAGCTCACCAAAATTGGACAGTTGAAGACTGGAAAAATGTTGCCTGGTCTGATGAGTCTCGATTTCTGTTGAGACATTCAGATGGTAGAGTCAGAATTTGGCGTAAACAGAATGAGAACATGGATCCATCATGCCTTGTTACCACTGTGCAGGCTGGTGGTGGTGGTGTAATGGTGTGGGGGATGTTTTCTTGGCACACTTTAGGCCCCTTAGTGCCAATTGGGCATCGTTTAAATGCCACGGCCTACCTGAGCATTGTTTCTGACCATGTCCATCCCTTTATGACCACCATGTACCCATCCTCTGATGGCTACATCCAGCAGGATAATGCACCATGTCACAAATGTCGAATCATTTCAAATTGGTTTCTTGAACATGACAATGAGTTCACTGTACTAAACTGGCCCCCACAGTCACCAGATCTCAACCCAATAGAGCATCTTTGGGATGTGGTGGAACGGGAGCTTCGTGCCCTGGATGTGCATCCCACAAACCTCCATCAACTGCAAGATGCTATCCTATCAATATGGGCCAACATTTCTAAAGAATGCTTTCAGCACCTTGTTGAATCAATGCCACGTAGAATTAAGGCAGTTCTGAAGGCGAAAGGGGGTCAAACACAGTATTAGTATGGTGTTCCTAATAATCCTTTAGGTGAGTGTATGCTTTGCAATTTAAGCATATTGGAGGTAAATGTCTCAGTGTTTTACTTTTACTACAGCACTCTGTTGTAATGCAAAGACCCCTGCAAAGTGCTTTGGCAAAGGTGTGCAGTGTAAAGAGGGGTCTCTGTGAACTGAGTTGTCACAGGTACGTTGAGTGTGTTGAGCAGGTACGGAGCGTTTGGAAATAATGTGATCTTCAGCCCAGCTCCCAAACCAGCACGATTCAGCACCCCCCACCACCCCATCCTCACAGAGCGACGGTTAAATCACCTAAATCAGCCTTTGTCATTTTTCATGGTTTCCAGAGTACCCATTTGGCAGTCATTTGAAGACGATTACAGTAAGTCTTATCTCCCTCTCGCTGCTGTCTTAATACTGATGAAGTAGGGGGAGTCATCACGGCACACTTTCATGTGAATTAATTCAAAAACGATGGTGCCAGTGATTAGCAGGAGGCAGGGAAGGCACTCCATATGTCAGTGGTTCACAACCTTTTCCACGGCACACAGACATAAACAAAAAAACTAAAAACAAAAAAACACAAATTTCCACGCGGTTTGAATGTCATCTCAGCCTGACAAAGCATTTTAATGTCCGCAACATACCGGATACACCTTATTAATAATATCACATTATTATTAATAATAATAATAATAATAATAATAATAATAATACACCTGAAGCAGCATGAAATGGAAAAAGCAAGCACCTGCCACTGCTGACACTTCACACAATCACCTGCGTTTGCAGGGGAGACAGTACGCCTCAGACAGAAGCTGGGGAGGGACTCACTGTGCCTACAAACCCCATGATATTACAATTCCAACCAGTCCTGTGCTTTCCTTTCCTGTGGTGAATCCCAGCACTGCCCGAGCATTCTCTCTTGGCCAGACTCCTATGTACCACAATGCTGTTTAAAGATTAGTATTGAAAACAAGTTCAGATGTTTAACACATTTTCATTTTTTAGTTTTTATTTTTTTTATTTGGTCAGGAAAAATATTAAATGTCAGAGAATTGAGGTTGACTAACTCCATTCCTAAATTAGTCACGGCCAAACAGGACAATGTGTTTTGTACATAAATCTGTTGCTGACAATGTTGCTTCTCCTGGTACTGTTGATCGATCTCTGGGGAATGATGTTCAGCTTGTGCTTCCAGATCAGCAGACCACGGCCATCCCTGGCTGTGACAGACTGCTGCTGTCTGCAGCCCGGCTTGCACCACGGTTTCACAAATGGAGACTGATATGGAGGTTCGATTATATTACCATCAGTTAATGAGGTAGCTGCAGCAAGTTGAAACCCCTAAAATATTATTATCATTTTAGATGATCCAGCTCATTCAATATTAAACCTCACTACCACTCACAGAAATTCGGTATTTTATCACCCTCTGTAAAACCGTGGTGTCTTTTAAAGGCTGCCATGGCGGCAAATCAAAGTATTTGTAAAGTGTCAGAACTGAACAGCTTCAACAGATTGTGCTGAGAGGGACAGAGCCAATAGAAAGCTAACATCCTCTCATCTTGTCTCCCTCTGTTCCTGCAAATCAAAGAATATTCCTTATGTTCACCAATTTATTTGCATTCATCCTTCAACAAAATAGACATGTTGCATTCAACCTCCTCTGCAAAACACTGTAAAAGATCAAATACACTTTTCGGTCTTCCCATTTATGGTCCAATTTAGTAAGAATTTAGTAAAAAACACCATCTATAAAAGACAGTTTATATAGATATATAGATAGATATATAGATAGATAGATATTCTAATATAGTAACTTAATTGATGTTGAAGAAAGACTTAATTTATCATCATCAATTTGTCTTGATCATATTAGCAATCATATATAATAAAACCTTTCGGTCAGAATTCACAAGGAATCCATGCTCACTGTTCTCCCTGGACAATGAGCCATTAACCTTGCAGTCCTGAGAATTTACAGAGCGAAAGCAATGGTGTACTAATTAACATGCAACTACAGTGTGATTACTCAGTAGTGGCTGTATGTGCACAGTCAGGTGCACCCGACTCACTGTGAGAATAACGAGCTTTGGATTTAACTCTGCAGAGCAGATCCCCTCTCCTCCGGGTGAGTCTGAGGCTGATGAATTGTGGGAGAACCAATTTCAAACCAGAGAAACTCTCACAGACTCAATAGCCCTCTGTCTCGCTGACTGCCAGGCTCGGTGGCAATCAAGAACAAATTCCAGCATCTTTAATATTCTATCTGGATAACAAGGCAGAGAATAAGGCTTTCCTCTTTGAACCAATTAATTTTAAACAGCTGCATTTAAGTTAATAATTAATTCATACCTCTGATGCTTTAACAGACTGTAGTTCTTGTGGCAGGGGCTGCGACTGGAGATCAAAAACAATACATAAATCTATATTAAAAACCAGGGAATCTGACAACGCTAGCTTTGAACTATACATTATTATAAAGTAGCTTCCTTTTCCTCACCAGCTCCATTCAGAAACACTGATACTTAAGCAGGTTAGTGTTGATTACTGAGTTTTTATAAGAATAATATTGCCAAATGTTAGTCTACTGTGCTTAACACCACATTAACCATATTGCTTTTTTACATTAAAAGGTCATTAACTTTGGTAATACTGGCACGAAGAAACAATGCCAATTTTCTAAGAAAAGTGACATATAATCCATAGCATATCAGATATCTTTGATTTCAGATTCCATATTATCAAACACCTTTTCCCAGTCAGCACAGCTTTATAAATATGTAAATAGGCATCTCTGCAGCACAAGGCTTCAAACACACACATCTCTGGTGGAGGAGGGGGCTTCATATGAGAAATACTTCGCCTACGGGATTTGAAGCTGGGAGTCAGTGTCAGTGATATAATCCGGCTGATGCTGCTCAGTATATTTGAGATGTCTTGGTTCAGAGACATGCATATTTATATTCCAAAGCTGAATTTCAGCATGTGAAAGAGTACGCAAGATCACCTATTGTAATAGTGACTCGAGATCGCATTTACTATAAATGCAGAAGGCCACATGGTCCAAAATTCTCATTAAAGTCTCTTTTATGGTACAAAACAAACGGGAAGAAACAGTCTGCTATAAAATAAATACATTCATATATAATGTTTATAACTTAAGTTTGTGCACATGCAATACTATGCAAAGGGGACTCTAGAGCTCCCAGAACAGACTTCCCAACAGAATGACTGAACCAACAACAGGCCACTGCAGACGTGTTTCATGACAACAGAATGCATCTCCAAACCCTTTGTGATGGTAATAAGCTGTGCACAGTGTCTGGGGAGCTGAAACACAGCCACGGACATCCCCGTCCCCCCACTCACAGGGCACATTACGCCCTGTCCACACGACCACACTCCTGAGTATAATGGACAGTACTTGAACACTAGAAAGAATCAAGGTTGCCCCGAGTAACACTGGAGAGTATACAAAATACGACCTTGTAAATTGTAAATATGTAAATTATTTGAGTGCGGTCACAAGTGAGGACTAATTTCAATTTAACCAATGCAAACTACAAAGAAGGAATCTTGCACTGTGTTTCCACGATCACAAGCCCTACCTGTTGCTGCTGGTAGGAGTTTCTTTTTTCCACGTGGTGAGTGAATTGTCAAGCAATTCATTTTCATGGCACCTTTTGGTTTCCTTTTGCATGTGCTCACGTACAGTGCTCGCTCTCCACGGTATCCGTAAAGACCCTACCTTACTGGCCCTGTGGGGCACGCACGACCACAACCACAGCCCCTGGAGTGAGGCTCATGTTGGACGCAGTGGTGTTGGGGCAGGAGCCAGCGGCTGTGAGCCCTCCTGTGCAGAGGATAGTGACCTGGGGTGGGCTGTGCTCCAGAGACACAGAGCAACTCAGCCACCCCGCAGCCATGATCACCTAGCACCTACTCAACACAACCCACAAACACTGCATCTGGAAACTGTAACACAGTGCACAGAGAAAAAGCACCAACAAGCACAACACCCAGCTAATTAATCACACACCTCCCGTACGGCACACTGCTTGCAATGCAGTCATCAAAGCCTCAACACGGAGATAAGCACAGAAAGGAAACCAGCACAACAAATGTATAAAATAAACTAACGGCAAATACTACCTCGCTGAAACAATCTCAAGATAGAAACATTTTAAAAAGCAAAAAGACAAGCGCTAGCAGCATCAGAAACAATCAGTACCTCTTGCACGAAGGGCCGGAGAACAGAAACAACGGGTTTATAGGAAGGGAGAGAGCAGGCAGCGGGAGCAGGCAGCGGTCACGCAGTGGAAGAGTCTTGTCAGCAGAGAGGAGAGAACAGCCGTCTCCCCCAGCCAGTGCCGAGGGTCCTCTCACAGGCTCCCCACCACCCCTCCCTGCCATCACTGCCCTGCAGCCCCCTGGCACCACCGCTCCTGGACCGCACCTGACCCCCCAGTAGCCCCCTCGCTCTCAGCAGTGCCTGCATTCACACTTAGCCTATTTCTGATCAGATGTGCATCTTAAGAAAGAGAAAAAAATCCCCCTCCTTCATCTTCCTCCTTCACATATGAATATCAGTGTATGCGCAGGAGCCACACGCAGACTAAGGATTAATAACAATAATAATGTGATGTTTTCTGCTCCTGCAATAGCATGCGGCCCCAGTCACCTCCTCTGTGCGTTTTGTGTTAAATAAGTAAGGTTAATTTGATTTGATGCACCACTTCATCATCATAAATAGCTCACAGAGTGTCAGTCCTCTGTAATTACAGTGCGCCACTGTCAGCGCCTCGCTCGTTTCCCTGGGCTTCGCTGTGATCTCGCAGCCGCCCCTTCACACAGGAACTAAGCCCCCCCTTCCCCATACAGTAATTGGGGCTCAGTTCTGCTGTGGGCAAGCGCTGACACTGACTTGCACACTCTCTGACACACGCATGTCTTCTCTGACACAAATTCACGGGCGCACGCACAGTGACCGACAGACACAATCACACAGACACCGTTCACAAACAGCCACTTTCATTTGATTTAGTGGGGACTGCTGCACCACTGTAGTATCTATCCTTGTCCAAATAGGACAGTAACCCCCAGGCTGCTATTATAAACAAAGACACCACATACAAAGAAATATATTATTAGAAACATATATGAATTACTATTATTATAATTGGTAGTAGAGGAGGTAAAATAATAACATTTTGTAATATTAGTAATAAATGTGCATAAGTAAAACAATACAAAAAAAATCTTTATCAAAAACACTGGTTCGATTACAGCAGCAGATGAAATCTACTGAAGTAACATATACCGCCAAATACTAAATAACAGTGCTTTGTCACCCAGATTACAATCAGAAACAAATGCTCCTGCACCATGCAGCAATGATATTAGCCTGAACAGAGGCAAGGTTTAATTTACAAACAGAACACAAAGATTTCTTCAACTTCCTAGTGTGATTTTGAAAAAAGGATATATGTAGACCGTACATAAAAGCCAGTGTCACGGACAGCAACTCGTCACATTGACACCCCTCTGAGGTCAGATGAATTGAACTCCTGTGCCAAAAATCATGTCACTTAGCAGAATGTAACTGAATGAGTTGCACTCATTAATATATTAATTGTCACAATGTGGAAGGGGGGCCCTGCTGTAGGCAGCACTACAGAGACATCACCTTGCACCCTGATCAGTGCAGTGATTATCTTGTATTAAACCCAGATTGATGAATGTTCACTGCCTGGCTCCCACCACACAGTGGGGGTGGGGGGAAGAAAACAGGGAGAGGGAGGGAGAGAGAGAAAGGGTGACATCTCATTCCAGCTAAACAAATCAAACCATCTGTCTTTCTGGGCAAAGTGGTTTTTACATTCAAACCATCCAAGGGAAACATATTTCTTTTCTTTTTTTCCTTCCCTGTTTATTTCTTGCCTTTGGTTTAATTCCTGTGTGTTTCTGATTCGCTCCGGAGCTGCTCGCATGGTGTGAGAGCACAGGGTGACCCAGACAGATGAGGTTAACAACACAAGCAGGAATTGCTTGCCAGCATCACGGCCACTTAAGATGCCTCGTTCAGGGCCACAGCTGAGTCTGCGCTCCTGTACCAGACAGCGAGGTGTGGGCTTTATGAAGTGCACGCTACTTCATTTCATTTCATTAAGGTAACTGGGTTACATTAGCCTTGTGCAGCTGCAGGCGCTGGGAAGCTTGTCAAGGCTGCTGTTTAATACAAAACCCAGAGCACAACACCCCCACCCCCCCCAGATCCCCTTCACCAGAGCATACCCCCAGCTACCCATCCACCCCCACACCCCTGTCCTAAATTTTTACATTTAATATCCCTCCATCCTTTTGTCAACTCCAGGAAGATCTAATATAGAACATGGCCCAGCTGCCCCCCACGTTCACACCTAGCTGCAGGCTGCTCCGTGCACAGTGGGCGGCAGAGGCAAAAGTTGAGGATGCAATTCCTGTGGTGTTGGCACCATTTACCTGGCATAATGGGACGGAGCAAGAGCAACGTCCCAAATCAGGACCCCAGTACAGTCTAGCTTTAAAACTGTGCCAGACCACATAGAAGAGGACTGTTTGTAAAATGCTCAGAGATTCCTGAATGGAATTGTTTTTACATTTGTATATATATTTATATAATTATTAAGAAGTTATTTACAAAAAATCTGAATGGAGTGGAGAGACTTATATCAACATCTGCCAATCACGTTATACTTCCTGTACAATGGATGTAATATATTTGGAAGAATTATGTTCTTATGTTTTGGCATAGTGGTAAGTGGGGTCAAAATGGTGGACCTGGACCACACTACATCTCCCATAAATCCTGGGGGATTAATCACCTGACCAGTAGAGCTCCCAGGATTGGTCAGGTGACAGCATAAAAGCAGGGTGTCTGGGACATAGATGGGTTTGTGAATTGGCTTTGTTTGATAGTGTGTTTTGTTTGTTTGGGCCTGCAGTCACTTGGGGCTCAAGCTTTAAAGAGAGAGCCTAGAAGAAAAGGGTGTTTCACCAAGACCCCTCCTATTTCAAGAGTAGTGTCAGCCCCCCAAGCTGTTCCAATATACATTTGAAAACCTAACTTATTTTGGAAAAAAGTATGTATGTATAATAAATACACATACAATTATATATTTTCTAGCTTTAGACCTTTTTTTAGTTGTTGGCTGGGCTACAGTGATTCTGTAGCTCATGGAATTCATTATAAATACAGTAGAGCTACTTTCTATCCTCAGAGGACTGCAACATGCAGACAGAGGGAAAAGCCTGAGAAGGAAAGTACCCAGGATAAATGAGTATCTGCTTTTCCCCTGTGTCTGCAGCTCTTGCAGCCTTGTGCAGACTGGGGCTCTGTGTAGAATCTTAACTCACCACCTGAACAGAACCCGAGCAGCACTGACCTTGGGAAACCGCTTACCTCAAGAAAGCTGTGTGGATCCTTGCAGACCCAGATCCTGACCACAGGCCTACCGCACCGCACTCTCCACCTTATTCTGACAGCACCCTTTCAACAAGCATTTCGACTCTCATAAAATGAACCTTTGTTTTGATTCAAACATAATAGTCAATATGTCCAATACTTCTACAATAAGAATGCTGTTACTGAAAACATTTCTATGAGCTATATAATGTGTGTGCGCACACAATACAGGTGAAAGGTGACACCATTTAAAATTCCATGTTGATGTGTTCCAACTACAGTAATGTTACAATATTCACACACAGCGGTCAATCTTATAGGTGTGCAAAGAATGCGAATGGAAACTCATGACCACTGAAGTCTAATTAAAAATGTCGGAGGAAAGTACCAGAAATAATCTGTAAAGTAATACTCCCACTGCGGATTTCCACTGCCTGGCTTAATAGAAAGTCTTTCTACATCTCAATTACTGATAGTTAAAGAAACAGATTGCAAGTCAAAATGCACTTGTTGAAAGTCTTCATCAACATCCCCCTGAATAAACATGAAGAAATACCAATATAAAAATAAATATAACAATTAATGTAGGTGTTGTCTTTTACTAAAAAGGGAAAAAAGGGGTTGTGGGCGGGTGAATGAGAGGTGTGTGTAGGACCGAACAATCCTCGCCTCTTACACTCAGTTCCTGGAAGGCCACAGTGTTTTTTGCCTTTAGTTCCAGCCAAGTTCCCAGTTAATTAACTGGTCTGATTAGCTGCTTAACTGAATGAGTTTAGTACTTCTCTACAGACTGCACGTGATGCTACAGGTGGTGCATCTTGAATCAAGACAAAATTTCAGTATCAAACTGACATGTCTAACTGATTAAAAGAACTACGTTAATTCAGGAATTGAGAACTCCAGCTGAAATGAAAACCAGAGGGCAGAAAACTGAGCTCTAGATCCCCGTGTTAAATGCTGCATCCCCTCTCGCCCTCTCTCCCACTTTCTCCAGTGACTCCAGATAACCCTACCTCCCTGCAGACCCCCACAATACGTACACAGTGTGCTCGTGTCTCCCCTTCATGAACACCCCCTGCCATCACCCCTTAGCCTTACCTTGACCTCTCACCACTCCTCAGAGTCGGTCAATAGCACAAGCTCTGATGGACGCTACTCCACGCGGTGTTATCGTTATTGTTCCAGTTCTGGTTAGGTCGGAGATTAATTTAACAAATAATTACATCAAAGCAAATTGTATCCAATAAGGGAGAGACTGGTGAGCTCATTCTCTTAAAGGAGGGGGCAGGATACTAAAGGGCTATAATAAACTGTGTTACAGTTCAGCAGCAGTGTCTCTGTAGACACAAACACACACACACACACCAAGGGGATTCATAGGACAGCATGCATTTGTTCCCTTAACCTATAGAGACTAGATGGATGAACTGAGGACACAAACTGCGTCAGGTACAGAGACACACTGCTACTGAACCAAGACTCTTAACAAAGCAGGCCAGTGTACACATGCAGATCCTCTCCTGTCACACAGCAGCAGTTGAGAGAAGGCAGTAATAAAGCAGAAATGGGAGCAAGACGAGGAGGGAAACATACATACATACACAAACACACACAAACACACAAGCACACACACAAACACACAAGCACAATCACAAACACACACACAAATACACAAGGACACACAAGAACACTCAAAGACACTCACAAATTCACATGAATGAACACAAGCACATTCACAAACGCACGCATAAACGCACAGGAACAAACACATGCACAAACACATACTCGCAAACACACAATCACATACAAACATCCACACACATGCACCAACACAACCATACATAAACACTTGTAAATACACACTCATAAACACAATCACACACCGATATAGTGTAGTGAAGACAGATGTGTCAATAAATCACCATCCTATTGAACTGTGGAGCAGGCTGGGAACTCAGGACTCTGCTAATGACTGGATCTGCTGAAGCACAGGCCCTAGACACAGGCAGAAAACAGGAATAGCACATTTTTATCTCTGTGCTAGAGACTCATTCACGTAAAAATACACAGTGGAGCGGCATGCACATCTAGACAGCTTCCTCTGAAATGAGAGCATGGAACTCCTTTGTTCAAACATACCAGAGAGGCACACAGCACAAGGGTTTGTTATCATGCCAAAGAAACAAGGCATCAGATGCCATTCCTTCTAATAACATTGTGTTGAAAAAATTATTTGTTTGAGTGTTTTTGCTTGCTTGCTAGCATCCTACTCGTGCAGACACACACACACGCATACACACATATATGTGTGTGTATATATATATATATATATATATATATATATACACACACACACACACACACACACACACACACAAAATGTCAGCCAGCAGAAATGTCAGCCAGCCGTCTCACATTTACCGCATTTATCATCAGCCCCCTGAGGGTCATTTGTGAACGTGTTGCTGCCATGAAGTGGGATCTATTAAATACTACATCAGGCCTAATGCAATCAGACGCCAGGAAACTCAAATAACAAGGAAAATGTCAGATATTAAAAGGCAAAATTACGTGGTGCCGGTACCAAAAATATACCTACTCACATTTACATATTGTTTGATCTCCTGTTTAGTGTTCTCACACATACACTCTCATATCCTATACAATATTTAAACATATCCAGGAAATTCGGGAGATAGGGGGATGTATATTTATATGCACACACGATTACAGACTCCCTTTCCCCAACCAAGAACATTAATCTGTACTGTACTATATCCTTTCCCAAAGCATGAAAGACATTTCCCGGATTTGCAGTGAACTTTCCATTACCAGAACACCCCCCCAACCCCGAGCTGGAGAGGTCAGAGAGATGGGGATGGGTTCACTGTGAGATTACCTCACAAATCCCTTTTCTGAAGCAGATAGGCCAATCTTCCCTGGCTGCCCTGGCCAGCAGCTATAGTGCCAGGCCTGCGTCTGCTCTTTCCTTTGTGCAAGGCTTAAGCTTCCCATCAGAACAAAATATTAAGCGTTTGTTTCAGGCACATACCTAACGAGCAGCAAGAGGAAATCGACTTTTCTAGGCAAGCGTGTTAAGGGCTTGCAGCATTACTGTGGAGGGCAGGGAGAGACCTGGGGAATTGCTGCTGTGAAGAAACAATGGAGCCCTTTACAGAACAAACCTGCCACTATATCTGCTGAATAATTACACAGCCAAGATCTTTTAAACCTCTCCCTGCACAAGCACACTCAAACACAGACTCACACATAGTCACACACACACCAAACTAAAATAATAATGGTAAAAATAATTAATAAATAAAGGATTGGGCGCAGTCCCAGGATTACAAATGCTTTTTGTTACTTTGCGGATGCAATCAATTTGTAGCTGGCAACTGAACTCGTTAATCATTATGCAGAATTAATTATTCCATTTAGCCAGAGAAGCGAGGAGCGATTGGCTGGGCTGCGGGAGCACGAGATGAAACGGCTTTCTGTACGGTGAGCTGGAGCCCTGCCAAGCTGCAATCGGCTCATGTTCACACAGGAACAAAAGATCAGCGCTGCCTTTATACGGCGCATGAAAACAGAGCTCTGAGAGAGGCAGTGGCTCAAAGGTTCATGAGAACCGTTTATACACTCGGGCAGAATGAAACTTTGATTAGCCTTGGAATTAGCGCCAATTCATCAGAAAATCACATGTATCCATGTACGCCTGATGCCAGCTCGAAACCCCATGAAGTGCCCTTCAAATTTTCGCCTCACGAACACCACCGAAAAGTTTTCATTGCCTGGATAGGGAACAAAGGCTTGCACAGTGCTCGGTCGCTCTTCCATCTCAGCTAGAGAGGCACCGATAGGTCTTTATAAATGGGATTCCTTACTAGAACTAACCTAAAGGGGTCAATTACTGTAAGAATCTGCTGTAGGAAAAAGGTATACATTTCAACTAATTAGAGCTACCTAAATATATAACCTAAATGTACAGCAGAAGTCTGTAGTGTCTTTAATTATACAGTTGTTGCATGCATATAATTATTCTACTGAAACAATTTAGGATTTCCCTTCAATAATGATGGAATCATCGGCTCGTCCTTTGAATGCAAACAAACAAACAAAAACTAAAAAACGTGAGTGATGAGGAATGGTATTTAAAAATAACAGAACATCAGAATTCTGCTTTATGGAGGAGAAAAAAAAGGACAGATAGAGGCCTTTCTGAAAAAACAACAACGGCACCAACCACACCAACAGAAAGAGTCGGCATATTTCATCATGGGCAATTAACATCCCACGGCTGCTCTGACATTCTCCTCTCGCGGCCTGCCAGGCAGACACATGATCGAGTGTCTGAACTTTTCCTGCGAAAATGAAAAATCATCAAGTCTGGAAAATAAATGGAGTGTAACAGCCACTGGCATCCATTCCCTGCTCGACGGAAAGTGACACGTTATAATATTTCAACAACAGAGGCGTTTATATTTCTGTCAACCCAGATGAAAAAAAAATACATGGGGTATGAGTGTGTGTGTACATATCTATCTATCTACCTATCTATCTATACACACACACACACACACACACACACACACACACACACGCACTTGAATAATCAACTGGTCAAAAACTGCCCTCCAATCTGGACCCCCATACCCCCGAAGTACCCATCAGTATCACTGTTATCATTTCTCTAAACTTCACAGCTTTGACTTTCAGTTCACTGACATAGCAGTGTACATAAGATGTATGCTGTACAGATATGCTTACAATTCAGGTAAGCACATGCTGAATGAATGCATATTTCTGAAGACTGTCAGTCACAATTACAGTGTTATTAGCCTCTTCCAAATAAAATACTACTGAGGACATTTCTTTTGATCACAAATCTTTAGCATCTAGTTTTTGACCATTTCATTTTAAAAAAATACAGCCACAGCCACACTCTCCCCATCTTATAAGCTACTGAATGATCAGCTTCTCAAAGGGTCTTTTCTGAGTCCATTGGTGTGGGGAGATTTGAAGTGGAATTGAAATCAGAAGCAAGTCAAGTGCTGGTCTGGAAAGGATTAGCTTGGACAATGGAGCAATCAGGTCCGTCTCATCGTGCAGGGGGTTTCGTCTCCGTGCTGCAACCACACGTGTTTGTATAGCTTCCTGCTTTTCTATACGTGTTGATGGATAGTGGCCTACTGCAAAGCAATTTTGGCCAATGGATGCTAATGAAGAATGGTATTTTAAATGAGAAAAGTCTGAAATAAAATGTCCTTGGTTAGACTGAATTTTGAGGATTGTATTGCAGTCCAGATAACTGCATTATTTTGTCTCCCTATATGTAATGTGTCACACAAGCATGCATAAATTCTGTTTGTGTGTGAATGAACTGTGCATATAGAAACACTAAAACACACACAAGAAATCTGGGCTTTTTCTCCATTTGCTCACTTACTGTGTGCGACAGGTGTGTCAGCCATTACCCTCACACAGTGGTCTGAAAACGCCTGTATGTCGGAATAAACAACTGTGTTGAAGTGGCACATTTCCCCTGTGGGATACCTGTGGCTTCCTACAGGAAAGATATTTAAGAAAGGGTGCTCTTTGTAACCGTATCATGCTTTCCTGCCATACACAGGTCTCTTGCTGTGCGTTCAGTTGTGGGAAGGTTTGCGTGCAGGAGGACAGTAGGGGAGGCAGATCAGCTCGAGGTGCCTGACAGCTGTCTAAATAGGAGTGTGTGTTCAGGAAGGCTTTGACACTCAGTGGTACAGACACACTGACAGCAGATCCAGAGACCCCTGCTGCCGCTCCAGGACATGAAGGAGAGAGAGCTCTAGCTGACACACACACACGTGGTACGAACAGGGCTGGCAGGCACTTCCACAGAGCAGAGGCTGGGATCCTGTTCCCAGGAAATCTCAGGCGGCAACAAATAGTGGAAGCCGGATGCCAAAGGAATAGCGACAACAACGAAACACAATCGATAGCAAAACATTCACTAGAAGAATCACGGGGATGCCAACAATAGAGAGAAATCCTGTCAACTTTAGCACATCAGACACACACACACACACACACACACACACACAATTTCAGAAGTGCTGTAACTTGGCTGGATTTAAACTGCAATCTGGTTGGAACTCTGGGATTGTTCCCAAAAAGCCAGACTAGCTCACATGCTGAAGCATAGTTTGCTGTCAAATTAGCTGTGTTGCGCTGGGCAGAATGCTGGGCATTAAAACACAGTCCGAATCTGAACTCATATGAGTAAGACTGCATTCCCAATACACACGATGCATTCTCAGCCGATTTGCAGGTGACGCATGCAACTCTTTGCATACACACAGATCGCAACTCATTGAGCCGCAAACCCAGTCACACATACACACGCCCGTGAGCACACACCACCACGGACACACCCTGAAAGAAACAAGTCCTGAATGACTTACACAGCGGAAACGCATGCAATGCATTTCCTCATGTGCAGGCCGCTCTATGGACAGCCCACGGGTCCCAAGGTTTCGGGGAGAGTGAGAGGCACCAGCGGTTGGCTGCCTCATTAGCTGCTAAGCGTCTGTTAATACAGCTTGACAAATTGCTTTTTAATTCCAGCCGAACATGAGTGCAGCTTTGTTCTCGCACGCAAGAGCCAGGGCAGAGTCTCGCTGTGCGGGGCTTGCTGCCGAGAGAGGGGGGGGCAAGGAGCCATTACACCTGACCGTGAGTGACATTACGGCACCGGGGAGCAGCAGGGCTCTCCTGTCCCTGAGCCGTTACTGCCACACCGGGGAGGAGCGCTTGGTTCCCATTCAAATGCAGGCCTGGAAACAGGAGCCTGGTTGATCCTCACAGAAAAGATAAAATCACAGGTCTATTAAAAACAAAGCCCAGCTTCCTCTGCTGTCAGGCTTGCTGATGCCCAGTTTGTTTGTGTGTGTTGTTTTTTAGGGAACTGGTTGCAGTTCTGGTTGCAAGTGTTTCAGTGCCATTTCTTCAATCAATGCAACTCCAAAGCTGAAGGGAGTCTAAAGCACCTCATTTTCTGATTGACTTCTAAAGTGTATTCTATAATTTTGTCCAACCTGTTCTGCTACTGTTGCGGTTCAAAAAGTAAAGTTGTCACTATACAACCTAATGGAGCTTCACGTACAATGCAAATCAGACAAAAGCGTCACCCAAACACAAATAATTATTGTAATCATATAAATAAAACAATTATAGACTTGTTTACTGAAGTATTGTTAACAGTGATAGAAGAACATATATTTACAGTGCCTAAAGGGTAAATAACAAAGTCAAAAATACTAAAGCAATGCAAAGCAAATAACTACATTTAATTGTTAAACATGCATAATATCATAAAGTGTTAAATACATATTTTTCAAAGTATCTGTGACATGTACGCTGTATGGACATTAAAAAAAAAAAAAATCAACACAGAACTACAGTAGCAATATTATTTTATGACCATGATTAAACACAGAAAATCTGACTTGCAGTCACAGTAATCAATTAATTAGTTCAATCAATTTCTTTGCTACAAAATACCATTATAAGGAATTATTCTCATTTGATTTCATATGTGCCTCTTCTATGATTACTGCATCACCACTAAGAGCCTGGTACTAATCTTGGAGAGTAGTAGTCAGAGTGTAAGAAGTATCCGCAAGTCTGTGTATTAATCTGCCAACCTACAGCTATAGTATAACCAGTTCTAGTGTGACAAGGTTTGCAGTTGGGAGTCCTGGCTTTCAGACAGATCCTATATAGCAGTTCCACTGAAGTTTATCACTGTCTAATATATTTCATATTTTTTCAATCTACTAATAATAATACTATTATATTGTATTTAAAAAAGCATTGTTAAACCAGAAAACAATCTCCTCACTTACGCTATAACTATTATTATTGTTATTATTATAATTTATTATTATTACTGTCCTTAGTTCCCTGAATTGTGATAACTTGGAAAATACAAACCTAGCTGATCTTTAGAGAGGAAAACAAACTGTTTAAAGAAATAAAAAGTGAAAGTCAATGATGGGTAAGCAGCAGTACATCAGGGAGAGGGTACAGACAACTGCTGTTTCCTCACTCTGTCTCACCTCTACACACACACACACACACATGCGCACACAAACATGAACAAATGCACATGCACACACACACAGGCACGCGCACACACACATGCACACAAATACACAAGCACATGCACAAACACATACACAAAAAACAAGCACACACAAACACACACTGCACTTCCCTGTTCCTGCGGATCTCTATTCGCGCCTGATTAATTTTATTTTTCTAACTGATTTCTCCTCTGACAATGCAGGGGAACAAAGGGCTGCGTCTGCGAGGGGGCAGCCATCCGTCACAGCCCCTCAGAGAGGGTGCGCAGCTGTCCCCTGTCACAGCATGGCGGCTGCAGCTCATGCTGCTCGGCCACTGTCCCCCTCGCTCTGCCTCTCTCTGCCACTGTCCCCTCGCTCGCTTTCTCTCTCTCTCCCTTTCTGCCAAGAGGACGACCAGCCTGCATCACCATCAGCAGCAGCCTGGGACCGCAGCGTAAATCCCGGAGAAGAGAGGGAGGGAGGGAGGCAGGGAGAGCATTGGAGCTGCGTGAGGAAAGGGAAGGAGAAGAAGAAGAGGGAGGAAGAAGAGGGAGGAAGCAGAGGGACTGAGAGAGCAAAGAGGAAAGAGGCAGAGAAGAGGGAGAGAGGGAAAGAAGCAGGGAAGGGAAGAGAAGGACTGAGGAGGAGGAAAAGAGGGGATATGGCTGGGCGAGAGCAAAGGCACTGAAGGAGGGGAGAGGAGAGAGACAGGGAAGGAGGGAGACAGTAGGAAGGAAAGACAGATGGGGGAGACAGAAAGAGGGGGAGCAGGAGAAAAAAGAGGGGGAGGAAGGAGAGAGAATAGGGGGTAGTGTAAGAAAAGAGGTAGAGATTGAAAGAGAGAGGGAAAATAGTAACTGAGGCGCTGCAGTGCTTGTGGTGCTGCTCCCACACTTGAACCCTGAGCTGCGGGCGATAATAGCAGTGGCAGATAATGAAATTCATTAAGGAAATAAAAAAGAACGAGAGCAAAAAAAAAAAAAAAAGATTTCAAAGACCCGCTCTTCTTCGTCATGGAAACTGGCACCCACAGCCGCCACGATGGCAGTCCATTGTGCTCCGAATGTTACCCGCACACACCGCAGCTGTGCCCTCGTTGGGGCATCCATCACGGGTGCCCTGCCAACTGTCCAGGGCACCACTGGGGTCCCAGGAAAAGGAAGGACCACTTTTGTTGGAAGAAAAAAAAAATGCCTCAATGGGTAACAAGGATCGCCTGCTAATTCCATATCTGCATATCAATGCAGTAACGAC
Organism: Amia ocellicauda; assembly: GCF_036373705.1. NCBI lineage: Eukaryota > Metazoa > Chordata > Actinopteri > Amiiformes > Amiidae > Amia > Amia ocellicauda. The sequence goes on along the minus strand of NC_089866.1, from coordinate 12,200,756 downwards.
AATTAACGGAAACACACAGACTGCTTGAGGCGGACGGTCCCCGTTCAACTTTTATTTTGTGTTATTTTGTTTTTCTTTTCTGCATAAATAAAGAGTAAATAAACTACAATATATCAAGACCACCCCCCCAAAAAAGAGATTGTCACCCCTAACATGCAAATGCCTTTGCTGAGACTCCAAACTACAACAAGAGGGGGATGTTACAGGCTTTACAAAATGCTATATTGTTTTTGTCAAGCAGCGATCGCTAGAACACAGAGAGAGAGAGAGAGAGAGAGAGAGAGAGATAGAGAGAGAAATTCTGACTAAAAACCTCTCTCTGCATGACACAGGAAGAGAGACCAAAAAACGCTCATAAAACAATAAAAACCACAAAACAAAAAACAACGAAAAAGCAGAGAGGAGATCTTTCCGGTAAACGTGTAAATCACAATAGACTGAATTTTTCTTTAAAGTGATATTTTCGCGTCTGCATTCAAGCATGCCTGCACAGTCACCCAGCTTGACAGCGGCTTCTATTGATAGTGCGCCTTCCCATTTATTTGATGAAACTGCACGCGTATTTACACCAGGCTCTGCACTGTGCATGCTAATGAGTTACACTGGGAAAGCTGCGCAAATTAATTGCTCAAAGTATCAGTTAACTTACCAAATTGGAAGCCGCAGCGCGAAAGCACAGGCTGGCTGTATGCAGGCTCAGTTCTTGTGGCACACTCTCTCTACCAGCTTCTCACAGACTGTGGTAGGGAAATTTTACTAACCTACCTTACAAACACTAAGGTAAGGACTATGCTGGGAAAGGGCAGGTGAAGGGAGGAAGGAGGAGAAGAGCTTATGTTTTTTTTTGTATTTCATTTCTTTTTTTTGTTCACGTATCAGGAAGGGTCACATGTTGCCGTGAGCATCAGTCCACATCGTCACATGACCAAGGTCATGAATCACATGACTGAGCCTTCAGTCCAGACACAGAGTGCCACTGAAAATCAGACCCTGAGAGAAGCGGAGAGGGAAAAAGGGGGGGGGGGGGGCGGGAGACAGCAGGAGAGGGCTGGCTGCAGGAGTAGATTCCCCCAAATGGTATAAGCGCCATGGTTTGCATTTTGAACCCCTTCATTTAGTCCTTTAAACAGATTGCAGGTGCTAATGCGCATGAGAATCAACATTAAAAATATGAGAGAAAGAGAGAGACAGAGAGAGATGGGAGGCTTTGCCGTGAGAACATTCTGCAAAGATGCCAAGATTTTAATGAATATTTATCACCCTTGCCTGCCTCTGATGAGTCTTCTTGAGTTGGAACAGTGCCAACTTCATTTGAATGCTCTCCTTTGTTAATGAGTAAACCAGCGGCGCTGTGCACTGCTCCTGGGCGCACAGTCACACACACGCACACACAGACAGACAACGGGTACCGTGCGATCCAGCACACCCGCACCCTCGCTCGCTCTAAACAATTCCCTGGCATGTTGCGGGAGACAGACAAATCCTCCATTGTGTCTGTACCAAGGAGAACATATCAATCCACCCCCCCACACCGCCATCACTGCCCTTCCCAGCCCTTTAAATAAACCCGGAAGTTTCCGTTCACCTCATTCTTTGCTTGCAGGAAGAATTAAAACACCCTTTATTAATGATGCAGTGTGATTATTGTTTGCTTTTGTTTTCTTCTCCACATGCTCTCAGACAAGCTAAAACACAACATTACAATATTCTTTAGTTTTAGTTTTTCTACTGTACAGCCTAATTTTAGCAACAACAATCTTAACGATGATGCAACTGATTTAATGATACTAATCACTATTAAAAGAATCTGTGCCAGACTGTGGCATTTGAAGTGCAGACTGGGGCGGAACAGGGAGAGAAGAAGGGAACTAATTCAGGTTCATTTGCTGTCGTTTGCACGTGTGAGGTATAATTTGTCTTTTGTTCAATGTGGGCTACAGTTGGGCGTACAGCTGCATTTTCGTCTGCCAATGCGGTCCAAGGCGTGACCCGCTGATAACTGAGTCTTCCAATTAGCCCGAGCGGCACGGCAGGTTCAGAATCAGCCACGCTTCAATCAGTGAACCACTAATTGCTCACATTAACAGATAAATATAATTTGGGGTTTGCTGGGTAAGTTTAGCCTGCACGAGCGCTCCCAAAACACCCCCCCGCCCCGTCTTTCCCCCACTGCAAACACATACATGCTCTCACACACTCTCTCCACAGCCTAGCTCATTTAAATTCTGCACACAGCGCTGGTCACCAGAGGGGCAGCCAGCAGTGCTGGGAGAGGCGGAATGCAACACACAACTTATCAGACCGCAGAATGTGCTGCAGAGAGGGGCCAGAACGCACACAGCACACACACAACAGAAACCCTCCGCAGCTTTTAATTTCATCAAATCGCACTGCGCAAATTAGAAACACAACAAGAAATATGGACGCAACTTGCTGTCTGTAGAATACAGTACTTCCTTCCTTCCTCTTAAAATGTCTCTCATCAATCTTAATTTATAACATAATCCTTTCTACCTGTGCCTCTGCCAGATTTAATACTATTTCCAATCAAATCAAATACGAAAAAATTAAACAACAATAGCTATAATGTGGCGAGTATGAAGCATAAAATATTGTCAAATGGCCTGCACTTTCCACACTGAACACTAGGGGTCTCGGCTGCAGTCCTGCCCACCTCCGCAGCCTGTCTGGCCAATCCGGTCTCAGTCAGTGTCGGCACTGCCAGGCCTGGGGCTGAATCCAGGCGATGAGGGATTGGCTGAAACCCAGAAGTACCATTCAGTCTGTAATTGCTCTGTTGTGCAATCAAAGGTGACTGTGAAGAGCGTTTATACCGATCGCCTTCATTCTGCAATCCATCAGCGCTGCAGATTTCACAGGACAATATTAAAATACAGCTGTCACACAGATTGCATTCCTTTCTGTTCATTTTTTTCTTCTGAGACACACGATAATAAAAAGTGTTTTTTTATGCTGTATATCATGGAAATACAACAGTGCAACTCTAGGGTCACAGCCTTGAAAACATTGTCTGTGATTTATTAATTTATTTATTTATTAATTTATATTAAATGTTTCTAAATTAAAATACGCTTCTGATCAGAAACAGGCCTGCAAGCCCTTTTGGTCAGTAATTCAGAGCCCAGCACGGATCAGATTGATCAGACTTTAGCTTTAAATGACAAAACCAGAAAGCTTTTTTTTTTTTAATGAGTGGTCAGTTAAAAGCCTCCCCTAAGTTGCCATGGTTTCTCAAAATCCTGCTTATTACTGATTATAATTCCCTCGACACACCTTCATTCATCCCTGTTTGTCTCTTCAAAAGACCTTGTGTTTGCATGAAACATGAAAAGTCAACTGAACCCACTATTTTTGCAGGAATTCTTATGTGTGTGTCAGATGCGAAGGCGGGGGGGGTTGTGAGAGGGGGAATGTTTTCCAAATCACCAAATTAAAGCTTTTAAGAATAAAACACACTACAAAAACACAAAAAAAATAAAATGAGGTCCAATACAAGGTCTAAGAAGACGGTGGCAGTGAGAATTGCCAGCAGAAAGCCAGAAGCATACAGGCTGGCGACCCGGCGCTCTCTTGACAGACTGCTGGTAATCTCTGTTTTCAGTATTCAATTTTCATAAACAAGATTTCATTAGTGTCTAAACTGTTTGCTAATTCAGTGTGCGCTATGTCGTGTGTAAATTAGAAGGATGCAGGGTGTAGATTACAAGACTCACAATTAGCATACTGCTCCATATGAGGGCATCCTAATTACATTACAGCGTCCCCATTTACCTTTAAATTACATTTCAATAAATTACGTCCGTGTGAGTGCGTCCATGTTCGTGTGTTGATGTGGGAGCGTGACAGTGTGTCTGAGCATGTATGGGCTTGCATGTGGTCTTTTAATTGTAAAATTGTGATTGTGCCCATCTCGATGCCAGTGTGTCTGTCTGGGTTTGTTTACTAGGGATTTCACAGTAAGAGTTATTGACATTTTAAACCACAGCTCTCTGATGCAAAAAGCTGAACAAATTACATTCTGAATGGCACGTTAAACACACAAAAGAAAAAGCTCAGCGAATTATCAAAATGATTTAAGAAAAATAATGGAGGTATGCATTCATTTTTCCAATCCCTGTTGATGCTAAAGGGTTTTTCTGTGAAAGTGTAGGTAGGCTAGAACAAACGAAAATAAACTGTGTATAATCTATTCTAGCCCTTAATCAAAAGTGATCATCGGCCATCAAACACAGATAGGCAAATCTCTCTACAGTAAAGTACCTTAGAACACATAACCAATTGACCCCCTGCCTATTGTAAAGAGAAACAGAAACTGAAGCCAGCAGCAGTTCAGACTGAAGTATACTGGATTTTTCCACTGCTAGGAGCACTGGGCCCATGCTGGTTTAGCTGTGTTTAGGCAGGAGGACAGGGTTGCAACTGTCCAGTATTTTTATGTGCTTTCACACCGTCCGGCTACTGGAAGATGTCCAGTAATTCTAAGCATTCTAATCTATTGGATATGTTATTAAAAATGTGTTACACTAAACAATTTAATATAACATGCTGTGCTTGTATGAGTGAAATTCAAATAATATAATACAGTGGTGTGTCAATGCACCAGAGGGAATTGAGGTAATAATGTCCACAAAACGCTGTACTGTTATGTCTGTCTTGTATGCTCACCGCTGTGTGTTCTCTGGTATGACCATATGCGCTTGCAGGTGGGGAAAGGGGCGTCCGGTATTTCTGTATACTGACAACCCTCAAAGCGCACTGTGCAATAGATATTTAGCTATCCATCCATTCATTTCTGCCTAAGCAAGTTAGGAAAAAAGGATTGTTTACAATATAATGGATGCTTTGTCCCATTGCCTACAGTGACTCTTCAACACGCAATCTTCAAGACCTCTGTCACGCAACTTCAGCACGCTCTTAGAATTTGGAGTGTGGTCAGTCTGGAAATGCTAAAGACGTCTAACAGTGCTACGGGGGGTTGGGAACAGGCCATATTGTATCACCACCACCAACCACTCCTTCCTGTTTAAAAGCACATCTCTCCCACACAATACTGAACCCACCTGCCTACCTGTTCTCCTGTTGAGTGCGCACTGTCAATCACATTGTCTTGCACACGGTCAAAGTATTTTTCCATAACCTGTTGGAATAAAGGCATCATTAATGGGATTGGCATAGTAATCGCGTGCCACTGTCTGGCATCTACTGCCTTTTAGTGCAGCATGTCTGTATTTTTCCTAAGAAGGGAACTATTAAGGCAAAACCTGCAAGCTTAAACGTCTGCCAGCCTCAAGCAATTTTCCTCCTGCATTTCGGAGGATCTGTTCTTTACAGTTTCTAATCCACTGCCATCAGCAGCATCCCTCGTGTAAGATGATATCGCATCATCACAGCCGAAACATTGGGACTTTGTTGAAAGCAGAATTTTTGCCACACAGTAAACATTGTCTAAATCTCCTACAATTAAATTACTAAGCATGTGAGGACACACAGAGTTATAAAGCCACAAGCCCAGACCTGGCAATCGCCACTCTCTTCAGTGTACAAAAAGAAGCTTGCAAGACATTTGACTGACAACATTTAATAAACTAACAAACACAATCAATCCCCCCCTAAATAAAAACAAATACATTCAAAGAGAGAGCGGCAGCTATTTGGCATTCAGTGTTGGTTCCTGAATGCTGCAGCCCATGTTATTGTATTCCCAGAGTACAAGCTGGTGATGGAGGCTTGTATGCTTTTGGGCTGAAGGTCAAGCCTGCTCTCTAAGTGTCATGTGGAGCAGGGAGTTGGAAACCTGGCCTGCCAATTACAGCAGTTACATGGGAGCCCATCTACCCAGCCCATCGCTGCAGCACTAGACAGGCAATAGAGACGCTGCCCCCACTCCCCCTCCCAATCCCCATGGTGGTCAGTGTAAGAGTGTCAGACTGGGGAGTGGGAGGTCTCCTGGGGTCTTGCTGGAGTGTCTGCACCTGCTACATCTGCACACCTCAACAATGGCATAACTTATAAATGGTAGAGGCATCGAGAAACTTTCCAGCTCGTAACTGCGCGGGAACATGCCTGCTTTTCTCACAGCAAAACATGGTCTGACACTGTATTTTGGAAAGTAGGTTTTAGGATTGGCTAATGTGAAGACAACAGTGTGGTGTGGGAGCAGGTGGGGGGTTGCTATGATTAATCTGTCTGAGACTGGGACATACAGGCAGGGAGGCAAGTGGGAAGACTGTCTGTCCAATTAAATAGGGCCAAAAGGTCACATGCATTTTAATGAGCCCTCTTTTCTCACTCAGGGTTTTACAGCACCCATCAGTCCCTGATGCGGTGGCCAGGCTCAGCCCAATGGGTTTTCATCTTCAGGGGGTCAGTCTGGGGACCCATCCCATCCATTGGTGCCACACCATCCACAGGAACGAGGCAGTCCCTACACCCACACACCACATGATAGCGAAGTTAATCTTTCATAGCGATACAAATTGATGCCGCTCATACAACTCCTCCTCAGTACTGTTTTCTGGAGAGAGGCGACATTTCAATACAGGTGAATGAGAAACCTGGGGCAACGACGCACAATTGGTTAAACATCACCTGATCTCCACACTGGACTGAGAATGCCACCGGAGCAATCCAGTTTTTACATTGTCATAATCTTGTGGCTTGCTGCTTTTGTTTAATGAAATTTTAGGTTAAGATCAATATCAGAAACAAAAACGGATTAAAAATAAATTAAAAGAAGTTCATCCATTCTAGTCAACAACAGGGCATTTTTGTTCAAACCCAGTGCTGAGAGTATTATAATCACAGTCTTATCATTACAGCAGAGGAAAATCCAGCTGCTTGCTAGCGAGGAGAGTAGTGTAAGGTGGCTGTGGCCTGCAGCCTCTCAGAGACTCTGGGATGGACCTGTGCCCAGCAATTAAATCAGCCTTCACCAGATAACCTCCCAGAATCCTCCCTGTTAGCTGACACTAGATAGTATACTAGAAAGCAAGAGCAGAGTTAAACCCAGTTTATTTCCTTCTTTTTTTTTTTGTTCCTGAAGAATCAAACAGCCTGTGCTTTCATGCGAGTTTCAGTCGTGCCAAAGTCATGCTCTTCCCATTATGCAATTAATAAGAGTATTTTGTTTAAAGGTATAGTGTATTTCATTTTGTGACCAATTAATAATTTACTATATGTGTTAATTGATTGAGAATTTATAAATATACTGTGTCTGTGTAATAAGTCTTGAAAATGACTGGCAACCAAAATGACACCTCTTTGCTGATGACATTTGTTTATGTAGAGAAGTTGTAAGAGTATGCATGAGAGTGTTTCTTGTTTTCATAGAGTCCTTACCATTTTTGTCCAGGTGGGCTTTCTGTATTTTTTTAGGGCCTTTGTTACTATCCAAGCCCTGTGGATTCCATGCAGATTACTCTTAGAATGTGCTTAAAACAGTGAGATTATAATGTCATTATAGCACTAAACATGTGCAGATGGACAGAAAAGGGAATACCAGAACAATTTGCATCATTAGGTTTTAATTCCAGGTTTTCAAATATGTAATTATTGTGGAAGAAGGCAGTGGTCAAAGCAAGTCAGACTTTGAGCCATACTCGAAGTAGTATATAAAGCTCATTGATTTAGAGCTTGTCTATGTAATTCTACACTTGTTTCTCTGCCTCTTTTGTGTTTCAGTTAAAGAAGTGAAAATTTAAATAATAATCCCTGCCATTTTCTGATAATTTTGGACATTGTACATTTCAGCCATCTGTTTTGATCTTGTTGAGCAAATCAATGGCTGGATCTACATTTCACAGCGTTCATTTGGTCAGCATGCATTTTGTTTTGGTCTCGATGAGAAGGTTGTATCAGCATTTCTGGCTGATTCTGAATTTTCACAATGGGGAATCCCACCCCCAACACCATGGCAATGCTGTTAAAGAAAACCTGAAATCACCTTTTATTTTAAACAGCAACATTCTCTGTGTTTCAGACAACAATGACCTCATTGAACCCACAGACTCAAACAAATCTAATTCCACAAACTTTTAATAAAATGAAGAAAGTATAAAGGGTGTTAACACTTTAAAGGCATTGTTGCTGCAGGCAGACTTGATCTAGTGTTTGCATAACTTCCAGCAGCAAAGTGCACCAAAGCATTGAAATAACAGCCCTGTGCTCGTGTTCAAAATCCATTTTTACATGACCATAGAAGGTGCTTTTGCGTCCTGAAGATAAATGATAATTGTATTCAAGGGATCAGTCCATCAGGAAACACACTGCTTACATTGCAGCTGATGTCTAATTGCAGCATTGCTGTGTGATTGTGCTCTGTGGGACAGAAGGTTGAGAAAGTACTCACAAGCTGGGCACGATGTGGAGAATCTTTCCCTTGCACTACCTTGGCACTTGACGTTTAGTTAGAAATCAGGCTCTGGAATGTAAAAACACAAACAAACAGAGTGACAGTTAAAACCTGTATGAGAACGGGATGAGACTTTCGGAAACCTCGTCCTGCAGGCAAACTCCGAGCACTAGCACCTAGCATACAATCAGAAAACCCCACACAGGCTAGGACTGACTATGAACTTTACACCAAGCACAACATGGAAACTGTGTTTGGCTTCTGGCTTTAATCCACTTGACACTCACTCAGGACTGGGCTCATAATTTGTCATGGTTTCCATAAACCAAGACCACTGCAGTAAGAGCAATCCTTGGGATGTTTGCAATTTGTAGTAAGATTAACATTTAATAAAAATGTAAGTCTTGCATATTCTTTGATCTACTGCACTGCTAAGGGTTTCAGAGACTTCTTTTGTGTGCACCAGGAAGAGGTTAGAATTATTTTACATTTCTTAAGCCTACTTTATTTCCCTTTTAATGATGCATCTTCCACACCATTAATCTTGATCCTCCTGTGTACAGCGTCAATTCCCTGCATGGAGCACAAAACCAATCAAAACATGTGCGTCCAATTCCTACTTCAGCTTGCAAAATCTGGCACAACTAGCTAACAAACTATCGCACCAACATTAATTGGTTTGTACAGGCATTCACTAACAATATGGCTGCATTCATACACGCAGAAAATTAAATTATCTTGCCGTTCTTGTCCCCACTGTATTCAGATAATTGCTAGTATAATGTACACTTAAAATGCTGCCACTAATTATTAAGCAAATACCATTGACAGAAGATGAATTTACTGTTAGGATTATGGCAGGGTGCTGATAAGTTTTGGTTGTCTGTAGTCCTTTTCTTCTTTCTCGCTCACTCATGAAAAGCTTTCTACAGAACATGGGGCTTGAATTATTAAACGGCTAACATTTGCATGTATTTTTACTGAACTTGTGCCGTTGTGTGTTTGTTAAGGAGTGTGTAATTAAATGTCAGAGTTGTGTTGTCACGGCTCTCATGTTGAACACTTTCCCCATTAGGGGAGGGATCTCATCTGAGCTGCAAACAGCGGGGGAAGAGAAACAAAAAACATAGATGCTCAAGACATCAAAATCAGAGCAGTCTTGTAAAGAAGATTACAGAGGAGTTTAATTTTCAATCCTATAAGCAGGAGACACTTAAAGGGCAGCTTTCTTGAAATCATGGCCTTGTACATTCCCTATGTGTTGCTGCCATGGGTTATGTAACATGTTTGCTGTTTCTTTCTTTGTTGTTAAATATCCTTGACAAGTTTTAACATCTTGATCTTGTCAAGATGGTGGTCTATGGATGACAGATTGCTTCTGGAAAGGGGAAAAAACAGAAAGTGCTTAGTCAAGATCTGCGTACGGTGGGATGTCATGGGTAGCCATGGTGGGGGGGGCACCATGCCATGAGTTAAACTATTTCTTTTTTATTTATGGCAGATCCTCTGTTAAATATATATCTGTATATTCATTCTGACTAGGGCTGTCAGTCGATTAAAATATTTGATCAATGGGTATTAGTGGATTAATCGCTAGATTAATCGGGCACTTAATAAAATTAGCGTACCAGTCTTTAAGTGGTTGTGCCACACAGTAATACTTTAATAAATACTAGGCATTGATATTAGAGTATAACAGCGCTGAACGGGAATGGTACAAACATTTTTTTAAATGTACAGTATATTTAAAGAGCAATTGGTTAAAATTAGCGATTTTGGCTCTTTGTAGGTAGTTCGAAATGTCGGCGCTTCTAGTGTTAACAGTATAATCACCAGTCATTATAATGAAGAAAGAAAAAAAAAAATCTGCTCGATTAAATAGAGAAAATATTGATCGTCGATCAATTCATTAGTTGATTAACAGACCAGATTTATCGTGGCAGCCCTAATTCTGACAAATAAAACATCAAGGTATCAATTATCAGTTCTACTAACTGTGAGTAGCTATAGATTTCACATAGCATTATAGCTGGAATCTGCATGGTTGGAGGTGCCTGGGATGTATCCAGGCAGTCAAAAAGATGCATTTTATTAAAAATGAAAAATATAAATAGTCTTGTAAAATATTGAAAAAATGTATGGTAACGTACACCTATTACTACTAATAATACTAACACATTGTGATCACCTGTAGGCAACTAAAATAAACATTACAGTGGTCAAAACATTAAAATGGTTGGTCACGACTTTGAGCACTAATAATAAGTAAACTAACGGTTTATATGTTTTACTATAGTTTCAATAACGCCATAACTAGGTTAACTACAACACTTTGTACAGGACAACACTTTCTTCCGTAACATACTACAATGCTTTTGCAGGACCTATAGTGAGTGAAAAAAGTATTTGATCCCCTGCTGATGTTGTACGTTTGCCCACTGACAAAGAAATGATCAGTCTATAATTTTAATGGTAGGTGTATTTTAACAGTGAGAGACAGAATAACAACAAAAAAATCCAGAAAAACGCATTTCAAAAAAGTTATCAATTGATTTGCTTGTTAATGAGGGAAATAAGTATTTGATCCCCTATCAATCAGCAAGATTTCTGGCTCCCAGGTGTCTTTTATACAGGTAACGAGCTGAGATTAGGAGCACTCTCTTAAAGGGAGTGCAGGTGGAAACATTATGCTTTGGGAGTGTTTTTCTGCTAAGGGGACAGGACAACTGCACCGCATCAAAGGGACGATGGACGGGGCCATGTACCGTCAAATCTTGGGTGAGAACCTCCTTCCCTCAGCCAGGGCATTGAAAATGGGTCGTGGATGGGTATACTAGCATGACAATGACCCAAAACACACAGCCAAAGCAACAAAGGAGTGGCTCAAGAAGAAGCACATTGAGGTCCTGGAGTGGCCTAGCCAGTCTCCAGACCTTAATCCCATAGCAAATCTGTGGAGGGAGCTGAAGGTTCGAGTTGCCAAACGTCAGCCTCGAAACCTTCATGACTTGGAGAGGATCTGCAAAGAGGAGTGGGACAAAATCCCTCCTGAGATGTGTGCAAACCTGGTGGCCAACTACAAGAAACGTCTGACCTCTGTGATCGCCAACAAGGGTTTTGCCACCAAGTACTAAGTTGAAGGGGTCAAATACTTATTTCCCTCAATAACATGCAAATCAATTGATAACTTTTTTGAAATGTGTTTTTCTGGATTTTTTTGTTGTTATTCTGTCTCTCACTGTTAAAATACACCTACCATTAAAATTATAGACTGATCATTTCTTTGTCAGTGGGCAAACGTACAAAATCAGCAGGGCATCAAATACTTTTTTCCCCCCACTGTATATTTTTGTACATAGGAAGCAGTACTCCTAAATTGAATGGGAAATGAAACAAAGGAAGGTAGCTCATCCTCAAGAGTACTGTAAAGACAGTGTCGAAGGCAGGCCGCTGATGACAATCGAGGGAATATACCCAGCCCGATACAATAAACAGGCCTCAAGGAGGGATGAGCTCAATTTCATTTGTATAACTACACTTTTTTTTCCAACTTTTATCTTTTTTTTTTCTCCACATTAACATCTTCAATTTCACTTCTAGAATTCAGCTGGAAGACTAATTTGCATAGTGCATCAAACCAGCTATTACACAAGACTCGTGAGCCTGCTCCTGTGCTACATCCAAATTAAATTTAATTACCAAACCCAGTAATCAAACCAAATTAAGTATCCACTTGGAAATACAACATTTGTAGAAGAAGAACGTCTAATTGCAGTAGTCAACCAGACAGTCAAGAAATTAATTTCCCTCTCGAATTGCACCCTCTTGCATGGGCATACAGCAGCTCACAATGACACAGGCTAAGTGAACATGCTTTAGCTTCACTGAAGGACAATATCACCTCCAGTCTACAGTATGACATTCCTTTGTCTGATATTTAGAGCTGTCATACCAGAGCATTTTTCACTGACTTTAAAAACCTAGCACAACTTCACAAAACATAGAGGCTCTTCATTAAATTTACCACAAACGCCCAAGTTCTTCAATTTCAAGTGTTTTCATATATGCAGGTACCTTTGAGTTATTCATAATCATGACTGTAAAGGTGAGTTAAAGAGGGACAGGGCTACAGCTCTCAGATGTGGCGATTTTTTACAGGATTAGCATAGCATCTGATCAGGAGCAAATAAAATATCAGTCGCTGCTTTCAATTATCCACCAGTAAAATACTGCAAGTCCTCGTGCATGTGTTTTGAAAGCAGAAGAATGAAATGGACTATTCATTCCAACTTGAAACTATCGTATTCATACAGGTGCCGATTCATTTGTAAACATCTGCTTTATACACTTTAGTAAGTATCAGAAACATCTGCATACAGGGCCGATCCACCGACTGAACAATCTAAGAATAGTTTGCTTCAGTACAATATTGTCAGTTGCCCAGGACTGCTGGGTACCTTTCTCAGTGTTAGAAGTATAAACATATATTTGCACTTTCCCTATGTAAGCTATATGACAGCTGTTCACCCAAGAAAAAACAAAACAAACCTAAACAAAATGCATGAGTAAGCTCTTCTAGGCCACAGCTCCAGAACTGCCAGGCTTGTACGAATTGTGCAATAACTGTCAGGAACAGACAACCTTATTAGTGTTTATAATTACTCACGGCAGCAGCGCACAACCTAAACTGAGCTGTTGGATGTGTGCATTGTTGGCTGTTGACAGGGAGAACATATGGAGTCAAGCGGCTGTCACTTCCACCACAGCTACGGGGACGCAGTGCTGGGAGTAAGGAACTGGGTTAAGCTTCTGACTCAGAGGCAGGTTAATTAGTGCACTGGCTCCTAGGATTAATTTGCACAGCCCCCGGTTCCCAATCAACACCCCTCCCACTCCTCTGAAGGGGACACAACACCTCCACTCACAAAAGGCTCCCTGAACATGTTTAGCTGAGGTACTGGTTTAGTGTACATTATAATTCAGAATGTAACAGGACCACTCTCTTATGTTAATGGATTTGACCACATTCTAGCATTCTGGACAACAGTGTACTGCCAGCGTGGATGGATTATGATTGTAAAGGCTCCAACATCTAGCAGTGTGAACATGCACCCTGTAACAAAGCTGGGAGAGCTATACAGTGGGTCAAGGATAACAGCATTGCAAACTACTCAGAGTCCTGACCTTGGTCTTCCACCTCGGAGATGAACTGGAATGATGTAGGAAGATGAGAGAATGCTGAGACTTATTCCTCTTGCTTCTTGAGAAGTTGAGCTGCGGGCGTCAATGCACAGTATTCCGCCAGCTGTCCATCAAATCAATTACAGCAGTTATGAAGACAAAGGGTGGGCCCACTACCTATTAAACACTTTTGTATTACAATGAAATAAAGTATTACTATCAGTATGACTATATGTAGCTGTAGCAGTACATTTTTAATGCTGCTTTTACTGCATAATTGAGCTTTCTGCCTGGTCTCCTCAGTACTGCCTTACACCATCTTTGAGACACAGTCAGATTTTGGTCACTACTGAGACATCCGTACAGCCAGAAAGATATAAAGGCAGAGACTGTTTGAGCTTGCCTCACTGACTGGATCATCTCAGTCTGAGGAATACAGTGACTTTATACGGTGGAGCATTTATGACACAGAGTATGATGTGCAGGAGCTCCCGCAACACTGACAGAGAAAACCCCTTGTCTTCAGACTGTCAGTGCAACCTGGTGTCCTCTTTGACCACACTGTCAGCGCCTGACAGGAGCAGCAGCACAGCCCTCACCGCAGCTCTCTGCTTCTGAAGGGAGGTACTACATCAAGATCACTGGCAATTGAAGCAACAACACAAACCACACAAATGTCTCCCACCATATTTCCCAGTTTCAGGGAAGCTTAAAAAACATAATTCTGTTATTAAGAGTAAATAGATGTGTAATTACATTTAATTACAGTGTAATTACAGGCACCTACCTTTGCTGAACCTCAATTTTAAAATGTATAACACATTACTCACATTAAATTACTGTGTGTGTATCAAAGAGTCCTAAGGCAGGACAATCAAAGTTAATTTAGTAAATTTATGTTGGTGCATTTTTAAATGCCTGTCATTAAAGAGAGATACATATGCAGAGGTTGAACAATTCACCCAATGCTTCTCAACATTCCAAGGACAACAGACTATAATTAGGCAGTTTTATGTGACCCACATTCTAAGACTGCACATCATTCCTCCCACCACAAGGTGGTGATGCAGTCTGTTAATTAAACCACTTATTGATTAATAATCTTTATTTAATCCTCTCTATTAGCCATTCTTTTAAGCTGCATTTGTCTTTGGATAACAACCAAAATGTGCAAAACATACTGATCTTTTGCATCTGCAGACTCTTCAGTAACTACAGCTACACCCTCACACATGTTTACCAGTTGTACAATTGGCGTTTTATACAAATCAGCAATTTGGGGTAGATATTCCCTTCTCAGTTGACCTGTTGTAGGAATTGGACCCACATTTATTAAGTTTGTTCAGAAATACACATAGTTTAGGATTATCATTTGTTTCCAGGGGAATATAAGCACAAACAGAAAACAACATCTGTTTTTCTGAAGATAAATGTTGGTCTATTGTTGACTTTCAAGTGTGATCCAAAGATAAATTGCAAATTGCAAAGTAAATTATACCCATCGGCAAGGTGGACATTGTTGTATGCATTCCCTCAATTAAATGCTTTTTAATTGTGATGTCATTTCTTTAAAGCATCAATTTATTCAATTACCATTTATACTCATAATTATTTTTTACATTTCAAATTAGTCAAAGCATACTGTTTTAAATTCTTAATTGTGAATTTAATTACTATAACTGGGGAGGCTGCAGGGAAATATAGGGCAAGTTGCATAAAATGCAGGGCCTTCCCTAAAATATACTTTTCTATCTTAATTTAGGATCCAAATGGTATTGAAACGGTTTTTCTCAAAACAACCAACAGATTCTGAAGTCTCTGCCAATTTACATTTTCAAAAATACTGATAATTCAATACAATTATATCTAAAGGAAAGCAAATGTATTACAATCAATAGCCAAACTGTCCAAAATATTTCCTAAATTCACAACACTGAAATGTATTTATACCCTGGTAATTTCAATTTCAGTATTTTGTGGATCCTCCTTTGCTTTGGGGAATATAACAGGGAGGAGGTGATCCAATACAAATAAATAAAAAAGGGAAGAATTGTAAGACTATTAATATTGTATTTCTCAATAACATATCTGTCAAATATACCTGTATTCATATACACATGCATACAGTGGCTATAGGTTGTGTAAATCTGATTTAAATGCATCATAATCTCAGGTCACAACAAAATGTGAAAAAGTCCAAGTCCAAAACTTCCTTTAGCAACTGTAGATTTCTAGTTACACAATTTTAAAATATGAATTCTGTATATAAATTCTTTGTTTACCCTCCAATGGCTTTGATAACATGGAGGATGTGCTTCCTGTAGCCTTTTAACAGGTTTCTCATCTTGTAAGGAGGGAAATTTGGCCACTCCTCCATGCAGAACCTTTCCAGCTCCCCCAAGTTGTGTGGCTGGCATTAACATAAGGCTTTTATCAGATAATAACATGATTTCTATATGTTGGAGGTGTGGAGACCATGATGGGCAAAATGTTGATAACCACTCGGTCTCAGACGTGGATGTGCGCTCTGGACTGTTATCGTACCGTAGAGAGTTCCTTCTCGCTTTTTGGATACTGAGGAACTTCAAATATTAAATAGTCGTAATGTTCTCCAGCTCACACAGAGGGACAACTTACTTTCAATAGTATATACTATAAATATACACTAAATGAAAATAAATACAATAGTAAACTATTCCTTGTTCAATTAACTCACATCTAAATCACATCTATCTTTAGACTTGCTATATACCTGCACCTGCACTGCCTTCAGCTGTGACTTGAGAAACATTTAAATTCTGATTACAACAGCAAATTAAGCATCTACATAAACAAAAAATAAATAACACAAGACATCCAACTAAAAGCTACTGACTCAGAAATACACATTAGAAATACACATTAGCCACATACACCAAACTGGCTGATCATTATACAGTGAGGGAAAAAAGTATTTGATCCCCTGCTGATTTTGTATGTTTGCCCACTGACAAAGAAATGATCAGTCTATAATTTTAATGGTAGGTGTATTTTAACAGTGAGAGACAGAATAACAACAAAAAAATCCAGAAAAACGCATTTCAAAAAAGTTATACATTGATTTGCTTGTTAATGAGGGAAATAAGTATTTGATCCCCTATCAATCAGCAAGATTTCTGGCTCCCAGGTGTCTTTTATACAGGTAACGAGCTGAGATTAGGAGCACTCTCTTAAAGGGAGAGCTCCTAATCTCAGCTCGTTACCTGTATAAAAGACACGTGTCCACAGAAGCAATCAATCAATCAGATTCCAAACTCTCCACCATGGCCAAGACCAAAGAGCTGTCCAAGGATGTCAGGGACAAGATTGTAGATCTACACAAGGCTGGAATGGGCTACAAGACCATCGCCAAGCAGCTTGGTGAGAAGGTGACAACAGTTGGTGCGATTATTCGCGAATGGAAGAAACACAAAATAACTGTCAGTCTCCCTCGGTCTGGGGCTCCATGCAAGATCTCACCTCGTGGAGTTTCAATGATCATGAGAACGGTGAGGAATCAGCCCAGAACTACACGGGAGGATCTTGTTAATGATCTCAAGGCAGCTGGGAACATAGTCACCAAGAAAACAATTGGTAACACACTACGCCGTGAAGGATTGAAATCCTGCAGCGCCCGCAAGGTCCCCCTGCTCAAGAAAGCACATGTACAGGCCCGTCTGAAGTTTGCCAATGAACATCTGAATGATTCAGAGGAGAACTGGGTGAAAGTGTTGTGGTCAGATGAAACCAAAATCAAGCTCTTTGGCATCAACTCAAAATCGCCGTGTTTGGAGGAGGAGGAATGACCCCAAGAACACCATCCCCACCGTCAAACATGGAGGTGGAAACATTATGCTTTGGGGGTGTTTTTCTGTTAAGGGGACAGGACAACTGCACCACATCACAGGGACGATGGACGGGGCCATGTACCGTCAAATCTTGGGTGAGAACCTCCTTCCCTCAGCCAGGGCATTGAAAATGGGTCGTGGATGGGTATTCCAGCATGACAATGACCCAAAACACACAGCCAAGGCAACAAAGGAGTGGCTCAAGAAGAAGCACAATAAGGTCCTGGAGTGGCCTAGCCAGTCTCCAGACCTTAATCCCATAGAAAATCTGTGGAGGGAGCTGAAGGTTCGAGTTGCCAAACGTCAGCCTCGAAACCTTCATGACTTGGAGAGGATCTGCAAAGAGGAGTGGGACAAAATCCCTCCTGAGATGTGTGCAAACCTGGTGGCCAACTACAAGAAACGTCTGACCTCTGTGATTGCCAACAAGGGTTTTGCCACCAAGTACTAAGTCGAAGGGTTCAAATACTTATATCCCTCATTAACATGCAAATCAATTGATAACTTTTTTGAAATGCGTTTTTCTTGATTGTTTTGTTGTTATTCTGTGTCTCACTGTTAAAATACACCTACCATTAAAATTATAGACTGATAATTTCTTTGTCAGTGGGCAAACGTACAAAATCAGCAGGGGATCAAATACTTTTTTCCCTCACTGTACATTACAACTATCCTTCTTTGCACACGATTTATATATTAAGATTACTGGTTGTTATTACTGCCATATCAGTAATTCTCTGAGGAACATATTTTTGAAATATTTGTGGTTATGTCTATAATTTAAACTTGCTACTGGTAGATATTTCATGAATAGCAACAGTTGCTTTCCTCTAAGTATGTCATTGCTTTCATCTGAAATGTGAATCTAGTGAAACAAACTCCTACAGAAAAAATCAAGACTAATTTGGCTCATTAACAGAACATGTAAACTGCTTCTGTGGTGGCCCATAGATACCCCATACATTTCCATCCTTTTAGGGGGGAAAAAACTGTGTTTTCGCACAATGAACTATTGAATTCTGGCCACAAATGTAGAACAAATTAGGACTGAAAGTGTAACAAAAAGGGGTCCCGGAACACAGTACAGGTTGTTCACCTGTGACAGAAGTACATTTTGCATTGTAACCATTTTGCATCCTCTGGTCCTGGTGTCCTTGTTACAAATTAGTGAAGGATAGATTCCAAATTATAGGCTATTTTAGCCAACAAACTTGGTGCACTCTGTGATGATGCACAAGTTTGTTCACAAATGGACTTTCCAGTACGAAAGCATTCTGAGGCAAATACCCACATTTACAAGCAATTGATTAAGGGAGAACACAATCAACACTCTTGACTGGCCATTATCATCTCCAGACCTCCGTCCAATATAGCATATATGAGGTATGATATGACATCACACAACCTGGGAGAGCTGCAGAGGTTTTACATTGAAGAGTGGAGTCCAATATCCAATAAGATGAGAAACCTTTTAAAAATACTAAAGGAATCACCTCCTCCAAACCCAATGGAGGATACATAAAATATCGATTGCCAGGGAATACACATATTTGAACATTGTTTAAATAGACATAATACTATTTTTGACAGATATGCTATTTATGAACACAATATTAATAGGCATTCAATTCTTTACATTTGTAGATCTTTGTATTGAAAAACATATCATGTAGACTGCATGTCTTTGCAAAAACAACTTTTAATTACACTTCATCAAATGTACATACAAACTCCCACACGTGCACGTTTTTGCAGTTTATATGATTTAGAAACACCAGTGAACACCAGCATTCACACAATTATACCAGAGTTAATACTTTTAAAAATTCAATCATTAACTCGTACCCTATAAGGAGGGTTATTACAGCTGAACCAAGAATTAACATCTGCAGAGACAAACCAACAATCCAACAAATAATCAAGGTGCACCGGGGATGGTTTAAATCCAGTGCAGATGACATCTGCCCAGGCCACGGTGTCTGTCCTGCCCAGTGGACAAACGGCAATGTTGCAAGGCTTTTCTCAAGGGTTCGTGAGAATCCTCTCCTCAGGCTGGCATGTCTGGACGGGTGCCAGCCTTTATACAGGGGTGCAGTGCATTTCTGCATGCAGACCCAAAAAGGGCTGTAAGGGGAACTGTGGGGTCAGAATCCCCCCTGCTGCCGCCTCTTGTTTTTGGCATGGTAACCACTGGGGGGCGGGGGTGGGGGGGGCGCCAAGCTTGGGCGACATGGGACGCATTTTGTTCCTCCGAGGCGCCAATACAACACACATCCCAAAAAGCCAGCTGGGAAAAACAAACAAATCGGACAAAACAAGCTGAAACTAAAACAACTGCACACAAAAAAACAATGACACAAAAACAAACCCGACTGTACGACTTTAGGGAACACCCCGCGGCTGTCGCAGTGCCCCCCCTCACCGCCTCCATGTCCGTACATTGAGAATAAAACCCTAACCACTGCCTCATGATGCCAAAAACACACTGTGCCTAACGCACGCACACCCCCACACAGGAGGGCGTTAGCTCAGCCGCCTTTGGCAAATAATCTTCTCCCTTTCTCCTCCTCCTCCTCTTGTCTCAAGGTAACAGAAGATGACAAAATAAAATGCATTTACAGCGGTCATGTCTCTATTAAAAACCCCGTACCGCAGCAAATAGAGAGCCAAAAAACACATACACACGCAAACACACTTGCACACACACGCACAAACACACACTCGCATACACCAGCCTGAGAAAGACCCGAATTCTCCCATGGCTATCCCCCTTCACCAATCAACAATCAGCAAGCATGACAAATAATTGTTTGCAGCTGTCATTAGCTGAAAACAAGGCAAATCTGCATATGCTTAATCTTAATTAGACAGACTTGGCACAAAGCCTCAGCGACAGTACCAAACAACATTCTCACAAAAGGGGACGAAGCTCAGACTGAGAGGAGAGAAAAAAGGAAAAAAAAGAACACCACCGAAACTCCGCCAGGCTCCAAACGAAGGGCAACAAAGGATACGTGAAAAAAAGGGGCAACGCTTTAAAGAAAAAAATAAATAACGAAAGCAATGCCAGAAAAGATGCCAAGGTTTCCTTACAGCAACATCCATTTGCACTCTCTCTGGCTCTCCCTTTGTGCCGTGTCCCAGCCCTCAGAGCTCCTCGGATAGCTGCCTGGGCCAGATGCAATGCCGCAACAGTGGAATTAATAGAAATTAAAAGCACAGGATTTTTTTTCTTTTTTTTCACCTCACATAATGCCTCCGATACTAATTAATCAACTCTTGTTTACCTCTCAAATGAGCAGGCACTGATCGACTTCTTTGAGAAATTTCCATTCAGGACGAAGAAGGACAAAAAGAAAGAGGAAAAAAGGGATGGCAAAAAAGGGAAATGAAAAGAGGAATAACTGTTTTATTCGTTTTTTGATTTTTTCCTATCTTTTTTAATAGCTGCAGCTTGTCACTGGTAAGCTGGTATGACTGTGATATGAATTAGGATTTATGATGTGAGGTAACAAAACAAACCCAAACAAGCTTTTCTGTTTCCTGCTGCACAGGGAGGGAAAAGAAAAAAAACAGGTCACAGGCTCTGCAGTAAATGCTCTGCAAAAAACTGCAAGCTGCAAAACGTGTTCGCTGCTGCCCCAGACGGCTGTGACGTCACCCAGCCAGCCAGTGCCACTTCACACGGTGCCCCCCGCTCATCGGCGCACTTTAGTGAAAGAACAACGACAACAACAAACAAAAGTCGAGGAGGAGGAGGAGGAGTAAGAGAAGGAGGACGAGGCGGGGGGGGAAGGGACACAAATGCCAATCTGCCCCCCATCCCCACCCCCCTCGAGTCTTTACCGACAGGTGGAGGTGAAGCTAAATGACGCTGGAGGGCTGAGGAGTGTTTGCCAGCCCTCCTTTGATTTCCTGGTTTTGCCTGTTGCTCCCAGGCTGTCACTAGGCACCTCTGACACAACGCAACGCGTCTCTATTTCCACACACACCACCATACAAAACAAAACAACTCACCACAAAAAAAAAACAACAACACGAGAGATGATGTTGGAACCCTGCCACCACGACGGCACCCTGAGCCAGCGCTTGGACAGCCTTCAAGGACTAGCACAGACTACGCAGCATCTGTACCTACTGGCACACTGGCATGCCTGCTTGTTTGTCTTGTTTTGTTTTTTTCCTCATACCCCCCCACCCCCTTGTCTACCACAGCGTCTGTCTACAGCCCTAAAACAGTGCCAACTGCACAACAATGAACCCTGACACGAGAAATCACAACCGCATAGATGCCCATGCCCGTTGTGTGTGTGTGTGTGGAAGGGTGCCGATCTCTTCCTTACCTGGCACGCAGCACAGAGGAATGCCAGACTGAAGCATGTGGCAGCAGCCTTTTGCACACCAGCACACTCAGCTCACGCAGGGAGAGAGGAACCAGACATGGCGGAAGGGGGAGATTGGAGGCGAATTAAAATGTCGGCACACAGATTGGGGGTAAACGTAGCTTCCGACGGGGAGCACGCCTCAATTTCCGAGGAACGCGAGCGATCTGAGCAGCCAGCTTGGCCAACCCTGGCAATGCATTCATTTTGCAGGATGTTCTTTCTTTCTTTATTTTTTTAATATATGTTATATTACATATATATATATATATATATATATTTGTAAGGGGAAAAATATAATAATAAAATAAGGATTTTTAAAAATAAATTTATGAATTAACATTGAAACTCAGTTTACTTTTGCACAATGGTTAAAATATTCCCCTTGGGTTTGTTTTCTTCTATAGTAATCAATATCTTCTAAGTTCTGGATTTCAAAACCATTTGCAAGGTAAATTGATATTCTGTATTGTAATATTTACAATCTATGCCCACAAGCGATGATGACCACGTTTTTAATTCAGCTTTAATCGCATCGGAAATGTTGCCTTCATTCATGGTTAAGTATGAGCACAATGTTTGTCGCTCTCCACTTTTAAGGTAGGAATTGTATTTATATTGTTTTATGATAGCTCTGCAGTGATAAAGCAAAGTGTTTTATGCATGTAAGAAAACATCTCACTATTTAAAGCTAAAAACGAAAAAGGAAAGCAGAAATAAAGTGCAAGCTGATATTGTTAGTCTTCCTTTAAATTAATAGCCTATATTATTAAGGTTACAATAGACTTTGCAGAGGACGTTTGTTACAATTTTATGACATGTAACAATTTGTATGCTAGATAATTGTGTCTTTAATATTTGATATGGTATACATAGATTTAATTTTATAATTTGTATTATAATTTATTAATTAAATCTTTAAATGCCATGGCACTCTTAATCCATTCAAATTATCAAGACAAATTTTTACACCTTCATGGATTATTGAAATTATATAGTTGATTTAAAATGTACGTCAATACTAAGAGTTATGTGGAACTCATGTTATTTTAAGCAAAACAAAAAATATTAATTATAAATACATTAACCAAAGTTTTCAGTTTTTATGGATGTCTTATACTTAATCAGGTTATTTTGAAACATGCTAGAACAAAATTATGTATTATACACATTTATCTGTAATATTGCAAAACAAATAACAAATAGAAGGCAAAGATATTAAAAAAATACAATTATATATTTAAGGTAGTGTGAAAATAATGTCTTTAGTCAAAGAAGCATTCTAGGGAAATATGTTGTTGATAATGGAACAATTTGAAAAACACAGTATATGGCTTTTTTATTCATGGAGTGAAATTTAACTATCTGTGCCAAGAGGGTTAAGGTTTGGGATATTTACAATTTTAAAGTTAAAATATTTCCACAAAGATCCATAACCTCTACAGTTGCACCTCTGTCTTTATATAGACTTGATCGCAAAACTACTGGGGTTACAAAATGCAACAGACAGTTGTGCACAATGCATTGAACTGCGTTTTCTATGGGACTGAGGTCAGGTTTCTGAGCAGACTGTGAAATCCTAAGCTATTCTCCACTCTGAGCCTCCCGCTCTGTGACACTGTGTCGGTGACAGTAGGAGCTCTTACTATAAACACACGATGAGAATGGCCAAAGAGTGTTTTCCAAAATGACACAACATTGAAATTTGGCCACGGTTCCCTTATAAACCCGCATAAAATAACAGAATATGACCTCTGGTAAAATCTATTACAGACTGATGGAAATCCAAATTCCTACATAGGACAGCATTTGCATAAACCAGTATATTCAGTTTGCTTTACTCTTCAAACACCAATATCTATTATGGAAGACTAACATAAACAGTTACCAATACTTAGGATAACATCCTTAGATATGGGATTGTGTATTTTCCAAAATGAGTGTTAATCTTGCTCAGGTCACAGATATGTGAACCGTCCTTGCGGCATTTGAGCAAGATGCCACGATTCCTTCAAAACAAATGCTTCAAAAAGTTATAGAGGCCAGAGTTTGAAAGATCAAGAGAGTGTCTTTAATGTCCTTTAGCAGAATGTCTTAAGTGTAATAACAAAAAGATGATGATCAAAGTTAGAACAACCTTCTTTATTTATTTTTAGCTTATTACAAATAACAGCTTTTCCCACTGAGGACTGTAGCAGTGCGTGCACTCATCTGGAGTATATTTAAATACCAATTAAATCAAACAGGCCTTTTACATCAATGGAAAAAAGAGAGAGGGAGAGGTGGCACTGACTATATTATCTTGTGATTAATGTAAGAGAATAGGCTTTTCAATGGGGGTCGGCTTCACAGACTGTCTGGAGGAAAACACTGGCTGAACAATAGGAAGGCTGAGCAGCCCTGAGTGAATAATGCACACTACGTGACATCAGTAGGGGGAATTTCCAAACACGCCACAAAATTGTGTAATTAAACAGCACCGGCATTAATTAAATCAGGCCGAACGAGGCGGGCCACTGTTTATATAGAGCGTCAGTAAAAGATGGAGAAAAAAACAAACAAACAAGCAAACAAACAAACAAACAAAAAACGTAACATGACTGCTGCACTGCGTGTCATTTGATTGGGATTATTTTTCCTATGTTTATTTTGTAATGGAGCCATTTCTTTTGAATTGGTGATGTTCCAAGTGAAGTCCCGGAGTTCAGTAAATACCCACGTCAAGGTAATGTAAAACAGTATCTATTTTTATGGTATGTGCAAAGAACGCAGCGGGATCACACAGAACACATTCAAAGTGTCCAGCGAGGAGCTCTGGGTAGTTATGCGTTAGAGACACAGCCGAACAGCTCCAACATTACCTCCAACGCTTGACTTTTTGAGGTGGTAGTCACAGGGTATTTAGTTCAGTCTGCTTGCCTTTGTAAACCCCAACTAAATATCCTGCTGATTAACCATACAGCACAATCTGGAGACTGAAGTTAGATCTCTTTACTCTGGTGTAATAAAACGATTCTGACAGAAAATAATTGGGCCAATGGGGTTTTCTGTTGTTTTTACGTATGCGACTTCACTGTTTTTACTAAACACATACATTTGGTAAAAAATGTTACTTTTCTTTTTCCATAAAATAAATATACAATAAAAAACACATACAGCATACATTGTTTTTGGAATGTGCAGGTCTAATACCACTATACAAAATGTAAATGCCTTTAACATATCCTAGAGCAGTACTTCTGTCATTAGGACATTTACTGAGGAGGTAGCCTATATACCACGAATTGTAAGATCCAAAAAATTATCAATTTATTTTGTTGTTTTCTTGAATCCTCTATTGCATATTCTACCACAACGGTAACAAGTGTTTTATGGGCTTTCGAGTATAGTAGCTTGGTCAAAAAGTGTTCAGAGGTGTGGCAATTGCGGTAAATGTGTTCATTTGGCCAAAATACCTATTCTGAGAAAATGTGATGTATTATAAATGTTTTAGCAATTACACAATGTTACCTCCAGGACACATACCTAGAACTGAGTTCCCAAAATATTTGTGGGAAAAAAATATATATATATTTTGCAGTATAGCAATAGACCTATTTAAATAAAAAAATAAAATATATGAAAACATTGTCTTCCATCGTGTTTTTTACCTACATATTACAAGGTCATCATTCCTCTCCAGATCTCTGTGCTGCCTTCTTGCCCACCATCCTCCACTTTAGACCCTGTGTGTGTGAGGAACAACATAGCAAAGTGAGTTCTCCAACATGGTCTATACAGGAAGTTGTGCAACTGGCCTACAATAAAATAATTGAAATGAATGCGTCTGTTTGTGCCCTGCAAAGAACCAGTTATGGGGTGTGCATTTGTGTTGGGTGAGTGTTCCCATGTGCCACTTGGGAAGAGACTTAACTTTAATGACGAAATTCCAAATATGTTCACTTCACTTGACTTGCATGTAGACTGTTTTGGGAAAAAAAGCTTTGAACAAACACACGAAGCATTCCTGCGTATCAAGTGATGGAAAAGGAGGGATATCCCAACTACTAAGAGTGCCGTCAGAGCTGGAAAAAGCCTCTCCCACAGGTTCCTCAGAAGTGTAACTAACCCACTCACAACAGGATTAGTGTTTGTGAAGAGGGGGCGAGGAGGGGGGCCCTCCCACCCTCACAAATAAGCTTGCCAATCAACAGCTGCTTCACACACAATACAGTCCTTTGCAGAGACAGAAGGCAATTTATTTAGACACAAATGGAAATTCCATCGAGGGCGATTAACCCAATTAGGCAGAGAGTTAAAAGGGGGGGGTATATCCCACACTCCCACACCTCAATGACCTAACAAAATTAAGTATGGATATCATCCAGCTTCCTGACAGACATTCCCAGGCCTCACAAAAAGCCACTCTCTCACCGAGACACCGGTACGAGCAAAGTGCGGAATACTAAGGGGAAAGTCGTCTGGTTAACAAAAAAACGCTTTTCTTCAAAATCATGCACATGCTTACAAACTTTACGTGCAATGCTCCCTTGATAAGTACAAAAGCCTATGAACACACTGGGAATGTCTCTTCCAAGGAGAGCGATGCCAAAATAAACAGAATTTAAGGTGGAACAATTGTTAAAGGTCATTATGTTGCCGTGATGCATGTACTGTGTGCTGTGGGCGTGGGGCGTGTGATCGGTAGGTAGCTTTAGACGGACAAAAGGTAATTGTTATGCGAGCGTATGATCGCAGCATGCCTCTGTGCTAGCAAAGCCAGCCACTATGCCATTCCTGTACCGATGCCAATGTCTTCGTTCCTTCGTCTTGCGTAAAGTGGGAATTTTAACCCACACTTCAGTGGGTTTTCTCCCTGAGAGGCAGTAAACTCCGCCATCTTGTGCCGAGCTCAGCAGCGACTCTGGCATGCAGTCAGTCTGAACAAAGGACGCTTTCTCAATACTGGCAATGAGCGCCTGACGTCATTCACTAAACAACATGGTGCACAAGCCCACAGGAATACGCCGTTTTTCGCAGTGTCAAACAATTTAAAATTATACATTTAATTTCATGTATAAATACTCAAGCACCTATGAAAGGAGCCTGCAGAGTCTCCTCTTCCACACTCACAGAAATTCTAAAAAGAAAATAGATAAATCAGCTGACACAAAGCTATATCTGCTTTCACTACATTGTAAATACAAGAAAGCTACATAACAGGTGACCCAGACCATAAGTTGTTAGTCTGACAATCTTTGTCACTGATTCAGGTACACCATATTTGGTTGAGCTGGTCTTTTGTTGGAAGTGTAGTGAGAAGCATACTGCAGTGTGTATACATACATCATATATACAGTTCATTTCAAGTCTTGCCTGTGTCACACAAAAGTGATTCCACACCATAAAAATAGGGTGGTCTAGAGGTCTAAGAGATAGATGTGGCATTGATGCAAAGAGCTGAGATTCCAGTGTAGGTTTTGTGCATGTATGTCTGTCAAGCCATGGAGGCTGTAGCTTTATAATCTGCTTCATGAATATAGATAAGAAAAGATACAGAATGGTGGATGGCGATGTCATCCAATTTAACTGCAAGGTTGAGGTAAATACATTAATAATATCCCTCCACCCTCTGGACTCCCACAGGTCAAATACAAAGTTGAGCATTTGCAAAAATAAACTTAAAAACAGTGACAATACAGTGACATGAAAAAATCTACTGGTAATTAACAAAAATACAGAGCTTGGATATGTCTCTTTGTCTCCTCTTTGTGAGACACTAACAAAGTTCTGCAATATTACAAAAATCCTATAACTTCCAGAGTGGCACATGGGTCGAGTGCGATGAGCATGTCACGCACTTTTCATCACCGGCGTCAGTTCATCACCATTTTGCATATTCATCAGCAATATGCATATTCAGTTACAAATTACACACAGTCTGTCTCTTTTGATTTAGATTGAAAATTCCTTAATGTCCTCGATTCCAAAACAGACTTTTAGACCGGCAGTTGTAGTCGTTTTTTCAAAGTACAGATTCAATTCATTAAATAAATACAGAGGGTAATTTGTGCAATCGTAAGTACATAAATAAATAACGAAATACATAGGCCTGCATGAATGAATAAATTAAAAATGAAATAAATACATAGATGATGTATATATTTTGATGTATTTCAGTTTTATTTAATCTATGTATTTTTTTATTTTGTTCTATATGGGACTACATAGATGAATACAATGTTGGATATAAGTGAGTGAACAAAAAAAACAAATATTCACCTGGTGTACTGCGCATTATGTATTCATGCTGGTTCATATGTAAGTATTCCTCCCAATATGTACTGTAATATTAGGTCAGACTGCAGAAAGTCTGTGTGATGTGAACACACCCGTGTAAACAAGCTGACTGAGTGATGCATTAATCCATAAAAAGGGGAGAATTCAAGTGTTGGAAAACATGAGAACTAAGAAGTGGGTGAAATGAAATAGTTGAAAAGCAGACTTCAACTGCTGTCACTGTAGGATTTGACAAGTCTGTTTTGAAATTGTAAGCCATTAAAGAATATTCAATCTACATCAAAAGATAGTTTTGTGTGTAGTTTGTAACTGAATATGCAAAGTGTTGATGAATATCCAAATTGGTGATGAACTGACGCTGGTGATTAAATGTACCCAGTGATGAAGTGTGCGTGATGAAAAGACGTAGACCTGTGTAGCGCAGATGTCCACAGGTCTGCGCAGATCTGCGGTACTCCACCAATGAGGTCGGTGCAGAACTGCGGAAATCTGCGCTACATGAACACAACCATGATTTCAATTTCGATTAGTTTGTTCAATTGGTGCCACTGTTTTTTCCTTGTTACTATAAATGAATGACTTTACATTGATATTTAACAGACTGATATGTGCATATATGTGTCTTTCATCAATTATTAAGTATGGAAAGATACTGAAATTAAATAACTGAAATATAATGAAATGACGAAGTGTTTTGCGCATTGTAGGGTACGCTTACCTTATGTCACGTGTTCCCATCCGCAGTTTATTTTAGTTCAATGACGTCACGATGCGCAAACTGACAATGTAAAAAAAAGGCTAAATTCATTAATACAAGGCATTACTTAAATAGTAGCTACAGTAAACGAAAGCGCTCATATTTAAAAAAAAAATACATTTTCGAGGGCATTATTTTAAACCTAACCGTGCACCGTAAACCATCCAATGCAAAAGCTCGCGTCAAGAGTAAACAGTTAAACGATGAACCCAGAATAATGTTAATGTTGCCGTATGCAGGAATAAAACCTCATTGTTTTTAACCATTTTAAATGGTATATAGTATAAGATCAATCATTCATCAGGTAAATTAACAAGGTAATGGCGTATATCAACCGCGCTGACCACAATAAGTGTGTGCGCAACGCCTGCGAGGTCCGTGCCAAGAATTAAACTACCAGAATTAAAGTTTATATATATATATATATATAATCTGAAATCATCCGGGTTTTTTCTCTCTCTCAAATTGCAGGTAGTACCGTAGGGAGAAAGAGCAGAGTATTCATCCGGGATAAGTGGCTCTGCGTGAACGCATCTGCTAAGACATAAGTAATACCTCATTGCAGGATGGCAGGAGTGCGGTAAACACAGGGGGTCGTAGTTGTGCAGAAAGCATGGAGTACCGGCTGCCTGGTCTCACCCTAACCTGACAGAAGTGTTTTAACTCTAGTCTGCTGCTGTAGTATTAGGCTACGACCGTCTGTCTGATTGGGGCATTTACCGCATAGCTAGATGTAGTTGTGTGGAAGTGAATGCCACTCCTGCTTCTTTACCTTTTCATCCCCTTCAGCATGTGACAGCAGACTAGGCAAATCTCCTCCGCAGTCACCGCTCCCTATCAGAAAACTGTGCCTGTCAATTTTACTTTTTTTTTTTCTCAATCCTGTAATTTTGGGGGGTGCAAAATAACCCTGCCACTCTCTGTGCTAAGTGCATGGACAAGTCAAATCTATGCAAATTAAAATGCCCCGATTAAATGTCTGCCATGTGCTGAGGCCTTTATTGATTCCCAGACAACTTAAGACACCAAATGCCAGGAATTAACCCGGGGTTATTTATCTATTTATTACGCAGTGTCAAAGAGCCTGCTGAGGATGAAAAACTCAAATTTTCCATGTGACTGCTTGTGGCTGGCAGCCATTGTTCACCCCCATAGTCCATGCAAATATGCCTGCATTGTGCAAAACCACAGGATGCTCCTGTCCTGGTGTGCCACAGAGCCTGTAACAGTAACTACTTCTGGCTGAAGGTGACCGATTAAAATTCTGTGCATGGTTGAAGTAATCAGTGTAATTCACCCAGTTGGGGAAATCAGAGACCTGTCCAAGGACATCTCAGCCTATTCAATACAGTAATGTGTCAGGATTTTACCTTTTAAGACTTCACACTGCTCAGGAGTGTGTGCTCCCTATCCATTAGGCACTAAATCTCACACTTACATTGAAAAGTGTGTGTGTGGGTGGAGGGGGGCAAGTGAAGGACTCCATTGCATTTTACTTTGCTTTAAAATCATTGTGACCACCTTTCATTTAAGGAGTAGTTTCCTGCAGGGTTACAAGCATTCAGTATTATAAATCATCCTGAAAGGGGGGTCTTGAGCTCCTCATAGGCAGCCATAGGGTTATCTGCTCTTCATTCTCACAGGATTAACTAATTGAAGCATTTGCCTTACATGACTAATTAAAGCATTAGCAGCGGCCTTATGGTGTTGACAAAACCTGCCCTTAAGGACTCCACATTCCTTTACTCTGAATAATGCCAAATCCCCCACCACAACTGATATCAATGCTTAAGGACAGGACTAGTTCTGCACTTCAAAAATATCACAGGATTGTTTCATTCTAAATAAACTGAATGATGTGGCGAAAAATGTCTTCAAATAGTATTAGCACAAGCTACCATTCTTTCCTGATCTCTCTCTCCTGACCAACTGAAGCTCATTTAAAAATTGCAGGACCATAGCAGCCGACTCTGTGATGCTATACTTTCAATGCAACAAGCAGGGAAAACACTCCTAGTATGCAACACTCTCTGTAAAGTTATAGGCACATAAACCCAACCTTATAAGTGATGGGTTTCCTCGTAGACAAAATTAACAAAGAATAAATGCAAAGAGGTGAAAACGAATTATAATCTTGGGCAATGTGAGGAAAATAAATCTATGAAACCATAGATGCTTGTACGTGTATATCTGAGTAGGATGGTGGCATCAAGTGGCAAAATTCAGCACTGCAGCCTACTGGCACAATTGTTTTAATCCCACCACCAAATTTTTTTTATATATACACACATTTTAAATAATGTCACAAAAAAGCATTACATTCTACACTGAGGAACAAAACACCAGAGTACAGCAGTGAAAACAGCAGAAACCACATGTTCTGAATTTTGTGCATGTGGATGTTGAAATTAGGAACAAAAGAGACAGGAGACATTCTTGATTTTGCTGAATTTTTTTTTTTTTATTACAATCAAAAATGACATAGAAAGGCTGTTTCTCTATATAATCCAGCTGATACAATTTAAATTCAAGCCCTTCTGCCAAGGCAATACAAAATAAAAGAAAAAGGGCTAAATGAACAAAAATTCACAGTACAGTAAATCCCACTTTGGTGTATCCTAGGGATGTTATACCAGTATTCTATTAAAACAAACAATTCCAGTCCTGCAAGCAAGATTATTGCCATAATTGTACAGGTATGACAATGCATTCAAAAACTCTGCAAGACATGAGGTACATAAATGCCTTAGTTCCATCAGGCTGCAAAATAACACCGTACTCCATGTCCATAAAGTGCTTCACTATGCTATGAATATTCATTGTTTAACTGGAGAACAAGTGTATACGGTGTTAAAAATAGAATTTAATTTTGGAGAAGAGACCTCTTTAAAGGGATTTTTTTTAAAAGGATTCACTTGTATATGACCAGAAATAGCTGGATTAACATTAAATTAAAAAAAATTAAAATAAAACAAAACCCCCCAAAAATGCATAACTCTCAGCTTTCAAGTGGGTAACCTCTCAAATACTACAGTTATTTATTAGTTTGTAACCTTTGCATTGTAGAACGAATGTTACTGTACAGTTATAATCCCCATTTTACAAAATAAAGATGAAAAACAAATAAAAATAGTCGGCTGAGCAGCAATATTTATTTGTTTATTTTACATGCAGAGCATTTATCCATCAGAATACTCTGTTCAATATACTGACATTGTTACAAAAATGACTTGAGTAAATTAAGTCAAATGCTCCCCCCCACTCCCACCATCCATGTCTGCCTGATCTCAAATAGTCACTTTAGGTTTTTGGTCATCCTTCTCTTTGTCCTTCTCCTTGTCCTTGCTCTTTTTGGACTTCTTTTTCTTATGCTTGTGTTTTTGTCCCTTCATCTCAGAGTCAGACTCATTGGCCGCATGCTTCTTGTGTTTCTTGTGTTTCTTATGCTTCTTGTGCTTCTTCTTATCCTTCTTATTCTTTTTCTTTTTCTTGCTGTCCTGGCTGCCACCCGAGCTGGCACTGCTGCTGCGCGCCTGGCTGCCGGAGGGGCTCTGGCTGCGGCTGTGGCTGGCGCTGGGGCTGCTGTCGGCTCCCTTCTCCCTGACCCGCTGCTCTGCCTTGCTGTTGGGCTCCGAGACATCGCTGTCGCTCTCGCTCTCACTGTAGTCCGGGACGAAGGCCGCCTCGTCCGTCTCCCGGGCCAGGTCTGAAGAGAGACGAGTAGAACGCACCAGGGGGGTCTTGCTCTTGTTGTGATCGCGCTCCCCTCGGCCTGCCACCCTCTCGCCCTCTTTCCTAACATCTGGGGATGCTGGCCTGTGGGGCGGCTTGTGAGTGTTGTGCTCACCCCGGTCCTTCGTGCCTCTCGTGTCCGGGCGGATCAAGTCCTTAGTGGACGGACGGTCGGTCCTGTGGTCCTCCAGTGCAGCTCTCTTGGGTTCGGAAGCACTCTTGTGCTCAGAGTGAGGGCGCTTGTCCCTGGCAGGACTATGCTCTGGCCTTTTGGGCTCAGACCCTCCTTTCTTCACCGTGTCGGGGTACACATCCCGGTCTCGGCTCTTTGGAGGCTGGGCGTGGTCCTTGGAAAGGCCCGGAGAGTCTCTCCTCTTGGAGTGGTCTCGGGACTTATCGTCCTTGCGTTTGGTGCCGGAATGGTCTCTGGACGTTGCTGGGTGCTCCGGCTTTCTGTCGGAAACTACCCCGCCATCCTTGCTGGCTGGCTTCCGAGCGACGGTGTCGGATTTGTCGGAAGTCCGGTCTTTCGTAGAGGCGTTCGAGGCAGAGGAAGTGCTCTTCTCGCTGCCGTGTTCACTGCTACGCTCCGGGATCCTCTCTTTCTCCGGATGGATGGCGGGAGGCTTCCTCTTCTCTACCGCCTCTCTGTCTGAAGCACTGCGCTCTTTCTCCTTTGCCCTCTCTCGATCCCTCTCTTTCTCTTTCTCCTTGTCCTTTTCCCGCTCCTTTTCCTTTTCTTTGTCAGACACGGTTGAGGTCTTTGCAGGTTTGTGCTCAGGCTGGGGCTCAGGGATTGCAGTCTCTTTAGTGGGCTGGGGGGCCTTGTCGAGCTGTGGCGAGTCCTTATCGGCCGGCTTCACAGTGGTGGGCGGCTTCACGGCCACGTCCTTCACAGTAACAGGAGCAGCAGGGCTGGCTTGAGCAGCAGACTCCGGCTCTGCAGTGGGCGCAGACGCCTTGGCCTCCTCGTCCTCCGATTCGTAGTCCTCCTTCTCCCACTTTGAGCGGGGGACCTGGATCATGACGATCTCATCCTCCGCGGGGGTCGAGCTGTCATTGGTGTACTCCTCCAGGGTCTTCACAACCGTCTTCTTCATATCGATCTTCTCGTCCAGCTTCTTAATGGGGCTGCCACCGGTGGAACTCGTGCTGAAATGCAGACACACAAACCATTGACAAGCATTAGAAAGACTGGTCTGCCCTGGCCTTTAAATAAGACCAATGTCATAGCCCTGAACACATGTAATATTTCTGGCTGGACTAGTGTATTACAGAAAAGTCATTTGGGGCTTGTCCTACTGTCTACACAACACCTCAATTATCAATGTAAGCAGGTGCATAGAGATTTCAATTCAGAAGTGCGTTTCATTTACAATATATTGTCTGCCGAAGACATTGGTGGTACAGCACTGTTGTATTGGAGTAGGTTATTAATGCAGGGGCAGATCAAGGCACATCAGTGAGTGATTCTTCATAACAATAGATATTTGTTTATGATATATTGAACAAAGCACCGACTTACTGTTATAGGTGGACAACAATTTCAAACTAAATCGTTCTGTATATAATATATATAAGGCCTAGTAACGTTACAGGATAATTTATTATTTTGTAATAAGAAGGAAAGTTACATATTTTACTGACTTTCTCATACACATATATTCCAGTAATGCATTTTCTACAAGTATGGAAAGGTTCCGTTTAACCTCAAAATGGTCTTACTGACTATGTAAGATCCTGGCAACCCATGACTAGAGGCCGATTGGATAAGTTGAATCCACTGTATAAGCAAGAAACCTACCAAACAGAATTATTTTTTTTCTTACATACTTTAAGAAACAAATATCCTAATGACATTCCTAATCAAAGAATACAATTTAAAAAAAATTCTAATAACAGGCTACTAGACTGTCTGAACAGGCAATTAAGGAGGCAAACTTCACCTGGTGTAATCCACCAACAGGGAGGCAGTTCCATCCGCTGACTGGACTTTCCTGCGGACCTTGGTTTTCACCCTCTCGGGCTTGGCCTTCCCCGCCGGCTCGGCAGGCTCCTCCACTGGCACCACGCCCTCGCCACTCACGATCTTCTTCCCCATCTCGCGGTTGATTTTGATCTTTCTGGAGGGGGCGGGCTTCTCCTCTTTCTCCATCAGGGGCCTGATGACGGGTTTCTCTTTCTCGGGCTGCTTCTCGGGCTCAGGCTCAGGCTTAGGCCTCGGAGACTGTTTCACCACCTCTGCCACATCCGCCCGGGGGGACTTTATCGAGAGCGCGCTCTGGTCTTTTTCAGCACTCTTCTCGTCTTTCCTTTTCCGCTTCTCGGGCTTGACCTCCGGGACCTTGCTGGGGGGTTTGTCCTCAGGCTTGGTAGTCTTCTCAGTGTCTCTCTTGGGCTTCTCCTCCTTGGCAGGGGCCTTGTCGTGCTTGGTAGTCTCCTTGACATACTCTTTTTTCTGCTTCACCTCCTCTTTTACAGCTTTGGTCTCCTGATGGTGTTTGGTTGGTTTTGGGGCCGGCCTGCGGGGGGCCTTGTCATCTCGCTGGGACGTGTGCTGTTTGGAGGGCTCTGCCTTCTGAGATGATTCCTCCTTAGCCTTTTTGGCTGCAGGCTCCAAACGGGGTGATTTTTCACGGTCGGTCTCTGCTGGCTTCTCTCTGGATGATTTAGTCACTTTAACTGAAGACTCTTTTTTAACGGTGGTAGTTTCCGGCTTACGCTTCAATTTCTCACTTTTTCCTTTGGCCTTCTCCCTCCTGTCCTTGTCAGAGGAGGACTTGTAAGAAAGAGAGGAGCTGTCCATGGGCTCATCTCTGACAGGCGTGGCGTCATCTCGACTTGGGGGCATCAGAATGGACTCTTTCCCATCATCCCCAGCCTTCCTGGTGCCCTCCAGGGGCTCCGAGTGGGAAAACAGGTCCCCCTCCTCACCTTTCCTCTTCTTCCTATGTTTTTTGTGTTTCAGGCCTTTGGAATCTGCTGCCAAGTTGACAGCGGTCTCTTTCTCCTTTGACGCTTTGCGAGGCTCTTTGCTACATCCTCTGCCAGGCCCTGCGTTGGCACCAATCAGGTTGTGCGCTTCTTTAAATGCGAACTTCTCTTGGTAAGTAAGGGGCATATTGCGGCCCCTCTGCAGGGGGCCGTGACTCTGACCAGGAGGGGGGTACTCCTCTCTACGACCACGGCTGTACGGCGAGTTGTCCCTGGGCCTGGGTGGGGCGAACCGTTCTGGTGTGAAGGGCTCTCGGTTGGGTTGGGGGGCACGCACCCTGGGTATGTTGCCTGGAGGGTTGTTGTAGTTCTTAAAGTATTTGTCATACCACTCACGGTACTCCCTCTCCCACTCCCGGTATCTATCCCTCTCGAAAGGGTCTCTCTGGTCCACAGGACGGCCATACACAGCCTTGGCATCATAGGCAGGGGGCTCTCTGTATCGACCCATGTATTTTCGATCTCCTTCAGCCTGTGGGGGTGGAGCTGGCTTCTTGCTGGGGGTGTGACCCCTGTAACCCCCAGGGGATCTGGAGCGGGACCGGTACCCACCACTGGCACCCCCCCCTCCACCACTTCCCCCAACCCTGTAGGCGGGAGAGCGTGTGCGGGACCGGTGGTAGCCGTGGGAGCGTGATCTAGACCGGTAGCTGCGACTGCGGCCCCGGGCCGGGCGGCGGGAGTACACGGGTGAGCGGGAGTAGGAGCGCGAGCGCGACCGGGACCGCGAGCGTGAGCGGGTGCGGGTCATGGAGCGGGAGTAGGAGCGGGAGGAGCGAGACCGAGACCGGGATTTGGAGTAGGAGTAGGAGCTTCCACTGTAGGATGAGCCACTGTATGGAGATTTGGATCTGAGAAACAGAAAAGACATGGAGTAAGACTGAAGCCATCAATCTGTGAAATTGACACTAGGTTAAAGGTTGTAACATCTGGAGAAAACTACATGTACAAAAACTCAGGTTTAGACATCTGGGAAAATGAGAAGTATCTTACCAATAGGCAAAGATCAAGAAACAAAGTGTGAAAATTCAAACTGATATCAGGTATGTCATTGCTGTTATTTACCTGGAGTATGATCGCCTCCTTTCCTTTTGCATCTTTCTGTACTCCAGTAGCTCTTTGGCAAAGTCATTAGTAAACTCCTCAAGCTTGGACTTCTCCCTGGCAACGAATCGACAGTGGGAACTATTTATTGAAAACAGGAAGGAGATAAAACTGAACGGTTAAAACATCTCATACAAGTGCATCATTTCAACATTCATAATTTCTATACCATACTGCTGACATATGCTAAACAATTACTGGACTAAGTGTGTGACAGGTAACAGAGGAAAACATGAAAAATATTGTGTGTGGGAAGCCTTGCAAATTAAGGATAACAAAAAAATGAGAGTCTATAATTGCAATTGTACGTGCTCTCATGCTTGACAGATATCGTATTTACATGCATGTTTTACAAAATACACAAAAAGCCTTAAACAAAACTTTTTGGGAAAAAACAACTGCATTGTGCCCCAGTGAAGTGGCAGCATGGCAATCATATGGGGCTAAACCAGGGGTGCATAACCAGTCTATATAACAGAATTTGGAACTCTGGTGAAAAGGTGGAACAAGAGCCTTGTAGATGGTGTGGCCCTCCAGGAAAAATGCAGCCCTGGATTAACCGAACAGATTTCGATTTTAAGAGCAATTAATTCAAACTCACTCCTCTTTCAGTCTGCGCTGCTGCCGGTAGAACTCCTCCTTAGAGAGGAAGGGCGTGGGTGTGAGGGAGGGGATGGTGCTGGTGATTGCCGTCGGGTTTCCAGGAGGCACCCAGGTGGCAGGCACCGTCGCAGGAACTGGGGGGTACACCGGCGGGGGCACAGGGTAGCCAGCCGGAGGTGGCTGCCCGGCGTTGTACTGCATTGAGAACTGCTGTGGGGCAACTCCAGGCGGCTGAGGCATCACGTGGGGTGGCGGGGGGAAGGGAGGTGGCACATACACCTGGGCTGCCGTAGGGAGTGTTGCAGTGGCAGCCACCGGCGGAACCCGGGGAGGACGGTCGTTGTGTGGCCTGCCTCTGCCAGGAGGCCTGGAAGAACCACAGACACAGGCCGGTCAATCTCAGCAGAAACCAGGAACCTTATGTTAGCCCAAAAGCAAGGTTGAAAATGTACTTTGAACAGTGAAAGTATCACTGCACAGTTTCTAGTTTACACTGCACTACACTAATGACGAAAGATTAAAAATATACAACTATAAAAACTACAGTTACAATGCTTTTAATAGGAACTCTGTGTACAAATACAGTTTATATATGTATAGAAATACATTTAAACGCTTTCCTATAACAACGGTATAACAATAGTGTACTCACGTATCCCAGACTGGTCTACTGCCTCCAGGTCGGGGTGGGTTGGATCGCAATGGTTGTCCTGGAGGAAACACAACGCACAGTGTTAGCACAAAAACATCTACTGCTTCCCAACTCTGTGTACAGGTCCAGAACATTTTAGTCATGGTGCAAGACATGGTACTTCACCTGTTGTGGGAATGGAGTGCCCAAGGGAGTGAGGCTGGCCAATCACAGGCACGTGATATCCCTGTTAAAGACATAAGGTAGAGAAGTCAACATACATACCATATATGGTGAGGAAAATTATAATGAAAACCACTTCTTTCTTTACATATAAATTTAATTAATCCTTACTTTAGGCATGAGAGGAGGAGGAGGCAGAGACGCATCCGATGAAGCCATAAGAGATGGTGGGGCAGAGGTGACGACCACCTTCTCTAGCTCTCTGAAAAAAAGAGTTCACACTGAATAAGAAACCTGAATCCAAACAAACTGCTTTATCATTTTTTTTCCTTTTGAAGATTTTAACCGAACATTAACATATGAAAGATGTCCACTGGGGAAAAGTGACCATGGCTTTCGACTTACTTAGGCACGATCACCTCTTCCTGCTTCATGAGGGGTTGAGGGGAGGGCATGGAGGTGGAGACCTCAGCTGGGACGGCCCCACTACTGACTTGGTTGACCTGAAGAGAGGGGGTGGCAGCAGTGCTGGCAGGGGCAGAAGAGGTGGTGGCTGAAGGCTGCTGGGTTACTGGAGGTGGTATCGGGGCTGGCACCACAGGAGGAGAGGAGGCAGCTGGAACCGGTCGAGCGACATTGGCCATAAGGGGGTCCTGCTGCCTGGAGGCAGGTGGGCGGAGCGGCAGCTGAACCGGGCGCTGCACCACCGGCCTTGGCTGGGTTGGCATGATCGGAGTAGCCACCTGGGCTTGACCCTTACGCAGCCGCTTGGTGTAGCCAGTCTCGTTCTTGAAGTTATTGACAGCCTGAAAGGAGAGCAAATGTTCAATTTCCTGATTCAGCAATTTAAAAAAATGGGTGCATGGTACTAAATGAGAAACCCAAAGTGATACTAAATTAATAAAACCTAAGCTTTAGGATTTGATTTAACTACAACAGACTTTAAAGAGCATTTTTAATAATAAAAACAAGTAACAATGAAAATGGCTTCCTCCTGTTAAAGGAATTGTATGTGTAAACTATTTTAAATACCCTGCTATAATTCTGACCCAAGAAGAGTCATACCTGGCGAAGGAACTTGTTTGCAATCAGGGCATCGGGGGAAACATCAGACTGATGGCAGGTAGGACACACGTGCTCGTCTGACTCCAGGAGAAATGTCCTAATACCTGTACAGGAAAAGTTTCCAGTATTACAAAAAGAAAGGCTATATAATATTAACTTATACATTTACTGGACTTGAAAATGCAGCTAAAGCACTCCTGTTGCAGATGATGATTAGGCATAAATACAAATTCACATGCAAAAATATTTTCTTCAGTTCAGGGAATCACAGATAATAGAAATCCTGAAAGAAACTGTTTTTGGATTACCATACTACTACTCTTCCAACTGCACTTACAATCATCACAGTAACTGTTCCCGCAGCAGGGGATGACCACGGCGTCCGTCATCAGGTCCTTACAGAGCAGACAGAGCAGCTCGTCTGGCACCGGGTCCTCCTCTTCAGATGACGAAGACTGCTCCTGCGGGAGGAATGGGGGCTTCTCCTTCTTCCCAATTGCATACGCCTCCCTGAGAAGACCACAAAACAAGGATAACCAATACACATGAGTTATTTTGGATTAAGTTACAACAGCCTGAATTTTGTCCTTTTAACTAATTAACCAAGTATTATGATGCTGGAAAGCTGCGAAATTGGAAATCCTAAACGTTTCATCTTCCACAACAAAAAACGTCTGTGCATGGCATAATTCAGTAGTGAGTCATTATAAAAGCTTAGTTTCCTCCAGTGCAACTTATGTCTAAAATTGTAACAAAATGTTAGAGACAGCTTAAAAAGACTTGGGTCAAATGATCTCTTGTAATGCACTTACGCATCAATGGTTGGAATGGCATATTTGCCTGTGTTGGTAAGCATGGCTCCTTTCATGCTGGGGTCGTCTACCTCCACCATGAAGCTGCGGGGAATGCCCGTGCTCTTCTTTATCCTTGGGGGTGCTTCGAAGCTTTTGTCCTGGAAACGCATCAAGAAGTTTGAGCGAGAGAGAAAATGGACACATTGATTACCTGGACCCTGAAGTCTTTTGATCGAGGTACTGAATACGAATAACGACCTGGACTAGACAACAAACAAGACTGTACTATGACCCCATCCCCCATATCACGGATTGTATCCACAAGACTGATACGTTCCCTAAACCGTTTAACCGGAAAACCGAGTAGCAGCCTGGGCAGAGATCAAGATAAATATATAGTGTTAGCAAGGGTACATTCCCAGGCTGGGTTTTTCATTACTTCGGAGAGCCGGTCAGAAGCCTCCTTCGTTTTGTTTTGCCCATGCGGCTGGACAAGCCTGACCAGTTTGTCCACCACTTTTACCCTGATCCCCCGAACAAGAAAAGCTCACAGCGCCACAAATCCAATACGTATGCTGACCCATTATTTAGCAAGAGATTCACAAATGCACAGTAAACAATTTCTACCTACCCCATTGGTTGGGCAGTTTTTAATGTAGTGTCCGTTCTTTCCACAGCGGAAGCACGTGTAGTTGGGTGGGGGAGGTCCTACGAGTTTCTTCATGTAACTGCTCAAAAACACAAAGTTTACAATAAGTCGACTACTTTGGCACAATTAAAATACTTTATTAAAAAAAAAAAAAATGTAAAGCTTTGAAATACTTACTGGATGGGATCGTATTCATGGTTAGACTGTGACATCATTGCTCTAATTTTATCTTCCTCTGATGCGTTTGCTTCAGCCAGATTGGCGGTCTGTGCAACAGGCAATAATTGTTTTGATATACAAATTAGGATTAGACTCTAAACAGATTCCACACAGCCAGAGACGAGTGCACGAGTGCATCCTGTAAAGAGCAGTGGACAGCCTGCATGTGTGTCCAATCTAAACAGATGGGTCAGTGCTGTGTGCTGGAATGGATATGAACTGGGGAGTCCCTTAAGCCATCAACTATGCATGCCTTGCAATGTGGTTTGGATTGGCACCAATGCCACCTGTGTGTTGAGTGGTTCCTGCTAAGAATCCATTAGGCCCTGTTCATACCTGATTGAACATAACAGTGTTGGGTATGCCATCTGAACTATCATTACAGATTTCTCTTCATTTCAAGCTTGAATCAAAGTACATTTATGGCTTCTACTGAACAGCAAACAACTAATATAAAATCAATTACCATTACCAACTTAGATCACTGTGAAGGTATCTATATCAAATAATAGTTTAAAAAGTTTTAGAAAATGGTTACAATTATTTTCAAGGTGAAAGTGGTTTCTTTCACCACAATTTTACATATATTTCCCTGTTGGCTTACTTAAAATATAAGGTAACAAGACAGGGATTGCTGAGCAGGTCAGAGAATTTTAGATTCATAAACAGGAAGTCATACAAACAGCTCTCATTCATCAGGGGCATTTTATAATGGAACAGGTTAACCCATTCGTTTTTTTAATGGTTAAAATGATACAAAGTGGGGTTTCAGATCAATTGCAGGAAGAAAAAAAAACGTAACTAAATTACATTAAGAACGGTGAGGACTGAGAAAAAAATGCATTTCACTAAAAATAGTTCAGTGAATGTAGGATCGGGATAATATCAACCGTTTTCTTAACAATTCAATAAACACTTTCAAAACACAAGCATTAGATGGTTATGCCCAGGGCCTAAAAGATGTGCAAAATGTTTCCAAACATGACCTACAACTGACATGCAGTCAATTAACACTTTTCTGGAACCAGAACCCAGTTAACCACTCATTCATAAACCAGGCAAACTGTTCAAACAGTTTATTAAGATAGACCTACAGACAACTTTGCTTTGATTACAAACTGTGATTAAAGCTAAAAACAGCTGTTAAAGTTAACACTGATAACAGCAATGTATTCATGGAGGTTTGTTTGAACAGACAATTCTTTAATACAATTTCCATTACAGCTACCAGTTACCTGCTGATCAATAGACCTGTTTTTTTGTTTAAGAGCTAACATCCCATTTTAGCAAGGACGTTAATGTACTATTTCTTATGAAGTCTTTCCAGTTGGTCCCTGATCAAACAAACCCTTGGCACACATTCAAAGACTTCTATTCAAGTACCATACAATGTACAAGTTTACATGGCAGAAAAAACAAAACAGATGCATAGAAGAGTCCTTAAATAAAAAATAAATAAAAAAAATGAACAAAAATTGTCATCACCAAAAACAAAAAGGGTCCACGGGTATGCGGCAGTGGTTCTTCATTCGTAAAAGTGTTGTGAAACAAAATAAAAATAATTAAAAGCGAACTGTCGAGTTACGGAAAACGAATGCACGGCTCTTCATGGAGCTGGTAACGATTTTCTTGAGGGTGTCTTGACAGGTGCGACCACACTGTATAATATCAGGCAACAGGCTCTTAAGGTACTCCCCCGACATCCCCACATCAGGACCCAACTAACTCTTTACAGGATGACATGCACACGGGCAGCTCACAAGCAAGCTGCTGACACATTTAATCCAACACCATTTACAAGGACTCTTATATGAGGAACTACACAGGATACTGATTAGCAAAAAGCTAACGCCAACAACAACAAAAAAATAATTAAGGGCAGCAGATTGGAAAGTAAGGGAATAAGAATATTTAAAAAGCAATTCATAATGAATGCCTACAATTCAGAGCCACTAAGGATGAATACAACCCTACTGAATTGTATGTTTTTCAGTTTGGCAGGACATGC
The DNA here is from genome assembly GCF_036373705.1 of Amia ocellicauda. Classification (NCBI taxonomy): domain Eukaryota; kingdom Metazoa; phylum Chordata; class Actinopteri; order Amiiformes; family Amiidae; genus Amia; species Amia ocellicauda. The sequence goes on along the minus strand of NC_089866.1, from coordinate 12,157,938 downwards.
GTTCACTCACATATCCATCTGTATGTCAGTGAAGTGCACAGATCCTCACACTTGCTCACAGTGCTCTGGAGGTGCAGCCATTCAGATTAGTGGAATTTAAACATCAAGCACCTCCCAAACGTACCACTACATAAACTTCTTTCCTTTCACAGACTACAGCGGCACGTCTCTGGTCATACTCATCTCATTGCTAGTCAGTACCCTTTTCAATATCACTATAGACATTACTTCAAAATGTTGAATACTTCATTAAGGAATGGCCTGAACATCTATTCTGCCATGTGTGAAACATTACCCAGTTTTTCTCAAGGTATTTTTTTTTTGTCTCCTCTTAAGAGACATCTCAATAAGGTACAGTGGCTTAAATTAAGGACTGCATTTCAAAGGCAGAGCAGCAGTCAAAGCACATCCAGTCTCCAATGATTTTAATTCATTTGGTGTACAGATCGAAGGTATTTGAGACTTATGCGATTGTAAATGTCCCCTAGTTCAAAAGAAAAGCTTGTCAAGGAAGTGTCAATTTGACCTCATTACATGGCAGAATACAGGTCAATACACCATGTGGGTAGGACTGTTGTATAGTTCACTTCTAATCAGAGCTGCCCAACCCTGGTAATGCAGAGCTGTAATAAAACTAACTGAGTCTAGGAGAGCACTGGAATTCTTCACAATGCCTATTCTATCCCGGTAAAGGAAGTCCAATTGTGATTCAATATATTTTTAAGTAAAGTCAGCTCTTGAGAACCTCTGCTGGACAAGCCTGATACAATTAATGACTGACAAATCTTTGAAATGACAAATTACCAGGAACAATTTCTGTGGATTGAAAATTGGATTTTTAGAAACACCACAATCAACATTCAAACATGTGCTACGTTAATCAAGAATAACAAACAAAATAAAAACAAAAAAAGATCATATACCTTGGAAAGCTGGGCCAGTGTAATAGAAGTTGCAGAATCATCAATCTGTTTGTGGAAAATTAAAAAGACATTCAGGTTTAATGCTATGATAAGAATTTAAAAACCCTGTGTAGTAGTAATCCTTAAAGACTTCATGTATAACACTACTGCATTAATAAACCAAGGCATATCATCAACATCTAAGTTTGAAAAAAACACTCATATTTAGGTATAATGACCACAAAGATGTTATAGGTTAGTGGGGAGAACATATTGTAAATGCAGGTTTTGAAAGGAAAAATAATAATTGGACAAATCTATATAAATCAATCTAGAGATTTATTTCAACTTCCAAGTAATATTTCTATTACTAGGTCTTCATCTAATCAAATAACCATCACAGGAAATATCCTTAAGAGGAAATACAACAGTACAGCTTAATAGCTTCTTGAACTTAGAACAGAAATTAAGATATAAATGAACAGCTGCAGAACAGGGATTTACACTATTCGGGATTCTTCTCAGCATTTTACTGCTCAATTCAGAAAACGAGAAACCATGCTCACTGTTTTCATTTATATATAAAAAAATAAATAAAAAAAAATTGAAGACATGGCAATATAGATTTTTTTTTCCAAGACTATAGTCTATATAAAGTGCTTTTAAAAGATGTTCAAGCTAAAAGGTATTGTTTTATTAGTTTTAGGTATGAACTTCAAAAATGCATTTAGGTTTTAACAAATCTCATTAAATACTTCCCCACTACATATATAATTATTAATGATTTCCAAGATTTTCCAATAATTAACAATTGCCCACAAGACATGTTCCTCCTGTTGCAGGTAAAAAAAAAAGTTTAATTTACTCTCAAGGCCACATCAATATATTAGCATTAATATATTAGCAATAATTGGCATTAGATGCAACATTGTATTCTTTTTTTTATAATTGAAAACTACTGTGTATATACATACATACATATACATATATATATATATATATATATATATAATTATAAAAAAAAAAATATCACTACAAGATCAATTACTTCTAATTAAGTCTTCTCAATGTCAACATTTCAACACAAGGAGGTGCATTGTAATTTCCACCGATGTTGTAGTGCTGGCTGAGCTTGGAAAGAATGCATAAACTGTTCAAAACCTTGAAGCATAACATTCCAAATTCTGAAAATTGTTCAGATTTAAACTTTTTGAAATGCAACTTATCAGAAGCCAGTTGAGACTCTTGTGATGAACCATGCTTTAAAAAACTAATAGAAACTGTAAAATATTATTTTTAACTATATATAATGCATAAATTACTGTGGTTTAAAATAAATAGGAATTCCCAGGTTTACTGCTCCCTGTGGGAACTAAATGATTAAGAAAAATTGAAAAATATATACTACAAATAAACAATCATGAATCTGCTGTGGTTTCAGAGTATCCTGTACAGTCATACAACTCTCACAGCTACTTGTCGCAATCTATTATCCAACAAAGGATAATGCGACCTTGAGAAACACATTAAGGACGCAGGACAGAGCAACACTGCTGCCGATTCCATCTTCAGATTCAGATGAATGCATTACTGCTCATACTCACCAGGCAGGTGACCTGAGAGAGAGACCGCATGCTTTCTATCTGACTTGTGTCATGAAAGTGAACACACAAGGCCATGTAAGAGGTGCTCAAAATGGACAGATATATTTTATTGACAAAGGATGTGTTCTGCATCATACAGGGTATTAAAGAGTTAGTCTGATGGTATAGTGTAAACAGTACACATCTGAATTACTCAGATACTTTACTAGAAAAGGACTAAAATCTTGCAGTCTGTAAAGTGTCAGTGTGCCCGGGGCTGCAGTGTGTCATATCCACTTCCAATATTGAAGAATAGTTACCCATGTATCAGTGATGAAATTAACCATTTTAAATGTGAAAGTACATTTTTCGTGTTGGTTTTACTAAATGCTCTACAGTCATAAAAATGTAACTATGTATTATTCTGATGATTTATAAACCACCCTTTATTTTAAACATCTGGTAAAAAAGGGGGGGAAGCTAAGGCTCAAACAATCAGGCATTACACATTTTTTTCAATTAACCAACAACAAAGCATTCCAGAACCAAATCTTTCAAACCCCTTTCACCTGCAAACAAAATTGTCCCCCTCATAGTAACACCTGTAAGGCTGTCACTGCACTGTAATCTTTGAGTTACAAAGAGGGAGATATAGTTAATATAGATAGTTAACTTACAATGCTGGAATTAGTCTAACTTATAAAGACCAATTTAATGTATTAGACCAATTAGTTTGCTTTTATAAAAGCACTGTGCTTTTCCATATAAGGGATTTGTTTGGATTTTGGTATTCTTAATATGAACATTCATAGACTGATTCATTCCCCACACATGAGGAATTGCCCCCTATTCAGAGGGGTCTGCTTAGTTGTTAGAGCCTTTGCCAATACGGATTACCCATTTTGCATTAAAAAAAAAAAAAAAAATACAGTACACAATTTTAATCCTTCTCATTTTAAAGACTTGTGCCTTATAATAGAGAGGTCCTTTAACAAGGACAATAGTCAGAAACCAAAGCTGTGTGATACAATGTCAAATGAAAGATATGACGCTTAAAACATTTTTATTAAAAACCAAAAGGAAAGAAATTAACACACAACAGCTTTTACACAGATTAAAAGACAGACAAGCTTTGAACATGCCGTCATGTTCACTTCATTGCCAACATGATCAAAATGATCATACATTCATCTGTACAACAGTTTTAAGGGGAAAACCTCACCCGGTTTTTCAATATGAAATACAGTGCATTATCTTGCACAAATACCAATTTACACAAGAGTAACAAATGTGCATTTTTTTGGTAAACCTTTCCACAAAATACATTGTTACAATGTACTACCACATGAAGTTGACCACTTCACAGCAAAGGGTGTTTAAAAATGTTATATACTGAATATATAAATATATATATTCCAAGAAAGCACATACGTGTGTGCTTAAGTTACTAAACTATACTTAATGAAAAGAAAAGATTGTGAGTGTTTGTTTTACATACTGCTTTTGAAGATCCACTTGAAGGTTCGGTACGATCACTGGAAAGCAAATTAAAAAGAAAAAAAAAAAAACATTAACTTCAGCTGCTTTCTACCAGAGACTACTACAGTATTACTAACAGTTTAAAAATGTACTAAAAGTGCATTTTGAAGATCTGATGAATGTTTCTTGAAGACTGATTTCAATCCTGGGGCAAAAGCAGAACAGGACTATTTGTGAAGGACTTATAGAAGATTGGAAGTATACAGAGTATTATTTCATTTTTAAGCCATTCAATTTAGACAAAGGTATTAGGAAACAAAACAAAAAAATAATCAGTGATCCTGTTCAACTAGTCTCACAGTAATACCCAGCTTAACCTAAGATCACCTCCACAAGATTCAGTAAATCAGTCTGAACTTAGACCTTTAATACATTTTCCACTTGTTTTGATAAATGTAATCCTTTTATCTTAGACTGTTTATCCCTTGCATATTCATAAATAAAAACACTAAAATGTACATACACCAAGCTATGCAGTAAAAACTTTGTTTTTCTTGTGAAAAAGATGTCCTGGGTAAAGGGGTCTAAGAAATAAGGAAACTTGGTAAGCTTTAATAAGAGGAATGTCTGACATGAATGCAACAGAAGATCATACAACCTTAAAAAGAGAATTATACTTACATGACATAGGTTTTGCTAGTAGTTTTGACTCCTCCAATGGGAATTCGTCTGATAATGACCGACGAATTTTTGGGAATAAGGGCGCCATCATCAGTGTACTCTGATAAAAGAAATTAAAGGATATGGTTAGTATTCTTTATGGTGCAGATGCATTCAGCATAGATTTACTAAGAAATGTGTGTGACAATGATAATCTTTGATTTGAGAGTGGTTTAATCAAATCACAAATAGTAGTTTAGGAGGGCCTATATTGTGTGGCTGTAGTAAATCTAAATGTACAAAATAGATACATGGCAGCAAATTTAGAAATTGAGTATTTTGTTTCACAGATTGCATTTGGATTTAAGTACCACACGTCTCAAAATATACTTTTAGTTGCAAATGTTTTCACTCAAACATTAACGGGGCAAGTTTTAAACCTAAAGCATGCAATGGGAACAGACCCTTCAGCGAATTAGACTTGACTAAAAACAATGCAACAAATGTGCCAACACTGCGTAACATTGTGACACTGTTCTTATATAGTTAATGTGCCATTTCAAATGTGAATAAGTAGATCATTCAACTTATGCTCAATATAGTGTTGATTGCACATTACAGCACGGAAGCGATTGTCAAATCCTGACTGGTTTCTTTAGGAAACATGCAATAAGAATTAAGGTTATTGGACGAGACTGGACAAACAAAATGGATGCCCAGTACAGACCAGGTGAAAATGACCAAGGCGGTCAGTGACTGAAGCACACACCCTGTCCAGCAAATGCAAAAATGATCGAGTATACATAAACAAATGTGTAATTCACCAAGCAAGCCGCCTTTCATTTTCACAGGCACATTAAGATAAATCACATGATCACTATATGGACGGATGCCTAGCTGCACAGCCATCAGCCCTAAAACACACCAATTTAAAAACGCTGAAAATAACATCGAATACAAGCAATCGAAAAAATACAAGAAAGTCCTACATTTTAGAAACAAACGTAACTACTCTGGCTACTAATACAGGGGTTCACTGCGCAAGTGCAAGACATCATGAAAACCGTGAGGCAGTGTGTGGTGGGGGTACTTTCAATATTGAACGAAGTGAGCCCTTGATACAGTATGTTTCAGTGCGGTGTGTGAATGAACATGGCTGTCTGGGTCACGTTACTGCCATTGATTTCTACACGTGCTGCCTACGGATAACACAGCCAATCGACACGGTCTCGTACTTTAAGATGCGTGTTCCCGACTGATCATTCATTACGACCATTTCAACGAGCGATCAGAAAATACGTGCCCAAACCCACATTACCCTGCAAGTTACATTTGTAAGCAACAATGTTTCGCAGTGCAGGTCTCGCAAAGCAGCACAGACATTCAAAGACCGGATCCATTACAAGATAATACAGTCTTACCTTCTTTAGTCTGAGCATTGGTGATCTGCAGGTCGCAGTCCGCCGCCTTGAGCTTTTCGCGACCCATGATCTGGCGCTTTAAATCGCTCAGCGTGATGTGCAGGCCATCAAACGTGACCGTGTCATAGTTCAGTTTGGAAGAGAATTTATAATGCACACAGGACATATTGAAATCAGGTTACACTATACGAGTCAGATAATTCAACAATCAGGCAAATGTACAATCAAGGATATGTGTTTTGATAGGCATCCTCTCTGTTAGCTAGCTAGGTATTGCATTGTTAAATGAAGGCTTAGTCTGACATCTAATGCCACAAAACCTAGCACAAAAAAATCAACTGAAATCAGAACGTTAGCAACACTACGTTAGAATAGGAACTTTAACCTGATTGTACAACAACAACCATAAGAAATAGCTCAAAGTACTTATAATACGGCATTATTCAAAGTCCACCATAGTTTAGAAGACCCCGTGTGCTTCCCGATCCTCAAAAGACAAAACGTCCAACCGTATTTTCTTTAGCGACGGATTCGCTTTAAAAAAATACCAAAAAATATTAAACCGTACGGCCAGTGTCCCGGCCTGCGTTGTGCTAGGCCTCGCCGTGTCGTGCTTTTTTCAATGTCCGGGCTGAGAGATCATCAACAACGCAAGTCTCTTCTTCTCCGAATTGATCCAGGAGGAAGTCCAGTCAGTGGCGAAAAGCAATGAACACTTGATCCAGGATAAATAACCGAACGAGGTCCTTTTGCCCGACAACGATCCCTCGAGTCCAACTCGGAAAAATAATGAAAACAATAGGGGGGGGAGAAAAACAAAGAGAGTGGGGCCTAAAATGGCCTCCCTCCTCTCCGCCAAAACAAAGACAGCTACCCAGAGTACCGACTCTGTGTGGCAATACAAACTCTACCTTAACCTCCGAAATGCCACCAAACCAAACGAACACCTATCACTACAAACAAATCCTCTTTCTCGTAGTTCACATCTGCCGTCCGTCTCTGTGCGAAGAAACGTCTTCCAGCTTTCCGCTCCTCTCTGTACCACTATGGCGGCGCCTCCGGCCACTCAGGGGTTTCCAGGAGTAAACGCAGGGGGCACGTACCGCGACGTTATGAACTGTCGTGCGTCGCGACGTGTTGGCTAGGTCACATGTTAGTAGCCTGTGAATAGACAAATAAACTATCTAGGAAACATTTGAACATTTAGTTAGTTGTAGTTAGCTTTAGATATAAAAATAATAATATAAAAAGTAGCATTAGCATTGCATTGTTACCATACCAGGAAGGCTCCCCTGCAGCTGCACTCTGCAACCTTTAAACTAATAGACCCCTATGCACACTGACAGATGATGACGAGAACTTGGGTACAACTAGGCATCATTTAATGCTTAGTTACATTTGAGTTGGTTTTACCGTTAACCGTTTTGCTTAACATATTTTGTATTGTGTTGCCGGTCACTAAGCCACTCCACATTGTGTAACTCTTGCACACTGTAAATGTAGCGTGATGTATTTTGTAATGTGCATCCCCTTGAATTGAGAAGGCAGTTCAGTGAATAAGCTTAGTTTAGCATCATCTAAGACTACAACATGTCAAATAAATAAATAACGAGGATTATCTAGTATTTGGCACCTCAGGACTAGACTAAATCGGATTAAACTGTACCAGGGTTACAACTGGGATTTCTTTGTTTGCCTAGTTTCTGCTTTTTGGTTTTATTTTATTCACTTTCATTTATGGCATGGTTTCTTTTGTGTTCAATGCTATTTCACGAGATGAACTCCTCAGTCTAGCAAACCTTTTAGTTGATAATCGGATAATTGGGAACAGTTTCTGCTCTGGTATAAAAGTATTTTAGTTTGTTGCAGGATGGCCATCCTGGAGTGATTGTGTCTGATGTAGTGCAGGGGTGCAGTTGTACAGAAAATAAAGAGATATACTATACTTTTACTGGTAGTTTTATGGAGAAAAATTGTATTTTAAAGAGAGCCTTTAGTTTTGTGTGTGCTAGTAGTTTTAGGTTTCTGCTCTTTCCTGCACTGCATGTGTAACTGTGAGTATAAGATTATTTTAAGTCTTTTTCTAATAACGGCTATCTTGGTACATTTCTATAAGGCCCTTTTTTAAAATTGTTTTAATATAAAGTGCTCTGAAATCCTTGCATGCTCCCATACATGATTGCATTATATTTAGCCCTGGGTGCAGTTGTGTGGGGGTGTGCTGTAGATGTGCTCTCTGTGCAGGTGAGCAGCAGTGTGGATGGGGTCAGAGTGAACTGTTCCCCTGCCCTGCACCAGACCATCACAGAGAAGGACTGCTCTCTCAGCTGGACGCTGCACCTGCACTGCAATGTGAGTCCCCAAGCGTCGTCCTCTCCCGTCTGAAATCAGTTCAGCAACCTCCAATAGAGTGCGGTGATGGATACAAGACTCCCACTGCACAGCGCTTTGATCAATCTGAGGCTGTTCAGCCTGCAAGCCCTGGTGCAAAGTGTATTAAAGAACCAGAAAAACAAATCAATTGCACTATTTGAACCAAGGCCTTATTTGTAAAAACACCAAGAGCAAGGAAGTCAGCAACTGAGTATTCACTTCCACCCCCTTTCTTTCAGTTTCATAGTTTCCAGTAAAGTTTTTCAGTTTTATCTCTTCTGCCCAATGGTGGTTTAAAATTTTTTAATAATAAAAAATATATCTACTTATATTTAAAGCCTACATTTTGATAGTTAGGATAGGAAATCCTTTGAAAGTACACATCTGTACACCCATGAGTACACCCCTCAGACAAATTGACGCTGGGTCAGACTTCATGACACTTTTACACCTGCTCTCCTCAGATTTTGAATCTTCAACAGCCTGCTTGGAGATCAATGTGCTGCTCAGACACGCAGCTTGTGAACAAGCAAGGCAGGCAACTGCCTGGGGCCCCAGGCCGTTAGGGGCCCCCCGAGGTTATTTATAACGCTGGTTGGAGGGGCCCCTTGGGAATTTTTGCCTAGGGCCCCAACAGACTCTAGAATCACCACTGGTGCTGCTGATGGTGGCATGAAGGTGTACGAGGCAAGGGTGGAGACCAGGAGCCCCGAGCACATGCTACTGCGGCTGTCGGAGTAGTGTTAAGAATCCATAGTTGGGGAACCTTTAACTTCCAACTTTGATCAACCTTAAAACCTGTTTGAGGAAAAACGTTCTTATATTGTGCATTGATCCTTTTCCATCACTTAGGATGCTGACAGACTTCCTCCTGATGTTATATACTGCAGCAGGTGTTGTGTGCTCTGTCTGCCACCAGGTGGAGCTGCAGTTCCAGCTCAACAGGATGCCCCTGTGTGAGATGCATTTTGCCCTGGACTCCTTGCAGGACTGCACCCTGCTCTTCCCAGAACCCCCTGCTGTTGGAGTCCCCCTGCCTCTCAACAGGTACAGCACTCCAAGGCTGGGGTTGCCTAGTTGAATGATCAGTTGACAGGACAGTTTAGTCTTTGTAATTGAGTTGTAAGGATTGCTTGTATCGGTTTGTGCAAAGCAAAGTAAAACTGCTAAACCAAATCATAAAAGAAAGTGGATAATTTCCTCTTAAAATACATTTATTAATGTATTTATTTGTATCCTTATCAGTCACAAAACTGTGAGATTCAAATAGTCCCTATCAACAGGTTTAATATCTAGGGCCCTGAGATTGAAGTGTGCTGCAATCTTAGACTGCTCTTCATTCCTCCCTCTGCATGGTGGTCATGATCGTAAATGGGTTGGGCTGGGGGGCACGCACCCTGGGTAGGTTGCCTGGAGGGTTGTTGTAGTTCGTAAAGTATTTGTCATACCACTCGCGGTACTTGAGAGTTAGTGAGGACGAAGGATTTTGCAATACACCAATGGTCCCTGATCAAACAAACCCTTGGCACACATTCAAAGTACCATACAATGTACAAGTTTACATGGCAGAAAAAACAAAACAGACACACACAGACCACACTGTATAATATCAGGCAACAGGCTCTTAAGGTACTCCCCCGACATCCCCACATCAGGACCCAACTAACTCTTTACAGGATGACATGCACACGGGCAGCTCACAAGCAAGCTGCTGACACATTTAATCCACCATTATAAGGACTTTCTTATATGAGGAATGACACAGGATACCGATGAACAAAATGATAACACTGACACAAATAAAAAAACTAAAAAGAAATAAATGCTAACCCCCCAAATGTAAGGTTGCAGATCTTGAACCTCAACTGGACAAGCCTGATACAATGAATAATTTCCAATCTTTGAAATTACAAACTACCAGGAACACTTTCTGTGGATTGAAAATAGATTTTTAGAAACGTCACAGTAAACATTAAAATATGTGCTCAAGAATAACAAACAAAATAAAAACAAAAAGATCGTATACCTTGGAAAGCTGGGCCAGTGTAATAGAAGTTGTAGAATCGTCATAATCCTTAAAGACTTTAACACTATTGCATTATTAAACCAAGGTGTGTTATCAACATCTTCTGTAAGAATAAAAAAACAATTTCACATGTAGGTACAATCACCACAAAGATGTTCTTGCTTAGAGAGGAGAGCAGTTTGAAAAAGCAGGATTTGAAAGGAGAAAAAAAATTGACCAAAATCTAAATCTCAATCTAGAGGTTTATTTCAGCTTTCAAGAACAAAGTAATATTTTGATTACTAGGTCTTCATCTAATCAAATAACCATCACAAGATATCCTTAAGAGGAATGCATACAACAGTATTGGCATTTAATGGTTTATTAGACTTAAAGCAGAAATGAATAAGATATAAATGAACAGCTGCAGAACAGGGTTTCACACACTTATTCAGGATAACTTTCTTAACACGTTACTGCTCACATCACAAATAAAGGTATTTGGAATACAAACAAAAGCTGCTCAAATCAGACATTACCTGTGGGAAGATATGGCAGTATAGACAAACTTTTAAAGCTAAAGTTATAATTAGGGGGCCAAGCAACAAAGTGGCTGGATCACCTTTTGTAATTGTTCGTATTATTATTATTATTATTATTATTATTATTATTATTATTATTATTACACCATATATTTCAAATGGCCATAAAATGAAAACTACTGGACAGAAACTCACCACACTTGGTATGCTGGTAGATACATATATGACGTTGTTCCTCAAGGAATGTGGTCATATGTCATATGGTGTGGTGCCAATATTGGATTAAGTGACAATTATAAGACAATAATCTAACCTCTTCTCCTTCCAAACCGCTAATGGGACAGATGTGAAACTTGGTGCATGACACTTCATGTATTGACCTATATTCAGATTTGTAAATGTAAATTCATAAAAAGATTGATAAAACCACATATATTTTTATAATCTTTATGTAATCCAATTACATCCTACCAGACTGAATGTACAGCTACTCCTGAGACAGAACACATGCTCTATCAATCACAGACAATGCCACTACTTGCAGGGGACTTCCAGTACAGACCACATACGCTGAAACTCAACCATCATGCCACACATGCAGGGAGATTCCATCACAGGAACTCAGACACATGAAGGTGTTGACATACAAGACACGAGAATATTTCTTAGTTTTGTATTTCATGCCTTTACCCACTGCACCACTGGGGAGCTATACATTCATGTGGAGCTGAAAAAGAGAGGGAACGGTACTACCAATACAAATTTAACTAATAGTAATCTTTACACATATTGAAATAGTTAACAATTGTATATTGTCTATGTATTCATTGTAAGAATACAAAACACTTTAGTTAATGTATATTGCAGTGTACAAAAATATCTTGTAATATATATGAATAACATATCACACTCATAATATACATAGTGACTCATATTACAAATGATGATGTTATGTTCTAATCATTCCATTCTCACAGGCATAGGATAGTTTGGTGACACATTGATAAAGCTGGATATGGCACAGATGTTAAGGTCATTGCACCATAATATAGGAGACCTAGGTTTGAGTCCTGCCATGGCCAGATCTGAAAAGTATGTGAAATATCCCTACAAATATGTTTGGCAGCTTATAACGTTATTAGTTTCAATATTCATGTACTAGAATTATCAGATTGTAGCAGTTCTGAAGGCACAATTTGAGGGCTGGGCCATTTAGTGTTGTGGTTAGATCACTGTACTGTGGTGTGTAACACCTGGGTTTGAGTCTCATCATGGCTGAAACCCTAAAGTATCTTAAGAATGCCATATGCTTACCCCCCTACATTGCTGCTTGCAACTATATTTACTACTATTATTTCTAACTTAGTTAAGAGGTATGAACCTCAGATTTGAAACAATCTCTTGAACAAATCTAAATAGTGCCCCGCTAACAAACACACACCAGCCTCAAACCAAAAACATCAACCTATATATATATATATATATATATAAAATAAAGATATCCAAGATTTTCCAATAAGTAAACCAAATATTTTCTTCTTGTTTAAGGGAAATGGTGTATTTACAGGCCACACCAATATGCACAGAGATCATTAGCATTCGACATCAGTTCTGTGACCACTCAGATGTGCGTCCTTTTTTTTTTGAAATCTTGAGGTTTGTTTTATCTTTCCCTTCGCTGAGTTTTTACCTGTCCCCCCTCCCCCCAGTATATCCCCAAACAGGTGCTCCTCGCTCTGTGACGTCACCCAGAATGGAGATTTGTGTGAACTCGACCTCTCCCCGATTCCAAGATGGCGTTGCCGAGAGCTGAGGTGGGTTGCGCTTGCAAAGTTTCGCTGTGTATTTATGGCTTTTCGGATGCAACTGAAAGCCCGTCTCCCGAGGGCTGCTGTCCGGGGTGAGCTGGGGAGGGCTTGGGGGGCGATTAGCTGGCGGTATGGAGCATGCACGGCTCGCTGTTCGCGCTAGTAAACGGCAAAAAAAAAAAATAATAAAAATAAAAAAATAAATCCCAGTCTGTGCACGCGCCTCAACATCCATCCCCCTGCTAGCCAGGCGCGTGCCAGTGAAGCACAGTTCTGTCCTGGAGGCAAAAACTACAGCAGACCAGCATCAGCACCAGACCGGCCTCACTCCCAGCCAGGCCAGGCTAATGCTACGAGTCTTTTGCGTCAAAATGAAGACTTGGCATGAAAAGTTAGCATCCTCACCCCCCAGGCTAACTTAGAATGGAAGTCTATCTTTCCCTAGAAACTGCTTGCCTGAGACTACGGCGACACGACACAAAACGACAGTTGTTTCTGTCGTGGAAAGCAGTTGTTTTATGTCGTCTTCGTTTGAGCATCTATACATGCATTTCTTTAAAGGCAGCGTGGCAGCTCAGACTTCATAGACCCAGGCTGGTTAAGATGCTCCCGTCTCTGTTGCAGGTGCATCTCGGATTTATTCTGTTTGTTGGCATTTCCTGTTTGTAGGTCCCGTTATTAGGGTATTGTTTCTCCGTGCAGCTGTGAATCGTGTTGCATATATTTGTAGCAAAGACTTGTCATTTAAAATACAGGGGATTGATAGTCTGCGAAAGGGGGGGGGGGTGATTGTTACCTGGTAATATTATGAAGTCCACTCCTACTGCTGTGCACACGATATGTGTTATTAAGTAAAATAACTATATTGTTCAGATGCTGTGTGGGTATTGCTGGGAATTGGCAGCATCCAAACACGCCTGTATAGTGAGAAACAAATGCTATTTCATAACATTGAATTGTCAAACAAGTTTTTGACTGATGAAAAATGTCTACATCCTTGCATGCCAACCAGGAAGCTTGAAACTCCCCAACTAGTGACATGTTATTGGTTGCTAAATAAATTTCCCATATATTAACTAGCAGGAGATTATGTATAAACTGGCAAGCTTTTACTGCAGTAGTTGAGTCTTTCTGATGAAGCGCTGTGCAGTTATTTTGACATTTTAAATTATGTTCTTTAGATAGTGTCAGCAGGTTTCATTAAACATTCAAGCATTGCAGATTCATTCTCTGATAGTTAATATTTTATAACAATGAAATGATGTGTAATACACTGTAAAACTATTATTTTAAAAGTAGGCTATGCAAAATTCACATTTCCTTATTTAAAGGGTTCAATTGGATTAGCCTACATTTAGCCATGGCCAATGGGTGATATGCTACAAAAATATTAAAACAAAAATCACTATTTGTATGTTGTTTTGACATATGGTGAATATCACAATCTTTTAACATGTTGATTTATTTTTGTTGCAATTGTGTAGATAGTGGAGAGGATATCAACTGCTCATGACATGGGGATTTTGTGCTATTTTACTGGGGACAGCACGATATATAGTTTAAACTGTGTTACAAATGTACCATGCCTGTTTAAATACTTGACAAAGTGCATGCTGTATAAACTGAGTATATCAGTTATTTAAAGCTTAAATTACATAATGTAGCCTAATAAACAATGCCAGGCCAACCTGAAGTTCAGAACAGTTACTATAATGGGGACAGGACTTGAATGTTTGGAATTATGAGGGGAGTGAAAAAATTTAAGCCTTAGAAACAATCACAATCACAATCTATTTTCCCACCCTTGATAATTTTATTGTGGACACAAAATACTGATAGCAGCCATCATACCAGTATATTTTGCCTTTGTTGTAAACTGAGTGCAAGTCTCGTATCATGTAACAGACCTACAGGGGATCTTCTTCTTCTTCTTGTGGGCTGCCAGTTTTAGTCCCATGTTGAGCTGCTTTGTGCCCTAACTCTGCATCTGTGTGCCAGTGCTGAGGTATGGGTGAGCGAAGGCCTGATTCCCTGTGTGCCCAAGCCTGTGAGCACCTCAGCCGGCGGGAGTACCAGCTGGTGCTGCGCTGCTGCGATGAAGTGCTGGCTTTGTCACAAGGCCCTTCATCCTCCTCCTCCTCTTCGCTGCCGGGCCCACCCCTGCACCAAGCTGTCCGCCTGCAGGCATTGCTGTACCGTGTCTCTGCTCTCATTCAGCTGGTAATTCCATTGCCTCTGTCCCCGTCTCTGACCTCTTACCCTTGTTCACTTTGTTTACATACGACCCCTGCTGGCTGGATTGACACTCAAATGAATTTGTAAAAAGGACAGTGGTTCTCAACCCCAGTCCTGGAGGACCACCTACCCTGCTGTTTTTTGTTCCAACCCTTCTCTCGATTGCTTAATGCACTCTTAATTTAACCAATTAACTAAATCAAAGCCTTTTAATTATTTTAAACAGTAGGGGGTCTAAGTTAAATATAAAATTGTATTAGGAACTGTATCTTAAAGGACCCAATTTTTGATCAGTTATACAATTTTAAAAGTCAAATGTAATCAAATTATTACTTCAATTAAGGGTTCAATTAAGTAACTGAGAGCTTGGTTGGAACAAAAACCAGTCCTCCAGGGTAGGGGGTCAACCGGGACCAGGGTTGAGAACCACTGATATAGGACAAACGGTTCTAACATCTCCAGAATTGTATTTTTGATTTAAAAAAAAAAAAAAAAAAAAAACCTTGATACTATCCATAATGAAATTCAGCATGAATGTCAGCATTTTTTTCAATGTTTTAATCATAATTTAGCGTCCAGTTCTATATATATTAATTGGCTTCTTCTCAAACACAATTTCTGTGGGGAAGAAAAAAAAATAAACGTATTTAATGTGTTATGTTTAAATGAAAAGCAGATGTTTTGTTTGTGAAGACTGTTAATATGAATAATTACTTTTACGTTAAAGCGTATTGCCCAACAAAGTGAGCAAGAATACATTTCTGATCATTAGATGTTCAAATGGTTTGCTGGTGTTCTTGATTTCAGAAAGTGCGGACTTTGTGTTAAAACCTCTTGCTGTATCTATCTGGGATTTTTCTCTTTATAACATGTGAAAGGTTACAAACAGAAAGGTCACTTGTGTTTCAGCACCTTAAAGCAGAATTTTATACTGCCACTTCTTGAAGGAAAATAGTGCTACAAATACATAGCTGTGAAGCTTGTTTTTGACCTCCTTAATCTTTTGGAGAAAGATATTCACCTTTAATTAATACTTGTTTCTGCTGGTACTTGCTCACCTTGTAGTCTCGTAGGTTTTGGTATACCTCAACACAGTGAATATAGAAATATAATTAGAATTTATATAATAGCATTGAAATCCTTATGGCTGGAAATGCAAATTAACAAAAATAATTATCCCTCGATGCTGGTGGCTACTGAAGAAAATAGTGTTGTTTTTTCTGTTGTGAAGAATACAGCACTTCACAATAAAAACAACAACAAAAACAACTGTGAGTCTAGTATTGACATCATGTACTATATAAGAATAATATATAAACAAAAATGGTACCTCGCTTAAATATTTGATCAAATCTGCAGTGTAGGGTATGGTTTCTAATTCCAGTGTTCTGAGGAAAATAGAGAAATCTGTTCCTAAAAACGTTTTGTTTCTTGATTACAGAAGAAATTCACTGAGGCTGAAGAAGACTGTGAGAGTGGTATGTAACAAATCTTTATTTAAATGTCCATAAAAAGATCTTGTAATTATTTTCTTAATCACTTGCATACTACAAATTGTAAGATCATGGTGGGGTTGTGACGGATCGGAATTCCCCCAAATTCCTGCAATAGGTTGGGTGGACTTGGCCTAAAAATTGGCTAGTGTTTCCTGTGGGTGTCTGGGTGTCTGTGAGCTTTCGGTGTTTACAGTGAGAGCTGTGTCCAGCCTCCTTACAATTGTCTGCTCTCTGGACTTGGAGTGTGGAAGGAAGTAAATGGCCTGACATTTTGTAGGAACTGTGAATGTTGTCTTCATCTTTCTTCATACCACATAGAGGGATGAACTATGTTATTTTTTTAATTCGGGGTAAAAGATCATGGCAATTTTAGAAACCTATATCCTATACCGAATCTGTAACCTGCTCTCCTTCATCTGTACTGACCTACCTGATCTGGCTGTGAATGGCATTGACCCCCTCCGCCCTCCCACTGTTGTCCTCCTCTTTTCCCTGTCTAGTCATGTGTCTGCAGGAAGTGCTGGGTGGCAGGGCAGTGCGAGACCTGCTTGTCTCAATGTTGTTAGAGGGGAGGCTGAAGGAGTTGTGCCAGGTGCTGTTCAACTGTGAAGCCATCGACTGGGCGGTGAGTCAGCACTGCTCGGGGCGTATCATCCTGAGAAATAAGGAAGAAAACCGATTTCGCTAGTTTCGCAGATGTGAAGAGAGATGCTCTGCGCAAACAGTAGTAGTACAGGAAAAAGGGACTTGTGCAGTGCCATGCTGTATGGTGCTTTTCCACTTCCAAACCTCATCAGCATCGAGGAGGGTGAAGATGGGAGAAAATGTAATTTTACACAACCAAGATAAATCAACAAAGAGAACCTTTACTCTGGCCCTCTCAAACTGCACTCTACCAAGTGTAAAAGCACACAAGCTTGTTCAGATTGCGTAGTTCAGGATCACAAATCTGCTTATTTGATATGAGAATTTGCCTTTAAAGTGGTCTAGTATCTCAATACTGCCACACAGCGTGAGTGTGTCTTTATTAGTGTTTACTACTTACACACAATTGTCAAAGGTCTGTTCCCTCATATTAACCTCCGTTAACCTTTCTCCCTTCCAGAATGAAGACTCCATGAAATCATTCAGACAGCTGCTGCTACTGTTAACTGAATCGGAGGTAAGTGATGCACCTTGCTTGCTTGTTCTTCCCACATGATCACTCCACACAGTGTGATAATTGTTTCATTATCACTGGAGTTCTTTTTTTATGTATAGTATGGAGTATCGTATCTTATGGAGTTTCAGGAGGACAATCCCAATCTTCGTCCTGACTTCCGCTTTCCCAAGCATAAGTATCTGGTAACACACATTCCCAGCATTCTTTGCCCTGCATCCCTTTTCCACCCCTAACATCGCTTTTGCAGCAGGAGTTCCTTGGCTCATTCCTCCTACTGAGTAGATTCCGATGACCTCATTGTTCCATAATTATCTGTCTCTTGCTGTATATACATCTATTGGGGTTGTCCAAACTCTTGAAAGGCAACTTACAAGAGTAAGCGCCTGTATTCAAGAAATGACAACATGCCTCTCTGTATTGTTTTGAAGATTTTCTCAGAGAAAGACTATTTTTTGTTTTGTTGGCATTTTATTTACTTTGGGTTTTGCTGGCATTTGTTTTGTATCGTCGAGTTATACTTGTTGACAGTATAACGGGATTTTATTCCCCATGTTTTGTAACATATGCTGTGTGATCAGCACTGTATCCTCTTCAACAAAAGCACTAGTTCTTCATATTTGACTGCCACAAGCTTGAATGAATCGCCACTCCATGAGCAGGTTTTATAATTGAATGCCTTTGTTTTGCTACTTGTATTTTAGCAACATACCTATCGTTTTTCTTCCCATAGTTTCTATCCTGACAGTTTTTGCACCTGCACTCTTGTGGAAGAAAACTTAGAAATAAATAAAGCAACTGCTTTCATGCCATCTATGACTTATTATTGCTCACCACTTCCAGGATTTGAGGAGAAATTATTTGCCATTATTTGCCATTATTTGCATTTTTCTTCCTAATAGATCAAAGGACACACCCTAGCCGGATGCTACAATCCACCCCATGTTCCCATATATAAAGTATTATTAATGTAAAATGTAAAAAATCTGACAGAATACTGATACATGTAGGAAAGTATAACACATTTAGATCTTGCTCTTCAAGTGGAAGCTCCAGACGGGACTTCTGAATTAATTCATAAAGTGGATGTACCTTGAAGAATACATCTGTGTTTCCACCTGTCCTCTCATGGTTATTGACCACATGCAAATTCGTGTGAAGCCAAACAAATCTGTAACAGGGCAGGGTTTCCTTGAAAAGTCTGATATTCATACAAATTTCCTGCTGCCAGAAGTTCCAGGATATCTAAAGCTGTATATTGTATTGTAATGGACACCAGGTCTGAAAGTGTTAAGGACCTTTGCCAGGGCAGAGGCCTTGTGTTTTATAAGTGGCATGCATTGTTTGATTAATTGCTGCTAAAATTAAAAGCATTGCATTTTCTGCTTCCCTGTGAATACTAGCAGAGTGTGATCTGTATTTGAGGGCGTGGAGCTCTGTGTGGTTTTCTGGAGCAATTCATTGTTTCTCTTGCTGAGGTCTGCACTGCGACTTAGAGGCACACTGCTGCTCTCCTCTGATTGATAATGAAACGGGCCTGTTGCTCTGTGGCTGCTGAAGGAAAGCCCGCCCTTTTACGTTGCCTTGGCCAATCGCAGGTGGCTAATGAGGAACTATTCGCGTTGAGCCCAATCTTTTTTTTAAGCAATCGCTCCTGACCTCCTATTATTCAAGTCCATTTCTGGTTCCTTTTCACCGCCTTTGTCAATGTCGAATATTGAACCATGGAATGACATGAGTAGCGTACTGAAAATGAATAGGATTGGTGATTTTTAGATTTTCAACACTTTCTAAAACTCGTCTGTCCCCTCCAATCATCCCCTGCCACTCCTTCTCTGATGATGAATGTTAATTAGGTTCATGAAATGAGCCTGATCATAGAGGTTCAAGGCATTGTCCACTGCTTTGTCCTAAACCCTGCAGGACTGTCTGGTGTGAAGTGCGTTACAGCTTCACTGTCTCTCTCGCTCTGTGTGCTGTATTGATCGGTGGAGGCTTTCTCTCTGAGATGTCGAAGTTAATCATTAAACAATCTCCTTTAGGTTTCCAGTAGTGCTGCTAGAGTTTCACATGAAGATGATGGGGAAGGTTTGTGGCTGTTTTTTTACCAGTGCCCCTGTTTTTCAGCATGTTTCACTCCTGGCTGCTTTTCAGTTACGTGGGGAAAGGGGGCTTCTTGTATTGATTTGAGCAGGGGCTTTTCATCCCAGTTAGCATCCACCTCGGAAGTGGAAGTACACTGCAGACAACATACACTTCTGTGGCACCTTTCACCTCCAGGGTTGTCAGTTGCTGGAAACGTTCTAAAAAAGCAACCTGCTCATTTTTCTATCCACCCCCTCCCCCAGTCATTTGGGAGCACCTTATCATTTGAGTTTGCCTGCCTCCATTCTTGTCGCTTCACTGTAGCTGCGACAGTTTGCTGTGCTTTATGTGGTTGTGAACTCTTGCCATTGTTTTCCTATTGGTGAAGGGATACTGATGGACCATCGTTGGAAGTACAGAGCTCCACCACGTGGTATCCTCGGAATCGATGAATACACAATATGCTACAGGTGGGTGCAGGACAGTGGCTGGGGTATCAAGTTTTTTTAGCCTTCAAAGCAGTTTGATTTTCACCCATCAAAGTCTGATTTTTATTACCAAGTTGACATATGGAATGGAGCCCAGCTGAGTAGGTGTCAAAGAGGGGGCTTGCAAAGCAACCAAATACAGGGAGGCAAATAATACCTTCACACAAAATGTATTCAATTATTTCAAAGGAAGACACATTTTACAGTGCATAATGTATCAACAATAGGAAAACATTCAGGCTTGCCTGCTGTTTTGTGTTTTAGTACCTCATCGATCCAGGACTTTCTTGAACGGAATCCATTCGGCTTTAAGTGTCAGAGTTGGCAATTTGTTCCACCCTCCTAAAACTCTTTGTATAAAGTGCTTCCTGTTCGCAGTCCAAAACATCCTTACTCCTAATTACCACTTGCAAGCTCTTGTCTTTTTCACTGTGGAGGGATTGGATTTGCTTACTTAAAGTATTACAATGCTGTTATTCAAATGGCTATTTATATTGTTGATTTTTAGGATGTTTTATATTTGTTGATTGGCTGACATATTTTTCCTGTGCGACTGACATAGTGCTCAGTTGACACAATATATGGTGGTTTAACAAACAAAACAAAAGAAAACAGTGCGATAAGTTACAGAGTAGAAAAAAGGTCCGTTGAACACAGTGAACCTGTAGAAAAGATAATTGTGGCCAGATCTTCCTCAGCGGGTGATGTTGTGGTGTACTGCTAAGGAAGGAAAAGTCTTAATAGTGCCCTCTCTCTCCCCTGCAGGTTCCTGCAGAGCAGGGTGTGTGCTCTGGGGGAGCTGTGTGTTTCAGCCCACTCTCATGATGAGCTGCTGGAGTGGCGGGAGAGACATGTGTTCAGGAGGCTGAAGAGCCAGCAGGCCCGCGCCACCCAGCCGCACGCAGACAGCTATGGAGAGAGCCTCATTGAGAAGTGGATCAGCAACCCTCTTCCACATGCAGTGGTCAGACCCTTCTCACACCCCCTTCTCCTTATTTCTCTGCATGCCTTTTCAAACACAGTATTAGATCAATCTGATGTATTCCAATACTGTCCTACTAAACCAGGGGTGTGCAAGTCAGTGCTTTTTGAGGGGGCTACAATCTCTTCTGGTTTTCTTTCCAATTGCAGTACCCGGATGCTTATATATATATATATGTGTGTTTTTGCAGCTGATGTCTTAATTTTTAGTTGACTCCAGATACAGTCAAGAGCTGTCAAACTGTCTGCCCAATGCTACCAGGGTGGGGAGTGGCTGAATGTTAGATGTGTGTGCCTTGTCACTTCCCTTGTAGATAGTCATAGCGACATTTCGGTGAAAAAAGGGAGAAAATCTATTGTAGATTCCAAAATAAAGAAATTAGTGTTTTTTTTAATAGTAGACATCTTGGTAAAGTGCTCGTGCTTTAGCCCTGGGTGCAGTTGTGTGGGGGTGTGCTGTAGATGTGCTCTCTGTGCAGGTGAGCAGCAGTGTGGATGGGGTCAGAGTGAACTGTTCCCCTGCCCTGCACCAGACCATCACAGAGAAGGACTGCTCTCTCAGCTGGACGCTGCACCTGCACTGCAATGTGAGTCCCCAAGCGTCGTCCTCTCCCGTCTGAAATCAGTTCAGCAACCTCCAATAGGGTGCGGTGCCCCCCCATTAGGTGGCATGAGCCAAGGAGCTACTGGAAAGGTGGTGGTTGGGGTGGAGGAGGGATCCAAATTGATGAATGCTGGGAAAGTGTAGGTGTGGGTTGTTGTCTGGTACTCATGCTTGAGAAGGCGTAAGGCAGGTGTTTTTCACCTTATGTGTCTGCCAGTGCAAACTCTGTTTAAAACATGAAACATCAGACACCTTGTACTGGCTTACATACCAGATACCCTTCAGGTAGTAAAAAAAAACCCCTAAAAAACCTGGGCTAGTCAATATGAAAGAGATAAGTTCAAAAATAATATTGATGTCCCTGGTATGTGCTGAGGGGAGGGGTAGGCATAGAAGAAGTTACAGTAAAAGTGTTAAAGATATATCGTAATCAGGAGCATGAGGAAGCACATTTTAATACAAAAGTGTATAAGAGCAAGAGTGCAGAGCTTTCAGGAGATTAGGCTGTTATATCTCTGGGCTGCATTCAACTTGTCATCTCCTACTTATATCCCCTCTTACCCCCTGCCTGTATCCCTGGCCTTCAGCCCCCGCGGTTGCTGTACCGCGTGGCTTTGCTCAGCGCCCTTCACCGCTCGCGCTTCTGGATCACGGGGGTGGCGGCGGGCTGTGCGGACAGCCTGCACCCATACCCACTGAGCCAGCCCTGCCGGGAGTGGAGCCACCACCGCAGCGGGCAGAACCGCGTGGCCGAGCACGTGTACCAGGTGACCCTGCTGTTCTCCACGCACTGCTATGGCAGCTTCCAGCAGACGGTGGTCTTCGACTTCGGCACAGAGCCGGTCCTGCTGCAGACCGTCTCCACCGAGGTGGCCCCTCCACAAGGTGGGTGCTTCTAGGGGTGGGTCTGTAGAGTGCGGCTCTGCTTTTGACCTGACCTCACTCTGGCAGCCAATTTTAGTAGGTGATTGATTTAGTAGTTGCCCCACACTGCAGCCTGCGCCCTGTAGCCTGTACAGCACTGTTTGCAGTCTGGACTGTGTCATCGCCAACTGACCAGGTTTCCCCACAATATAGGGCGCCACTGTCTTGAGTGCTGCTCGGGGCTGGTTGGACTTGGAAGTCAGCCAGGGTGTGCTCAGCTGCCCAACTGTGTGCCCTTTGGCTTACTAGGTGTACCAAAGATCCTCTGTCTAAACAAGATTGCTAAGTTATGTTACTGTTTTGTGTTGTCTCACCGAGAGTGTGTTAAACGTATAGTGGTGGACCAAGCTTTACCAATGTGATCCTGAGTGAGAGCTGGGTTTCAGTGTCCACTCTCTGCGAACCATGTTGTCCTCTGTGCTCTCGGTGATGTGAGAGAGACTGCTGATTTGTCAATGTGATCGTGTATTCCCCTCTCCCTCAGACCCCGAGCGGGCCTGGCAGCAGCAGTGTGGCAGTGTGGTATCATCGGTGCGCTGGGACGCTGGCTGTAAGCAGGTGAGCGTGGTGGGCTTCCTGCCCCAGGAGGCCTGCCAGCTGGACCAGTCCCTGCTGCTGTCCTACCGCATCCCCGCTGCCGCTGACCAGCTCTTCACGCGTTCCGTGCTGGACAGGAGCCTGGCGCCCTACAACTACCACCCCCGCCTGCACGACCTTCTCTATATAGAGGAGAACGCTCAGAGCAAGGAAGTCAGCAAGTGAGCTCTTGCTTCCACACCCTTTCTTTCTTTTTTAGTTCTCCCTCCTGCCTGCTGGTGGTTTTAATTTTTTAAATAAAAAAATATATATATACACTACCGGTCAAAAGTTTTAGAACACCCCAATTTTTCCAGTTTTTATTGACATTTAAGCAGCTAAATTCCAGTGAATAACCTGAAATGGTACAAAAGTAAGCGATTAACTGCCAGAGGTTTTAAAAAAATATATATAATTCAGAATTATTATTAAAAGGCCTTTTTCATGGAACAAGTAATGGGTTAACAACTTACAACAGTTACTACAGGTGTCCCAACTTTGGCTGACTACTTAAAAAACCCTCTGTCTGTATAAAAAGTGTTGGAACAGACTGTTACTACACCCTCTTAAGCATTATGTGGACAGTTTTGTATTGCATGAAGTAGTATATTGCTGTCATAATGGCAAGACAAAGGCAATTAACAAAGGAAAACAGACAGACCATTATAACCTTAAAACTGTAGGTCTTTCCTGTATAGAAATTGCAAAGAAAGCCAGGTTGTCAGTGAGTACAGTTTCCTACAGCATCAAAAGGCACTTGGAAACTGGAGGAAACTCTGACAGGAAGAGGTCTGGCAGACCCGAATCCACAACAGAATCAGCAGACAAGTTTGAGAGTCAACAGCTTGCGTGAGAGGCGGCTCACAGGCTTCAAGCACAGCTTAATACTGGTCAATGTAAGCAAGTCTCAGTTTCAGCTGTGAAGAGAAGACTTCAAGCTGCAGGTTTTACGGGTTGAGTGGCAGTAAGAAAGCCATTGCGAAGATGGCAAAATAGTGAGGCTTGCCTGGTCCGTGAAGCTCCGCCAGTGGACTACTGAAGGACAGGAAGACGGTCTTATGGACCGATGAAACAAAATTTGAAATCTTCAGTTCATCACGCAGGGTTTTTGTACACCGTCGAGTAGACAAAATGACGGTTCCTCAGTGTGTGAGGCAAACTGTCAAACATGGAGGAGGAAGTGTCATGGTTTGGGGCTATTTTGCTGAATCCAGAGTCGGTGACCTGCAGAGTGAGTGGCACCCTGAACCAAAATGGCTAACAGCATTTTGTAACGCCATGCAATACCCTCTGGTTTATGCCTAGTTGGTCAGGGGTTCATCCTACAGCAAGATAATGACCCAAAACATACCTCCAGCCTATGTCAGAACTACCTTAGAAGTAAAGAACAAGACAGTAGGCTTCAAATCATGGAATGGCCAGTACAATCTCCAGACTTAAACCCCATCGAGCTTGTTTGTGATTAACTGGACAAAAGGGTGAAAGCAAAGCAACCTACAAGTGCAACACATTTGTGGGAATTTCTGCAACGGTGTTGGGAAGAAGTTTCCGAACAATATTTGATTTCCATTGTAGAAAGAATGCCACGAGTGTGTTCTGCTGTTATATCTGCAAAAGGTGGTTACTTTGAGTCAAAAAATTATTAAATTGTTAAAACTATTCCATGATTTTTTTTATCTCCAATTGTTTTTGTTCTATGCTTTAATTTCAGAGTACATTGAGGCATTAAACTGTGTACATTTCAATAAAACCTGGATAAATACAAGTATTCTAAAATGTTTGACCAGTAGTGTATATATTTAAAGCCTTTCTTTGGTGTGATTAAGTTGTTAAAATATACTATATTGGAAATCCTTTGAAAGATGCGTCTTGGACCCCTCAGACACTTGGATGCTGGGTCAGACATGAAGACACTTTTTCACCTGTCCTCAGATTTTGATTTTGATTCTTAGAGATTAGGATTCTGATGTGAGTTAACACCGGTAGAGCCCCAGTTTGAGGATTTGGGTGCATTTAAAGGTGTCCCCCAGACACCAGCATTTAAACGCTCCTTTGATATGCTGTCATTCCAGTTTCATCTCTCTCGTTAGTTCGTTTATTGTTTCTTTCTGTTGCTGCAGGTTTAACATCCAGACTAGCCTACACCTGCTGACTGTGCCTTCTGTGCCAGGGCTCTTGAGCAGTGCCAGGCCTCTACAGCCCGGCCAGCTGTTTGCCCAGCTGTGTCGGACTGGGACTGGAGTGTGCCGGGACATGGCGCATGGGCGGCTGGTCTGGGACGGGGCGAGCAGCGTGTTGCTGATGGCGGCATGCAGCTCACGGCGCAGGGGGCCCAGTCCAGGGATGGGCGGCCGGGAGAAGGTGTACGAGGCAAGAGTGGAGACTAGGAGCCCCGAGCACATGCTACTGCGGCTGTCGGAGGAGTGCTGCCAGGACCTCCGGCTGAGGCCAGACAGAGAGCTGCAGGTCAGGCTTCAAAACACACTTTCCAAAATTGGCAGCAAATGCAGATTCAATCTAATTCTTCTTTTTTTCCAATGTCCATGTTTAGGTTCACCTCAGCCTGTCTGTTTGAGTCCAGTGGGACTTTACTGTGCCCTAACTAGTTTTATGAGGCACAATTTTGTATATTGCACCCGCTGAGTCCCAAACTGGTCTTAGTGGACGTACGTAGCCAGATGTCACTGCATTTTTAAATTGTAACTACAGTAATGCTGGCTGCTATTGAAACCTTTCCCAAAAAATGTGTGTATACTTTTGGAAGACGATGAAATTAGAGCACTTGTTAATGTGTGCTTGGAAAAGGGCCATACAGGATCAATTGCTTGGAGCAGTAAGACATTTTACATTAAATTTTTAAAAGATTAAGAAAATCCTGCTGGAGAAAGGACTGCATTGAACTGCAATACAGTGCCGTGACAAAATACATTCACCTTTTTCTGGTATAAATACATGCAAACATGGAAAAACTGTAAGACAATCTGTTAGATATCACAGCATTATTTCAGTCCAAAGTTGTAATGTTTTAATGTTTAAATTATTAATAGTTTTCAGCCCCCGGAGTTTGAACCATAAATCCCAGTTTAAACCCCAGAATATTGCTGGTCATCACAAACAGTATATTTAAAAGCAATCTAAAATAAACATTGTGGAATTCCTGTACTGTCCATTGATCCTTTTCCATCACTTAGGATGCTGACAGACTTCCTCCTGATGTTATATACTGCAGCAGGTGTTGTGTGCTCTGTCTGCCACCAGGTGGAGCTGCAGTTCCAGCTCAACAGGATGCCCCTGTGTGAGATGCATTTTGCCCTGGACTCCTTGCAGGACTGCACCCTGCTCTTCCCAGAACCCCCTGCTGTTGGAGTCCCCCTGCCTCTCAACAGGTACAGCACTCCTCTCAGGTCATTTACAGCGGCAGGAAATCATGGCTGGGGTGCCTGGTTGAATGATCATTTGACAGGGCTGTTAACCCTTGTAATTTGATTGTGATCAATCTCAAAACATACTGATCATGTGCATCTATAACTTGTCGGTACTTAGGTACACTGTCAGACTGTAGGAATTGTACCCACATTTATCACGTTTGTTAGCAGTTGCACAAAACTCGGGGCCCTATTAATAATGGGTCATTCAATACACATGAGACTGTCCCACAGCTGGCAATTTATGAAGTCCCTGTGTATTGGATTTGGATCTTTGAAACATGCTTGTCTACTACAGCCCCTCCTGCGCTGACTGGGCATTGCTTCACCCACACTGAGTGTACTGTGTTCAGTTGCAGCACTGAGGACTTGGACGCCAGGCTGAACGCACGGCAGAGGGAGGCGGTCAGGGCCATTGCTGCCCCGTTCTCCCTGCAGCTGCCCCCCCTTCTCCTGTGTGGCCCCCCAGGCTCCGGCAAGACCTTCACCCTGAGCCTGGCGGTGGGCATGCTACTCCGGGATGACACTCACAGGTAGGCCCACGGTCTACAACCATACAGTGGCTTTAGCAAAGGGTGTGTCCAGTCCTCCACACACAGGGCCCTCTTTCCTTTCTGATGGCTTCATCAAGCAAGTTATGTGCTTCAACCTGGATGCAGCTTCAATGGTTTAAAATCCCTAACATTGCATACACACAACATTTCAAGGGTGACAACATCACAGTTAAGAAAGACCTCACTTCTTGTTTTGGAAGAACTTGCTAGAGAATTTGATTTTTGTATGGCTTCAGGCCGGACTGCCATATTCATAGTCCTAGCATCTGAAACAAAAGACCCACTTGTAACATAAGGCACTACACAGAGCAGACCCTTGTAGGACTGGTATTACATAGTGCACACTTCATTGGGTACCTGACAGTCAATCTCCAACAGCTCCTGGGCAGAAAGGCCAGTTCCACCAGTGACTGGGAATAGAGTAAGCCTATACAATCTTTTGATTGTATTTTATTTTTTATTTTTTTTGTTTAGTTGCAATGTAAATTGTTTAACAGATGTACGCTCTGTAATTAATGGACAGGGGGAATAGCACGCACAGGTAAGGGAATCTTGTGAGATTCAGCAGTGGTAAATGTCTGTTGGGTCTCTGTGTGTGTGCTGCCTGGTTCAGAGGAGGTTGTGTGTGTGTGTGTCTTGTGCTCCCAGGGTCCTACTGTGCGCACACACAGAGGAAGCGGCTGACACTCTGGTGAATGACCTCCTGACCCTGACGGATCCCCCCCTTGCCCAGGGAAGCCTCCTCAGGTAATGTCTGCGACAGCCCCCCCACCCACCCCATTTTCAAATAAGTTAATCATAAACCACAGGGATATCCTCTCTGGATTGTGTGTCGTAGACCAAACAATACAATTGGCACGTCTCAAACTCTTTGTTTATGAATTCATTTGGAAAGGATGTGATGAGTATTTCTGTGTAAGTTTGCCTAAAGTGAGGTCTAAACCAAATAAAAATATCGTCCTGCCCTGTGAATTACAAACTCTTTAACCCAATCAGGTTTAAACTTATTGCCGCTTTCTACTACTTCAACTTAAAAACCCAGTAGGGTACAAGTTTGTGAATTCTGACTCGCAAGTAGGTTCAAGTTTCGGTTTGGTCCGGGCCTGAGTGTGACTTCCCTCTCTGTGCTCAGGGTGCAGGACCCTGGGCGGCCGGTGAAGATGGTCTCTGCCGCAGTGCAGCGCAGCAGCCTAATTGGCCAGAGCCCCACTGAGTTCCTGTTGCCGGGGCGAGAGGAGGTGCAGCGCAGCCGTGTGGTGCTTACCTCCCTGCGACAGGCCAAGCACCTCACTCCACTGCAGCTGGGCACAGGTACACCCGGGGAAGGGGCCGGGTGGATGAGTGCGGGCTAGAATACCTCTGTTGGCCTAATGCAAGTGATCTTCAACCACAGGTTAATGAACTATTTGTGACTAGGTGGTCCAGTGCTTAAGGAATATGGTTTGTTGGCAGGAAGTCTTAGTCCAGGTGAGACATCAAATGAATTGCCCTGCGTTGGTTTAAGACTTGCAGTGGAAGGCAATGGATGTGCTTCACGAGCCACATTCAGACACCTTTATTTGCTCCCTATGTCTAAAAAATGACTCCCTGCGTTTCAGGATTGAAATCGACTTGTGAATTATTAGCTGTTCACAAACATTGTTGCGAGTCTGATTTGTGGGGGGTGGTGGGGATGCTTGGAGGAAATGCATTAGCTGCCCATTCAGCCGTGTCTGGAGCCCTCACCAATTTCTAGGTTTCATTTCCAGCCCAACCTTTTAAATCGCTTAGCTGATCTAATTATTTACTTAATTGTCCTTGATAACTCTTTTACTTTGGACTTAATTTCCCAATTTGTCTTAATCTGTGGTTCATTCAAAGATCCTTGTAAAACCTGCAGGCCCTTTTAAGCCCAGGGGTGCAAACTCCATCTGCTGTCTCCAGTCTCTTCTGGTTTTTGGTGTATTATTCAAATAATTTTTTCTATTTGAGCTTTCGGAATTTTTCACATTTTATTTTTATAGTTCATAATGCAGTATATTGCTTACTCTAGAGATCCACAAAACGTTTTGGATTCTGGGGAGATGTTAAATTCATCCATTTAACTGTTTAATTAGACCAATTAAGATTTTAGCTGAATTGGAGCAAGAAGCAGAAGACTCTATAGCCCTCTGGGACCAGAGTTTGACACCCCTGCTTTAATCAAAGTCTTAAACAACCAGACATGAAACATGTACACATTGCAGCTGTATTATAGATTGTTTTATATACTTGGCACTTTTCTCTGTAACGTTTACGTCTGATACAATGTCACACTGCAACTGGCGTTTTCCTGCTGAGATTCCATCCTGCAGAAGTTTTCTGTAGATAAAAATGTTTTCAGCCGAAACAGTCTGTTTTTTTTGCGTTTAGTCCTATGCATGGCTAATGTTAATGCCAGCCCCCATCCCTTTTGATTATCTTGCACAACGCTGTGAGGAAAATGGGTCTTTTAGACAGAAGCCCACATGAAATCAAAACCAGTCCTCTCTGCAATGGCAAAAGCCAATCCCAGTAGCTGATTGGTTCCATTAGGCAAAAGCACATATGCTCTAGTAATGAAAAAGCCAGCAGCAAGCCGTGGGCGTTTAATCTGTGGTCAGTGGGTTGGTGGCTGATCTGATTTTAATCTGTAGGCCTGGAAGCTCACCTCTGCTTATCAGCAGATGTATTTGCTTTTGTATGTTGTGTGTTTAAGGCCAGTGCATCCTTATAGTTTTAAAAGTAGTGTATTTTTATGTACAGTTTGTAGAATTCTTATCCAGGCAGTTTGGCTTGCAGTCCTTGTAAAAAGACAGTTATGCTGCATCTGGAATTTGTCACTAGGTGGCAGACGAGCACTATCTGTAAAACACACAGCCAGAACCCTTGGACACTTTACTTTCATAGTTTGTTCCAATTACCCTTAGTGGGGTGTGGGGCAGTATAGTCTCCTGTACCAGCTTTGTGCAGTTCTTTTCCACTGGAGTTTCCTAGTATTAATGAACAGTTATTACTCAATTACCAACTAAACATCCTATTCTGAGTTTAGCATCTGCAATCCCTTGCTTCTGCTTCTATTCCCAATACAGGCAGCACCATTTCCACTGTGCTCTCTGCTGCAGCCTTCAGTTTTTCAAACTCTCCGTATCAGTCTCCTGTTCCCAGTTGAGTTTCTACATCCCTAGAAGATCCCCAGGATGACAGGACCATTGCAATGAAATCTGCCCAAAACTGGTT
Organism: Amia ocellicauda; assembly: GCF_036373705.1. Taxonomy (NCBI): domain Eukaryota; kingdom Metazoa; phylum Chordata; class Actinopteri; order Amiiformes; family Amiidae; genus Amia; species Amia ocellicauda. Next base: position 12,127,401 of record NC_089866.1, on the reverse strand, counting down.
TGGAACCTAGGATGAGCTCAGTTTAACTTGTTGTCTTCTAGGTTATTTCACGCACATCCTGGTGGACGAAGCTGGGTGCTCTCCAGAGTGCGAGACCCTGTTGGCCCTGTGCCTAGCTGACCGCTCTACTCGTATTGTGCTCGCGGGGGACCCTGCACAGGTGAGGGGCTGCTAGCCAGGGCCTGAGTGATTTCTTTACAGTAACCTGACCCTTACCTTGAGCAAATGGGGTAGGGAGATTTATATATCCCCCCCCCCATCCCTCTCTCTCTCGCTGCCCCAGCCAGTAAGACCACACTTAGTCTATGTTTAATGTCCATGCACTCTTAATGGGTCATTCAGACATAGGCAGGACTCCAGGCTTATTTGTCTGAGAGCAAGCTGCACCTTGTCCGAGTCACGCTCTCTCTTCCTCTACTCTTTTCAAATGCTGTCGTCTCCTGGCCCCTGCCCTCTCTAGCTCCCCCCACTGGTGCACAGTGAGTTTGCCCGGGAGCGTGGCCTGCAGCGTCCCCTGCTGGAGAGGCTGTGCGCTCTGTACCCTGAGCCCTGCTGCTGCCGGCTGGAGCTGAATGAGCAGTACCGCACCCAACAGCACATCGTCAGGTGAGCCACTGGCACCACACATGCTTACGCTTGAGACTTTGTCCACACACTGCCCACTGAACTTTTCTCACATCTAGGTACAGCATTTACAGCCATATTTTCCCCTGAGTTTTTGTATTTCATTATACACCACCATAGAGGTACTTATTCTGTATATGATTTATGTACTAGCATTGTAAAGCCTAATTAATATATCTCATACTAGGCTCCCAAGTGACACATCTAGTGAGAGTCTCCACTCCCAAGTAAAGGATATAGCCTGCATGTAGTTGGTCTCCAGTCCTGCTTGAGCTGGGAGTTCCCAGGGTACGGTGTATAATTGGCGGAGGGTGTCTGCATTTTGGGGGGAAGAACTTCTTTGTTCTTTGCTCACCAACACCTCACTCTGGTGTCCCAGGCACCTCCCTGGTTCAAAGGTTTAGCAGTGGTTCCAGCTGCATTAAATCCTCGGATGGCTGTGATGGCTAGGCTGTGGCTATTCTGGGTATCAGTGCGGAAAATATGTAGTCTTCACAATGTACATTTTCGTTTGGTGTGTTGCTTTGTGTTCTCTCTCCTGCAGAAGTTGCAGTGGTGGGTTGAGCTGACTAATTTGCAGTTTTCAAATTGTGTTGTGGGGGAATAAACTATCTAATTGCATATATAAAAAAAAAATGTATGTGTATACATCAATATGTTGTAGGTGACTGGTTGCTGGTGTGTGTTGGTTTTCTGGCAGCCTGGTCTCTGAGCTGTTCTATGGTGGCGAGCTGCGGGCTGCCAGTAAACAGCCAGCTCACAAAGACTTCTTCCCAGTGTCGTTCTTCGTGGCGTGGGGGGCGGAAAAGAGCTGCTGCGGCTATTACAACTACGCCGAGGTGAGGGAACGATCTGCCCACTTTGAGCAATACAAATGCTCCTTCTAACAACAGATAGTCTTTCTGGTGTATTAATCTCCCTCAGTATCACGGTCTGTTTCCACAGGGGTGTAGCTGAGCTGGGGGACGGTTTAGTATAGAGAGCTGGGGCTGTTCTAATGGAAGTCACCCAGTGATAGTGTGTGTGTGTGTGTGTATATATATATATATATATATAATTTCAGATCCAACTTTGACAGAGGATCTAGGTTGAACAAAGCTGTTCACTTTATTTAATGACTGGCACAATATGACCATTCAGTTCCTGGAGATTTTTTTAACTGTAATCTTAAAAGGATTAAAATGAGCTCAGAATATTGCTGTCTCACCGTATCGTCATTTCAAAGATTTTCTCATAGGAAATGTTCCAGAGAATAGTGTCCACTGTGAAGAATGCTATGTTTCACCACTGATTGTCTACTTCTGTCTGCAGTTTACAGATGTATGATGCTAAGCTGCTGGTTATGTATAGTATCTTGCTGTAAGAAAGTTTATTGAGGACTTCTTGACATTTTGGTTGGGACATTACTGGTGCACGCTTGATCTGACGATGTGCATTATGGTTGTTTTGGCTCTGTCTGTCCTGGGCTGGGCCTCTGTGCTGTGCAGGTGCTGGAGGTGGTGGAGCAGGTGGAGAGCCTATGTAAGCGCTGGCCCGTGTCTTGGGGGAAGTTGGAGGAGGGCAGCCTGGGTGTGGTGACGACCTCGCCTGGCCAGGCCCGCTTCCTGCGCGCAGAGCTGCTGCAGCGAAGTCTGCACTGCGTCACTGTGGAGAGTGCCTTCACTGGACCAGGTATGTGTGTGTGTGTGTGTGTGTGTGTATGTATGTATGTGTATATATATATATATATAATATATATATATACACACGTGCACACACAGGGGCTTGTAGGCCATGGTGATCTCTCTTTCTCTGTCATTTTCATGTGTCTATTCCTTCCTCTCTGGCTCTGTCAGTCTCTCTGCGTCTGAAAAACTGGCTCTTTTGGGATGATGAAATTGTTGTCAACGCACTTAAATGGCTTTAATCTACACCAATAACATAACACTCGTACAAAAATAAGGTATTATAACCCTCAATTATAGTGTATCAACCACCCTCCTTGTGTTTGCTCTGTCAGTATCTCTCTTGCTGTACTTGTGCAGTGTTTCATCCGTCAATTTGAGCAAAATATTTCACACATCTTCCAAGTGTTTACTCGCTCTTACTCGCGTTCCTTGGAAAATGTTCTTGCAACAGAATGCATAATCAGCCTCCATAAAGACTAATTAACACAGGCGTTCTAATAATCGTCAGTGATAGATGTGCGAACCTGACACCTGTGTGTGTGTGTGTGTGCGTGCGTGCGTGCGTAAGTGTGTGCGCAGCGCGTGTTAACTGGGTAACAATTACACAGCGGCTCAGCGCACTGCCTAGGGAGAGCTTGTGTTAATTAAATAAACTTTTTAAAATTTCCAATTTGAGAGTGCGCCCTTCAGCACAAGACTGGGTTCTCTGTCGCAGGCCTTTATGAAATGTATATTTATTTTGTGTTTGGATTTTATGTATCCCTGTTTAATGAATGCTTAATTGGAAAAAACACAAAACAAGAACTGCAGCAATTAATTAGTTTTTTCAAATTGAATAGATCTCTGGTGGCTCATTTTATTTATTTATAATACATATGGAGAGAGTGAGAGAGAATATAATATGCCTTTGTTATCTTCAGATCACAAGTTGATTTTAAATGTCTTTCTCCCCCTGAAAAGTGCATTCGTTATGTTTGAACATACGGGTCTATTTCATGGTGAAAATATTAATATTACAAAATACATGGAATCTCTCTATATATACAGTACGGTGCAAAAGTTTTAGGCAGGTGTGAAAAAATGCTGTAAAGTATGCTTTCAAAAATAGACAAGTTAATAGATTTATCAATTAATTAAATGCAAAGTGAGTGAAAAGAAAAATCTACATCAAATCAATATTGGGTGTGACCACCCTTTGCCTTCAAAACAGCATCAATTCTTTTTTTTTTTTTTTCTACTTGCATGGCCTAAATGAGCCACCATAGTTCTTCAAAACTAGACTGGCCCTGGAAATGGAAAGAAACAAAATGATAAATGTATACACCCAATGGATTTCATAGGGACCTGTATGTTGTTCTTGTGCTGTGTGGGACTCAGGTAGGGTAGCCAGTGAAATCAATCGCTCTCAGGTGCCTTTTAACCTCCGGGCCCATGTATCCAGTACCCGGCAGCCTCAACCAGTTTTCCTTTGTGCCTCTGTAATTTGAAAACAAAAATAATAATAATGGGATCAAATAGCATCAATGCAGGGTCAGTGGGAAAATAAATTGGAAAGTTGGAGCAGTCACATCTCATTATAATGAGCTCGACGGCGCTCTGTATGGGGGCTGACACCCGGCCCCCCGGCCTGCAGGCCTGCTGTCTGTTGTCTTCTGTCTTCTGCTTTCTTTTATCTTTTATCTTTCTTCCCGTTTTGGATTTTACATTCCGTCATAGGTCACACTTTAAAGTCTTCCTCTCCTGTTTCACTCCTCTTGTAACAGTTTCTCAAACTCTCACACCCGCACTATTGTTGACGTGTTTTGTTTTGACTTTTGTTGTTGGTGCCGACTTGCCGTGCCAAAGAGAAGGTGAAACCTGTAGTAACCAGGTGTCTAATATTAGACCAGATGTTCAGTTGGCTGGACTGGTGGAACTGTACTCTCTGTGCCAGGATCACTGCCTCTTCATAGGGCCATTTTGCCTCCATCTCCAGTTCTCCCTCTTGAACAGTTTTTTAGTGTTTTTAAATGTCTGTCTTTATACCCCTCCACCTTTTATAATGATAACCCTGCTTACAGACAGTTTCAAGTCCTGTTTCAGACATAAGATGGACTATAATAAAAAACGTGATTCTTTCAATTCCAGATACTGTCTCCGTCCGTCACTCTCAATCTCCATCTCTGTCTCTATCTCTCTCTTTCCATCTCTATGCCTCTTTCTCACCGTCTCTTGACCCTAGGCCGTTATTTCCGGGTGCTGTTTGTGAGCGTGGTGAGGACGAGGCACACCTACAAGGAGCCGGTCCCTGGGGTGGGGGGTCGACGCAGAGAGCTCCCCCAGGAGGAGGATAGCGTGGAGGACCGGGAGCTGGGTTTCCTGTCCAGTCCCCGGATGCTGCGCTCTGTGATGCTGCGTGCCCAGTCCCTGTTGGCTGTGGTGGGAGACCCCGTAGCCCTCTGCACCATGGGAAAATGCCGGTGGGTTTGCATGCGCCTCCTCGTCTCTCGCTGATCTCGCGTTGTCAGCGGACGATAGCTTTTGCATTCATTTCTCATGTATCCCAGCACAAACTGAAGAGGAAGGAATATATATTAAGAGATGAATAAATACCTGTGGGAACAGCTCTTTCTCTCTCTGCCCCCTGATGCCCACCTTTTTTCTGTCACCTTTCTTTTCCGCTCAATTAGTCTTAAAATTTGTATTCCCTCCACTCATTGAACAATATAATCCTCTTCTTCCTGTCCCCATTATGAAGTCTGTCTCTGTCTGTGTCTCTGCTTAGTGTGTTTAACCCCCCTTTCACGTGTGTGTGTGCGCGTTCCTCAGGAGGGTGTGGGAGCGATACCTGGCTCTGTGCCACAAGAGGGACAGCCTCCATGGGGCCACGCTGCCCGAGATCCTGGCACAGATCGACAGCCTGGAGACCAGCCGTAGCTGTATGCTCAACCCCTTGGCCCCCGAGTTTGTGCCCCTCTCCCGCCGCCTGCCCGCCCCGCTGCCCTGCCTCACGGTGCGTCGCCCTGAGCCCACCTCTTCTGCACTGGTGCAGCAGCTCCACACACACGCACTAGTCAGACTTCTGTATATACCTCCGTTCTAATGACTGAAAGACTTATTTTTATAGATCCATCCATATATTATAATTAATCAAACAAAGCAGGCAAGACTACCTGACTCAAACCATCTCGGTGCACAGTTTTTCTGATCTTATATGAATCACTTTCTTCACTGTAGTGTGTGTGTGTGTGTGTGTGTGTGTGTGTGTGTGTGTGTGTGTGTGTGTGTGTGTATGTGTTTGTGTGTCCTCTTAGATTTTATCCTTCCACTTATTGCCGTCTTCCGGCTCCCCCCTCCTTCCGAATGTCTTTATTTGCTCATAATCAGTATCATTTTCTTCCGCACGCCAGCCTTCCCCCATGTGTCATTGTGTAATGTAAGCTCAAGCCAAAATATCTAAATGAGTTCATTAGACGTGTGATTCCACTCTCGGTGTGGCTTCCTCCTGCTCCAGTCTTGGCAGCGCTGTTTACGCCATCTCGGTTTTGGAGAGCTACAGTAACTCTGAGGCAAACAAATTAAATGAAAAGCTCCAAAGTTTTGTTTTTGAACTGAATTTAAAGTAATTTTGAGTATGTATTCATCCCACAAGTCCAATTTAAAATCAGTTCTACTAAGCTTTTACAGCCGAGGGTGTGGTGGCCATAAGCTGTACCACCACAGGTGTGGGACAACCGACCAATCCCGAAAGATTGGATGTTCATTGTGTTTCATAGCTTGTAGTACAGGCTTTTGATTTCTCCCTCAGTCTCCTCTCTCTCTCTCTCTCTCTCTCTCTCTCTCTCTTTCTCTCTACCTCATCGTCTTTGTCTTTCATTTTCTCGTCAGCCTTAATGCAGAGTCATCAGTTTAGGATTGGTACAATCTTTCTCGGGGTTAAAGCTATATTTTGTTTTAAAGGCAGATAGAAGATTATAAGCACTGACAAAAAAGGACAAAAACTAATTCACTTTCCTGATCTCTCCCATCCTGGGATGAAGGACTTGTCTAAATGTTTGTTCCCTGTCTGTTATAACAGAAGTGTGGTGTAAATTATAATTTAGTTTCCTAGAAAGAATTATAAAAGGATTCTTGGGGGTGTGTGTGCCTCAGATTAATTATCCCCCCACCCCATCCCCATGCATTAGATATTACATTTACTGAATCGTGTAGCTACCTAAAAATGTTTTTTAAGCTCCACAGTCTTTCAAGCTATCAAAGCCTCTGTTTACTTGAGCCCTTTAGCCCACTTACTGTGTCCCTTTGACCTGTGCAATGTTTTCAGTGAGAGCTGCACCAGGCCCCCCAACAGTGCTTTGTTTCAGCTGTTTGGGAAGAGGGGGAAGTGGATGGCCTGAACGTGCATGTCTTAGAAAGGACTTCTTAGGTGTTGTCTTCATTTGTAGCAGTGAACCAAGCTGCTGAACAGTTGGGTGAATTGGGAGGGTAAACAAAAGAATAAATAATTCAGTTTGAAATTCACACCGAGTCAGTACCGCTGTGCTCTGTGTCTGTGTCCCCCTAAGGATGACCTACACCAGGGGTAGTCGATCATTTTTTGTTTCCAAAACCTCTCTTCCCTGATTGGTTCATTTACTTCTGCTTGAAGGTGGGACTAAGCAGAGTGACAGTCCAGAGGGCCATTGACAGGTTAGGATTATTGTAATGAAATCGCCAGGAAGTAATATTGCAGTTTGGAAACATCATGGAAGCAGTGATCGGCTGTAAGATCTTCATTGTGAAACTGTGTAATATAAGTAAAATACAATTTTTATTTTATATAGTTATTTACATTTGCGTAGAATAAATACTTTTTTTAATCCTAATATTTAATGCATTTCCATTTTCGTGGCTAACACATCAGAGTAAAACAAGATAAAGGCAAGATCACAGAAGAAAACGCTGAAATGTTAAAAGTAATAAGCCCTACAGTAGGCATATTCTTGGTTTTTGTTATTGTTATATTTGAAGAAACTGACTATCTAAAATATTAACGGTAATCTGTATCGGAGATTGCATTGTGAGAAAACTGGTTTTGTATGCACTTATATATTTTGGAGGCGAGGTTGCAATATGTCCCCACGACAAATGATCCATAGTTTAGCTGTTTATTTATTGAAATCAGGATAACAAACCTAATACCTGTACAAAGTGATGCTCTTTCCCCAGTCCAGAACGTGTACAGAAACATGTGAACTGGGAACCTGTGAGAAATCAACTAACGGAGGAACACTAGCTCTATATAGCATATCCCATATTATGGCAAATATGTACGTAACACCCTATTGGCAAATAACCAGGAAGAGCTGCTACTAGGTTCCACACAAAAACAACCACTGAGGGCAACAAACCCTGTAACAATACATAAAAAAAAAAAAAAAAAAAAAAAACTGATTTGAGTTCCATTCAAAAGTGTCTAGTGGTCTGCATTTGGCCTGCGGTCTGCCTATTGACTACACCTGACCTACACCAATAAGCCTTTGTGGATTTTGATGGCTGGCAAATGCTTTATACCAGACAGCATGCATTGCGCTCCCTCAAAAGACCAGTCTCTGACACGTAATATTGGAGGAAAGGGGCTACATTTTTTTCCTTAACGGATAGATAATGTCCCATTTTCCAGAGTTTTTTTGTTGCAGGCAATGGCTCCTCTCTTATCGGTCTGATCTGGGTTGTAAATGTGTGCTGTCGCAAGCTGTTCGATCTGCGGGAGCCGGTCTCCTCACCCTAACTGAAATTCAATTGGACATCGTAGGAGGGCCAGAGCTTTTCCTCCCAGAGCTGTGCGTTTATGCACTGCGCTCCCTCACTGTCTTGGAGAGGACTCAAGAGAGGCATGTGTTTTGTTTAGTTTTTTCCCCTTTCTCAAGCACTCATCTAAAACAGCTGCTCATTTAGGCTTTGAATTGGATAGCGTCTTGGGGGTGGGTGGTCTCCAAATAAGGAAATTCAGGAATCTGTTTGATACTATAAACCCTTACCAGAGGTATTGCAATACCTTAAGATGGGTGTTTAGTGTATTTCCTACTGTGCATGCACTTCCTTGGTCTTAAAGACTGCTACAATCCTTTTCATGGAGGAATACTGTGCCCTTTCTCCTTGCAGTGCAGTTTCTAAGTGTAGTGAGGGGTGGTGTCATGATTACCCATTCCAGTTCATCCCAGAGGTGGTCTGTGGGTTTGAGTTGAGGATTTTAAACCTTCCCCCCTGTCCAACCAGAACCCCATGTTAGATTTCTATTATATAGTATTCATATATTGGGTGTAGATGAACAGGGCCCTCAATGAAACCTTCCATCAGTCCTGACACTGCTGATAAGTGTGGTGACATTTTACAGTTATGGTACCTTGCAATCTCGACATCGGCATCAAGAGCGTCATGTGTGATGCAATCCTTGGCTACCAGAGGGGAGCTTGTCCCATTAGTTTTTTGCAGTGCAGTGTAGAGCAACATTGATAAGAGCAAGACTTGTGAGCTGGAAGTCCTGGTTCAATCTGATACAGCTAAAGGAAGGAAAAATAAGGCCGTTGATAGCCTTCTGGTTTACTGGACAGGGCAGGTATAGAGTCTGCGTCTGCTTTTGTTGCTTAACAGCATCTTGAGAGGCTCACTGTATATTTAGAATTATTCTACAAAAGTTCAGACTTTTTCCCCTGGTGGCACTGGTTCTACTAATATTTTCAGTTGGTGACACCAGCACATGATTTGATCACACCAATTTATCACCACTGGGTGAGTATAATGAACTGTACCATGTCCCATTATGTCCCTGCATCCCATACAGAACCAAGATAATGACATGACATCTTTTATACATTGAATTTGAAAGACTGGTAAAAGAGTGCCACATTTATTTGTTGTGGATTTCAAAGTGTAAGTGTGGCATGTGTTCCTGAAATGGGCTGACATGGCTGTTCTACTGAACTCTAACTCCTAAAATAAATGTAATCCATAAATTATATGAAATCATAGATTATCGGCAGCAATTGGTTGAGATAGTAAAACAAAATGCATTCAAAAATCAGTCAAATTGAATAAAAAGGAAACCAAACAACAATGATGATGTTCACAACACTCACTGTTGCAAAGTAATTATTCATGCTAACTAAACTGCTAGGGTTACTCCAATCAGTGAGGGATGAGGGAAGAGTCAATGTGATCTACCGGTAGCCTATTGAGAAGGTGAAGTCAGTCATATCCCATCCCATCATAAGCAAATTGTCGCACTGCCAAGGGAAAGGGTTACAAATGTAAGTGTTTTAGTCACAGTTTAGAACCCTGATTTTGCAAACCCCTTCAGCACTCATGTGGGTTTGTATGCATGGTAGCTGATGAAGACGGAATAGATGCCATTTCCAGGGATGGTCGTAAAGGAAAACATGGTTTGTTTGTTTGTTTTTTGCGGTGTGTTTCCCAGCAGCCTGCAACGTGCCACAATCTGGAACTCTGACCGTCTTGCTTTCCTTCATTGGCGCTGTAGCGTGGGTTGCAACAGACTTTTTGTGGCATATGTTTGCGTTGGGACTTCTTCTGTCTGTCGTGTAGTCATCATGGCTCATTACTAGGCCTCAGACTGTTTATCGTCTCCTTTTCGCATTTCTCAGCTCTAGGCGTGACCTGTTATTCAACTTGTTTTCTTAACACAAAGACTGTTTATTCGCCAATTTTCCCTGCTCCAAGCCTGCCAATATTATTCATCTTGATTTAGCTGTCTTTTTCTAATGTCTATTGGACAAAGCCGCCTGTGCAGGAAATCCTTGTTTTCGGTTTAACCGAGAACCAGCCCTGGAGTTGAAAAGATGCGTTGCAAGCTGGTATAGATCTAAAATAATCAGGGCTGTATGCAGGTAACTGATACTTAATTGTCTGTAAGCTGCAAGAAAACCAGTGACAAAAGGGGAATAGGAAACAATTTAAAAAAGGGAGCATGGATCTTGAGCACAGCTCTGTTGTGAGCTCTCTTGGTGATGCATTTAGCCTTTTCACGAGGATGAGGTACAATTGGGGACATAATTCGCTCCCTGATGATCAAATGCATTCTAAACCAAGACTCTTTATACTGAAATGTATACGTTATAGTCTTAGAAACATAGATGCACTATATACAGAGAGGTATATACAATCTATATTAAAATACAAGCACTCCGAACTGAGATGCATTCATGCTTTGCTCGAGACGCATGTGCTCTATAATGAAAATGCACCTTTCTATATGGAGATCAGTCATCGGTCACAATCCTGGTATCTCCACCCACCTTTTAGAATTCTGGGGAAAGCACCTTGGTGTGCGCCCATTGGCATCATTCAAGCAAATGCCTTTGAATTGAGGGCTGATGTTATTTTAGCAAAAATGTTACACTTTTTTTATTTTTTATTTGGCTTGTATTGAGGGGTTTGATGCAAGCCTCTCTGTTTCGGGGCTCAGTTGAATCCCAACAGTAATTAAAAACAAAATTGTGCCTGATTTTCTTCCTCTGGTTTCATGGGCTCCCCTCTGCTCTGTGCTGAAGTAATAAACACCTGATCGAGTATTTCAGAGTCTCTTCATCACTCCTTATAAATCGTTCTGAAAGCTTGCTCGCTTAATCTTGAGCTCTGCATGGAATTAAGTGTTCTCACTGTACTGTGTGTATATGGTGTATGTACAGTGACTATAGGTCGTATTCATCCTCCTTTTACACATTTTGTTCAGTTACAACCTGATTGCTGCAAAAGGTGGTTCTACCAGGTATTGACAAGTGAATACTTCTCTAACCAAGACATTTCAGTTTTTGACAATTCACAATAAAAAAATCTTTGTATTCATAGTGTTAAGTAGGTTGTGTAAATCAAAGGGGGGACAAAAACATTGAAATGCATTACAATTTCAGGTTGTAACACAACAAAATGTGAAAAAGGCCAAGAGGGGTGAATACTCTCTATAGCCACTGTAAATGGTCAAATCAGCTCTTGCATAATATTATGGTGTTTCTGTGTCTTTGTTCTGCCCAGGTCATAATTAAAGGATGTTCATTAATCAGCGCTTTCTTTAATGCTGAGAATTGAGTGTTGGTAGGTAGTGTTCAAATAAGGCCTGGTCTCTGAGCGAGAGTTTGATTATTTGAAAATGTAAATGCAAAATGTGCTTAAGGGGGTGGTGAAGGTGATTGCAGGGGTTCTATTTGTTTGTTCTGAAGGCTCTTTGGTTGAGTTCTGGGTCACGATTAAGAAATTAAGTGTTTCAAGCCGTCCTTGAGCATGTTCAAAATAAATAAACAAAGAAATAAATAAGTAAAACGAGCAAAATCATTAGGAGTGCGATAGGTCACCAGCAGCCGAGAGAGGAACGGGCTGTTCTCACGGGTGGTGGAGGAGAAATCGATGCTGAGAGATGGGGAGATGGAGGGAGCTCTGTGAGAGGGACAGGAACAGAGAGAGAGACGGGGAGGGAAAGATGCAGAGATGGAGGAAGAGTGAGAGCTGCATTTCTGCAAATCCGTGATGAGTGTGCCCCAGAGCCGTTTCCCTTCCCACATGGTCATTGTCAGTCTGGCAGATCTCTCAGCTGGACTCTCACTTTCTACAGTGATTTATTTTTTAACCATTTCAGATACTTGTAAAATGAAAATAATTGGCACATATCTCACTTTATTTCCTAGAAGTACCTACCTATGGGACATGCAGTCCTCAATGCGATACGTGTTCCTCCTCCTTGAACATGACATTGCATCATACAACACCGAGGCCAAATGCACCTCTTGCATGATTTTTGCATTCCTTCAAACAGTCAATTGTCTGAGACTGCAGGGGTTAGACTGAAATGGTTTTCTAGATTAAAAAGCTTGATCCCTTTCCTCTATTGAGGAACCAGGCTGAGGCCGGGAGCTCGCTCCCTCGATCGGGATGGTGCACTGATGTTTTAGGAGTGTGGGTGAGTGTTGGCTAAATCTTTGAGAGTACTGGATAATCACAGTGTTTTGGTATTGAAGGTGGCAGTGCCCATGGCTGTGTGTGGGTGGATGATCAGAGCGTTTGTTCCCTGTGTCCGTTAATTCCTTCAGGGAAGTGTCTCCCCTCTGGCTTTGGGAGACATTCAGACCAGGCCAGCTCCATATTCCTTGAGATTCAATGGCTAAATATGGTAGAACGGAAAGCAAATCTGGATTGTGTCTAAAGGCTCCATCTTAATCCATTTTATATTGCCAAGCTGTTGGTTTATTTAAGGATGATGGGAATGTTTTACGGTCATTTCTAGAAAAATGTTTCTCCCTGCCAACTTGGCTCTGCATTGTCGGTTATTTATATGCCCTTAAATACACCAACTGGCCTGTATCCGTGTGTCTGATATACATACCGTATGTATTTTGACAACTGATACTAACATAAACGTCCACTAGTGATTAGTTATTCACTTTACAAGGACACGGCTAAATATGGTTAAGAAGGCATCGTTTTAAATTGTCTGTTTGACCTGTACCTGTAACAGTGAGTGAAATATCTAGCTGTCCCAACTTGGCCAAACAAGTTCAATATAGAAGTCAAATAAAAACCTCTGTGGTCTAAATGGATTCATAGGAGAGAGAGAAACCCCAGATAACAGGTGGAGACAGTCAGAGGAGGGAGTAATGTTCATGAATGGAGCACGCTCTTTCTCTCTCCCCCCCTTCTCTGGTGCTTATCCTTCTCAGGCTAATCCCATTCCAAATCGATTGGACGGCTACTTGAAAAGGGGTTTTTCCAAGAAGCGGGTCAATAGAACCGCTTCTGAAAAGACAAAGCTGCTCTCCTGAGGTAAATCCATTCTCGGCGGAGCAGTATTGAACCAGGAGCTGTCCAAACTCCACACTACTGTTGACTTTTCCCCCCTCTCCCCTCTGTAAATGTCTAATTTCCGAGCCGGGCCATGGTGCTGTCCTAGTGCAACAGAGGCAGCTCCTGTGTGTGGTAATGTGAATGACGAGGCCGGCTCCACGGAGCTCTGAGCTCCCCGCTCTGCTTCACTCCTGCGGCTCACCGGCCCTGATGTGTGTTTTGAGTCACACTGGTTTGTATTTTTCCAGGAAACAGTGTAAATGTGTGGTCCTCTGGCCACGGCGGTGATGTAGTTTTCCTGCTTAACTGACTGAAAGAGGGCACGCTGTCGGGGAGCAGGGAGTGCACCACTCCCAAGGAGAATCCGCTCTCTCCATTTGTAACCAGTGCTGCCTTCCCTCGAGTAGTCCTCATGGTCACTGGAGCCATTGGAAGTACCTCGGCATAATCGGATTGTGTGCTTTACATTCCAACTTTGCTTCCCGTTGCTTCAAAGTTAATGGCAAACCATTCAAAGAATTTGTATATATTTTGGGATATAATGTCATGCAGAAAAAGCACATCAAAAATGATTACAATTGCATCCATTTTTATTTTTTCCCCATGTAAATTCCGTGGAGATATGCTTGCGATTTGTAGATGTTTGGGGACACTACAACATTTATTTGTATTTCCAGGAAGTGTCATTTTACCGGCATGCAACGTCATCAGGGCTATTCCTAATGATTACCAAGCAGAATACTTTTCATCCACTACTTGACTTTAGCACATGTTCCAAACAATGTGACATGATGTTTTTGCTGGTTTATGTTGTTTTACTAATTCAATTTTGGGACATTTCTTAAAGGAAAAAGGAGAGACATATTTAATTATGTGCCTGAGTAGCTTACTCCCCCCACCTCTCTGTGTAAAGTGCCTCCTGTCTTGCAGACTTATGATCCATGCATTGCTGAGACTGAAGAACTCCTTGGTGTTAACTTTCCACCTTGTATGGTGTTTTGAAACACCTGAATCAAATCTCCTTTCACACCAGCCCTGTGTTTCTCACGCCCAGTTGGCTTTTATATCCAGTGTATGTGTGGAAGTGAAGTTCGGCAATTAAAAAATACAAATGAAAATTGCCTTTCTGATACATTGGCTCATATTATAGAAGCTCATGAACCCTGAACTGCATCAATCAGCTGTACAATGGGAGTCTTATTTCTGTGGTTTAAAAAATAATAATTTAGAAGCAACTGTTGGTTAAACGTACCAAGAAAGAATTGTGTGGCAGGAACCAGAGACTCACAGTTGAGAAAACATGTCAGTGCTCTATAAGTACGTGATGTTAAGCCTGAATGACTTTGGCTGTTTCCTGATTTTATGATTATTAATCTGATGCTTCTTCTTATTTCTTTCCAGAATAAAAAGATCCAGTTTCAGCGCTTCAAACACCCGGCACAGAGAGACCTCTATGGTAAGCCAACTGCCCTGCCTATCACTCTATAAGCTTTTTTTTTTTTTTTTTTAACTCCCATTTGTTCCCGTGGATCTTTCAGAACAATACAGTTTGATGTGACTAGTTGAGGCCCTTCTTCAAAAAAGCACAGGAAGCTGGCAGAGCTGGTGCCTGCTCACTCGGCCTGAATCATACACTGTCAGCCCCCTTTGGAGACGAGCCCGCGAGCGCAGTGAAAGGCAATCACCGGGTTTCAAAGTGTGCGTCAGGCTTTCGTTAGGGACTGTGATTGGGGTATTCATCACCGCACAATACCTACAGATATGCAAGCCCTGCCATTCAAATGGAAATCCTTATTATGGCTTTGAAAACTGTGGGGTGGGGTGTGTGTGGGGGGGGGGATGAGAATAGGCAGGCACTCTTTTGAGTTACATACAGATATGCTTTGTATGCCAGATAGAAATGTTGCATTATGTTTTTGTTTTTTTTTCCTCCCCTCTCTCTTTGTATTGGGGCTCAGTTGTGACTCCCAGTGAAAGCCTCTTTGAGATGATGCACCGAGTCGCGCAGCGTACTAGGTGCCTCTGGGCACCGTGCTGAGATCTCTAAGAGCGGTGTCACTGGGTTTGTGACGCCCTAGTGCTGGGCTTTCTGTTCTGGCACTCAGTGTGGCAGGGGGCTTGACAGACCAAGCCCATTTTGGAGAAACTGTGCTGTCTATATCTCTCTCGTGTTGCTGAACCTGAGCTTGCCATATATTAAAGTTGGAGAGTATAAAAGAAAAAATGATTCTCAAAATAATAACACATGCATGCTGCACCAAGAGTGATTGAAATACTGTAATGTGTGAACCGATTACTATGACAAAGAACATTTGATTTGTTTTTTAATTTTTGTTAAATGTTTTTTTTTTTTTTTTTTTTTTTAATCACTGATCTCCAATTAGCCAAGCTCACGTATCCTGTCAAAATCAGCAGATATTTTCCACAAGGTCCACAGCCTGCATGCATTGTCTGGGATCACATTAGATGCATTCCTAAATTCATGTTCTGTGCCTGTGTGTCATGAAACCCTCTGCTCTTTCTTACAGGACACGCATTTCCCCTCGGGGGGCCGCCTTGCCCCCTGCCTCTCCCCGTGGGTCGCCATTCTGTGTACGGGAGGTCCCCCAGCCCCCTGCCACGCCCAGACCCCTCGACCAGGAGCAACCTGCTGTGCGGCTCCCCCTACCGCAGCCGCCTGCTCATGCCTCTCCCTATGTCTGTGAGTAATAGCAAGAGTGCCCCTTCACTTGGACGCCCACAACCTGCTGTCTGGATCCACAGCAGCCTGTAGATTTGGAGGCCTGTGTGTATAGATTAATATTTAAGCAGTCACTCTTGTCTAGCTTAATGTGACTTTTGATAGAAAAAAAAAAAAAATACATACTTTTGCCTTTAGAAGGAATGTCATATACTAACAAATAAGGTGAAATGTACAGTGTTGAGTAAATATGATCACTGCACGGACGGTGAGTCACCAGAGCCAGATCTGGTGTAAGCTGGAAAAAGAAAAGCAGCTTTTCCTTTAACTAGCATGTTCAGTTCGATGTGTTACTTCTGTGTGCATGTACGTGCACAACCCTTAAACTCAATGGAAAACTTTACTTGTCAGACTTACTTTGTGACTGGGCTGCTCTCTGGTGCTCTAGGTGCCCTCCTCTGGGTACGGGAACTGTGTACCAATGGACCCACGGATGATGGCCTGCCAGGCGGCCATGGCCTACAACCTGAGCCTGTTGCAGAACGCAGGCGGGGGGCTCTCACCGACCGTCCTCAGCTCACGGTCCCCTTCCCCTCTATCGCCCTTCAGGAGCCCCCCGGATGGCAGCATGGAGCTGGGGAAACCAGGTGAGCTGGCAGGACAATCAGAGCTTGGGACAACAGTCCCCGTCTAGCTGTCTGTATTACTGTAAATGTGCGCTTATCTGACAGTCTTGTTCTCCACATTCGGAACGATCTGGCACTTGTTGATGACATCATTGTTGTGCTCGTGTTAAAGTTACATTAATATCTTGAGCATTTTATTTTGTAGATATCTTCTACAGAAGTGTTCAGCTTCTGTCATGTTAGAGGATAACCCAGTCAAGTCTGTGAAATAATAAGGCTTTATTGTAATAATAAAAATGAAACCAGAAGTCTATCTGTGCTGATAATGTTATAGACAGCCGGAACGCCGTACGTATTGACCAACTAAACTATGACTTGGACATTTCCCCCCTGAACCAGCCTATCAACTTCAATGTCATGCAATACCTTATGTTGCACCCTCCAGAAACCCTTCGGGGGGAACACTTAAGAGCAAAGTTCATTTTAGTCATTCTGGGCAGCTGGCCACCGATGATTCTGGTATTGCACTGTGTTGCATGACATTTCAGTTTGCACCTCTGGGTTATTAAAGGGTCAGGTTATAGGGCGGTTGGCAAGAGTGGGGGATCAGGGAATTGGATTATTAGGATCCTCATTCGCTGCATTTCAGCAGATGTCCTGAATTTTCTAAACGTTAGCTTCACTTCCTTCCTCTAAAACTCCTCACCCACTGACCTTTCCTTCTAGACAGCATCTACATCTCGCAGTAACGTGTCATTTAAATATATGATTTATTTAATTTTAACATTAACGTCCCGCCCCCCCCCCCCACCGATTGTGCATGTCACCACAGTGTTATGCAGGACAGTTTAATTTGCAGAGGGTCACTTTCTGAAAGGTTATTATACTTGTATGAACAGCCGCTGCACTTTGGTAAACATTAAATTTAGATGAATGAATTTCAATTTGGCTTTGTATTGCTTTTCAAAGCTCTATTTTTAGCATCCCTTACCCAATATCCAATGAATCTTCTTCTGACGGTAATGTTATAGACTGAGAGAGGCTAATGTACTTGACCAGGGAGAGCTAAACGTCGGCCTGACAGCCGTCTGGGATGTCTATTCCGTACCGCAGAGATATTGCTCTTGTATAATTAGCTCTCCTAATATCCATAATGTCTTGTTGTTTTTTGCTCAGACCTTTCTCATCTCAGCTGAGTCCTTGACCAATGCGATTCTTCATCTGCTTTGAGGTTTTAAGCGCACAGAGCCGAGTTGGAAACCAGACTGTCTTTGCAAGCTATTAATCAAGTATGAATAGGATTGGTTGTGCTGGCGGAGGGAGATGCTTGGCTAGGTATTGGACTGTGTTGGTGAAATATACAATGCTTCCCCGTATCACCTTTCAGATTCAGATTAATGGATTTCAAAAGCAGTTTTATACATATACACTGAGTGGCAACTTTATTAGGTACACCGACTTAATATCGAGTTGCTCCTCCTTTTGCCCTCTAAAGAGCCCAATTATGTCTGGGTATGCAGTATATTTCACAGAAAGGGCAATCCAGGAATCCAGCCTCTTGCTGGGAATTCTCAAAATACTTGCTTGGCTCAAGCAAAGCTTCCTATTGAAGCACAGGCCAGACTTCATTTCAAACTGCGCTGTCACAAGCCACTCTGACTGGGATTCTCCCCAGAAAGTGGCAGACAACTGGTTGACTGGGATGTTAGGCTTAAAATCGGCCAAAGATTCCCTGTCTTGCTCCAAAGTGTTGAGCCCTGACTCCTCAGTGAGCGCTGTATCCGTCCTCCCTGTGGATCTGAACAATTTGCCATTCCAAATCGGAGAGGCTATGAAAAGAGAGGGGTGATTGCTCTGCTTTAATTCACAGGCAAAAGTATGGAGGATTTGGAAAGCTCCATTTTCCATCTGAAAAACAAAAACCTCCCCTCATCCTACAGGGATTGTTGGGAATGCTGCTGTTTCTCAACCCTAGTTTAGAGGAGCATTTAAAGATAAAAAGGTATCCAGTGACTGAAACCCCCACATGAGGAGTACTCATCTCCCCAGTGGAGAGTTTTTTCATTTTTAGGATCTATGATAAAAATGCCTGCCTGCAATTGTGTTTTAAGTATCAGTTTTATTTTTAATTTTTCTCTCTTCAGGAAGAGAAGATATGAGGCCAAGTTTTGGAGCACTGCAGTTGTGGGAAGAGGGAGGAGGACATGACCGGGTAGGTTGGGCTGTGGGCTTGGGGTGGGGGTGATTTAATTTACACCATTGGACACAAGGAAATAATTTGATTTTACAATTTATCTTGGCAATTCCAATTTATTTTGTTTCCCAAAGATATTTGACTAGGATGTGGAGAAAGACCAGTTGACTGACTTATTTTCTAAAGTCTCCAAACTTGGATTAAAATAATACATTAAAATTGTTTTGTGTATCCAAGGTCAAGTCGCCATTGCTGATGTAATAGCATGAATGTGACACTTGTACACCCAGATAAACGCTAATTTATAGTTAGTTGACACTTTCTATTACAGGGTGTAAGCCAGCGGGATTATTCGTAATGCAGTGATTCTTTATTGTCTAAAACCCTGCTTTTGGACCAGCTAACCGTGGCTGAATTGCACATTGAGTTGGACTGAGAGAGAGGAGTGCCCCAAATTCCATTGGAAAGCATGAAGCCCTTGGTGATGGATTTATTTTTTGCCTGGCTTCTGTGCTCCAGCTCCCACTCTCCCTTGCTGCACACGGCTCAACTCCCCCTCTCTCTTGCTCTCTCTCTCTCTCTGTGTGTGTGTGTGTGTGTGTGTGTGTGTGTGTGTGTGTGTGTGTGTGTGTGTGTGTGTGTCAGATTTCAGGATCACTGGACTTGCTGGGTGGAGGAGGCGCCCCCTGGTTGTCAGAAGGTCATATGGACAGGTGCTCCACCCCCAAACACCACAATGCCAGACCCTTCCCCAGCCCCACCAGCCTTGGCCTAGACAGCCCCCCGCTGCATTTCAGACCCCACCCGAATTCCTGCCGCCCTCCGCTGCTGTCTCACTTCGACGTCTTCGGCAGGAGCCCCTCCCCAGGACCGCACGGGGCATCACACCCTGCCACTCACAACGGCGGACATGGTAAACCTCCCCCTTTCACCCAGTTAGTGAATGTGTGTTTAATCATTCAATAACACTTTACAAATGACCATGTGTTCATGTTTGTTAATAGTAATACTAATAATATGAATAGTTTTAACAGATGGCAAGCATCTTTATGATTTTTTTTCTCTGTAAATATCAGACAAGTTTACTGCTTGCTCTTAAGATGTCATACTTTTCAAAGAACTTAATATTGTTATGATATTAAAAATATTGTGACTGACTGTGTGCGTTTGCTTCCTCTCACAGTGAGTTGTGCCCCTCGGAACAGCCTGCAAGGGGGAGACGGGGTAGGCTCCCGGATGAGCCCGTGGATGGAGCAGGGCAGTGACCTGGGCAGCGCACTCCCCTCCCGGCCCCCATTCTACCTGTCCCGCCCCTACAGCCAGAACAGAGAAGATGGCTGGATGCGTGATAGGTATGGCTGCCTGGATGCCTGTGTACTGTTTTCAGGAGATGCACTTTCAAGTCCTGTTTTCTGCTTTTGCCCCACTGCCTATTCGGTTAATTAACCGTGGTTTGGGCCATTTAGCACCAGTCTAAGTACCAATCCGTTTCATTCTCCACCTCCTCCATTCAAATTCCCCGCACGCGTCTCCCCTTCACTTCTTCTGTGCATCAAGTAGCCCTTAAACGGCGCTCCCTCCAAAACACCACTTCAGTGTCAAGTGATTATATAATCTCCGTGTTTAGCGGTCGCCACTCTCGCGCCGGGCCAATCCACATTCGGGAAACACGCACTGCAGTGGGATCTCATACAGGAGGTCAGAAGTGTCCTTTTATGTTGGCTCCATAGGACTGGGACCCAACTGAAACAGAGATGATGAGTTTAATAAGGCTCTACCAGAAGGCCAGAGGGAGAAATTGAGCCAGCTTTCGATAAAATGCATCTCTGGCCTCTCTGCCAGCAGCTTCTCCTGTCCTGCTTTTCTCGATTGCTCGATTGGTCTGGATCTGTGTGTTGGTTTTGTTGGCTGCATTACTAATGTTTTGTTGCATGAGTCAGATAGAGAAAGCTTTTCCATGTATTTAGGTTTGAGAAGCAGAATTTACTTGATCTAAAATCTTCACATATTTCTAATGAAAATAATAGTGTAGCAAAGAGAAGGGTCTATTTTACTGCACTTAAATATTGTCATTACTTGGTTTTAATAACAAACACAAAGTAATGCGTAACACTTTCATGTAATCCTGTCAATGCCGCAGATGCTTTTAAGATGAGTTTTGCTTAGGATCATAATTTGTTGTATTTTGCTTTTCATTAGGTGTTACCTGCTTGTGGCTTCCTAGTGTTTTATAGGGGTTATATGATTAATTTTGTATACATGAATTGCAATACTTCTCGGTACGATGCAAAAGACGCTTCATATAAAATTGGTTTAATATATATTTTTTTAATCTGTCAATCATATCATATTTATGAATTTTGAAAAATTGAAACATGACTGAACTTACTTTTAATGTAGGCTACTTTTTTTAAAATGTATCTTAATGCTAGATATTCCAACTTAATGCTGAACACAATTATAGTTTGGTTGGTACTTCTGTGCTTTTCTTTAAATCGGTGAACATTTTTTTTGATCAAGCTAAAACTGATATCCAATGAACTGTAGGTTACATGGTGCTTTGACTTCAAAGTGCAGTATACCACTGTGATAAAGGATTTATTTTGAACTAAATGCCAGTTTTTATAATTTTTAAGTCCATAAATTAGTTTTTCATTAGTATCGCAATATGTATCGTATTGTGGATGGTGTATTGCAGGGTACGTCAATTAGGTTTGGCCTCGTGCCATTTTTTTCCCCGAGCTAATTGTCAGCGGGCCAGTAGGGGGGAGGGGGGCCAGGTGCTGATGGTGTTAATTAATTTGGGGGGTTTTGGGGAGCCAAATAACATTGATGGCGGGCCAAATGGGAGGAAATGGGAGCCCCGGTGTATTGTGATGCATATCGTATCATGATTTTGGTGCGTCATCTCATCCCTCGTGTTTTATGGTGTGCTTTGCTTCACCGTCACATGTAATTCCTCCCTTGTGTCAACAAGTCAACACCCATCCTGGATTTGGACTAAAAAAAAAATATGGCTTTTTCCACTGCTGTGGCACAATCCAGATACTACTACTAAAAGATAAGACATGCCACACGTGACCTGTAGGTCAGCTTCCTCCCTGTACCTGCAGTCGTTTTGAATTGTGGGACCCTCAGCCAATCATCCATCACTAAGCCAGAGCCTGCTGGAGGTGAATGAAATGGGAACTCACATCTAAAAATGCTTGGCAATTTTAAAGAGCAATCGACAACCAATGTTGAATACATTGTGACCCCATAGTGTGTCATAATAAATTACATAATAAATAATAAATAATAAATTACATTGCAGGAGATGTGCAATGTGGAACAGCATCCAGACACAGGACAACACTTAGGAACAGACCATATTTTGAATTACCAGTGCTTCTCGCCACCCTGCTCAGTAACTCCAGAACTCCATTCCCCCGTGGTCTAATCATTTCCCGTTTTGAATCTCTGATCCCTGTAAGCAATGGCCTGTACACACAGACTACAAATGTGCTGACTTAGTTTGAACCAAATCTTATATGATATAGATAGTAATGCATCACACCTATGGATCAGTTTCTTCCCTTCATTGGAATTACCCTCTCAAAGAAAACTCTTTTTTTCATGCTGGGAAGCTTGGGAAGAGAGGGAAATGTGATGAGAGAATCTTAGCTGGTAGCAGAGCCATTCTCCCTCATAATGCAGCAGAGCTTTTGAAGTATTAATTTATAATTAGATAGGCTTAAAACACCCATAATTTTGTTTGTATTGGGGTCCAAGTGGAATTCACAGGAATTTGTTTAACCTCTAAAAATACTGGACTAATAAAATATTGGGACTATATCACAAAGAGTAGCTGTTGTCAGTGTATTTAATAGTGTAGGCCCACCCTTGTTGTTAATAATAAATAGTGCCATTCTCATGATTGATCGCTACAGAAATACTGCACCCGTTTCTAGGGCACTGAGAGCGGAATTCAGTGGTAAGTAATTCCAGAAGTTTTTTATTTAGATGAAGATCAGGACCCACAATTGGCACTGAAATATTTGAAACGATTCTCCTTAAAAGCAGTGAAACACTCCCAGCCAGCTTTGTGATGGTGCGCTAGTGTGTTGGTTGATGTACAGGCCTTCACCACATGTGTCCACTAGTTGGCGGCTGGCAACACACTGGAATTTTGAATGGCTCAATGCAGTGGCAATACTGGGGCCATTTGCCAAAAATTCAATCCTCTGACCTCTGATGTAAACTGTTAATGGCACAGGGAGGCTTGTCCAGTTACTCCTGGTCATGTTGGTTGAGTGCAGGCTGTCCCAGAAAGCACCTTCAGTTGCCAGGTTTCCCATCGCAGAGTTCAGATTGTACTGACTGTGGAAATCCCGAGGGCATGTTTCAGTCCCAGCTGCTGAACAGGCGCAGGTGTGTTTGATTTTAAACGAAACACAGCAAAAAGAAATGGCAGGATTGGTTATGTAATGCATTTAAATTGGTGCTGTTATTTCCAGCTCTTCTAAACGTAATTTCATAGTCATTGAAAGAGGATGGTAAAAAAATTGGAAAAAGAGAGAACAGCCAACTGCTTCTATTGGAAAGCAGAGCGCAGGTGTTTCTAGAGATAAGTCCCGAACTTCCCCCCGCTGCACCGGAGTCACAAACGAGGCTCTCGCCTCGGGGGTGATTAAGGGAAGCGCTGTCATTATGGTGCTCTCTGTAGAGCTGGGATGTACTTGAGCAGGACCTGGGGAGAGGCGAGAATGAATCAGCTGGTGGCGTATATAGTGACTTCTCAGAATCTTTCACTGCAAAGTGTAGTATTGACACACACACATGAAGACCGATACAGACACCCAGACGGATGGAGGGACAGACAGACAGACAGACAGACGGAGGGACACAGACAGACAGAAGCACACACACAGACGGACCGCTCTTGCACAACTACTGACATACAGCTACAGTGACCAGGAGTGGGTGGTGGAGTATTGAGTGAGGAGCGTGGGGGGTGGGGGGTGGGGGGAATTTCAACAAAACAAAGCAATCCAGCCCAGCTATTGCATCAGTTGATGCATCATCACTAACAGATCCTAACCTGCAGACAGGAAAGCGTGAAGGCACAGGAGTTCGTGGTGTGCGATGAATGGTGGATTGAGACGAAAGTAGAGCCAGTTTTGGAGCCTAACTTGATCCAGGCTCTCTGACGCATATGACCGCATGTTAAGGAAGATGATTGGAGGACTGTGTGGGAGTATGGGTTGGGAGACTGCTGGGGTTGTCCTTCGTCTTGGTCCTCCTGACCTGCACTATGAGTCAAATGGTCTCTCACGCTATGCTGCGGCTCTTGGTGTTTCCCATCCAGGATGCTGCCAGACGGCCTTCTCTCTGTGTTCTCGGTTGGCGCTCCATATGGGAGAGAATGAGGGGTGCTGGAGGGCAGCGCCTGGGTAGCCTACCTCTGTGGGCGCTGCGAGCTGGCAGCTGAGTCCGTGCCCTGACCGAAGTAGTGCTCTCAGCTGTGCGGAAGCTGGCACCTGGGCTCCCAGCCCCCAGCAGCATAACCCCCAGGCTATCGGGTTCCATAAGACATAGCCTCGCCTTTATTATGAAAAGGCCCAGTGGAAGAATCCCTTTAGTCCTGGGTAGAAGAGGCAAGGAGGGTTTCAAAATGTTGTATTTAGACCCATCGATAATAGCCATCTCACAAGAAACAAAACTGGACCTTGGAATTTGATGTTTCTTCCAGCATCGCTGCAGTAATTGTGTGAAATTGTCATCTCACACACAAAATGGACTACTCCAAAGAGTTAAACTCCATCACAGTTGAATTCTTTATCTCACCTCCTAGCTGAAAGTCAGCCAGTACAATCAGTGCGGATTGTAGTGATACATAGGAGATCGGCCTGAGGGGAAAATACTCCATCCAAGTTAACGGCTGTCCCCTACCCAGGGCTTCATGCCTGCTCTGCCCCCCCCAGGCAGAACATAATACCTCATGCTTCTCCAGCTGCTGCATCAGAACCTCCCAAATACTCAGAGCATGTTGCAGAGATGTCTGCCTTGTGGAGAGGGTTGCTGAAAAAGGACAGAGATTGAGAGATTTGAACCTATTTATATTGTCCTCCGTTATTCTGAATCTCTGCTTGCCTTTCTCTGAGTTGGATTGTTTCTGTACCATGTAATTTTGCACCTTGCTCTTTGTTGTATTTGAACATAAAAACAAACAAACATTCTCACAGAACAAGAACAAATGCTGGGTTCTCATTAAAACTGTCCCCCCTCCCCCATTTCCTTCTATCAACTGATTTATAATCATAAATCACTCAATCAGAGAAGTTGGGTTTATCCAATGTGACTTAAACTTTAGATCGGGGGTGTCCAATGCATCAAAAACGGCTGCATCAGGGTCACTTACAATAGACCTTGGTTTACATCCAAAGTATTGAGGTTAAGTGAATTGCTCAGGGTGACAAACAGTGAGTCCATGTCAGAGACAGGATTGGTGCCCAGAACCTCCTGGTATTAAGTTCTGTACCTTAACCACTCAACATAGTATAGTGCATTTGATGATTTGACTTGGGGCCAGATTCTCCAATACTGAAAATCGTTCATTATGGGGAGGCCTCATCTACAGGGGACCGTGACACCATTTGTATTACGCCTGATTTTATTGTAAAATCCATTTGCCGGAAATGTTAACGGTCGCATACACATTCTAAATATTCATGATCCTGAATGCTAATTCTGATCTGAAATGCGCGTCCACGTCAGAAGTCTATAAGTGCTGACTGCCAGGCCATTCCCTGCTTGACAGTCCGGGTGTGAGTGTCATTCCCGGAACAGAGCTGAGGAAAGGAAGGGGTGTATTTTTTTAGTCATTGTAGTCAGTCACAGTTTTTTTGCTTAGGTACCCAGAGTGCATAATCCTTTTCAAATGCAGAGTAAATAAATACAACATTTCAGTCCCATGACATGGTAATGGAAAGAAAAACAAACGAGGAAACCTATCTGGAGATTCTCTTTCACAGTACCACTGATCATCATAGTACCAACTTTAAACATTTGTGTGTGGTTATACAGCTCTGTGTACCTTGGCTGTATAATTAAATAAAAGGCTCATCTTTATTTGTTCATGGTGTTCATGTGGCTTCAGGCAGGGCTTTAACGGGCTTGTAGATTTTTTAAGTAAATCAAAATGTTTGAATAAATCAATTCGGTTTGGACTCTCTCCAATTATTTTGTTACCACTTGGTTAAATGAGAATATATTTTCTGGTGACAGTTCAAAGCGTCACATTTGAACTGGTTTGGTTAGTGTTTCCGGAGAAGCAAAGCAATGGCCTATTACTAATATTAATATTTAACATCTAGTGTGCAGGCCAACTGTGGCTTTGGTAAACTGGAGTGTTGGTGTAACTGTACAGACCAGGGTCAGGCCCATGTGTTTGCAGGGCTTTGGTGGAAATTTAAACCTGCACTGCAACTGAAAATCTGTCGCGTTTTGTGTTTTCCAGCTATGAGCCACCGCCGGTGTGGGTGGACATGAGGAGTCCCCCTCGGGAGAGGCTGTTCCAGTACAGGGTGCCACCCCCACCCCCTCCCTCGCTGGGCTTCGAGAGACCCAATAAGCCCTTCTCCCATTTCCCCCGGGCCGAGTCCTGCCCCTCGCCCCCTCCGCAGCTCCTTCCCCCGCCCTGCTCCCCACTCACTGACCACAGCTCCCCTGGAAACCTCAACCACACCCCCAGGAGCCTGGACCCTACCCAGACGTACCAACCCACAGCCCAGGACCAGCCCAGCAACAGTGGGGGAGACCTTTACTCCAGCCCCAGGCCCTGTCCACTGGAATGCACAGTAAGGCTTTTTTTTTTTTTTGTCTTAAGAAAACACTCGCTTAAAATGCTTAGGGGATTAATTAGTGATTTTATCCTACCTCACAGAGGGAAGTTTACAGCTCAGGTAAGTGACCCGAAATGCTCTCTTCCCCAGTCACTGTGGAGACGAATAGTGACAGACGCCGGTTCGTTAGAGTAGTTTGAGGGTTAGGACAGTTGAAAACAGGAACAGCAGCACAGTCAAATGAGGATTTTCAGAGGGCGATACAGGGTGAACACAGATTGTTACCATTTTGTGATATGGTAATAGTGTTTGTTTCTATATTTCTGTGTTTTGTTGAATGGATATCGTGGGTGGCGTGGCAGTGGCTGTCCTGGGACACACCAGGCTGAGGTATTGTGGCCTTGTCAGCTGCACAGAGGGAGAGGTGGCAGGAAGCGGTTGGCCACCTAGGGTTTAAGATGGGGTTGTTGGGTGGGGGGGAGGTTGGGTAGCAGGGCCTCTGCTGGTCAGGGATCCTATTGCTTATACCTTAGTAATTTAGGATTGCTATTACAAGGCGGTGGACACTTATCCAACCAAGGTATTTCAGTTTTTAATACAGTTTCTAGAATTCCTAGAATAGTTTTTCCACTTGTAAGTCGTGAGGTAGGATGTACATGGGTAAATGGGGGAAAAAAAAAAAAAAAAAAAAAGAGTGCATTTTAATTCCAGGCAACAAAAGGTGAAAATCTAGAAAGGGGGTGTAGACTTACTATAGGCACTGTATATGTATATTGATCAAACATGGACAAAATATGTAAATCAAAGATAGCCAAAGAAGCTATTGAATGCATCCCTAGAGATTAAAGAAGCCCTGAATACCTCATTAAACAGGTGAAGATAAACTTTGCAGACATCTCATGGAAAAGGGAAGCTATAGATAGAAGTGAATGGAAACCTCTTCATCCAGCAGTGAATCTATTATAGGCTGATAAGATGTATCTGTGTGTGCCTGTATGTGTATAAATGTTTATATTCAACTTACTAATACAGAGGAGAAACGGTAAAGTACCTTTTCCTTTTTTTAATTTTTAATTCTACACTGTTCCAAACTAGAGTCTGTGCTTGGTTTCTGATGGGGCAGTAGCCGTCTGCAGCTCCTTCCCGCTCTCCCCTCGGCTGCAGGGAGATTCGGTCTCTCCTGCCTACATTTTACTCCTGCAGCTCCTGTCCATCCGTCTTGCCCCACCAGGCAGCAGCGGTGACAGCAGCAGCTCCTGGGGCCGCGCAGCAGGCAGTATATTACAGGGAGGGAAGTCCGCTCAATCATTTTTATCTTAAAGGGGGAACCATTAAGGGGAAGAATAATTTACGGTGATTAAATGTTTAGCCTCGTAGATCGTTAACTAAGCGATTTAAGTTATGATGCCGAATTAGGGATGTTGTGTCCCGTGCCAGGCTGGGACTGAGGAAGAGCGAGTGCTGGACTGTGTCAGAGGGGAGACGGCAGGATGAGGTTTGAAACGGTGTTGTATTCCTTTTGCTCCCAAGAGAGGTGTGCTCCTCCTTTTAAACTTTGACCCGTCTCTTTGGAAAATGCCAGATGAGATTAATTGATTGTTTCCCCATTGGTCCTCATTCAATGAAAAGGCCCCCCAATTCCACTACATTAAAACATGCAAGTGTGTTCTAATTATGGAATTGACACAGTGATGGGTAGTTTCACAGACAATGTGTAAATGTATCCTGGAGTAGGCTTAGTTTTGGACTAGTTAATCAGGAGCTAAATATTTGGAAACCCCAGATCATCTTAGATTAAATAATTATGGATTCAAAAGTCTGTGACTAAAATAGTATAGAATTAATCAAAGCATGTCTGCAATCAAAGCACAGGTGAGTCCGGTACAACTTTTGAACGGTAGTGTACATCCATAAATGATTGCAGAAGTTGCCGTGATCATCGTAGTTTATTGTATCACTTCTTCTCTCCGGTCTTACTGGAACATGCATATGATCATACATTGTCCAAGTAATAAAACATTTGCAGGTGCTGTGGAAGAACTGCCATTATTGGAAAATAAACCTACCCCCTTGCAAAGTGAAGTTAGGCATCCACATAGTTCTGAACTTCACCTGATCTTCAGCTGCCATACTCAAGGGGTATTTTCAACCTTTGAAATTAATTTTCATTAATCTAGATCAAATGAGTATTTAGACGAGGAATAGATATCACCATAGACATCAAGTAAACCTAATTATTTTTATAGTTTTTTTGTTTTGTTTTTTAAATAGAGAAACTCTTCATCCGGGCCAGACGAATAATACATTTAAGAGATGTTAGAGTTGGATTCGGATAAAATAATTTGCTTTTAAAGGCATGATATGATATGCAGATTTTTGTTGTCCTTCGTATTTTTTTAATAAGCTTTAGAATGTAACCTGCTTATCCTTAGTTGTTTTAGTTTGTAGACCCAGTATGTGGCCATTAAAAGGCCTGGGACATGTTTCTGTATATGAATTGCTTAAGTTTCACTGAAAGAGTGTTCATCTCCAATGATGATGATGATTATTATTATATATTTTTCTTCATTTTTTTCTTCATTTGGATGCATTGAGAATTTAGGATTGTGGTGCCAAACTGCTTATAGAGGATAAGTTTCTTAGGTGATGTCACAGAAATCCTCTAACATCTGGTCTTGACATCTACCACCAAACTGCATTATAGCCAAAGGCTGTCTTCTTTTGGTTTTCTTCACAATTGACCCTGACCATGCCCCTCATAACCCTTCCTTGGCACTGCTTTTTTGCCAGCACGGGCCCTCTGTGAGCCGTGTACTGTGCCTGGTCAACAGCCAGCACAGATCAGGTCATTACTCGGGTTACTAACATCACTGCTAATATTACATGGGGAAAACTGTTGGTCCCGGCCCTTTTACAGAGCTTGTCGCACAGTAACCTTGTGGCATCTGCTGTGCGCTCAGTGAGTTGACATCACCGTGTGTTCCCATTGGGCTGTGTGGGGAACTATTTAATCTCCATCAGTGTTTTTTTTTGTTTTTTCCTCTCTTCCCCCAGTGTATGTAAGATGACTGTTTGTGTGTGTATGTCTGTGACTGCAGCTTGCTGATATTAAAGTGTGTGTTTGTGTGTGTGTTGTATTGCGATTTGTCCTTTCCAGCCCGGTTGAGTTGCTGCATGCCATCCTCTTTGTTCCCATGTTATTTAATATAATTCCTGTAAGTGTGCTTTTAGTGCATGCGCTACACTGCTCCCTGGCTGTATTTTAAGCAGCTCTCAAGCCAGTGGCTCGGTCATTATCTGTTTACACCAATTGACTCTGCCGTTTCGTCAGCCCCTTATCTCTCTCTCTAAAGCAATTCAAGGCAAGCGTGCATGAAATTATTTCTGTGGTTATGAATAGCTGCTTGAAATCTTAACGCTTACCAGAGGTCGCCAATTTAAATGAAATCATGTTCAGCAGTTTCTTCTTGCATGGCTATCGGGTTGTAAAAAAAAAAAAATTAAAAAAAAAAAAAAAAAAATATATATATATATATATATATATATATATATATATATATATATATATAAGGATTTGTTAAGCGTTGCTTGAAGCGAAGACGTGGGGGTGACGCACAGCCTCGGAGGGTGGTGGGGGTGGGGGTGGAAATGCAGAGGAAGCAGCTGGCCAGATGTGTCACCACATTATATAAATTTTCTGTGGAAAAGGTACAATTTCATCCTTTTCCTGTGCTGCTGTGAAGCAAATGAAGATCATTTTTATCTTTTCACACACATCCTCGTAGCTTCTCTTGTTTTGCAAAAAAAACTAAAACAAAACAAAAAAAAAAGTTTGGCAAAATGCTTAGTCATTCTGACAGGAATTTTAATAAATGGCATACAGTGTGTACAACCCTCCCCCCAAATGTGAATCCACCTGTTAGAATTTGATTTAGATTTTGGTTTATTTTTCATAATTTTTGTTTAGAATTGCCAATTTATTTTGTGAATGTGCCCTTCCAATTTGGGAATTGGCAATTAGCGTGCTTCACTACGGCCCTGGTGTCCAAAGCAGGAGGGATGCAGGTACCTCACACACAAACAAGGTCCCAGAAGCATGTACTGTCTACCCATCACTTACTGTTCATACTGTACATCCGCAGAGCAATAGTTTCATGGGGGGGACAGATGATCGTGCTACGGAGCTCACAGGCCCACAGCTCACCACCAGGGGAAAGCCTGGCTCAGTCCAGCAGCGGTTGAGTGATTTCGTGTCCCACCCCGTTGGGAATGCCGTGTTAGTCTGCAATGACATGGTCAGGATGCATACCTCTCCAGACAATAGAGCCAGCCTGGCCTTGGGTGGGATGTGTTGGCTAGAGTTTCTGGTGCTGGCTGTTCCCCTACCTGTAGTCTTGGATCTCTATGTTGTGGTGGTGGTGGTTGTAGTAGCAGCATCAGTCTTTTGTTGTTTTTGATTTGTAGTTGTAGTTATCGTTGGCCTAATTTCTTACCAGACACTGAATTCAAGATGACTTGTTCCAAAATATACACATTTCCCAAAGCATTTAAGTAAGTGTGATTTCAGTAAATTGACTAATAGGAAGTACACAATTATAGTGTGTAAATCAGAAATGTAATCATTAGATCAGGGCAATGTGCAGTGTGGTTGAAGCAGGCCTAGGAGAGGTAAAAGGAAGGCAGTTTAATAGTACCTGATTAAGTACAGCTATAATAGGGTGCGTACAGAAACCAAGGGAGTAACTCAGTGGGAAGCAGGTACAGTGGGGGAAAAAAGTATTTGATCCCCTGCTGATTTTGTACGTTTGCCCACTGACAAAGAAATGATCAGTCTATAATTTTAATGGTAGGTGTATTTTAACAGTGAGAGACAGAACAACAACAAACAAATCCAGAAAAATGCATTTCAAAAAAGTTATCAATTGATTTGCATGTTAATGAGGGAAATAAGTATTTGATCCCCTATCAATCAGCAAGATTTCTGGCTCCCAGGTGTCTTTTATACAGGTAACGAGCTGAGATTAGGAGCAATCTCTTGAAGGGAGCGCTCCTAATCTCAGCTCGTTACCTGTATAAAAGACCCTTGTCCACAGAAGCAATCAATCAATCAGATTCCAAACTCTCCACCATGGCCAAGACCAAAGAGCTGTCCAAGGATGTCAGGGACAAGATTGTAGATCTACACAAGGCTGGAATGGGCTACAAGACCATCGCCAAGCAGCTTGGTGAGAAGGTGACAACAGTTGGTGCGATTATTCGCAAATGCAAGAAACACAAAATAACTATCAGTCTCCCTCGGTCTGGGGCTCCATGCAAGATCTCACTTCGTGGAATTTCAATGATCATGAAAACAGTGAGGAATCAGCCCAGAACTACACGGAAGGATCTTGTTAATGATCTCAAGGCAGCTGGGACCATAGTCACCAAGAAAACAATTGGTAACACACTACGCCGTGAAGGACTGAAATCCTGCAGCGCCCGCAAGGTCCCCCTGCTCAAGAAAGCACATGTAGAGGCCCGTCTGAAGTTTGCCAATGAACATCTGAATGATTCAGAGGAGAACTGGGTGAAAGTGTTGTGGTCAGATGAGACCAAAATCGAGCTCTTTGGCATCAACTCAACTCGCCGTGTTTGGAGGAGGAGAAATGACCCCAAGAACACCATCCCCACCGTCAAACATGGAGGTGGAAACATTATGCTTTGGGGGTGTTTTTCTGCTAAGGGGACAGGACAACTGCACCGCATCAAAGGGACGATGGACGGGACCATGTACCGTCAAATCTTGGGTGAGAACCTCCTTCCCTCAGCCAGGGCATTGAAAATGGGTCGTGGATGGGTATTCCAGCATGACAATGACCCAAAACACACAGCCAAAGCAACAAAGGAGTGGCTCAAGAAGAAGCACATTGAGGTCCTGGAGTGGCCTAGCCAGTCTCCAGACCTTAATCCCATAGCAAATCTGTGGAGGGAGCTGAAGGTTCGAGTTGCCAAACGTCAGCCTCGAAACCTTAATGACTTGGAGAGGATCTGCAAAGAGGAGTGGGACAAAATCCCTCCTGAGATGTGTGCAAACCTGGTGGCCAACTACAAGAAACGTCTGACCTCTGTGATTGCCACCAAGGGTTTTCCCACCAAGTACTAAGTCGAAGGGGTCAAATACTTATTTCCCTCATTAACATGCAAATCAATTTATAACTTTTTTGAAATGCGTTTTTCCGGATTTGTTTGTTGTTATTCTGTCTCTCACTGTTAAAATACACCTACCATTAAAATTATAAACTGATCATTTCTTTGTCAGTGGGCAAACATACAAAATCAGCAGGGGATCAAATACTTTTTTCCCTCACTGTAAGTGCAATTTTAATGAAAGGTCTGAGTATTTCACAATTTGCTCAGTTACTGGGATTTTCACGCACAACCATTTCTAGGGTTTACAAAGAATGGTGTGAAAAGGGAAAAACATCCAGTATGCGGCAGTCCTGTGGGCGAAAATGCCTTGTTGATGCTAGAGGTCAGAGGAGAATGGGCCGACTGATTCAAGCTGATAGAAGAGCAACTTTGACTGAAATAACCCCTCTTTACAACCGAGGTATGCAGCAAAGCATTTGTGAAGCCACAACATGTACAACCTTGAGGCGGATGGGCTACAACAGCAGAAGACCCCACCGGGTACCACTCATCTCCACTACAAATAGGAAAAAGAGGCTACAATTTGCACAAGCTCACCAAAATTGGACAGTTGAAGACTGGAAAAATGTTGCCTGGTCTGATGAGTCTCGATTTCTGTTGAGACATTCAGATGGTAGAGTCAGAATTTGGCGTAAACAGAATGAGAACATGGATCCATCATGCCTTGTTACCACTGTGCAGGCTGGTGGTGGTGGTGTAATGGTGTGGGGGATGTTTTCTTGGCACACTTTAGGCCCCTTAGTGCCAATTGGGCATCGTTTAAATGCCACGGCCTACCTGAGCATAGTTTCTGACCATGTCCATCCCTTTATGACCACCATGTACCCATCCTCTGATGGCTACTTCCAGCAGGATAATACACCATGTCACAAAGGTCGAATCATTTCAAATTGGTTTCTTGAACATGACAATGAGTTCACTGTACTAAACTGGCCCCCACAGTCACCAGATCTCAACCCAATAGAGCATCTTTGGGATGTGGTGGAACGGGAGCTTCGTGCCCTGGATGTGCATCCCACAAATCTCCATCAACTGCAAGATGCTATCCTATCAATATGGGACAACATTTCTAAAGAATGCTTTCAGCACCTTGTTGAATCAATGCCACGTAGAATTAAGGCAGTTCTGAAGGCGAAAGGGGGTCAAACACAGTATTAGTATGGTGTTCCTAATAATCCTTTAGGTGTGTGTGTGTGTGTGTGTGTATATATATATATATATATATATATATATATATATATATATATATATATATATACACACACACAAACACCAGTGCACTGATTCTGTCCACTCCACTCATTTTAACAGGCGGAGAGAAACACCTGGAGAGCGAGGAGAGAGGGGAGAGGAAAATTGAGAGCAGCAGGCTTTATTTATTTCTTCTTTGACATTAATTATTTTATTTATTTATTTTTAATTTGTTGTCTTTGTTTGAAGGCAATTAGAGAGTGGGTCTTTTGTGTGAGGAGGGCAATAGTAAAACGTTGATGCAGCAGATTAAAATCTGCGTGAACAGAGGCTGGGGCCCGTGCTGTCTCTGGCGGGTGATTATAGTGGGCTAATTTGTTTTGATAAAGTGCAGCAGATAGCAGGACTATATATAGGCTCCTCTGACACCGCCTCTGGGGGGTGGAGAAACGATGGTGAAGGGTTTGGGCTCGATCTTTTAAGATGTGTAGCTTCCAGGGTTTCGTGTTTTAACCTTCCTCTGTCAGTTTTGGAGATGTGGGTTTTGAAGCCTCCCTCTCCAATGTATTTTTCCAGATTTATCTACATTGCATTTTATAGTTGGAATGGACCACATGGAGTATATCTGGGATGAACTTTAATAACATTGAATAGGAAAGCGGTTTGAGGAGTGGCATGGTATCCCTCTGGCTGCCAAGAGTCGTAATACAGTTTAAGGCTGAGGGTGGACCTACACCTCAATAAACAGGGAATTTATGCACGTATCCTTTGT
Organism: Amia ocellicauda; assembly: GCF_036373705.1. NCBI lineage: Eukaryota > Metazoa > Chordata > Actinopteri > Amiiformes > Amiidae > Amia > Amia ocellicauda. Next base: position 12,092,826 of record NC_089866.1, on the reverse strand, counting down.
CCCGATACCTTCAGTGTTGTATATACAGCCGTCTGTGGGCGGGGCTTGGCTTGCCTGGTGACAGTGACTGTCGGCTGTATTTCTTGCCACACTGTGTCAGTGTCTCTGATATGAGAGAAGTGCTGAGTGGCCTGTTTGTGTGGCAGGTTGTTTTGTGAGCACAGCAGAGGGACAGATCCTCCTGCAGGTCTATCAACCACACACCCCCTTCTACTGCACAGGCCCGGGGGGGTGGCATCGGACTCCTGGGATGTGGCCGAGTGTAACGCACATTCACTCTCTCTCTCTCTCTCAGGTGGATGAGTGGATTGGGGGGCGGCGTCTGTACGAGCGGGGCTCCCCCTCTCTCTACCCCCCAGCTGAGTCGCCCCCGTCCCAGGCCGGCCGGGACCCCAGCTCCGTGTGGGGACAGGACACCGAGAGACGGGAAGGGCACAGTGAAGGGGAGGCGCAGGACAGAGATCAGGGTAAGCCAGGGGAGGTTGTCTTAAAACCATTGACTTTATAATATACACACACACACTCGCGCACACTGGTGGGAAATGGGCAGAGATCAGATGGAGAAGAGACGGAAAAGTCCCTCGAGGGGAAAGGGTGGCTTGGGGAAGGTGGCAGAAAGGTGTTGGGGAGCCGAGTCTTTAGAGCAACGTGCCTGACACAACAGCAGTCATCGGTACGGCCTTGCAGGGGTTAAGCAGCTGTTAGTTGGGGGATGTCTGTACACCGTCTCTACAGGGCCGCTCTGGAGCTCATGCATTCAGTGCAGATAACTCACAGGATGAATCACCAAAGGCTGTTGAAAAAGCAAAATTTAAACATGCCTGTATTTATCCTTCTGGGCTCTTTTAATTTCCGCACTTCAGTCATGACTAATGCACCAGTCTGAAGAGAGCCTATATATAAATTTTATATATATATATATAAAAAATATCAAATATAATATAGTATATGGTGTGTGTGTGTGTGTTGGCTGCCGCAATGGAACATGTAGAGATGCAGTTGATTAGAAAGCTGGAGTGAGTCGGGGGGGCAACAGGCTGGAAATGGTGACCTTTCGGTGATTGCTGACTTGCTGCAGCTTGGTGGGAGTGTGGAAGAGAAGGGGCCTGAAGGAATAGCAATGGTTTAATTAGTAATCGCTGCATGATCTCTGACCCTACACTCCTGTGATAAAGGTATATGTGGCTCAGATCTGTTTTTGTTTCGGATTTTTTTTTAGTTTTTCCATTTTGAATCACCCAATTATTTTTGCAGTTATTATTTGGAATAGTCAGTAATTTTGGCCCATCACTCGGGCTCGGCGATGAGACCAGGTGCACGTCATCCAAGCCGTCTACAGCTTCTCTCTCGCTGGCTGGGCCCAGCTGCTGCCACCATAGGATTTGAGACAGCTGCAACTGCTAACCTGAGCAATTTTGGTTTGATTTGTATAGTGCCAGGCAGATGTCTGCATATTCCTGGCTGGCTTTTGGGTTGCCCCTGCATTTTAGTTCTCGGAAATTCAGCCACTGTTTCCCTCTGTGATTAAATGCCAGTTGCTCTTCCTCCCTTCGTCTCAGGACTGGGTTTCTGCCCTCGTGATGCCCTCTCATGTCTGGCCTTCCTTCTGGAGGGCCGGGTCTCTGGGTCACTCATCCCGATTCCTTACAGACAACCCCCCGTGCCCTGCCCGCCCTGCCGAGACTCCCCCAAAGCACAGCAATCAGCCTTGACATCTCCGAAATCCAATATTGCTCCATTATTGAGAGAAACGCAATACCTGTAACTCATACATTAGACACAGAACATGTATTGATTTTATTGCACAAGCTGCCGGTAAGCGGTGTTCTCTCCAGCATACTAAATTCACAGCTTTTCCAGGGGCCTGATGAACAGTCGAGATTGCTCTCACTCATCCCTCTTGTCAGAGCCCATTACACCCAGCAAATTAGATGAATGTCTTTCTCGTGGAGCCGCAGCCCCACACCCTGCTCTGTATTTTCGCCGTGTGTTGTTGGATCGTGGTGAGATGAGGTTCTCGTCTCTGCGAAATTAAACCAGGTCCTGAGCTGGGCGTGCTGATCTGAGCAGAAAGGGGATGTGCATCGGCCTTGCCCGGGCTTCTAATTTGTTGTTGTTGTTTTTTGTTTGTTTTTTGCTCAAATTAAATTCATTGCAAACAAGCAATTATACTCCTTAAATTGCACCTGTTCATTGATTTAATAGATTAATTTATTTTCTGCAGTTGGCATGATCTTAGCGGTACAGATTAGAGCATTTTGATTTCACTAGTTCTCATTTCTTTCCACAGGCCAGCCGGACAGTGAGGACTCCAGTGGTCCCCTCAGCCTGGATCAGGACCTCACAGCTGCTTCATACTCCAGTGTACTGCAGACTCCGCCCCCCTCGGACTCCAGCTGCACCCCCAGCGACCCCCTGACCTTACTGCAGGACCTGGGCCGGCGGGGGGTGGAGGACGACAGTGCCTACTACTCCTACTTTCACTGAGCGCTGGGGGGGGACAGGTTCTTTTTCATTTTTTTTATATATAAATCAAATAGTTTTTGTTTTTATTTTTTTTCTTAATGATGACTTTTGATGTCTTGTTTTTGAAGACAAAAAGATGCAGAAGATTTTTTTTTTTGGCCTTAAAACAATGCATTTACCTTTTTTATTTTTTTGCGAACCATTGATGTTTTTTTTTTTTCTTCAGAGGGTGGGTTTTTTTTCCCAGAGTTGGGGTGGGAGGGATTTAATGCGATGGATTTTTGTTGTTGTTGTTTTTTGATTTTTTTGGAAAGAGGAGCGAATTTACGCAGTGGGATACGCCAGTGCAGAGGTTTATTTATTTTATTTTTATTTTATTTCCCAAATCCAAACCACTTATAAACATCACTCTTGATCAGAGGAAGCCACTCAATACTACGGTCTTCTACCACCGACTTTAACCCATGCCACCGCTATACCTTCATGTATGATAGTTATGCATTTACTTACCTAGAAGATGAACTGTCTGACCAAGTAATCTTTAAACTGTGGACCATTCATATGACCAAAAAACTGCTTTCCTTATTTTGTAAATTTTTCCTTCTTTTCATATGTATTAAATTGGATTATTTAGTTTAAAAAAAGGTTTATGGTTTCTGTAGGTTCATATGTGAATTTGAATCACTGCTTTTATGTAATCCTCTTGTTCCGTTACCAGATTTCTAACCCTATCGGTACTTCGCTGCTCTCCTCTGTGGTTGGAATCAAATTTAGAATTATTTTTCTTAATGTATGTATTAATTTTTCCTTTGAGACATGTAGTGATTTAAAATTAAAATGTTTTGATGTTTTTTTTTTGGGGGGGGGGGTGGGGGGGGTATTTTGATTTACTCTTTTATTTTGGCTACAGTATGTTATTTTTGTTATTTAATGGAAACCTAAAGAAAAAAGTAAATATTTTGGTGAACAGACTTTGGGTTGGATGGTTTTTTCTTAGAGAGGGAGACGGACAGACACACACACACACACACACACACACACACACACACACAAGTGCCCTAATGGTTAAAGATCATGTTAACCTTGACTAATCGTCTATAATTTGATCTATTCCGTTTTTGAGAGCTTCTGAAAAGGCACAAGCAGCTCCGCAGCTCTCAACTAGACTTGGAGAACCTGCTGTAGAGAATCTCTTTGGTATCAAGATTATGTGGGTGAGAAATGAGTAGAATAGACGTATCTGACCCTGGTCTTCGGGAGCCCCAGTCTAGCAGGGTGTATTAGGTTTTTATAATTTAATCAGCATCTCGGCATCTTCTACTCAATGTCTGGCCAATGTCTGTGTGATTGACCAATACTTCACAGTAGCTGTAAAGATTGATTTATCGGCTATGCAAGTTCCATTGGTCCATCCTTTATTTTTCAATTAGTTGAGCTAGTATATGAAAACAATGCACAAGTAACACAAGATATGAAAAAAATTTATATTTACTCAAATTATTTTAATTTTGTTTGGTTTCAGCTGGTGTTGATGTTTATATGGGAGGAGCAGGTAGAGGCAGACAGGCTTATCATTAGCCAATATTTGGGAGTGCTCAGTGGAGCCTATTTCAGGGTCTGTGGGGTTCCAGAAAAGGGGAAGGAAGCAGTTTGTGCTTTGTGTTTGCTAGTGTCGTTGCATCTTGAGAGAATGTGAAGCATTACTTACCCACCAACACACACACACACACACACACATCAAAACGTGCCACAGTTGGTTGGTTTATTCTTAATTTTATTTTCCTTTTCATACAAGTCAGTTTTTATAAATGAAAAAAGTGTGCTTTTGATCTTAGTTTTTTTCTACTGTTTATCAAATTGTTTTTTTTTTCCTCTCACAGCTGTAGTTAAACAGTCTGGCCTATGATGGACTCTGCAGTCTCTCTATGAGGAAGTTTGTGTTTTTCACTGAGTTATCCATCAGTAACAGTCCTTTTCCAACACGACAAAGGCAGTTTTTTTTTTTTTTTTCTTTTTTTAATATATATAACTGAAATGGCAAAACCCCTTATTTTGAAGTGGAAAAAGCAGGAAGATGAGCTGACAGTTGGCAGACACTCCCCTTCAAATTCACAGTAAAGACAAGACTTCTAATGCACTCTGTTCACCTCTTTAGGTCTCTACTGGTGCAACATGTTCTTCATGTCCATTAAAATAAAGACCACGAGTCCTTTGCAAAACAAAATCAACATCAAAGGTAATTACAGCATCTCCTCTCCACAGCCTTCCTGTATTTCTGATTTCTTTGAAACCCTCCAATCACTATCATTGTGCACAGTGAGCTGGAGCTCCCATCGCAGACCCTCGAGAGGATGCAACGGACGAAGACGGGAGACTCCAGTTGTTTCGTACGTAGCGCACCTCGCTTAAGGAACTCTCCTGGATTCACTAGAGACTGCACAGCCTGATGTGAGTGGGGAATGCTCAGTGGGCAGTTGCTAATAAAGCTGAGAGACTGGACGTTTTTGACACCAGGATGGATGCGATTTAGTGGGGGAAATGAAGGGCCTAAAACTGCTGGGTAAATTGACACTTCCGTGGAAGCCATCATTGCCTCAAAGGAGGAATGTGTGGCCCAATGAGAGAGAGAGAGAGACAGAGGAAAATTATTTGTTCTTTATGGCATTGAACAGTTTTTCCTTCTAAAATATAATGGGTTGACATGGAGAAAGCAACTGCTGTATGAGAGTGTGAATACCTTGGGTGACTGCATGACATGTATAAGGTACTCTATGTTCTGTTAGTCATTTCCTCACACTGTAGCCTTCTGGATTGCAGTGGAGAGCCACTTGGCATGGGACAGTGGATAGTCATTGGTTATATTAATGGCGCAACAGTCCGAAGGTGGTGGATGGTGGTTGTCAAGTGGCCTGCTCTGGGACCTGGCAGAGTGGAATCCAGACCACACAGGCCCTTGCTTATAACAGACAGGGCCTGGCAGGCTGAAAAGTGCTGAAGAGACGGCTAGCATCTTACAGCTAGGAGATCCAGCAACTGTGTGTCTGCAGGTGTACAAGTACAAGGATGTGATGACTTTTGTTAACATACCAGGGTTATCTAGCAGGGAATCCCCTTTCAAACCAACATTTCCCACCTGGGAATGTCTACTGATGGCTATAGAAGTCCCCAGATCAAGAGAGGTAGGTGTGAAGGAAGAGAAATCGCCTCGCTGACACTGGGATATGCAACCGTGAGAATACATCCTTTAGACTAGAGAGTGGTCAGGCCAGTTTGATTGGCTCTGAGGGGCGAGTCTGGGTTGGGTGGCTGGTGGCTGTTCAGGTAGGAGGTTGGATTGTGGCTATTTTTTCAGTGGTGTAGACTAGGGCTGTTTTCTTGTGAAGGTCACAGGGATGGTGGTGTATTATGATACTATGGTCAATAAGTTTTCCTGCCAGCATTTATGGAGTCTAATGCCAAGGACCGATTTTGTAATTCAGTCTTGCTTTATGCTCTTGCTGAGCGTGCAGAGGCTGGGAACGCTAGGCCCAGAGAAGGTGGAAGTCTTGGCGTTGAGAATGGATTCTCCCTGAATTCCTACGAAGACTCCTCCACCCATTATTGATGCAACACACAAAGCGACCATTCACAGTCTTCAGGAAACACGGTAATTCCTTCAGCTTTTCCCACAGATGCCAGACTGCTCGAGGTGAGAAAAGAAGGTGGTGTGCTCTGGGCGCCATGTCCTAACTTGAATGTAGCCAGGCCTGGACTGTATTTGTAGACTGGCTGAGATATCTGAATCCTAGCTTCTGCATTTACAGTGATGGCTGTGTGTAACGCTGGGACTATAGACCCATTAAATCATAGCTTGCCACTGATGGGCAATAATTACACTGGGCTGCATCAAGCCTCAACACCTGGACTAAAGTGCTGGGTGAGATGAGAATTGAGAATAAACAGAAGAACGTTAACTATAATAAAACATGTTAAGAAGAGTGTGGAGATAAAAATAAAAACTCCTTTTTTCACAGTGTAGGGTACTGTATATTGGGTTGACTGGAGTGCAGCAGTATAAATGTCGTGACATTCTGTAGAGGAGTTCAGATGGCATGGTTTCTCACAGTATACAGCTCAGTCTCGGGAGGGAGTTTTCAGGTTTGGACGATTCAGATGCACAAGCTCTGTCTATTGCAGTGAATTCATAGACAATATTTTGCTCTGTTTTGTTTGTTTAAATTTATTTTTTATTTTTTATTACATGTTTCTAAACCTTCCCGGCCCTGCACTGAGTCTAGATGCCTACAGCTCCTGCCTATGATGTGCAAAACCATTGTATTCAGGACACGATCGGGCAAACTGTGTAAGTAAAACCCTGCACAGAGCAGCCAGTCAGTTTGCATCACCAGCCTGTTGAGTTGACGGCTGTCTCGGGATGGGACTGGCCGCTGCACTGCGATGCAATCAGACACTTGGAGCGGCCGAGCAGACTGCGATGCACTGAGGGGGACAGGCTGTGCACAGGGAGCGGGAGGGGGTGAAGGGCAGGGGTGAACTGGGGCGAGGAGATCGCAGCTGTAGCTCTGTGTAGACATGCCATCTCAGACCCTGGTGTTGGATGGTGGGGTTGGGGGTGGGTGGTTTTGGGGGAGTGAAGAAAGTGTTTTTTGAGGGGAGGGGCCGGCAGGGGATTCATGCTCGAGATGACATTGCTGCCCTGTTGTAGAATTCGATTTGCTGTAGTTTGTGATGCTGTATTCTCTGGCTCCTTTACAGGAAAGGTCACAGAGCTGCAGTAGGGACGTGGCATTTTGAGATTCAAAGGGGGGGGGGGGAGAAAATAAAGAATAGCCTCATCATTTTTTTCTTGTGTGTGTTTTTTAGTCGGCCCGTGTGCACAATACAATCTCAGATGTCATTTGCGCTGGACTGCTCCCCCCGTTGGTTGGCGCTGGTACCTACGCGTGGTCTCCATCCAAATCCATAGTCCCGCCTTGCACATGGGGGAGGGAAACTGGGTCAATCCGAGACGTTTCTAAGGGTGAGTGGATACAACTGACGAATCCCGTTCAGCAACAGCAGCAAAAATAAAAATGGAGGCTTGGGATTTTTGCCGGGTTTTCTTTTAATGAATTCCTGGGCGAGTCATACTGGTTTTAAGGGTATGCTCCATCCACGGCAGAACAAACCACTCACTGTGCAGCAGCTGTGGGAGGCCAGGTCACTCTCCTGAGAAGGGAAGAGTGCATAACACATCCACTGCACAGCAAACCGTGGAGTCTGCAGTATTTCTCAATGCTGCCTCGGAGATCCACTAGTGTTTTACTGCAGCACACTGGTGGTTAGAACAGGCCCACTTTCCACCAGCCCCAATCTCCAATACAGATCCACACATGGAGGTTGTAAAAGGCTCTCTCATATAGCTCTAATGTCCGAACACCTTGGGAGTGTCAGCTTGTATAAACCAATCTCTTTTGTCATGACAGACAACAGTGTTTCTCATTGTGTTTTAGAAACGCTAACTTTTATTTATTTTTATATATTTTTTTCTGCTCAAATGTACAATTTCTATCATTGTTGCACTGTAATACTACCGACTGAAATAATAAAAGTAGCTACCCGATGAATTACACTAGCCTGGCAGCGCTGGGCCTATGGGAGGAACCTGGCATTTATTTTCTTTTATATATTTTTTTGTGAATTTGAAAACATTCAACACTGACAAAACAAACTAAAAATACATTTTTTTTTTTCTTTTTAAAAAGCACTACTGAAAGAAATTGGAACATAGAAAAGGAAATGTACGATCCTTCCTCCTTGTGTGGTGGGAGTGGGATGTGACGTGTATATGTGTATGTATGTATGTATGTATGTGTGCGTGTGTCTGTGTGTGTGTGGAATGTACTGTGCTCAGGGGGGGCATGCAGAGATGAGAAGAGGGGTCACAGAGCTGAGGGACGGGAACTGGGGCCCTCTGAGCTGAGCCCTAGCACAAGATCTCAGTGACGGGTTTTACAATCATCTTGACACAGAATGTGAGGCCTTGGTCATCAGCAGGACACCTGACTGGCACACAAGTTACGAGAAACGATAACTCAAAAAGGCAATAAAACAGTGATTTAAATACATGGACAATCCTGGGCAAACGTTCATTCTTTGTGCATTTTTTTTGATGTTTAGATTTTTGTCTGTAAATGTCCACTCTACCTGGGCTCACAAGCCTAGTAGGGTTATTTCATTTCTTTTCAGGTTTACAATTGTGAGTCTATATAAAGTTTTGTTTCCTCCCAGTAGCCCTTGGGAGATCTGTGGACAGGAGGGGGGAAGGACAAAAATAAAAAGGAAGCACCAATGATCTAACCATTATTCTTTTTTTTTTTGTCTTTTTTTTTTATATATATATATATATATATATATATACGTTTATATAAAGCAGTTTGTCTCCATCATAATCCTATACTTCCCTGCTGGGGTTTTGGTAATGTCTGTTTATATTTCTTGGCCTTTTGCAATGCTTGTGGGACCCACCCAACCGCCCTGCCCCCTTTTCTCTCTCTCTCTCTCTCTCTCTCTCCCTCCCCCTCCCCCCCCTCAGACAGGGGTGGTCCTACGGTTGGCAGGGTTACTGTGCAGGCTGTCCTTGAAGTCCTTGGGGACGGAGTTGTGCACTTGCAGGAACTCCCTCTCAGAGTTGAGCAGGGTGCCCATGGTGGCCTTGGAGGGGTCCCGGGACAGGGTGTACATGGAGATGTCGGTGGAGGCCGGGCCAGTGAACACCTTGCCCATGGGCGAGGCCTCCCGGGAGCGCGGCTCGGTGGAGCGGGAGCTGGAGCGCCGGCGGAAGCGGTACCGGTAGCTGGGAATGCGGCTGAAGGCGGACTTCTTGAGCAGCTCGGTGCGGGACTTGGCGCGCAGCTGCCGGTGTTTCTCGATGAACATGTGCACGGCGATGACGCCCACCATCTCGGCGATGATGAAGGACAGCGCCCCGAAGTAGAAGGACCAGCCGTATGAGTAGCTCTTCTTGGAGTCGCTCTGGCCCGGGTCGCCCGCGTTGGCCGATATGTACACGATGATTCCGATTATATTGCTGAGGCCTGGGGGGACACACACAGCTTACCCTGCGCCGCTCTTCACAAATGATGAGTATGTAATGCATAACTAGACTTCTTTTGTATTGTGCTTATATTTTGTAAGTCATCCTGGACAAGGGTGTCTGCTAATAAATAATAATAATAATTGAATGCATTGATTGATTACACCTATCTCCATTTCAGGACTCAGGTGGTCTAAATATGGAGTGTCCAAACCTTATCCTGGCCAGCCAGGTTGCACACGTTAATCAATTTATAAAGATTTTGATGCATTTCATTCTAACCTCTGAAGCAGTTTTCTGTAAATGCAGTCATGTGGGACAAAAAGCCGACTTGCTTAATTAGTAACACATTTTTAGAAACTGATTTAGGGGTGAGCTGTGCAGCTAACTGGATCTGGGCTCTATATGACTAGCACCCCGATCTAATTGTTTGTGTTATCATTTTTATCTTTCAACTACATGACTATAAGCCTAAAAGATATGGCGTTGTGTTCACAAGGTACAAGGTAGAATGCTGTGATTTGGCATCGTTGTGAAAACAACTTGGAAGGAGAAATGACGGTAAGGTACAAGAAGGGTCTGAAAACAGAAGGAAGCCATTCTGAATTCATTCAGGCAGGGGAATGTATAACCACACTTACAACAGGAACATAACATGTCTGTGTAAAGTAAAACTATTGTGCAGAGACCAATATACAAAAAACAAAGTAAAGTAACAAGTAAACAAAAAAAAATCACAACTGAGAAACCTAGATTTTCTGCAGCCCTTCAGTGTGTGAGGCGAGTGTGTAAACTCTAAAGCTCTGTTGGAATTCAGTGTGTGTGTATGCATCTATACAAACATGACCCCCCCATGGTAGCTTTAGAGGAAGGTACGTCTTCGCGGATATCTATGTTGCAAGACTTACGATTAATAATGTCCCAATTTCACACACAGGCATTTTGAACTCGCAAGCTCACTGATGGAGTTGCCTGATGCTACGTATCGCTGTCATGGATTTTCAATTAAGCAAAAGTCAGTGTTCCAGAGTGCTTAATGAGATCTATTGCAAATATTTAAGCTGCAGTGAGGGCTGCCGATAAGCTTCCTGCTGCCAGCGCCGGGGCCAGAACTCAACAAATATGTAAACACGATTTGGGTGTTTGACATGGAGCATCCATTCGCTGTTCCTCTAAGCTAATGTACTTTAGATTAGAAGCCGGGACAATCTGCTGCTTGTGTACAACACAGTGTAGTTAGAGACAGGTATGTACACACTTAGATGCCATAATATTGGGGTGTGGGCATGGCACTGGATATAAAACTCGCCACCGTCATTAATAAACCTTTGTCCCCTTGCAGAGGAGAAAAGGATGTATGTGTGATGCAGTCAGCAGGAGCTCTTTGTACTTTTTATTGATGCTGATCTTCTCCAGCACACTTATGAGAGGATATTTATGTTTTACTATGTCTGATGTAACTTGAAATCTGCCCCTGTGTAAGACCTGATGATAATTTAAAAGTCCTATTAGGCAAATTATCTCAATTAAGGGTTTAATGAAGTAACTGGAAGCTCAGTAGAATCTGAGCAGTAGATAATAATGAGTAATAGATTTAGGAACCCATGGTTTTAGGATTTGAAAAAAGGTGTTATAATAAATAAATGTAAATGACTAAAAAAAAAAAGACTAAATGCAACCCCCCACCCCAGACCTTACCAGCAGAGACAAAGAAAATCCCGGCGCTGAGAATGACGTTGTGTCTGCTCTTGTAGAACTCGCTGGCCGCCACGCACAGGCCGCCCATGAACAGCAGCCCGACACTGAGGATAGGGAAGATACTGGACGCCCTCACAGCCCCTGCAGGACACACACCGTGAGAAAACAAGCTGCGGTGAGCTCTTTAAAGAACAGGAGAGAATAAATACTATAGTTGTATTGTGGCTAGATGCTGAACACAGATTTTGAGCTGCTGCTTTATTGTTGTTGTATCTGCAAATGCCTCAGTAAAAAGCGACTCCAACTATAGAAGATGATCATCAAATAATACTGTGTAATCAGGCTGGCTCCATCTGAAAGTTGACTTTTGAGAATGGGAGACATGAATGTGACAAAGCACTCTCCTTTAATATGGAAATCTATGTATTGAAGCTGGTTCAGAAGCCTGTTAATGGTGGTGTTAGTCTGACTGGGGACAGAGTTTTATCTATTAAATGTGACAAACACCCAATTAATGAGATCTTCTAAATGGTGCCAGTCTGACACACACCACAGACTCCCATCATTGTAAGAAAGGGAATTGGGAGGTTTTATTATCAGGCATAAAGAATAAAATGCTCATAAGAGTATGTCACTCAGGTACCCATGAGGCCTAAATTATACATTACATTGTAGATCATTAAAATACAAAATTAAATCTGAACAGTTGTCTTTAGGGTGTGTGTATATGTATGTGTATATAATATAGTGTGTGTGTCATATATTTATTCTGCTTTTTCTTTACTTAATCAAATGCTATATATACATTCTGTTCAACATCCAGTCAATTGATAATATGGAGGATGGTTATTATTTTGAGTAAGGGGATGAACTATTTGACTTTACTATTTTATTGGAGGAATTAGGTAGTTTATTCTGTGCTTCCTATGCAGCATTTTTAAAAGTATTTTACAAATCTGGCTTTCCAAGGTGGGACTGTAGCATTGGGAACCTCCAGTTAGATTATACTTTGCTTTTAATGCAAGAATTGCAACATACATTTTATTCTCCATCAGCCTATTAATTTAAAGGAGTCGGGGGTGGATTAAGTATTTGTGAACATGAATATGCATCGCTTAATTTCTTAATTAGGATTAACATCACACGTCTTATTTGTCCCCTCACATTCTGGAGTTTAAGATTGAAAACAACATGAATAGGTCTGATGCTAGGAGACTGTTGTCATTCTGTGTTGTGTGATAGCACTCTCTGCTGTTACAAAACCTGTGAGATGTACTTGTGGAGGCAAATAATAATGTTTACATATTTACTATTTGTATTGTTTAGCTGTTCATTTAGGGATCTTATTACTGGAAGCTCAACACAGGAAAAATGTGAAATATGGGCCTTCCACTGCTGTTTTGATTACTCTCTCTGCCCCAGATATTTCCAATTTCTTTACCTGGTTTTATATTGCCACCTCAGGCTGTACTGACAGTACTGCATTACCTTTTAAACGCGGCCTTCAGCACAAATGAATAGGAACCAGAGAAAGGTTAACAGTATTTTGTACGCATTTCATATCTGCGTTGGGGCATGACTTTGTTACTGCTTAATCTTACTTTTCAAAGAAGACTGGAAATGGGTTTAAAAAAAATAAAAATAAAAATCGATAAGACACATTGGTCCTAGAAAGAAAACAATTAGAACCACCCGTTTTATCATTAAGTATTACTTCATTTTGAACAGAAGCTAGGGGAAGCGTTTTAAACCCTGCACGTAAATAAAAACACAAATAAATAACCAACCTACGACCGATTACAATGCTTTTACTTTGCATTTAAATGGCCTGCAAAGTCATTTATCATTTTGGCCACAAGGGACCCTGAGTGTCAAATGCAAGCTTTTTTTTTTTTTTTTTTTCTAATGCTTCATTGTGACAAAACATTGGTGTTTGCAGTGAAATTTCCAAATGAGACTATCCTTAAATTAATAGATTTGAACAACTTTTCTTAATGTAACAAAATGCACAGTGTAATCTAAATGTAGCCCTCCTAAACCTCCATCACAGCTTAGAAAGGCAAATAAATTGTACAAATAAAACAGTTATTGCCAGTTGTTAAAAACAACATGACAATCCTACAGTGTAACTTAATCATTTTGGTCACAGGTTCTTAAGTGTTGTTCTGTTTTGCTACTGTCAATATTAAATAAAACATAAAAAATATTGACAGTAATAAATTAACCAACTAAGTTGAGAGGAATTTATTCTTTTTGGATCGGTGTCCCACAGATATAAACAGGTAAACAATTTCTACATTACACACAATTTCTTGGACAATTAATTACTGGAAAAATACCTACTGTGTTTAATATATATATATATATATATATATATATATATATATATATATATATATATATATATATATATATATATTGGCTTATTCCTTACATTTACTATTGATATGGAAAACTGGTCCTTTTTCCAAGCATTTTACACATTGGAAACCCATTTTCCATGTTCAAGCGCATGTACAATACAGTACCCTGCTGTTCGCTGTGTTCAAATGCCTTTCTTCTCTCTCAAGATGGAAATGCATGCAACACATTCCTTCAGCTCCTGGTATCTGCTCTTTCCTCCAGGGAATCCAAGTCGTGTGTTTTTTTTGTTGTTGTTGTTGCTGTTCATTCATTTAAATTTTCTGTTTTTGGAGGATCAGCAATCTCCCATAGTGCACCTCATTAATATATGGAAGCCCGAGGGAAAAATGCACTGTTCTCCCATTTTCCCTTTTTCTTGGTATCCTTGAAAAATGTATCGCTGCCCAAACAGCCCTTAATTACATATTGAAATTGCAAATCGCCATGGCCAGGACATGTGTAAAAGCGGAGTGCTACAAGGAGGGGGATTAGAGCTTCAAAGCTGAGGCCTGGGCTGACCAAAGACAGGAGGCCTGCAATGTCATGTCTCTGTCTGGCATAATGTTCACCCTAAATATCACCAATGACTGGGAGTCCCTTTTAACTGAGAAGTAATTAAGAGTAAATGCTCTTGTCTATGAGGGCTGAAGCGTGTTGGGGAGTGCTGGGGTATGCAGGTGTGCCCCCCTTCCAAGATTCTCTTAATTTTTTTTGTTTAATAGGTTAATTTATCAGCACTAGTTATTTCCAAATCTTTCTAAAGTGGCAATTTAAAAGGGACTTATAAATCTCTGTGGGGGGGTGGAACAGGGGGAAGCAAATTGGTTTCTAGATGAATCCGGAATACCCTTTAAGTTTGAATTGAGGTAAATCAAGCTCATATATCAAATGTGGTAAATGTTGTTTGGGTCAGTTAGAGTCATAAGATTGTAGCAAATTGTGTCTGTGGGAATTGGAGGAAAAAAAATAATCTTCCAATTCTTCCTTTCAACTACCCATAATCCCCTGGATGCCTGCGCCGGTTGGGCCCCCAGTGTTTCTTCAGGGCAGCCTGGATTTCAGTAACTTGATTGTACCCTTCATTGGGCCGATCATTTCCTTAATTAAACTGTCAGTGGCTACAAATGTGCCCATTTCAAGTGCTGTAATTTATAAGCCTCCATAGTTAATATGTAAGCCGCAGCCTAGGGTGAGGTGCTAAACACTATTTACCTAATTAAGCTAATTATTAGTCCAGTTAAGGGGTCAATCATGGAACAGAGGACAGCCCAAATGGAAACCAGAAGGAAATGGACTCACCTATCTATGTATGTATGTATGCATGTACTGTACATATTATTTATTAAATACCTTTATACATGTACTTAGAAATGCATTTTGAACGAGAGACATTAAGACAGAATCCTTCTTGTGAAATAGACAAACATGGGTCTCTCCTGGTCTAAAGGCAGCAGCTATGCCTCATCTTCATGGTTGCCACAGTATCATTCCCAAACATCAGATTCTAAAATCATTGACTCCAGGAACCTTAAATAAATTAAATGTAGGAAGAAAAACAACAACAACATTATTCTAACTATCACTGTGGGTAACACTGGCTTAGTTTTTTCATCTTTTCATCAGCTTCGGCAGTCCCAACACAAGGCTTAAATCATCAGCAACAAGAACTACACTTCTTATACTTTATCCCATTAAATATGGTATCTATAGTAATTGATAATGTGCTTTTTAAAATAAAAAAGGGAAGCAAAAAACACTCTCTCCTTTTTATGAACTGAGAAAATAAAAACAAACCAGTAAATACATGTATCCAAAACAAGGAAGGAGATTTCCTCTTGCGAGCTTTTAGAAAAAACAAAATCTATATTTAGCTGTACATTCATTTGTATAAAGTCACACTGTTAAACTGACTCAATATTCCTAGGTATTTGCTATTACCGATCGGTGTTCTGCTCACAGCCCAGTGCAGCGGCTCAGTGGAGTCCACATGTCAGTGGGAAGCTTGTGAGTATTTATGTTATGCACGTTGAAACACAATATGATGCCTGCAGGGCCCTCCTTCAGATTCAATAACGGCTGCCCCCATCCACCGGACAGAATGGAATCATGCCAGTCAGCTCCAGACCGCACTCTCACACTCACACGTGCACACACACACACACACGCCTGCTCCCAGACCACAGAGGAGGCAAGATACACAACCAGGGTTAAAAAAAATTACTTCAAATTTGAAAGCTTTGACTGATGCCAGAGAAAATTCTATCAAAATCTCCCCCAAACACAATTATAAAGATTAATGATTACTGATGATACTTTTTTGGTCAATTTCAAGTATATTTGGATTGTATTTGTATAACGAGAAGAAGCAGGGTCATATTTTTGTAGGATTCTTAACTATTCACATATTTTTAAATAGTCTCTACAGCAATCTGTAGAGTCGCTGCTTTCAGAGATCTTTCACTGCAGTTTGACACCTGCATTTCACCACAGTCTTGACTTTGTGGTAATTGACCATACTAGGTTGGCTGCTTCAGAAGGGATGAAGCCAGGCATGCGTCCATCCATAATCACATCATCAAAAACCTCTATTTTTCACACTGAAAACACAGAAGGCCTACAGGACAGTACTCTCACACCAAGTGCAGCATACAGAACATTCCCAAACTCACTGCACCCCAGTACAGCCACAGGGGGCGCTCTTGAATGGAGAACTAAGTTCCCCCCCCACCCCCCACCCCCCACTGAGCTTCTAACTTTGAACGCACGGTGAGAAAAGCTATACTGTAACACACAAGTGCTGGTTATTAAAAAGCATAAAACAAGGAGAGATTACTTACAATTTTCTATTTAAAATCCCTTAATTGACACTGAGGGTATATAACATTATTCTCTGTTGAAGTGGTATCCTTCAGTACAGTCCCCCAAATCGTTTTAAACAGTGGCGTGCTAGGCAGCAGGGACTTGAGACCATCCACTCAAAACAATCTGTACATTCTGAATTTTTGTGAATGGCAAACACTCACAAACACAGCTAGGGATTGGACTCCTGTTGAGGTTTTATTTATTTTATGGTTACTTTTTTGAAATGTATGGATTTATTGAAAATCAGTGACATCTGAACTCAGAAGACTGTGCCCCTCACAGATGATACACTGTGCCACGCCCTTCTGAAACTCAAGACAAGATGTGCACAAAAAGGGTCCCGTTCCTCCAACTTAAGCAGCAGCACTTGTGTGCTCCTTGCAAAATCAACGCTGTCTCTACTGAACGACAGCTGGCATCCTCTGACAAGAGCTTGAGGATGGTTAGTCAATGACTATCTTTTCAAGTGAGACCAATTGTGGGTAATTTTAGAAAAAGGTTCGCAGTTTTACAAATTGAGATTTCACAGTCCTTTTCACTCTACCTACGGACTGATTTTACAGTTTTCTTTACGGTTTTAAAGGCGGGATGTGAACGCTTTCGACTACAGCTGGATATTTTCTGACAAATTAATTTTGCTTGGTTCTCTCGTGAAAAAAAAAAAAAGTGCCCACACCCTTCCACACCGCTTCAGTTCACAGCCAATCAAGTGACAACAGTGGAAACAAATCAAGTCTAAAACTGAAAGGTTTTCAAAGATTTTCACCAGGACTGTCCTCTGCTGTAGCATTCTGTGCATCCAACAACTAATGGTGCACAACCAGCGGCGAATTTAGGTACAGGAGACATGGGCAGCTGCCCAGGGCAGCATCTTGCCAGGGGCGGCACGGGGTGACCTCACAAAAAAATTCGGAATGGTGACATTTGAGCGATTGGTTTTCTATCACTCATTTGCACGTCACGTCAATGATATCATGTCACCGTGTGGGACTGTGGGTCAGTTAACCTTGTTGGTGTGGGCACCCTGATTCTAGTTTGTGAGCTAGGCAGGCTACTGCCTGGGAAGGTCTCCCACTCAGAAGTACGAGATGGGGAGGGGAGCGGGGTAGGTTGACCTCAGGTCTCCGCACTGGAAGCCTGAAGCAGGGGGAGCAGGGGAATCTATCAATATCTATATATATTTATATAGTTTTAAATGTTATGATTATTTATATTTTGTTCCAAATGTCTGAATGGTGCTTTTTATTTAAATTTTTGTTGGCGGAGGGGTTCGCCCAGGGAGCCATACAAGCTAGAACCGCCACTGCGTACAACCTATGTATTCTCATATACATTAAATGAGTGCAGACCTCATGAGCACTGTGGTCATTCTTGACCACTTTAAAGAACACTTGTGTCCTTCTAGAAAGTGTAATTCTGCCGGTGTTGGATGCCAGGACATCATTTGGCCTCATCAACTCGTGATTCCCAGTCACTGGAAGGACTGATGCAGCTCTCACTAATAATACCGAGAACGTAACAGGTGTCGAGAATGCACAAGGGTTGCTGTTCTAACCTGAGGAAAACCAGACTAACTCTAACCCACCCAACACTAGGCTTCAATGTTGGGGGTCCCAGTCACAGTTGATTATGAGTGCTTTCTGGATTACAGAACCCAGCATTACTGTTTTACTGTCCCATTGCCATCAAACAGATCAATGTTACTGAACCACTTTGGAGGGGGGGGATGGGGGAGGGGGGACAAAACAAAAAAACACTGGAACGGATGTATGCAAGACTGCCAAAGCCGCCATTGCCAATTCCAAATCAAATGTTCAGACCGGAGGTGAAATAAACCCCTTGGCCCACTTCTCGTCATCTTGCAGAGCGAGGTGTCACTAACCCTGACATTTCCATGAACAATGATTCCACAGGCAGCGCAGTGACAGACAGCGCAGCACAAAGCCAGGCAGGAGCCCTACAGGGGATGGCACAGAACCCGGCCCTCATATCGCACACAAACATCTGCTTCACCATCCCAGTGCCCTCCTTGTCACAGGAGAAGGGTTTGTTTCACAGAGCTGATTAAAGAGCACTTCAGCTCCATTATGCTGAAGAATAAACTTTACTTCATCACCGTGTGGCACCTCAAGAGCGGCCGCCTCTAGTCGAGAGGATTGTTGAAGGACCTCTTCTGTTTGTTCAAATCTGGGCCCCAGCAGTCCTATCCTTTCCAACCACCACCAAATCCCCTACAAATACACGCCGAGCTCCTGCCCTTTTAAAGGCGAGAGCATCCGTCAGAGGAGGGAGTTCGACAAATAATTCTCAATTTCTCCTCCCATCCCTACCCCTGGGGTCTCCATTAACTACCGAAATGAATCACATGACTTGATCAGGTCCTTGTTTTTACAGCTGATTTAAAAACAGGCAGTAAATCAAGCAGAGAGAAAACAGAGATGATTGTCCCACGAGATCAGTTGGCAGTGCGCACAAACTCGTGAGGCAGATCAAGAGTCCACTGTGAGTAAAAAGGGTGGGGAGTCAGAATTGGATGCACTAAAGGCACTAATTAGAACAGTTATCTTAGGTTTATTTGGTATTTTTTTACCTTTATCCTTTGGATGGGACCGTGATGAGCTCAGGCACTGACTGCTGAGGTGAAACCCCTCCCCCCAGCCCCAAGCCCCACGTGAGAAGCAGGACAGTCTGTGACTCTGTGGTTTGAGTAGGTTCATGACCAGTGTATGGAGCAAACCTGCAACCTGTCAAGACCGCTGCTGCACATTTGTGCCCCAGGCAGCACCAGGACAGTGAGGGGGGAGGTGTCCATGTCCGTGTGTCCATGTGTATGTGTGTGTTGTGCGTGTGTACAGCACAGAAACACAGACTCACGCAGTAGGTACTCCGCCGCGTCCTGCTCGTAGTCGGCGTCCTCTGGGAAGTGGTCGATTTTCTTACACACGCCTCTGAACGTCCCTGCAGATACGAGAGACCGGAGGAGACAGCATTACTGTTAGGCCTTGCTCCAGGAGGGCAGCTGTGGTAGTTCCCTGTGTGGAGTGACCCCGTGTCCATGATCCACAGGGACTCGGGACACCTGGAAAAAGGATGGGATTTGGAAGTCGCCCTGACACTGAAAGATATTAACATGTAGGAGAGGTCACACCTTCACTCAGACGCATATTGACACTTCATTAGCGTGGCAAACTGGGAACACTGATCAGAACATTGAAGTGCACATCTGATCAACAGTACTGATCCGACTGGAAGTGTAACCGCACGTCTGGCATTATATAATTGTGTGTATATATATATATATACACACACATACATACATACATATATACACACACACACATCTCTTATTAATTCACAGAAAAAAAACGTGACAGCATTTATAATTACAATTAGAAAAACATTATATATATCAAGCTATACTGAACCAAGTCTGTGCCTGGCATTTTATATGCGAGTACAAAGATTAAACTTTCCAGCAAGGTAAGGTACTGTAGTTCATATGAAATATATTACATTTTAGTACAGTTCAATACCGGTTGTTGAAAATAATTTAGCAGGGAATCTGTAAAATATAAAAACTAGGGTATTTTTTCCCCTCAGAGGTCATCACAGCAAACAGTAAAAACATTTATAATAAGTTTCGTATGGTATTATTTTGTATGGTATTTCAAACCATTTACTTTGTAGTAAATGCCTCAAATGCAAATCTAAATTGTCCACCAACACAGCATTTATCCAATATAGAATTTTAATCCTGCTTGGTGTATTTGCATGATTCATATGTATTATTGTATTTGTATGTGTGTGCGTATGTCAGTTTGTGCGTGTGTGTTAGGCACGCTTTTGAATGAGAAACGAAAGTTTGGAACCGTGCATTCGTGTGTGCATGTGTTCGAATTGTCAAGGAAAAAATGCTCGATCGAAGTCAAATTTAATCTGTGACACTTGTACAGAGTAACGATGACAAATTAACAAAACTAACATTGGCGCTCTCTGGCTTAGCATGTGCCGCATTAATGAATTAGCTCATCTATATAAACTGTACGGGGTGTACATGGTTTTTTCATTACCCTCCTGACAGTTTTATTAATAATTATTTTCGATTTATGACAACCAATCAAGTCTGTATTACTAGACCATTCTTGGGCCTTACAGTACACCAATTGTCATGTTAAAGAACCATATCTCCCTGTGATTTTTCTACCTATTGAATCATGACAGGGGGGTAATGAAGTAGCTATAGAGTACATCAAAGGAATTAAGAAATACCGGGTAAGGCCTTTTGCCCATGAAATATATATGTATCTCAGAGGGAAGCATGTTAAAGTAATTTTAGAAGAATGGCACCGAAGTCAAATATTTTACTTTCACTGCTGCTTCACACTGCATGTTCGCAGTGTAGGGGAAGCCAAGCAGCGAAGGAAGCAAGAATACATGCTTAAAAATTCATACTTAAACCTACAATTATTGTTTCTCCCTCCCCCGCAGAAGTGTCTAGTTCAAAATGCCCCTTTTTTTGTCAGGAGGAAAACAGACTGCTACTCACGCATCTCTGCTGACCCAAAACTAAATAGTGTTTACAGCTTCACCAAGGGCTCCCATAACTGTGCATTCGGGTCTGTTTACCCTCAGCATCCTCACAGATACTCCCTGCTGATACAAGCCTAAGAACATGCAAGTGGGCTAATGAAGAACATTTCAATATTCTCTGAAGCAAGATCCTGCAGTGCTGCAGACAAGGAGCCTGAGCTGAAGGCTTTGCAGCCTCAGGATTAAGTCGGGGAATTAATAAATATCATTTTCAAACCAGATGTGCCCCAAACATGGTGGAACTGCCCACTTAAAACAAAGGAAATCAAACAAGCACACAGATCTAGCCGTGTCCTCCAGGAGCCCATTAGTATTTTCAATGGCATTCCAAGAGCTGAACACTGATGTGAGTGACATCATTGTAACAAACACAGAACGCAGCCTGTGCCTAGCAGAATGTTGTGCTTTGGTACGATTACTGATGGCATGCGGTGCATAGGTAATCCCATTGTTATCTGCCAGGGCTTTGAGGGGAATCCTTGAAAAGGCTTGCTGATTTTGAGGAGGGGAGGCACAAGGAACTGAAATCAAGATTTTTTATTTTGCTGGAGCACCCAGGTGCATTGTTGGGCAGCAGTAATATCAAACCACCAACCGTTTCAGTAATTATTCTGTCCGTAATGCTATAAATCATGTCAGGATACATTTTACAATGACTGAAAGAAGGTTGACTAAACTACTGACTAAACTACACAGCTCCCAGGCAAAGCAGTAACCCACAAGGACTGCCCTTGTGTGACAAATCGCGGAAACCCTTGCTTACATCAAGCATCGTTTGGCAGAATTTGGCCCTGTCCTCCGATGGGAATTCTGGTCAGAGTGGCATATGACATGGCCCCTGGGAACAGGTTTTATGTGCAACTGCTCCCAGCAATGCCTGGAGGCTGCTGGAGGCTCATAGTCTTCCAGACCCTCTCTACTGAGAAACTGCCAGGGCGCCCTATGTCTACACCTCACTGCCTCCTCTGCCTGGCTCCAGGGGAAAAGGCTACAGAACCTACAGGCTACAGTGCCCCTGGGACCACCATATTATCTGGGATGAGACAACCATCAGCATAACAACCTGATGAGGGAAGGAGAGAAGGAGAGAAAGAGAGGAGAGATGGACAGCTGTCATATATATATATACACTCACCTAAAGGATTATTAGGAACACCATACTAATAGTGTGTTTGACCCCCTTTCGCCTTCAGAACTGCCTTAATTCTACGTGGCATTGATTCAACAAGGTGCTGAAAGCATTCTTTAGAAATGTTGTCCCATATTGATAGGATAGCATCTTGCAGTTGATGGAGATTTATGGGATGCACATCCAGGGCACGAAGCTCCCGTTCCACCACATCCCAAAGATGCTCTATTGGGTTGAGATCTGGTGACTGTGGGGGCCAGTTTAGTACAGTGAACTCATTGTCATGTTCAAGAAACCAATTTGAAATGATTCGACCTTTGTGACATGGTGCATTATCCTGCTGGAAGTAGCCATCAGAGGATGGGTACATGGTGGTCATAAAGGGATGGACATGGTCAGATACAATGCTCAGGTAGGCCGTGGCATTTAAACGATGCCCAATTGGCACTAAGGGGCCTAAAGTGTGCCAAGAAAACATCCCCCACACCATTACACCACCACCACCAGCCTGCACAGTGGTAACAAGGCATGATGGATCCATGTTCTCATTCTGTTTACGCCAAATTCTGACTCTACCATCTGAATGTCTCAACAGAAATCGAGACTCATCAGAGCAGGCAACATTTTTCCAGTCTTCAACTGTCCAATTTTGCTGAGCTTGTGCAAATTGTAGCCTCTTTTTCCTATTTGTAGTGGAGATGAGTGGTACCCGGTGGGGTCTTCTGCTGTTGTAGCCCATCCGCCTCAAGGTTATACGTGTTGTGGCTTCACAAATGCTTTGCTGCATACCTCGGTTGTAAAGAGTGGTTATTTCAGTCAAAGTTGCTCTTCTATCAGCTTGAATCAGTCGGCCCATTCTCCTCTGACCTCTAGCATCAACAAGGCATTTTCGCCCACAGGACTGCCACATACTGGATGTTTTTCCCTTTTCACACCATTCTTTGTAAACCCTAGAAATGGTTGTGCATGAAAATCCCAGTAACTGAGCAGATTGTGAAATACTCAGACCGGCCCGTCTGGCACCAACAACCATGCCACGCTCAAAACTGCTTAAATCACCTTTCTTTCCCATTCAGACATTCAGTTTGGAGTTCAGGAGATTGTGTTGACCAGGACCACACCCCTAAATGCATTGAAGCAACTGCCATGTGATTGGTTGGTTAGATAATTGCATTAATGAGAAATTGAACAGGTGTTCCTAATAATCCTTTAGGTGAGTGTATATATATAATATTAAAAAAAAAAAAAAAAAAAAAAAAAAAAAAAAAAAAATTGGGCCTGTCATTCTTGACCAGATATGAAACTACTAGGCTGACTGTCTCAACAGATAAATGCAAAGCGTTGATGGTGCAGGGGTGTATTGCATTGCCACACAACTGCAGTAGCTCTGGTAGATAAGCAAAACCACTGTAAACTGAATTTATACCGCGACACAAAACAACAAACCCAAAACACAGTGCTGTCTAAATGAACAGCCAGCAACAATGGTTTCAATACCATCCTTCCTTGCGTATGATGTTTCAGTGACTGACTATCTTCCAAGTGCCTTTATCATACATTGTAAAGCAAGTCAGTGTCTAGGACTGATTATTCTTTCCTGATTTCTGGATTATGCAATCCTGTTGGCTCCGTTAGGTAATTCTTAATTTCCCCCCTCCCCCAGAGTGTAGCCATGCAATGATTCTGTGTTGGAACCCTTTAAACTGAAAGGGCTCTGGTTTGTGAAAAAAGCGGAGGAGCAGGGGGGTTATAACAGCTGAGACCAGTGCTCCGAGCCTGCAGTGCAATGCAGACAGACCGCAAACAGCACGCTGATGTTCAGTTCATGTGTCACAGTGGGAGAGGGCGGTTTGTGGGTGAAGCGAAGATAGCATTGGAGGGCACGTGGCCACCCACCCCCTGGAAGCTGGAGCCTTCGGTTCACATGAGCGGAAAGCATGTCAGCCTGAGCAGTGAGTCAGGCCTGAGTCACCAGCCTCCATAGTAATCCAAGCCCGCCCCGGTTTGTTTCTGTGAGGTGAACCGTGTTGGGGAAATGTGTGACAGACTGGGGGAACGCCATTTTCCCAATCCCAGTGATTCATCAGATACATAATAATAATAATAATAATAATAATAATAATAATAATAATAATAATAATAATAATAATGTTTCCCAGGACATTATGCAAATCCAGGTCTATGCTCTTGAAGACAATTGTATGTGATTTGATTTGTTCCCCTAAACTGTAGACTGGTTTTGTCGTTGCTGTACAGTGGCCCAGCAGAATAATATGAGCACTTGTGACACACACACATACACACACACACAGACCCCTGACCAATTCTCTCATATTACCGAATTACAAATGATACATTAATAAAATTTTGCTCCGTTTGATATTTTATGTTAAACACTGAAACTCAAAATCAGTTCTTGTAAGGTGACATTGTTTTTTGGGGGGAAATATTTGTAAGAAAAATAAAAAAACTGAAATATGTTCCTTGAATAAGTATTCACCCCTGTCCTGTGGAAGCTCCCGGTTTACTCAAATGAATGAAATTGCCCTAATGAGGAAACAATTACCTTACCATTGGCCTCCATCTCTGAACCTTTAAAGTTGCTGTCACATTTTCTGGATAAAAACCCCACTGTTGAAGGATCATTGGCGAGGCTGTGAAGCTGAAGGAAAATGAAGACCACTGAGTAGTCTATGGAAGATAAGGGTAAAGTAATACAAATTCATAGATTAGGAAAAGGGTACAAAATAATATTAAATAATAAAATAATATAAGTGTTTGGATATCCCAGTGAGCACAGCTGGATCAATAATCAGGAAGTGGAATCTGAGCTGCGTCACCCAAGTACTGCCAAGATAAGGCCGTCCCTCAAAACTCAGCGCTCAAACAAGAAGAAGCCACAGAGAGGTCAACAATTACTTTGAAGGAGCTACAGAGTTCAGTGGCTGGGAGTGGAGTTATGGTGCACCAGTCAACCATATGAAGAGCTGTGGTGGCAAGAAAGAAGCTGTCTTGTCTTGAGTTTTCCAGAAACCATGAGTGTGACCCAGCTGCGATGTGGGAAAAGGTTTTGTGGTCAGATGAGCCCAAGATAGACCTTTCTGGCCAAAGTTCAAAGCGCTGTGTGTGGCGCAAACATAATACTGCCCATGCCTCAAGACACACCATCCCTACAGTGAAGTATGGTGGTGGCAGCATCATGCTGTGGGGATGCTTCTAGGTCACTACATTTGGTGTCAGAATAAGAGATACTTAACTAACAGAGAATTGAATAAGGGGTTGAATACTTATGCAAACATAATTGAACAGATTTCAGTTTTAAATTTTTCTTACAAATTCAGTACTGTGCAAAAGTTTTAGGCAGGTGTGGAAAAAATGCTGTAAAGTAAGAATGCTTTCAAAAATAGACATGTTAATATATTATATTTATCAATTAACTAAATGCAAAGTGAGTGAACAGAAGAAAAATCTACATCAAATCCATATTTGGTGTGACCACCCATTGCCTTGGCAGGTAGGTTGGCCCAAACATCTTGGAGAACTAACCACAGTCCTTCTGTGGATTTAGGCAGCCTCAGTTGCTTCTCTCTCTTCATGTAATCCCAGACAGACTCGATGATGTTGAGATCAGGGCTCTGTGGGGGCCATACCATCACTTCCAGGACTCCTTGTTCTTCCTGACGCTGAAGATAGTTCTTAATGACTGTCAATGTATGTTTGGGGTCGTTGTCATGCTGCAGAATACATTTGGGGCCAATCAGATGCCTCTCTGATGGTATTGCATGATGCATAATTTCTGCCTGTACTTCTCAGCATTGAGGAGACCATTAATTCTGACCAAATCCCCAACTCCATTTTCAGAAATGGAGCCCCAAACTTGCAAGGAACCTCCACCATGCTTCACTGTTGCCTGCAGACACTCATTCGTGTACCGCTCTCCAGCCCTTCGGCGAACAAACTGCCTTCTGCTACAGCCAAATATTTCAAATTTTGAATCATCAGTCCAGAGCACCTGCTGTCATTTTTCTGTAGCCCAGTTCCTGTGTTTTCATGCATAGTTGAGTCGCTTGGCATTGTTGCCTTCCTCAATGTTGCCTGTTTCTTTGTGCTTCTTCAAAAGAGCTTGGACAGCACATCTGGAAACCCCTGTCTGCCTTGACATGTCTGCCTGGGAGAGACCTTGCTGATGCAGTATAACTACCTTGTGTGTTGTTGCTGTGCTCAGTCTTGCCATGGCGTATGACTTTTGACAGTAAACTGTCTTCAGCAACCTCACCTTGTTAGCGGAGTTTGGTTGTTCCTCACCCAGTTTTATTCCTCCTACACAGCTGTTTCTGTTTCAGTTAATGATTGTGTTTCAACCTACATATTGAATTGATGATCATTAGCACCTGTTTGGTATAATTGTTTAATCATACATCTGACTATATGCCTACAAAATCCCTGACTTTGTGCAAGTGTATCTAGAAGAATTGATGCTGTTTTGAAGGCAAAGGGTGGTCACACCAAATATGGATTTGATTTTGATTTTTCTTCTGTTCACTCACTTTGAATTTAGTTAATTAATAAATATAATCTATAAACCTATATTTTTGAAAGCATTCTTACTTTTCACACCTGCCTAAAACTTTTGCACAGTACTGTATTTCCCAACATAAAACCAATGGGAGCCGCTCCACAGAGTGGAGAGACCAATTAATCGGTTGATTTGGCGGGTAAGCAAATCGTTACTCAACCATACCCTGCTGTATGGTCAGAAATTCTGTTTGAGGAGTTCATAAATAAAATCTCTTGGCTAATTGCTTCAGGTGGTAAACTTGGGTGCACAGTATATCATGACATTTCCAAATTTGAAGCTACATTTCAAGCCGTGGCTAAACTCTGCTTAATTTCAATGCTAAAAGTGACGGCTTTTGAAACTACTGCTGTCTTCCGTAAAGCTTACTATAAGGCCCAAAACAAAATTGACCACTCAGCAACTACGAGAGCCTCGTTGACCTGCAGCCAATCAACTAAATTGAAAGGGGATGCTTGCTGCATAGTAGAACAACTTGTGTAGACATAATTAATCATATATCCACTGAAATGAAAAAAACAAAAATCTATGAAATTATCGATCATAAGTTAAAAATAACTGTGCTTGTCATTGAATCAATTTCTCACGATTGATACTTGAATCTCTTCATTTTTTTTGAAAGCCAGTATAGTTGGACATTTTAAGGTCAGTTATGTTTCTTCAGGACTTGATTGAGCTGCAAAGCATCACAGCAGATACAATTAAAGGGGGAATTTTAAAATGCTTGCTGTGTTTTGGATTCACTAATGAACTATTATTTGAAGTGTTAATAGTTTTTTTTTTTGTGACAGCACTTTATTGAAAGCCAGTGAGGGAAAACTATTACAAATGGACATTCCTAACCTGATATTATGGCATGGCCTCAACCATAGACTAGAACTTGCAGTTGATAAACTTTAGAAACATCCGGAGCTACAGATGACTTTTTGGATGCATTATATTAGTTATACAGTAAATCTCCTAAAACCTCTTGTGCTCATGCCAAATAATTAAACATTGTTCTTCAAAAGAATTGACAAAGTATTCAGTCTGAGGTGGGTGGCAGTGTCAATGTGGAGAGTAGTCAATGCTCTCTGGCAAATATACCCTGCATTGGCAAAGCACTTTGAGGAGGCCTCACAAGACAAGTCAAGAGTCATAAATGAATGTGTTAAATTCAGAGCTATCAGTTTTATCAGACACATTTCTTTAATGCTGGATCTGCTGAGAGAAGTGAGTAATACAAGGTTGAGAAATTACTATTCCAAAAGCAGACAAACTACTGAAAATATACATCAAGAGGATCGAAAGTTTAAAAAAAGACCCTGGAGTCTTCTCTGAACAAGCCCAGAAGGCTGAACAATCTATGAGGTTCAAAAACCACAAACTAAACTTGCCTGGAAAAAGCCCCAGAATCCACTAGTCTCAATTCATTCGCAGTTGTTGACAACATGTGCACCATCGCCTCAAACAAAGCTGATCAAAGGAGCACACACGCAGAAAGGGCTTCTGATTATGAGAACTTAAATTAACAATTTATTGGTTTTGAATCCTAACAAATGGCAAGAGGATCCCAAGAATCCCCCCTGTGGAGAAAAGGAAATTAGAATATTGGCTGACCAACTGAGAATCAATCAACAGGAAACACACTTGGGATTCTTAAAATTCACGGCATCTGGAGGAAAAAAAAATCCAGAAAAACTGAAAAAACTCGTCCTTGCAGGAGACAGCCTTGTCGCAAGTCACACTGACTGACTGCGAAAGGGGGATTCAGTGTGACATCATTACAGGGAAACGGACTGCCCTTACAACTTGTGATGCGTCAGACTTGCTGTTTATTTCATGTGTAGGACCTTTGTACACTCAAAGGACTCTGTTGCCATACGAGAAACCGTGGCTTAGAAAGGGCTGATGTGCAGCACATTCATCACAAGGCATTGCACGACAAGAACAGGGTGAACAGCTACATCAGTCTGTAAGGAGTGTGAGAGTACCAGACAGAGAGAACAGATCAATGTAAAAGAGAGAGAGAACCTACAGCTTACCCAGTGCCTAAACTAACAGGGAGCACATCTGGAATTAAAACACTAAAATGCTGAAATTGCATGGCACCGTTTTGCTTTGAATAACAAAATAAATAAGCAGATAAATATATAAAGATCAATATAAAAAAAGTGAATACTGTTTGCTTTCATTTTTATCAGTCTCTGATCAGAAACAAGACAAGTGGAGAAAAGCTGTGTTTTTCCCTTTTTGCTTCCCCCCCCCCCTCTCTCTCAATATCTTAAATGCAAGATCAAACAGCAGAGATTTTGGCTCTAATTAAAGTGGCTCTGTGGAAGCGTGTAGCACCATCACAAAAGGGCAGCGAGCAGCCTTCCCCTGAATCTCTAAGAAGAGTATCTACCTAATAAGCAATTAAGTAGAAGTTCCCCAGCGCTTTGCGAGAGGGTGGGCGGCAGCCGATTCCCTGGGAGTCAGTAAGAGAGGGCGGGTGGGGGCGGTTTGCAGGTCTGAGCACATCTGGGTAGAGTTACTGCTGTTGCTGTCAGTGACATGCAAGACACTCCTGGAGGGTGGAGGCAAGGGTGGGAGGTCAGCAGTCAGGGGTTCAGAAGTTGCCAACATGATCAGGGGTACAGGATATGCTCCACTGTTCTTTAGCTACACACACCTAGGCTCATGACATAGCACACAGGAATCACTCATATGAGCCAATGAGAATTTGTTTTATAAACGTAGATTATTACACTCGGTCACTGCAACACTCACTGCCAAGCCATGCATCTTCCTTTCCCACTGCAAGACTGCAGTGCCAACAACACAGCTCCAGACTTCCTGAGAAAGACTGATTGATAACACTATGGAGCTTACAGGCCCAGTAAGGCATGGTAGTTGGTTTTGGAAAACAAGGAAACCCTGACAAACCCACCCCAATCCAGCAGTCCTGTGTCAACCTTGTGCCAACCCATGGTCTAACGCCAGCAATGGTCACCTATGACACAGCCCAAAATAGAGCCAGGGCTGTCTGGACTATAGTGCCCAACCTTACTGCTTTAATATTTGGGCACTGAATATGTTGGGAGATTAAATATTTAACAGAATGTGATCCTTGCTCTGATAACAATTCTATCCATCAAGACAACACCACCACCACAATAAATATACAACACACACATTTCCTTTATGAAGATGTACAGGAGTCAAGTCATGTTTCTCAAGACCAAGTGTACAGTACATAGAAACTGTAGAAACTGTGTGTACTAAAACACACAAGTCTGTCGTAAGGGCAGTCCTTGGTAAAGAGTGGAGACACAGAAACATAAACATGTTACATCTCTACAATCTGGATGACTGGCAACCAATCCCAGCTGCCTCTGCTCTGTAACAGACACAACATGTTCAGAGCAAGAAAATAAAACAAGACAAGGCACAAAAACAACAGAACAAACCACTGACCTCAGCTGCACCAAGACACAGATATCTTCTACTTAAGGATGGCAGTTTTTTCTTGTTAAGAAGTCCATGCATAACGTATTTTCTTGTTTATTCAGGCAAAGTAAAAGCAGACGACTATCTAACCACAGGCGTGGAAATAAACCTATCAATGATATCGCTATATGTTTTACACACTACAGTTCCAAAAGTCTTTGGACATCAGACAAAATACAAAAGACAGAGGTTCGCAAAGTATTTCTGGCGGTGGAAGCCCACCCTTATTCTTTTGAGCCGCTTTTCATGTTGGTACATTTAAGGAACTCCCACCATAAAAAGCTTCAATCTCAATAGTAAAGTGCAGTCGTAATATCAAATACATACTGGCAGTCATGGCACCCTTAAAAAAACATACACAAAAAAAAAAAAATCCTCTACATTGAACATGCCCTCTTTCCAAGGAAAACCTATTGCCTATAGGCCTATTACTATTCGTAATGTGTATGTGTATCTATACATGGCCATTAACCACATTTCATGGAAGCTTCATTACAGTAAAAAAAAAAAAAAAAAAAAAGATTTTTGTTGGGGAGACCAAATGAATAAGATGTCAATACAGCAGATCCACAATCCACACTAATTGTCAACTCTAAAATACCAAAATAAAGCTGTCAGGAATGCTGAGGCCAATGCAGGCTAAGCTGTGGTAACTGTGGCTCCACACACACAGCACTTCAGCCAAAACACTCTCCACGGGGACGCGGGTCTGCCAGCAGGATGTGTACTGATGAATCGCCACACATCACCCAGCGCCGCTGCTCAGCTCAGCACGGTTCTGCATTGAACAGCTTTAGCTGGAACACATTTGAGAAGGTCTCTTAATGTCTTTACAGAGGTACAAAATAATTCAACTATGCACAAGGAGGTGCAAGATGTGTTATATAAGTCGAGTTGTTCAAAAGAAAGGTCATCCAAGAGAGGACACCATTTGGCTCACCTTGCACGGTTGGTTGCTAGAAGTTTAATGATCTGATGTCATCTAGCCTTTTTTTATTAAGGATCCCAGGAAGCTGGGTAATGTTTTTCCACACACTCCACCGCCTTTGTGAGGCTGGCTGTAAATAAATGTTCTGTGTGAAATGCACTACCTCTTAATCTCCCACTTGTGTCCGCAGGTCCTTGTCTCACTGTTTATCCTGAAGTATTCCTCTGGGTTTGTGAACCCCTTTCAGGATTTTGAATATTTGCATCAAGTCTCTCTCAAGTCTGTTACAGACTAAAAGATTCAGTTCTTAAAATCCCTCTGAGTAACAAACCCCTTTAATGCAGAGAATGATCCTAGCTGTTCTTCACGCTAAGCAGCCATGTCTCTGTGGTATTGCATTGACCAGAGATTTAGATCTAATCAAGCCACTGTATCATATTAACAAGATGTCCCTTCAATTTAAAGTCTATACATCATTATTTTTTCAATGTCTCCTCGCATTGTCTAGAGGTAGACCATGACGTGTCACAATCCCTCTTATAAGACCACTTTTACCCATCTTATGTCTTCTGTTACCTATAACACCATTCTGCCTTAGACAAGGGCTCGGTGATGCAAAATAAAATTCTGAAGGTCGTAATCACAGAAGGGGGGATGACACTCACTGTTTAAACACATTATAGTTTGGAGTCAGAAACTTGCTACCACTTTGAAAGCTTAATGAAGTTTGAATGGATCTTTCCACCTTCCCACAGAAGACCATTCTATATACCTCGCTAAAGAACTCAGGCTTGGAGATCTTGGCTGAAATGCACACAGAAAAATATTTCATTAGCTTTTATCTGTCCACTCCGCCACTATCATTTAAAAAAACCCTTTCAGTAAATAACTGCCTTTTTTTCCCCCATTTAAAAGGATACGTGATTATCCTCTTAACAGAAAAGCTAATGCTATTATCTCATTAGTCCTTCTGCAAAAGGAACACAGTGATCTGTATGAAGTCATTTATTATGCAATTAAAAGCCACTTTATTCATCTGCTAAATGAACTTTTAATGCCTTTCATAGCCAAATGAGTGTATCTTGGACTTGTGTTGTCCTAGATTTAACAGTGGCTATATTCCCTCAGAAAGAGCCATATACCGTTCGAGTAGAAAGGACTCCCAGCCTTCATTTGAAACTGCTGGCTATCTGGCCATTAGTTTTAGTTATTTTCTCAGAGTTTACTTCTAATGAAGTGGCTGTCCAAAGTTCATGCTCAGCTGGAATGGTTACAGGTTTTCCTAGGCTGAACAGATTCTGCAAATATAGCCTTGAAAAATAAGTCAAGCTGAAGATTCTCTCCTTTTTGACAATACTGTAATGCTGCCGGGGGGGTGGGTTTGACACAGGCTCTGGATAAAGGTGGGGTCTCAGGGGAACAGGCACCTGATAAGCTACAAGTGGAAGTGTTTGGCCATGAACAGTGATGCATTTGAAAAGAAAGAAAACCAAACCAAACTCTAGCTTCCTGCAGGACCTACTTTTACTTTTCTCCCTTGACTCTGTTGAAACCAGGCAACTAAGGTGTTTTACGATACAAAACAACAAACGAAACACACAACCAAGACAACCATGCCAAAGTCAAGTCCGTAAGCCAAACGATTGTTTACCTTGTCATGATCTCTTTTATTATTTTTCTCTCTCTCTCCTTAAGTTATTTAATCTGTTACTCTTACACCAACTCCTATTTCTCATCTCCCAGGAGGTTTCTACTACCTGCCTTGACTTGGTCTTTTGACCAATCACCGGATCCCTTTTGGTCAGCTGACAGCAGACCATTATATGAAGTCAAGATCAGACTTATTTAACACCTCTCCTACCACTACACAATTATATATATATATGACACACATACATAGATACATAAACACAATTAAGCAGCTAATGACCTAAATATGATTCACTATTTATTGTGCGTAATCTTTTTTTAAAAGGTCACTCAGTAAGTGGTGTTATTTTACTATATAGTAATGTTATGTAAATCAATGAATGATGACATATATTCAGCTATTTTTTTCCATTATTAAATTCACTGCGGGGAAAGTGTAAAAAAAGCATGTAACCTGCCTTTAAAAGATTATCTTGCTTTATGAGCTATACAACATCCAATAGGGGAGAAAAAGAATGTGGGAGCAGGGGTTTAAAACTGGCATCCTGATACCTCATCTGTGAGGACACTAGTGTCAGACATTATCTTAAAAACAACAACAAATCAATGAACAGCTAAAAAAAAAAACTTGGGTATTACCACTGGAAAAAGCAGGAGGGACCATTGCTATTTATAGGTTCAATGTTGTCTGGGACCTTCCCATTCTGCAAATTCATAGGCAACAACTCTCTACATAAAGCTGAAAGTCTATATCCAAACTCACTTTCAGACAACACAGTGCAGTTCTCCATCACACCTTATGAGTGAGGGTGGTAATTAGGTTTCTTACACAGGTGCTTACACATTTAGAACTTTATAGGTTTGGACACTGTAAAAAAGGACTATAGCGCACAAAATGGATCCGCCACCCATCCAAGCTCAATATCCCCTTCACCCAGTACAGGGTGTGTCTGGTCCATCGGAGGGCAGCACAAACACACGCGACTAAAGAGCAATTTAAAGTGAGCAGTTTTGAATGTAATTAGATGCCAATGAGGAAACAGTGCTCAGCTGAAGTTGAAAAGAGGATAAGAAAGTTTGGACAAACACTAAAACCCAGAAACCCCAGACTAAAATTAAGCATGAGAAGGTTTTTTTGGCTCTATATTACATATGTGCATATATTTACATTATATATATAATATTTTTATGGAAGCAATTGTCTTTGTAGTGGAGGGATGTAAGCACCTCCTATTTCCTGTTTTGATTTTACTTTAACTGATTCAGACAACAGACAAAAAAATGCTTTTAGCTGAATACATTCATACTCCCATGCTTCATTGCTGGTAATTTTAGACAAGGGTTCACATGTTATTCAAAAGGTGGAGCACAGAGATCCACCTCACTGGTAATGGATTCTAAATGCAATTTATTTATTTTTGAATGCTAAACAATGGCTTCAGTATTTTCTGTCACTACTGTGACATCATAAAGTCATTTGGGCCATGCCCCACTCAGCAATATTGGCATTTATTCAGAAAAATGTATAAAAGGTCATTATTGCACCCCTTTTTGAAGAACAGTCATTAAAAATGATGCTACAACTAGTGTTAATTTTGTTATTTCAAGGAATCCATTAATGAGTATGCCTTATATTGATAAAACTAAATAAAGAAATTGAATAACACAGATTCAAAAAAGAGTATCAACACTTTTGACTACTAATTGGGGGTACACAGAAGGCTAGTTCCATATGCAGTATGTTATAGCCATTTCCTGCCAGTATTGGACCAGCGACCAAGAGAAGAACTTGCTGCATCTTCACTAAATGTATACTGAACACAAATATAAATGCAACATGTAAAGTGTTGGTCCCATTTTGTGCACAATTTTGGTTTACATCCCTGTTAGTGAGTATTTCTCCTTTGCGAAGGTAATCCATCCACCTGAAAGGGGTGGCATATCAAGGAGCTGATTAAACAGCATCATCATTACAAAGGTGCACCTTGTGCTGGGGACAGTAAAAGGCCACTCTAAAATGTGCAGTTTTGTCACACAACACAATGCCACAGATGTCTCAAGTTTTGAGGGTGCGTGCAATTGCCATGCTGACTGCAGGAATAGCCACCAGAGCTGTTGCCAGATAACTGAATGTTAATTTCTCTAAGCTGCCTCCAATGTCATTTTAGAGAATTTGGCAGTACGTTCAACCCGCCTCGTGTAATAACACCAGCCCATGACCTTCACATCTGGCATCTTCACATCTGGCAGGATCATCTGAGACCAGCCAAGAGCTGTGAATGACTTCTTCCAGGGACCGATTATGAACTCCTAACAAAAGTTTACAGTTTTTTTCCTGATCATTTGAGGTTCCCTGTAGAACCTGCTGGGTGGTGGTGGTGGCTTCCCCGGGACCAGGCATTGCAGACCCCCATTCTGAATTCATGGCAGGCATTTTAAATCCAATCAGGAATGGGGAAATTAAATCTGCCCATGATATTCGCCCCAGAGCGCCTTGGAATATTCATAAACACTCGCTTCCTACTCAGATCTTTCTTTCATCATGACTCACACAATTAGATCTCTTTCTTGGAAGCCCGGACTGATTGAAAAAGTGCCCTGGACAGGGAGGGGTGGAGGGGGTGGAAGTGGAGCGGTGGGAGGAGGGTAAAATCCCTGTCCTATTTCTTCTGGCTTTAGGGCTGTAGCGCATCCCTGTTTCTATAGCTTTCATTCCTCACAGTAAGCAAAGGGCAGACTCTGAGCTTCCGGGCTCCAGACCTTTATGCTGAAAGAACAGGCAGTGCAACAAAAGCCACTGAAGTGAATAATTCAACAGAGATGTCTTTAAAAGACGACAGCTTTGTTAGAGGAGACTTTAGATGAACCAGATATTCTGTGCCAGTAAGCAGAAGCCCCCCACCACCCTCAACACACACACATTCATCTTTCTCCTCCTCACTTCGAGTGTCCAACCACTGGGGCTGACACGCTGAGACACTGGGCACACTAACTGTGCTGTAGGTCTATTTATAAATTGAGAATGAATTACATAAAAATAAAAATTATTAAGGCAGGTGAGGTTGGTTACTTTTTTCTACTGCAGTGTGCTATGGATTATTATTATTATTATTAATAATAATAATAATAATAACAACAATAATTTGCCTAATGTCTTTATCCAAGGCAACTACCAACTTCTGAACTGAATGAACAGTCCTAGAATGAAAAGGTTACATACTACAGAGGGGTGCAATAACAAACTGAGAATACAACACAATGTAATTCAATAAGGGGACAGTGAAGCAAATCAACATGCGAGATGAAGCAAATAAGGTGCAGGAATATTGTATACATGTGGAAATACAAATCAAGCAAAGGTGATGTGATCTTCTGTAGTCATATGTGGCAAGTTGCCCTTCATTGTATTGGTGTTTAGAGGAAGCAAAAATTGAGAGATTGATCGGAGAGTCTATAAGCCTGTGTTATACAGTATACTCGTATTATGTCAACATTATGGGCTAATAATTAATAGCTCTCTAGCCAAGAAATATGAAACCCAAGGATTTCAGTGCTTGACTTCAGTGAGAATTTATCCTCCACTTTTGCTTTTGTACCCCAATGTAAAATGCAATTTGCTGCTATCTGATAATAAACATAATATATACATATTTTAAAAATCACTGTTAAAATGTGTTTTTCAGGGCAAAGCTAAGTTTGCAGTCTGTCTCTCTAGATTTACATATTTCCAGGAGCAAATTCAAAGCATGGCTCATTATCTGCTGGTGTTTCTGCTTCAGACTGGGAGCTGCCCATCAGTCATCGGGACCAAACTCATTCACAATCGTATTCCTGCTAAACTGGCACAGATAACTTCAGGGCAAGCTATGAGCTGAAAGCAAAGAAACCTCATCTTATTCTTCAGTTTTTTGTGCCAGTGTGTTTTCAGACTCTAACAGTATGGTGGATGCTGAAATGATTCTTTCCAAGATCGGGTCAGTTTTATCCACCAATCCTTTAGGTTTTAAAGACCATCCGTCGTGTTGTATTAGTAATCTTTATTTTTCTTGCAGAAATGCATTTGCATTTAAAAGATGATTGTTAATTCTTTTGGACCAGTGCATTGCTTGCTCCACTTTCCCCCAGCTTTAAAATGCTAATTACAATTGAAAGGAGTAATACTGAACCTGAAATTACTGTACTGCTCATAGAGGCTGGTGCAAATTGGGAAAAAGGAACCACCTTTAATTTCCACAGATTCAGTAAAAAATTAAAGAGCACAAAGTTATGAAAAAAAAAAAAGCTTATTTTTATTTTTGGCTAAGCACAGGTAATGCACAGGGAATGCACATGGAATAGGAGGTTGTGTCTTAATGATCTGACAGCTTTTCATTAAACCTTCAATGAGATATTAACACCTCCTAGGGTTTTTCTTTGGCCATAGGCACAAATGACCCTCTCCTCTTTAATTTAATGAAGCACAACAAAAAGTAGGGTGCAGGAGTCTCGGGATGCCTGCCAAGTGAGTGGCACACATGTCTAAGGGCTCATAGTGGCAAAGACAAAGGGCTGCAGAAACTACAGATGGCGTGTAAAGCAATTTTACCTCACCTATGACACGTGACAGTTTTCCATGCCGAGTAAAATGTCACCAAGCAAAACAGAGAGAGAGATTGTGTCTTGTGAGTAAAATCTTCCTAAAAGAGGAGCTGAACCGATTTTTCATTAGGGTTGTATCTAGGGTACATTTTCACCATCAAAATGGTTGAGCAGGATTCTTAATACTGAAGTAATGGGCATTAAACAAATGAGAAGTTCAACCTTGGAAATTCCCAACATGAGTGACTGAAATCTGACAGTGATGTCCTGTGGTTTGAACAACAAACAAAAACTTGGTGAATACCATGGTATGGACCTTCGAGGCCGTGAAAACTCTTGAACCTTCGATGATAACCCTATTTTCCATGGTATTACTTGTTTTTTTGTTTGCATTGCATTGTTTGCTGAAAAGTTGGAGGGAAAATGGGTTTTATCACAAAGTGTCAAAGCAGTATGAAAACAAAGACTACAATAAAAAACAGAGAGCTTTGATCAAAATTATTTAATATTGCACCTCCGCAAAAACCCTTTCTCCCACCTCATGATTCAGTCTCCGCTCTCCAGCGTCTTGGGCTTATTGTTACTTTTTGTCACATGCACTTTAGAAAAGAGTAAAGAAAAACATTCTTAATAAAATAAATCAAATTATTGCCGAACACAAGGTTGTGTAAAAGAAATCTACTGTCGAGCTTCGAAGTTCAAAGAATGAGATGTCCTGTTACAAAGGCTTAATAAATGGAGTGGATAGTTACCAAAATGGAGCAAATTAATATTAGACTGCAATAAATAACTTACTCTAACACTACAATAATATACTACAACACTACAATAATATAATTTCATTCTAACCTTGTTTGAAATAACCACAGGCTACAAAATAAAACATGCACAGCCACTGCAAAAAAGCCAGCACACAGTATTGTTGACTAGCAATCAGAACTGACTGGAGTCGTTCTGCTTTTTAGTTTGAACATAATAAGAAGAGCAACTTAGGTTGCATTTTCAAGAGTGTTTTAGTTGTGTCAAACGCCATGATAAACTGCATACACAAATCCTTCCCATTTTTGTCCAGATGGGCTTGCCGTAGTGTGCTGAGGATGGCTCATGTTTGAGGGCAAACTGAAGTCTAAGGTGTTTTGGAAACGACTTCTACAATAATCATATTTGAAAAGATGGAAGAAAAACATCATGCTACTATATATGATGAGTTGAAGAAATTCTTCTGTCATTTCCTTTGCGGTTTCCTTTTCCTTTTCCTTTGACTTACCCCTTTAAATGTGTCACTTGAAGCTCACTTGACTGAATGACTCAGTATGACTGAAACTCACATGAAAACATAGCCTAAAACTTGCATTCAAGATTTGCCCCTAATGATGGCGCAATTTGCTTTTTCAGAGGGGATGGTTCGAATAGCACCCCCATCTCCCACCCTGTCTTTCTGTCTTTTAGTACAGCGGAGCAGGATAAGCCCTCTAGGTCCAATCTTACTGGTCATACGCACTGAATGATCATCGTCAAATCAATGTCTTTTAACACAGGTGGCACGCTTCATTTAACTTTCCATTAAAACACTTTGATGCAGAGCTGTGCAGGGGCCTTCAATATAGGTCACCCAAAGCCGAGCTGCAGCCCTGACACAGCATGGCATGCTTTCTTGACAAGCTACGGAGGGACCCGCAAACTATGTTAAAGAAAACCTTCCGTTCAGTGTTGCCTTATTTCATTTGGCTGTCACCTCTGCCAAAATCCTGTTGGGTTCTATAGCTCTACTGCCCTTCAACCCACGCCAAAATGATGCAGTTATACAGTGAGATCATTTCAGAAGGGCAAAGGTTAGCAACTGTTAAATATGTGACTGCAGTTTGATCTTTAAACCGAATATGCCTAGAAACAGAACATTATTCCAAATTGATGGTTCTCAAGAATAAATAGGCACACACATTTATTTAATGCATGTATTATTATAAGCAGTAGTAGTATAATTATGTTTTCATGACTAATACATCATACATATAATTAAATATGTATTTATTCAGTACATACAGGTTCTGTACAAATTATTTTTTTATTTTAAATTGGACACTTTCCAATTTTCCAACACTTTCTATTTACTGGGATTGCTGGACTGTATTAACATTTTTGCATTTTTTCAATTCCACTCACATTGGATTGGAACGTTAAACAGTCAAACAACTCGTCTATAGACTTGTAGAATCCCACATGTGTTTGGAAGGCACGTCTGCACATATTTGTCTAAGCTTCTGTACATGTACTGTGTAAACAGAACTTAATCTTTCATGTTGTGTGGGGTGTCACTAGTTTTCAGGTCTCACTATGTATTTCGATAAAGTGAAACAGTTTAGCATTTAGTTCTGTTGCCATAATTTCCTTCAAACACGCCAACTTTAATTCTTCCAACATTATGCAAAAGCTACAGGTTGCAGGTATTAAGAAATAACCTATTGTTTTTTATGTTTTGTGCTTAAAGTAGCCAGTAAGTTCAGTGAACCCACAGTGTGTAGGCTGTGACCCACTGAACTGGGGCAAAGGTTTCAAGCCCCCCAAGCAGACATAC
The DNA here is from genome assembly GCF_036373705.1 of Amia ocellicauda. NCBI lineage: Eukaryota > Metazoa > Chordata > Actinopteri > Amiiformes > Amiidae > Amia > Amia ocellicauda. Next base: position 12,052,825 of record NC_089866.1, on the reverse strand, counting down.
CCTAGAGAGGTGTTTTTAAACTTCTTCTAACTCCCCTCGACAATGCTATTGACACAGCTATGGATGTTGGATATTCGCCGGCCTCTGTAAACACTATACAGAAGCAGTGACTGGAGTATGTTTGATTGTACAATCACTTTGAAAACTATGAAATTGTTAATATTTAACTCCCAAGGTCATGCCCGATCAATGCTTGTTTAAAGAGAGTGAAAGTTCATTGGCACAGAGGGGTGGAAATATTTAAATGGATGCACGGGGAATTGACGGCCTCTCTGCCACCATGTCAGTAAACCATAAATTGAAAATCTCCAAAGTCATGGCTGCAACAGAAACAAGACACTTGTCTGATGTTTTGGGAAAACATTTTTAAGAATGAAAGAGAAAAAATATGCCCTTAACGATTTTAATTATTTTATATTGGGAGAGCTGTTCTTGATTTGTTTTGTTTTTAGTAGAAGACTTGACTTCACATCAGTCTGGTGTTTTTTTTTACTGGCTGCAGTCTCAAGTCCGTAAAAACAGCGTATACAAGCAGCCAGTTAGCATCATCCTGGACCTGAGAAGGCAGCAGTGGTTACATTAGCGATAGCGCTGCTGAGTGACAGCTCGAAACACAGCCCTGTGAACCTGCCATAAGCATTTAGCCTTTGAACACGGGCAGGTGCTTCCCTCCGAATAATCACGGTGTTTGGCAGGTTTACCGGTTCAGAAGTGTCAAATCTTGAGCAGCACTTTAACAGCAATAATCAGTCCTTTTGATCTAAACATGAATCTTGGTATTTGTCTGAAAGCAAGTGAAAACACAAACACAGCCCCATTGGGGTTTAATTACTGGACAGAGATACAGTTTCATCTTTTAGGTGCATTTACATTAGTTCTGTTTAACATGGAGAAATAACTGTTTTTGAACAAAATTAAAACAGATTTTTCACAGCAATAGACCGAAGGGCATTGAATACACCAGGCACCTGCATGGGATCGAAAAATATGTCAAAATGTACTGTTGCTCAGTAAAAGTTTGTTTTATCTTCAATTAAGCAAGTACTAAAAACAATCAGACATACAGTTGTAGAAGAAAGTGTTGTTGGCAGCTCTCATCTGAAGCAATGTGGTTTGGCAAATAATTTAGTCTAATCATTATTGTTCATTAAACTATATCTTGTCTGAGTTGTGGAGTACTCAATCCAATCAACTGGAATATTTGCAGTTTTATACAGTTATCTAAGCCTGTTGATGTTGGAATTATGAGAGCAAATACATAAATTGTAAAATGTGAAGTGGTCCGTGACAATTTCTGGAAAAATTATGATCTTTTAAATCCATTTAATAAAAAAATAAAAAAAATAAAAAGGTAACTTTGATCCTGTCACACTTCCTGCCTGAGGTTCCTGGACCCTGATCTCTGCAGAGTTGTGCTCACAGCTGTAAATACAGAACCAAAGGGAAATCCTAGACTGACAGCACTGCTCAGATCTGAGCCCGAGACGGGGTGCACTGGGGTCATTCAGGCAAAGTCCCAACACGCTGGAAGACAGCTGTGCAGTGCAATAATAAATACAGTACGACTTCCTGTCAACTGTTTCACCCATATTCTACACAGGTGCCACTCAATCTCAGTCTCACATGCACACACGCACAGGTGCACCTGTCTTTAATCTCAAGTTGGTTAGTGCGGCCATATAGCACTTTAAGGTGATTGATATTTAGTGGATTATATAAGCAAGTGTGTATTTATATACAAGTGAACCACAGACGGCAAACCTCTGGCACAGGTTAGAATTGAAATAACAGTGAACTCACTCTTTGTTTGGCCAATAATGTCCCAGTCCCTTTGTGTGGAGCACTGAATACAGACCTCCATATATCTGAAAGTCAAATAACTCTGCGTTTCTCACTGTACCTTCACCTTCATCTGATGGGGAGGGGGGAAAATCAAAATGCTCAGCAGTTACTATGATCTACACTCCAGGAACACAAGTGTAATGTTTTGGTGTATGCAGGTACACTGCTCTGAGCTCACGGGCTGAGACGACAAGCTAGAGAAAAGCTTGCCTGGTAAAAGGTCAAGCCTCGTTGTGATGGGCTGGCCCCTGGCCATATGGTGTCCGACCAACAATAACTACCTGGATGCAAAAGAACTGAAAGCGTATTTACCGAGTGGTTTTCAAAACTTTGTTGGCTGGAAAGTTAGTTCTAAAACCTCATTAAGGTCACTAATTAAACTCCATTTGAAGGGCTTCAATCCATCAGGTGTCCAGTTTTCTAGGTCTACTCGGTTACATAAATCAGGCTTTTAAAATAAATTGGTGACCCAACTCTTATTTTGTCCCTTTGGAAAATCATGCTGTACAAGAACACTTATAAGAATGGCAATCATAATGAAGATTATTATTATTTCTTTCCAAAGAATGTTTCCTTCAAATAATTGCAAACACCACCCCACTCCACTGCAAAGTATAAATATTAATACTCTCCAAGTCCATGATTGTCTGTCAAATGCCTTCTTATTTATTTATCCTCTTATTTATTTATTAGCTTCTTAATTGATTGACATTTATTTTAGTGGACTTGCACACACTTCTGGGCATTAATATTTGAAGCCAGAAACCCCCATGTACTACATGGAAGGAGGTGGGCCATCAAGGCCCATTTCTTCCCCTGAGTTTTAATGGCGAATGCCGGGGGAGAGTTTCTTACACCATGCACAAGAAAATGGCAACTCTGCTTCATTAGTAGATATTGCTCTTTATGTAATTCACAGCTCACAAATCAAAACTGGGGAGATGAAACTAAAGAAGACGACGACAAAGATGAAAAAGAAAAACAGATTCAACAACACTCTCTGTGCACGGCCCACTGCTGGGGGTGTGGCTTGTTTCAATATGTCCAAAATGAGCTCCTCAGCTGTGCAGCCATTGTAGTTTTGACAGAATGGACTGCTTTATGAGGTGCTGGTTTTACAACACTGTCAACAAATACAGGTGCACACACATTCAATCTGATTATACTAGCTTGGGACTGGTGACCACCCCCCCACCAAAACCCAAGCCAATCTGCTTGCAGGAATCAAGTTCATTCCTTACTACGTCGTTAGTCCCTTAGGCATTGTATTTGCATTTTTTGTTTTAGTAACACATGAAATATAATATATTGTAGATTTACACTACATGAAGTCAATCTGCCTGGGTCTGAGTAGAAGCAGCATTTCAGATTTTACAAGTGTCCTCTGTGACATGGGTCAGTAGACACACACACGCACACGCACAGAAAGAACCTGACCCACTTTCTCCCTCACACAAACACAGTGAACCTCGCACTGACACACTTGAGCAGAGACCGGCAGACCCACATACAGACAATCTGCTTCAGCTAACACTGCCCTCTCGCAGAATTCTCACACAACGGTGCTATTTACATGCAAGAGTCATGACCCCTTTTCTCACAATGTTCTGGCCGCACATCTTCAGGAAACGCATTGCTACGCCGCTCTAATGTAGGAAAAGAAACTGATTACAAATTACTCCATTTCACATGCAATAAACGAAAGAGGATAATTAAATGCCCACACTGCTAATTAATTTACTAAAACATATTGCAAGGATGCTTCTTGCCAGGAAGATTCCTGCAATTGTGTTTTGTGTGTGGGATTTGTTATAACTTTGGTGCTGGGGAGTAATTTGAAATGACATCAATTAAATGGCGCCTTGACTGCTGAAATCTAATGAGACCCAAGTACAATTCCTGCTCCTGTTTACAAGGCATTTTAAATCTGGGCTAAACAACGGACCCTTTCCCTAAAGAGGGTGTTGCCCCTGTGCGATGTAATCTGGCTGTCATTTGTGAGGAATGAGTTTGGTATGCGTGTGTTATGTGGCTAAGTCTGAATGGTGATGGGGAAATTTTCACGTCCTTGTAAACTCAGCCAATTTTGGACACTGAATCTCTGGGAATGCACACGTCAACATCGATGGGTACTTTAAGAATTATTTACTCTTATAGACCACAACGACAAAAAAAATGACCTTAGCAGAGCACTCTTCACAGTGAAAAAAAGTCCTGTGTGTATCCCTGTACAGTACTGGTTTCCCAGAATGTATTTATTTTTCACTCTTCGCAGACCTTTCCTATATGGCGTGTCCTCTTTTGACTGGAGGCACAGAAGAAGTCAAGGATGAGAAAGAAAGGCCTCTGTGTTTCACCAGGGCTGCTGGTTGCCTAGGAGCCAGATGATGAGAGCTTAAAAGACAGGTTATGCCTGGCTACACACAAAGGTAGAGTCCTGCTACCCTTCATCAGTCACCCGTTTGCTTCACTCTTCCTTTGCCTCACCCGGGTCCCAGTTCAGCACAAACACATCAGTTAGAAACTCACATGCATCTTCTCTTTGCTACCGCACACCTGGAGTCAACCACATGTACAATACCGTTACTGGAGCCCTGCAAGACATTTTATCATCATATGCTCGCCTAGCACTGAAGGCACTGGACACCAATTGTCTTAGATCTGACTATATTTATTTATTTATTTATTTTTATTAATATTCTGAAAAAAATTCAGAAACCCATAAAACACGTAACAGTGCACCAAAAGTCACCAAACGACAGTTGTAGAAACCTATGTAAAGTTTGTTCCCATGTTTTGTCTGCAATGTTGCATTTTACACAAATTTTAAACAATTCAGAAACTTCACATAAGAGTACAAGTCCACTGTTTGAACCTGCAACAAGAGAATGAAGCTGGTGGCATATATAGTTTAGCCTTCATACTGAATTATTACTTTATATGCAATAGCATGTTAATAAAACTACTTAAAAAACCATAGTAGCCACCTGGTAGGGATATCTATTAAACTAGTACAAATCGAGTGGCAAGAAAAACACGGTCCCCGCAGTCAATCAAATTTCATGTTATGTGTGCATACTTTCCATGCTAAATGTTTAAACTTAAAACCTTAAAAGTTGATCTCTGTTATTAACAAAAACCTCAATTAAATTGTTTTTAAAATAAAGTGCTTCTGTTTGAAAATGTATTTGTTTGCAACTGTTATCACTGAAATGCTTTATTTTAAAAGCTTTATCAGTGTATATAATTTTGCTTAGTTAATAGAGCAGTTAATGCTTTGTTTTTGTGGTGTGGCTTCCCTCTGCCATGCAGTAATTCTGGTCATTTACCACTGTTTAGTGAATGAGTTTATTTCTACACTGTTGTGTGTGTGTGTGTGTTATTCATTCTTCTTGAATAATCTTTGACACTCCCACCAATCACAGATTACAGTGCCCCCCCACTTCACGGTGGCTTGTTGTTAGACAGATTTGCAAGACAGTCCATTTATTTCCCATGGAGTGGCCGTCAAAAGGTCACATGAATCCCTGCCCTAACTCAGTCAGTTGGAATTGCTACAGTTTTCTCTTTGGCTGAATCAGTTTTCCACAACTCTGAAAATGTATGATAAGGTAGAAGGCTGATTTACCGGGTGTAAAAAAATAAATAAGTATGGTTTAAGGGGGCCATCAGATGCTCGGGCTTTCGAAAGTCTGTTGGCCAAACAAACGGATTTGTCTAAATGGAAGCCAGCACCCCTCAATGCTCTCCACTGCTCTGGGATTAGAGAGTTGCAGAGGAGATTAAACAAACTCTGCAGGTCCGCTGACAGCTTTTAATTAGCCTGGGAGTCTGCCATCCCAACGAAGATCTTCATTAAACTGCTATCGTCCTTTTTTCCCCTCTTACAATCTTCCTTTCTCTGTCTCTCTCATTTCTTCTCTTCGTAGCGTGTTATTTTTTTCACATTTGCATTTTTAGCAAATGCAATACTTTCAAACGCAGTTCTATCAAACTTGGTGATGACTAGCCTACTTGGGGAGTGGAGTTAAGTAAGGTGATGCACAAGACAAGCATATGTCACAGAAGAGCATATTGTCCTACAGCCCTGCTTCCGTTCCCAGTTTCAACAGCTAGGGTTTCCGAAAGCCAGGCGGGTGCAATGTCATTCCCTCTTCAGGTCATACAGTCAGCCTTAGCTCACTGCTGGCAGCAATGCACAGTTTCTGGAATCACATTCTGATCAAGGTGCGTAGCTACATATTTTTGTGTAATATAGATGTAAATGAGGTTTGGTTTTCCTGTTCATGCACAAATGTCACAGATTATGGCACAGAGTGGTAAAATAAACTCCCCTGTCCCAGTGCATTACCAATTGTTCTGTAACACAACAGGGCTCTAAAGCAGAACCTGATCTTTTGTAAATTAAAATGCACTTTGCTGAGAGGATCTGCACTCACTGTTACCACAAGTAACACAATTTACTACATTTCTTTCTCTGCAGTTGGGTAAGTATGGGTAAACTCCCATGTCTTTTTCATTTTGCTGCAGACCCTGCATTCACTTTGTAGTCCGATACCCTGCCTGTATATATGTGAACACATTTTTATTTGTTTTTATTTTATATTTTTTATTTCATTTAACTCATATAAAAGGATTTGCACCATTTCACATTTGTGCTAATGTAGACATTCTGCTGACTCCATTCAAAGCACTAGTCATTTGTTTTTAGTGTAACAAGTTGTTTTTGGTAAAACAAATTCTGCCATTGTTTTTATTTTTCCGGGGTTTATATAACAAAAGCGGCATTGTGGGCAAGTACTGTAAGAACTATGTAATCCCATCTGAGGAAACTGCATCTATAGGTAACAAAGACGTCTGCGGGTTTGTGATCATATCATATATATCTATACATACACTCACCTAAAGGATTATTAGGAATACCATACTAATACTGTGTTTGACCCCCTTTCACCTTCAGAACTGCCTTAATTCTACGTGGCATTGATTCAACAAGGTGCTGAAAGCATTCTTTAGAAATGTTGGCCCATATTGATAGGATAGCATCTTGCAGTTGATGGAGATTTGTGGGATGCACATCCAGGGCACGAAGCTCCCGTTCCACCACATCCCAAAGATGCTCTATTGGGTTGAGATCTGGTGACTGTGGGGGCCAGTTTAGTACAGTGAACTCATTGTCATGTTCAAGAAACCAATTTGAAATGATTCGACCTTTGTGACATGGTGCATTATCCTGCTGGAAGTAGCCATCAGAGGATGGGTACATGGTGGTCATAAAGGGATGGACATGGTCAGAAACAATGCTCAGGTAGGCCGTGGCATTTAAACGATGCCCAATTGGCACTAAGGGGCCTAAAGTGTGCCAAGAAAACATCCCCCACACCATTACACCACCACCACCAGCCTGCACAGTGGTAACAAGGCATGATGGATCCATGTTCTCATTCTGTTTACGCCAAATTCTGACTCTACCATCTGAATGTCTCAACAGAAATCGAGACTCATCAGACCAGGCAACATTTTTCCAGTCTTCAACTGTCCAATTTTGCTGAGCTTGTGCAAATTGTAGCCTCTTTTTCCTATTTGTAGTGGAGATGAGTGGTACCCGGTGGGGTCTTCTGCTATTGTAGCCCATCCGCCTCAAGGTTGTACGTGTTGTGGCTTCACAAATGCTTTGCTGCATACCTCGGTTGTAACGAGTAGTTATTTCAGTCAAAGTTGCTCTTCTATCAGCTTGAATCAGTCGGCCCATTCTCCTCTGACCTCTAGCATCAACAAGGCATTTTCGCCCACAGGACTGCCGCATACTGGATGTTTTTCCCTTTTCACACCATTCTTTGTAAACCCTAGAAATGGTTGTGCATGAAAATCCCAGTAACTGAGCAGATTGTGAAATACTCAGACCAGCCCGTCTGGCACCAACAACCATGCCACGCTCAAAATTGCTTAAATCACCTTTCTTTCCCATTCAGACATTCAGTTTGGAGTTCAGGAGATTGTGTTGACCAGGACCACACCCCTAAATGCATTGAAGCAACTGCCATGTGATTGGTTGGTTAGATAATTGCATTAATGAGAAATTGAACAGGTGTTCCTAATAATCCTTTAGGTGAGTGTATATATATATATATATATATATATATATATCTGGATGGATGATGTTACAAGATTCAAATACATATGTCAGTTAAGTAAGTCACATCTGCTTTTCAGTCAGTTCTGTGACCCATAATGAAGTCAGTGGCCTCCAAGTTGGATACACTAAAGCCACAAGAGACACTACAGCATTGTAGGGCTTTAAAAAGACAAAAACAAAACCCATTCTACTCACCAACTCACAGCAGCCTCCAACAATGACAGAAACAGTGGCTGATATGGGCTTACCTGTCCCAAGGTAACTACTAAGCATAGGCTGACTGACACTGCATTGACACTCCTGTGCTGGCTAGCATTCCCCTCTCTCAGTCCTACTGCAAACCTCCAGGAAGGAGAAATGGGAAAGACCTTGTGTCAACCAGAAGACACGACCAACACGGCCATTTTCCAGGTTCTGTGGGATGTTTTGATTTGAGCACCCCAAGGTATCTAGCCATATCAAATTTGTGTGACAAGAGGATATCAATTAGAGCACAAGGAGGACAGTATGGCAGCCACTATAGATATACATGTCCAAAGGTGTCTACACTCTGTGCTTGAGGAATAAACATCCAAGATACAGCTGAGTGAGGTATTCAGAGGAAACAACACATGCACACAAATGCATTGATGTTTATACAGTGTGCTAAATAGTCTGATATTATACAAACACAGCACTCCAAACAAAAAAAACAACAACCGCAAAACCTAAGCAGCTTGTATATATATATAAAAAAAAATCACATTCATTTCTTGACAGTCTATGAAATGTGACCAGGGAAGGGCACGCCACAAGAACCTTTGCTTAATTCTTGGTTTTACAAAAGCACTCAAGTGCTATGTGTCTCTATCTCTCTCTCTCTGAATGTTTTCATTGTTTGTTCAGTAGCCTTGCACAAGATCATGTAATAATAATAAAAACAATAAGACACTGAATCTACACTCGCAATGCATTGTTCATTTTCACAGGGGAAATCGCTGGAGACTGGGGTGCACTGTCATACCAGAGCAGACACTCTACAAGCACAGTGACGCTCCACGCTGTCACTGTTGTGTCTTCAGCTCCCTTGACTGCAGCTGCTCTGGATCCTGTGTGCTGGGAGTATATTGGAGAGGGTATTGGCTACCAAGCTCTTAGTGTCTAAGACAAGCCTTGAGAACTGGACTTCCCATCCTAGGCACCACATGCATTACATATGTGATCAGCGGTGTACTTTTCGAAAAGCCATATCTTATTCTACTAGAGAGTCCCTTTACATAAACTCAGACCACACCTTCCTTTTACATACAAGCGCTATTATTACTATTATCATTATTCCTACTATTATCACGTAATCCAAGACAACATACAGTACATTAATTGTTTTAATAGGAAAATGCTAAGCAACATTATCAGATTTATTAAGACCCTATGGTCATTTACAATCTACTTGTGAGTTATTAGTGCAAAATAGATTAATAACTTCAAATTGTGCTTGGTCCAGCTTCTGGGTGTGCAGCGCCTTCTGCATCTCTCTTCCCGAACACAGTGCTGGTGCATTGGGTTCTGTCAACGCCTGTGAGTGCAGCCACTACAATCCCAGTAATCACACAGACACTGTCACTACTGGGAACTGCAGGGGTTTTTTTTAATCAAAAGGAACATCACTGGGTGACTGCTGGAGTTTTGCTTTTGTACCGGAGTGTAGCGCTTGATGGTAAGCGATGACATGTCAACTGCGTGACAGCTGGGGAGAGCCGATCTGACATCTGCATTTTAGTGAATTTATTTCAGATTACGTAGAAGGAGGAGGGGCACACAAGACAATGAATTAAAGGGGAAAAAAGAAAGAAAAGAAAGAATGAAAGAAGCCCCCAATAATCATATATCACCGGATGAACAAATATACATATTTATTCTTTTTCTTTTTAAAAACAGATCTAGACTAGAAATGTAACAACAGACTGTTCAAATACAAGCCGCCAGCTATGATCGTTTCATATATACCAGTAAAGAGCTATGAAGGGTTTTGAATTACTACGAGGATGATATTATGCCTTTTCCCCTCAATCACACCCACTGATGTTGACCTACATATTAATTAAGTTAATTAAAAAGCCCTTCCACATTGCCATTCCAATCAGATGTTTATAAAGGATTTGGAAATCTAAAACTTCTTTTAAGAATAAAATAGAGTATTTTATACAGTACAATGATGTATACTAAATCCCCTTCTTATGATTCCATGGACTAATTTATCTAACCAGAACCGAAACCACAAAATAAGAAGGCCTCATAGATCAAAGGCCAAGGTCACAAGTCAAGGTGAAAATGGGAGCAAGGGACTTCTATTTCTGAGCTGATACATTTGTGTATAAACTCATGTATAGGGCAGTTTTCTTTAATAAAGCAAGTAAATAAGACATTCAGAAATTATGCAAATACAAGACTATATTTGAGTCCTGATTATTGACTTGGAAAAATGCACCACTGACATTTTGGTGCTGGCATGCAACTAATTGGATTCCATTAAGATTCAGTAATGCAGTCACAATGGAGAATGCAAAGGCATCCAAACTGAGTAAGTTCTGTTAAAACCCCTTTATTTTTGCCCAATGATATTAAAAAAAAGACTCTACTGAGCTACATCCACCACACTGAGATAAACATCAGCACAACTTTCATATAAGGAAATTATTGTAGCAGATTCCTTTAAGAAAGAAAAAAAAACTTCTATACACATTAAAGATAAAACAATTTAATTCACCACATAGCCTACACTTTCAATGCTTAGAAATATACTTCCATTATATATATATAAAAAAGATTAAATAGAAATATACTTCCATTATATCTTTATATATACGTGTGTGTGTGTAATTATATTCAAATACTGAAGATATACAAATCGAATTAAGATCAATTGTCCTTAAAGTTTAACCTATATTAAAGCTGAAGTGTTTATGTCTTTACTGCAATATCCGAAATTTTTATTTTTATAACGAATCCATTTATATTATGCGTGTAATTGAAAATGTCACTGTGCAATTGTTAATATGTAGTGTCAGAGACAGCGGCTATGCATCCCATCGGGATTTGCTACAGAACAGAATCATATCCAATTCAAACGAGGTATTCAAGACTAGGTGCAACAGTTCTGTCATTTACAGGTCTTTAATAACTAAACAACACGTTATTTTGAATGACATGCACGCTACCTTAGCAAGAAAACTCGGTGATTTGATTGCCGAGTCCCTGCAGCTTCGGTATTAAAAGCTAGCGGGGCAGCCTCGCCGACAAAGCCTGTATTGAACTGAGCTGATGTGACTCCTCGGTATTTAGCTCTATGTAGAGAGGAACTTGGATGAAGTTGAAATTCCACAGGTTATCACAATGATCTAGGAATTCACAATATTCAGGAGGATAGGGGTATGAGAAGAAGTCGCGTAGACAAGACTCTTACAATAATAAAGGATAACGGAAAGAATCGTCGTGTTCTCTTAAAGCAGGGGTTCTTAACCAGGGGTGCACACACACCCTGGGGGGCGGACGCCCTTTCTGGGGGTGCCAGACATGGACGATTTTTATAGAACAGTGTTTCAGTGTTTTTAGAACAAGGTGTCCGCCCTGGGGATGCGAGAAAGCAGTCGTCGTCCTCCCGTTTGGAAAATCAACCCCCCCCCCCAGCCCCTCGACAACACAGCAAGACCCCCAACCCCCTGACCTGACGGGGGTGCAGGGTTACCGTGTATTGTTGCATGAGGTGTGAGCCTGCAAAAAGGTTAAGAACCACTGGCTTAAATGAAACAATACACGTGCATAAACAATCATACCAATTCCAAATCAGCCAGCTAGTTAAACGAGGCTGGCTCGTAAATATATGCATATCCACACATACACATACACAGTGGCACTGTACCTTCAAGACAGCAGGTCCTCCACAGTCCAGAGTGGGTCATCACTTCTTCGTTCTTCCTACTGGTCTCGTTATCGTTGGCCGATTTAGTCCTACACATGCCCCGGGAATACAACCAGTAGTCCGTCCCGACCGCTATGGTCATCAAGCTGAAAGCGGCGAAAGCCCCCACCGTGGTGATTAACATCTGGACGCCTCTATCACACATCCTCATCGTGCTTCATTGTAGGGTGGAGGAAACACTCGAGCAAAGGGCGATTCACAGGTCTCCGGGCCCGCTTGCTCCGATGCCTCTCGGCTGAAGACTGGTGTTGACTTCAATATGAATGAACATGATCTTCAACTTTTCACGGGTAATATTATTGGTATATTACCGGCGCTGCTGCGGTTTATCTTCTTCCAGCCGACCGATACTTCGCTGTTCCCATATCACACTGTGTCCAAACCCTTGCATAGACTCCCCCTCTCCCAGCCGGATGAGCCAACGTCAAGCAAAGAAACACAAAATAAGATGCGTCTTTCTAGGACTGGGGAGTAAGAAGCTATTTAGCGTTTGATACCGACGTTCCCGTCAGGAAGAAAAACAGAAAATAAGAATAAATCCTTAGAGTTCAATAATTTTCTGCATGTTTTTCTTTGGGAGAAGCTTCCCCCTCAAATAAAAGATTTTAACGGCCAACACCATTGAACCGCTTGGCACTTACGCACAGCATTTCTGATGCACATACCGACTGTGCTGAATAAAACGCGCCTGTATGTTAACAGGTAAAGCCTAAAAGTCTACAATAAAAAATAAAATAATAAAAGTGTTAAATTAAAAGCATATACGTATATAGATAATATTCTTCTTTGTTATTCCAAATAAATCCGTGTTCGTCTCCCTTTTTTATGATAGCATCGCCTTTCCCCAACGATGCCAAAGATAAATAATAACCACAATAATAATAATAATAATAATAATAATAATAATAAATATTAATCCAACTCGGAGGGGGAGTTTGTTTTGCCGCCGTTGAAATAGATCTTCTCTTGCTCAGATCTTGAAGGAAAATAAAAAGGTATACCAACAGCTGATTAAAAAGGCACCTAAACTGAGAATCAATGGATCTAATAGCAATAATAATATAACTAATAGTTCTAAGTAGTTCGAACAGCAGTAGTTGTAGTATCGATGCTGGCTCTCGCAAATGTGGTGGTGAGATGACAGCTCCCACGTCCCTCCCGAAATTGCCTTCTCTCCAACAACGCCCACAGCGCGACCGGGGGGAGACGACGCTGTCGCCAGTATAACGCGGGGCTGCTGTCCGCGGTGCTGAATGGACGCGGCAGCTCCTAATCTCCGTATTCTCTGCTCTCCGCCGCCTGCGCAGCGCCCCTGGCTTCTCCAATGTGCTACTTAGGCCTTCATTATGCAAAAATATTGACAAGTGATGCATAAAGAATCGGACCCCGGAGAACAGCGGCATACTTAAAGAGCTACAAACGTTTTTTTTTTTGTCGTTTCCCCCCCCCTTTTCTTTGCTACGGACACTCGTGCACACTAATTCACGTTGGACGATGTATTGTGTAGGGACGTGTGTTTGGACATGTAGATGAAGGGAATATGTAAAAATGCACGGCATGATTATGGTCTCTGGGAATTGCGAGTGGGATCGATCGTGCACTTCCCCATTGAAAAGCTTACAGCGCGAAGCTTTGAGGTGGCTTGTAAGTAATGCAGTCGCAAAGTCTATGAGGTCATTCGGTTTTGTTGTTTAAAGCTGCGATGGTGGTGGTGGTGGGGGAGGGTGTTTCAGTGCAACGCGTTTTCACTTAAAAACACTTCTTGTATCAACACAAGTCTATTATTAAGCATTTCACTGGAGAAAAACATTAAATTGCTTCCCTTAACAGCGACAAGGCAAGTGTGTAAACTGAACAAAGTCGCACACACACAAATGCCACACTGACATACACACACATTCCTACTTAATGCTCTCGTTTATGCAGTTTACTTATCAGATCGAGTTTATCTGTACACAAACAGGTAAGGCATTAATTATTTACATATAGATGCTGCCCCAACAGTTCAATATCAGTTTTTTTTGTCATCAGCATGTCAACTGAAGCCTCAGAACAATCAAACCACACACAGACTGACCACAGGGCCTATCCATTGGAAATACACCCATCTTAGGCTTGTGCTCACACACTTTATGGCTGGCCTTGGAACACAGACATATTGTTCTGTTCGCAGTGAAAGGTTTAATTTGGTTTCTAATAGTTAACTGAGATGACAGCTAAAGTTTAGAATAGAAGACAACCCCCATCTAGCACCCAGCTGACACCCACTTACATAAATCCAAGTTACAAATGTCCTTTCCAAGTGCCAATTACATCACATTCTTCATCCACCCCAATCATGTACCGAAGTGGGGGGCAGGGGTCAATACCATCATCCTTATGGACAGACTATCTCCCCCTCAGCCAAACAGGTTTAAGCCAAATCTTTATTGTTGATCCACTAAAACCTATGACTACAATAGACTATGACTGAAAGACACAGATTATAAATGGGGTTGTCTCAAGCTCCTGAACTTTTCTTTAAAAAAATAAAGACAGGACCAGACAGGCAATGTAGGCCTTACAATAATAAAGTGCAGTATTTGATATTTAAGGTTTAGTCTGGCTTCTGTGCATTCAGTACATACAGTAGCCTCCAAAATTCATTCAGATTCTTTATGAAGTTTAACTACAAGCTGACCTAGCAAACAAATGCAGGTGTGCCTTCAGTATGAAAGAAAAGAAAAGACTCCTCAGATCATCAATATTTTATGCATCAATCGCATATCAGTCAAAAATGGTTGCATCTATTTCTGAAGACAAAATGTAAACATTTATTTCAGAATCTATCAAACAGTGTTCCGTTAATGTGGCAAATATACAGTTGGTTTGCCTGTTAAAAAATAACACATTTTGTTTAATTGGATCATGAATCACTCATGGTAGATAATTCAGGTGCTTATTGGTAACAATCAAGCTTCCCTTTTTATACATTTAGACCAGTGGTATATTGGGTCCCAAAAAATGAAGTCCAGGAGAATATCATCCTCACTGTGAAGCACAGAGGTGGATGCGTTTAGCTTTGGGGCTAGTGTATATTCTCCATTACTGGCACTCATTAGAATGAAGTATGGGAAGGATTCGGAAAAATACCAGGATATATTAGAAAGAAACCAGGCCACCACTGTCAAAAAGAACAAGATTGGTTGCAAATGGATTTTCCATCATAATAACGATCAGAAGCAGACCAAGTCTATGAGCAAATGGTAAAGGGAGAACAGAATTAAATTTCTTGATGGGCCATTGTGGACTCTAGACATCAATCCAGCAGAAAATTGGTGCTGTGGACTGAACAAAGCTGCCGAACCCGGAGGAGGTTCATAGGGTCTGCATGGAGGAGTGGTCAGATACCTGTACTGAGAAGATGATCAGCCACATTGAAAGGCCACAGGAATCACCTCCTCCATGTTATCAAAGCCAAAGTGGAATCGCAAAAAATACAGATTGTGTAAATACTGTATATTTAACTATTTTTGACAGACATACTACAGATGCATAAAACATTGAAGGACATACAAGCTTTACCTTTTTAATGAATGCGTAAAGAAAAACACTGCAGTGTACATCTGTAAAAAAAAATTTAAACAAGCTTTTAGTTAGAATCCACTAAGGCATCTGAATAAATTTGGAGGATACTGTACATTTCTAAAAACAAAGACTTGAAACCTGAAACTCCACTTTTGAAGTAACATGCATCAGGCAAAATATGTTTACTGGAGAACAGCTGAATGAGCACAGCCAGCTATGTTCTGAACATCCCATTTGGGGAAGCTAGCATTTGCCAGCCTCCTCAAGCCATTTCCCTGCTCTGTACTCCAATCTCTTATTCATTGGCTGGTTTAACTGGGTGTCTATCTGATGCTCCAAAACAGCACATTTTGGACATAAGAAGAATTAAAAAGGGCAGGATAAGTCATTCAATGGTTCTCGTCAGGAAATATAATGCATTTATGTGATGAGAAATAGATTATACGTGTCCACCGTCAGCAACTGTGACAAAGTGTGAAGAACCATCCACATGCTCAAGAAATCCCCACTGCCTCAAAATCACCAGGAGACTGATACCTTATGACTCAGTCACCATCCCACCTTCCCTGTAATGTGTTTAGTGCTTAAATGAAATGCACGTCAGCACTGAAGACTATGTTAAGAGGGGAATAATAATGTCTTTTAATTTAGATGCTCGGTTGAGAATGTGAGGCATAATAAATAAGACACATTTATTTAATTTCGCTGCAGGGAAAGAACAAGATCACAAGATCTACCAAGTGTGTGTTTTGATGGTTTGACTACAGTGCTTGCTTTTAATGTGCATCAGCTCATTTTGCTTTTCAAGAGTGTTAAAGTGAACACACTGTTATATAAAATTAGGATTTTATCTTGTTCATTGTTCGAAAGGTAACTAAAGAATAGTCTCTGGAAATGAACAAACTAATCAGCAAACATGTTTATAACCCTCTCTGTTCTGAACAATCTCACCTCAATGTCTAGGAAGACATTTTTATTTGGTGCCTGTGAGTCCCTTCTTTGAATGCTGCCGCTGCCATTTTATTCTCCTCAAACAATTTGCTTAAAAAAATAAAGAAAAAAACACAATATGCACTGCTGGTGAATGAAAAGAGCCTAGAATGAAATGAATGTCAACATATCTCTTTAAAGGCAGAATGTGCATAAACAAAAACAGTAGAAATTAAGATCATTCAAAGAGGTAGTCTGTAAAAGGCCAGATTTGAAAGCTAGACTGAGTATGTGACACATGAAATATCATTGCTCTGCTAAAACAAGGCAATTTGTTTCAAAGGCATTGAAAGTTTAATCATTCTGCCCCTGTGGTCCAAAGTAACTGTCGCTGAAAAGCCATTGTTTCACCGGAGATGAGAGCAAACTGTTAAATCTCAGATTAGAAGAATGCAAAATACTTCTATTGCGCTTTTCTTGCAAATCATGTAGTTGTCATTTGAAAAGTAAAATGTCTACAGTGGAAGTTACAAGCTAATTCTCCAAATATAACCAAATACCAAAAAGTGCAAATTAGTGTCAACATCTCATATTCACTGTCATTATCATTGTTAATATTGTTATTATTACTACTACCATTATTATTATACTCTTAACCTTGTCATTTAATATTATTTATCCTGCTTAGGGAGGAAACTGACAGTACTGAATTAGAAGAGAGCAGGGGATTATTTCTGTTTTTTAAAGACAAATCAGGCCTTTCAATTTTCATGGATTGCTGGACTAGAAAATGCCAATAGTAAAGTACCCTTAGGTCGTCAGGAAAACAATTAATGTAGAATTCATTGCCCACTCTCGCTGACTTAGTGTGGCATTTTCAACATTATAATATAGCCCAGTGAGCTAGTAGCTGCCAGGCACTGCCAGGATGTTCTGCGTAGATTTCACACACTGCAAACCTGTCATTCTAATACAGAAGAAAAACACGTCCGTTTGCGGTGTGACAGAAGACACACAGTGGCATGTGTTGGGTTGCCAGACAATCTATACAGAAGCCACCAAGGGGCTCATCAATGCCCTGCGATGGCTTAATTGTTAAGGAAGAGAAGGAATTTAAATTACTGTGAGAGAGAGACAGAGGGAGAGAGATGGGGGGGGAGAAAGGCGGCACATATTTAAATTGTGACAAGATTCTACTGGTTTATCAGTTCTGTATCATTATCCAGTTTAGGCAATATTATGCTGTCTTATTATGATCACGCTGATGATTTTCCTATAAAATATTTCAATGCACAAATGAGCATTATTAGTCATACACCTTTGTTTTCCTCCTGGGATTCCAACTGTTTTGTAGCACCTCTGGATACAAATACAGCCTGTATTTCTGCCTTAGGTGTGGTGCGTTTGAAATAGTTGAACAACACGCCATTGGAAAATAAAGTTGCTTAATCAGTCATGTCTCTGATTGACTGCACAACAAACCCAGACTAAAGAACTGGGGGGGTGCATCTGGAAAACCAAACTGGAGAATAGACACACTTGGTCCAATGCCTTCCTTTCACACACCTATTTAAAATGAAGACCAAGATGAGGTCACCGACAATGTATTGGTTTTGGGTTTCCTGGGCATACGGCACTTATCACCACTTGGGCAAAAGATAGCAGTCTGACTGATATGACTACGAAAGCCTCTGGGGCTCTTTCCAACCTTCCAAGGTATCACAAAACATAATGAGACGCCATCCACTGTCTCTCCAGCATGTACTTCAATTGCAACACAGCGCCGCAATGACTAAGGGATAAATGCACCCTCCCATATCTCCAAGATGGCAATGAAGCAATATTAAATGAAACCGTGCATGCATGCAATCTATAAATACTGCATGACATTTGAAATACAATCACTGTCTTAATCTTATATCGCCGTATTACTTAAGCTCTTTTGTAAGATTTTTTTGTTTCTTTCTCCTCCTTCTTCTTCCCTCTCCTTCTTCCTGTTCTTCCAAAGGCTCCTCAAATTTGATTGATTCCCTTAAAATTGTTTGAAAGGGAGGTGGATAAAGAATAATGAGGCAGATAGATTGTGATGCAAATGAAAGAGATGAAAGATGGCCCCAGGGAGCTCCCTTTGAAGGTCAGTCACTGTAATGCACCGCTCTTGGTCAATGTTTAGAGCATTAATGAGGCTGAGCTCCTTGCAGTGTCTTTGATGGATGGAGTGATGGGACTGGGGAGGAAAGCTCATTTCTTATCCCTGTCTTTTTCGTCTCTTCTCCCGAGCAAATTCTGATCACTTTTTACCTTGGTTGCTATTGATGAGGCAAACGGAACATCTTCAATACAATTAAACAAAGGGAGAGCTGGGGCGGGGGGTCGTGGGGGGCATTGAAGGTGGAGGTCGTGGGGTTAGAGAGGTCAGGGAGTTGCGAGTACAAGCATTTCTCAGAAATTGAGGTTGTCTCAAAAGAAAGGTAAGTTATTCGCACTTTGGACATTTGTAATTGTTGTATGTTTCAAGATAAATAATCAGATTCTTAGCAGAGATTTATTTTCATGTGTATAATGACAAAACAATTATCCTGATTCTACCTCAAATCCTAACCATAAGCCTGACTTAATAACTAAAATTTCACTAATATACATTTTGAAATACATAATATACATTACATTAGTCAATTTCTGTAGTGTATACATAGCCTGCAACCATTATACATTAAAAAGGAAATAAAAACAGATATATGTTTATTTGATACTTTTACCTTAATATCAAATATTCCCATTAAACATACAGTGGGGGAAAAAAGTATTTGATCCCCTGCTGATTTTGTACGTTTGCCCACTGACAAAGAAATGATCAGTCTATAATTTTAATGGTAGGTGTATTTTAACAGTGAGAGACAGAATAACAACAAAAAAATCCAGAAAAAAGCATTTCAAAAAAAGTTATACATTGATTTGCATGTTAATGAGGGAAATAAGTATTTGGCCCCTTCGACTTAGTACTTGGTGGCAAAACCCTTGTTGGCGATCACAGAGGTCAGACGTTTCTTGTAGTTGGCCACCAGGTTTGCACACATCTCAGGAGGGATTTTGTCCCACTCCTCTTTGCAGATCCTCTCCAAGTCATTAAGGTTTCGAGGCCGACGTTTGGCAACTCGAACCTTCAGCTCCCTCCACAGATTTTCTATGGGATTAAGGTCTGGAGACTGGCTAGGCCACTCCAGGACCTTAATGTGCTTCTTCTTGAGCCACTCCTTTGTTGCTTTGGCTGTGTGTTTTGGGTCATTGTCATGCTGGAATACCCATCCACGACCCATTTTCAATGCCCTGGCTGAGGGAAGGAGGTTCTCACCCAAGATTTGACGGTACATGGCCCCGTCCATCGTCCCTTTGATTCGGTGCAGTTGTCCTGTCCCCTTAGCAGAAAAACACCCCCAAAAATCATTGAAACTCCACGAGGTGAGATCTTGCATGGAGCCCCAGACCGAGGGGGACTGATAGTTATTTTGTGTTTCTTCCATTTGCGAATAATCGCACCAACTGTTGTCACCTTCTCACCAAGCTGCTTGGCGATGGTCTTGTAGCCCATTCCAGCCTTGTGTAGGTCTACAATCTTGTCCCTGACATCCTTGGACAGCTCTTTGGTCTTGGCCATGGTAGAGAGTTTGCAATCTGATTGATTGATTGCTTCTGTGGACAGGGGTCTTTTATACAGGTAACGAGCTGAGATTAGGAGCACTCCCTTTAAAAGAGTGCTCCTAATCTCAGCTACTTACCTGTATAAAAGACACCTGGGATCCAGAAATCTTGCTGATTGATAGGGGATCAAATACTTATTTCCCTCATTAACATGCAAATCAATTTATAACTTTTTTGAAATGCGTTTTTCTGGATTGTTTTGTTGTTATTCTGTCTCTCACTGTTGAAATACACCTACCATTAAAATTATAGACTGATAATTTATTTGTCAGTGGGCAAACGTACAAAATCAGCAGGGGATCAAATACTTTTTTCCCTCACTGTACAATGACTGTGAAGAAAATGGTCAGGAAAACTCCATGTTTTACTACTGCAGTACAGACCCCAATCAACAAATACATTAAATAAACATCTGGCTATATAAAATATTGTCTGAGGGAGAAATAATTCTATAATTTGAAGACAGACGGATTATTAATCAAAACTGCTTGTAAATTTTCTCCCCCCACTTGAAATACACTGTAGATCTGTTCCATATCAGTGAAGACACACCTTTGAGGGAGAAATTATTATGGGAAAATCTACAACATGAAAACTTTAGTATGGCTACAGAAAACATCTTAAGATGGGCACTGCATCATGCAGATTGTGATTCTATACAGGTGACTATACAGGGGACTAAAAAGAGAGTTGTATTGCACATGAAAAGACAGATTGGGCAAAGGCAAGGAATAATTTATGTTCTTCAGCATCCCACTAGATCATAATCAAGTAGGTGAAGGGTATATTTCTCAATATGTTAATAAGCTAGTCGGACTAAATCTGCATTCGAACACAGGACGATCTACACAAAAACAGACAGGGGTTTGAAAATTGATGCACCTTAATCTCTTGACCTTAACCCTGCAGAAAAATGACTGTGATATTGTGATGAGAAAACATAGTGAAGTGATACACCAGCAAAAAACAGGTGGGGAATTTAATAGATAAGAAGGAAAAGAACAAGGGGCCTGGTTTCTGCTAAACCCTTTGGGAGTTGTAGTTTGATGGGGAAATATAGACCAACTCTGATAAGGTTAGCTATGTTCAGCACATCATTAGCACCTGTTAATATACAGAAAGACACAAATATATAATATAAGTACTACCTCAAATATATGAATAAAACAAAGCCTTTCTTTTTGGTACAGTTTAATTCAGTATTCTATTTTCTATTATTCTTCAACCTTTTAATGCCCTGTGGTGAATTCCAACTGGGGCCCTCAGTTGAAAGCGATTTTAATGCTTTAACACCATTTTCCCGCCTACTGATAAAGGTTCAGCTTTACCTCATTGAAATTCCATATATTTTGGCAGCCGTACTACTAAAAACCACCAAATAAACAAGCACACAAAAACAAAACAAAATAAATCTTTAGCTGTTGTGTCAGGAAAAAAGACCTGGGAAAAAGGCTTCATACATGGTTAACAGTTTTTCAAATGGAGAACAAAACAAAAACAAATATATATATGGGCTTTATCACAATTTTTAAGAATAAAAGGCTGAAAATGACTTGACTAACACATCTACAGGGTCAGAGGCTGGGTCACCCAATTTCACTCCAGTTTAGACTGCTTGGTAAACAGATAAATTCCTGCCTTTTTCACCCCTCTTGTATGTTTTATTCATATCCCTATGTCTCTTGGATGTATAAGCGGCAGCTCTGGAATACCAATCGCTGAAACTATTACCGCACTAAAACACTGTGCAGTGGCAAAAGTAACGGATGACTAACTTGCAGGACTGAAACCTCTCATGTTGGCTGGTCACACTGGAATCGTCACAATCACACACTGTTCAGTATCAGCTGCCTCTCTTGTTAATCAACTGTATGTTCCCACTGGATGTCTAGGCTGAGCATACATGAAATGAAAGGAAATTGCAGGACAGAAGACGACGGCCTTCTTTCCTACACAGACTGAAGCGATGAGAGGGGAGCTCATGTATAATTTGCTGGCAGAGTGAGAGTGTTAGGGTGAGCCCTGCACTCCCTTAATACTCCAAGATTTAAACGGAGGCAAAACATGGGACAATCCCTTCAGCCATATAGATGCACACAGATCCTCCCCCCTTCAACCACTGCTAATCCACAGCTGGCTAAAAGCCTTCCAATGACTGAGGGAAGGAAACACAAACTCCCACAGGCCACTGTGTACTGTCACTTGTTCAATTAACTTTGGCTCCTGAGGGATAAACTGGTATATGTTTGTTGCCAAACACACTGATCAGACTGAAATGTTTCCAATTCTTTATCAATGTATAATTACAGGATAACCTATAAAACCTACTGAACTGGGGTTCACCAGCAGATCCTTGGTACAGGGGGATCAAAGCCTGTAGGTCATTTTAACATCACCACTACTCAATCCAGTGCCATTTCAACCATTGCAATTTCAAAATAAAATCCTGTATTATATCTGTGCTAAGACTGGCATGGCAGGGCCAGTGGACTGCAGTGGACTTTTTTCCCATATAACTAAAGATGGCCACCGTAGTACGTCCGCCCCGCAAGGGAAGGGAACAAGTGTGGGATTTGGGACGCAGCCCTGGTCTAACAGTCTGTTTATAATGTGACCAGAATTATACTAGGCCTAATTCTGCTGCTTGACATTAGTCCACTATGATTTTAATTAGTCTGAACATGTTTTTAAACATTTCACCCTACTCTGACACACTAAATGATCAAACATTAAGTCATGATAGACTATAAAGATTTTTGGAAAATAACGGTGTGATTAGTTTGGCCCAATGCTCTCTAACTCCTGTTATAATCTAATGATTGTTATTGTTTGGGTGGCTATGGATGGGTTAGTCATACAATTAAAAATGGCACACTTCTAAATATATCGGGACACCTCGTATGAGTATTTTAATAGCCTGTGGTGCAGGAATGCAATAATGAAAAAAACAATGCTTAAAGTGAACAGAAGCTTCTACTTCAAGTTCTTGGTATTATTTAATAACTGTCTCTTTAAATACCGTGGGTTACCGTATAACAACACAGAACAATGCTCACGAATGTCACAATTCAGACTTCATAAGGACAATAACGTCGTTGCCATCCTTTACAATGGACAAAACACCTGTATTAGAGAAAACTTGCTGGAAAGTGTAAGTATTGCTTTCGACTGAATATATATGCTTTGAACTTTTAACCCAAACCAGGGGCGTTTTAGAGAAAACAGACTAAACAGGGTCTACCGCCGCCCGACCCAAACATAGGCGCCACTTATTGTTATCATTTTTATTTCACAAAATAGGACAAAACCCGTTGCGCACGCTATTTGAATCCCACCATGTGTACCTAAGTCCTAAAATCAAAGACAGATACGTTTATAAAATGAATATTAATCTTTTATACTCTTAGTAACCAGTATTGACTATTGAGTACACCAGCATCACGTGGTTGACAGAGCACCAAGTACGCGTTTACTTCTACCCGTCACAGGCCAATAAGATTGCATATAATAGTCTTAAACTAACAAGAGTTTACTTAAAACAACGACGTTTACGACGTAAACTTTTTTTTGTCTTTATTTTAATCGAAATAACTCAAAATGTTTACCTTATTCAACAGCCTTCGCTGAAGCACGCCTTCCTCCCAGACACGGCGGCCTGTGATTGGTTAACCGTACAGTACGTGACGTGTCGTGCTCTTGATGGCCTGGGGAAATAAAATCATCATAATAACTATTATTTATTTCGCTGAGGTACATTAATAATATTTTTAAAAAATAAGCGCAATAAATCATTTTATTATTATTATTATTATTATTATTATTATTATTATTATTATTATTATTATTATTCTGAGGCTCATGGAAAGCCTGTGTTGCTGCTGACCAGGACTTAAAAAGCTTCAGGGTTTTGTGCTTTTCATTCCAGGCCAGCTCTCAATAACTTACTGTATTTCGACTAATTATTTCCTCCCTTGGTGACATTTCAGATTACTTCCAAGTCTTAAGCAATTGCTAATTACCAGATACCTATAGAGCCAGAGGAGAGCCTCCCAGTTACTCCAGTTGTTTTTGTTGTACTTTTCCTGAAGCTGAATTTAAAATATTCTGTTAAGAACAGCTATGTCGACACCGAACACTGAACCATACAGGAAAATATCCCTGTTTAGGAAAACTGTGACTGATTGGGGACTGAACAGTGACTTCAATCAATTAATCAAAAGCAAATCAAAGCATTCCAATGCACTACAAATATTGAAATACAAAATACAAGCTTTTCTAATTAATATGCCCAATAAACAACTTCAAAACCATTTAATAATAATGCAAACATACACAACAACAATAAAACCATACCTATCAAACTGACAGCTACACAAAAGTCTATAAAACAGGTCATCCCAGGTGACAAAGAGACCTTGATGTACGGATGCATTTTTAAGAAATTTAGTGAGTCGGCATTACGTATTCAAAAGGAAGTTTATTCTATAACATAGGTGCAGAATGACTCATGGCCTTACCACCCAAATACAGTTAAATGAGAATGACTGCCTGAACACACTCACTGTAGCAGGTCTACAAGGCCACAAACATGAGATTGACGAAAACTGAATGTAGACATAAATTAAGCCTGTATACAGGGTAGAGTTAGATACTAGGCTACTGCATCAAGCACAGATGCAGACATTACTAGCTGAATGAATTAAGGAATATATATTTAGCATATGTATACCTAAGCATGTATGTGTGTGTGTAGAGTCACAGACAAAAATAATAGCTTTTCACCGTTCATTTAAAATAGGTTAATTCACTAACTAATATTCTCCAATTAATCAAACTAGACTGGTTTGTTAATTCAATGTTTCTGACTTTGTGGAACACAGGAGTGTCACAACATAAGAGATATATCTATGGGGTTGTACAGCAGTGTCTTGCCCCACCCCCCATCTAAATTCAAAACCAGCTCTCTGGTTCAACTACTACTCTTTATGAGGAATTGGCATTTAAAAATATACACTAATAATAAGCCTAGTTATGCAAATATATGTGTGTTTCAATTTGTGTTCTTCTCTCTAATGTCACAATGTAATACATGTCCAGATGATCTGCACTGGTGTGCTTAATGCGTTTGTACTAGAGAGCGTTTTAGTTCCAGTCTGTGTCTGTGTGTACTCTGGTAGTGGCTAATTCCCTCTGTTTCCTATGTAGCCACACCATGCTTTTATTGACAAAATGGCACTGGGTTTGCTCTTCAGCAGGCTGTTCAAACTGATTCTCTCGAGACACTTTCAAGAAAGCAGCTAGACAGAGCCCTCAGATCAATCAGCTGCCAGCAGGCTAATGAACAGGGGCTGAATGACTGAATGGACTTTTTTCACGTTCCCATATTAGAGCTTCTCTAGCAAATGAACCTGGAGAACACCAATCCTTCAGGTTTTAATGGCGTCTTCAGTCAGTCGCTGTAGATCACATAAAGCCAATGCAATGAAGCCAATAATTCCTTCTATTAGGTAATGGAGACCTACTTTGGAATGAAATCCACAAGACCTCACAGCTCACCAACTCAAGAGACAGAGATTTGTATTATTATTTTCCATAATAATAATAATAACAGTGGGCAGCACAGTGGTACAGTGGTTAGTGCTGCTACCTGACAGCTCCTAGGACCCCCTTTCGATTCCAACCTTGGGTGTCCGTCTGTGTGGAGTGGACCTGTTCTCTCCTGTGTCTGTGTTGGTTTTCTCTAGGTGCTCTGGTTTTCCCCCACATCCCAAAGACGTGCTGCTTAGGTTGATTGGCTACTCTAAATTGCCCTGGGTGTGTGTCATGTAAAGGTGGTCTGTAGGTATATGACTGTATGTACTGCCCTGCGATGGACTTGCATCCCCTCCAGGGATGGTAACCTGCCTTGTGCCCTGTACCCGCTGGGTTAGGCTCTGAGTCATTGTGACCCTGTACTGGTGGTTATTGATAATAAATAAATGAATGCCTGAGTGAATGAATGAATGAATGAATGAATGAATGAATAATAAGAAGAATCACCATCATTATTGCATCATATCTGTAATTTCAAATGAACAGAGGATGGGTCAGAAATTCCTTGCGAGGGTTTCCAAATAAATCAATTAATACTTAAATAAAAAGGGCACAAAGCCAAAAAAAAAATCTGTTCCGAATTCTGGCAGCCCTACCTTGCACACAGCACGCGTCAGAATAGCAACCCCTTCACCAACTGCCTTATCTTATTGAGAGTCTTATTAGCATAGAAATTACTTCAGAGGCAAGCAAGCAGAGCACTTTTGCCCTTGCACAGGTAACTCTAGCAGTTGTATTAGCATAAAGGGAGAGAGAAAGAAAGAAAAAGTGTGTGTGAGAGAGAGAGAGAGAGAGAGAGAGAGAGTGCCTATTTTAGCAAGGACTTTTTGGGGGGTGGGCTTTGTATTATTTGCTGACAGAAAACAGTGCACTAACTTTGCCGCCCTGCTCTCTTATCAGCTCCAGGGCTTTATCTGGTAAGAAAAAAGGAAAGAAAGAGAAAAAAGTTCAGTAAAGTTCTAGAGCCACCAGCTCCAGTACACACACCTCTGCTGGCTTAGCTTTTCTGTTTTCCAAGCCCTCGGCAGTGGCTTTACTGGTGCTGTTCTGCAGAGTATCCTGCTAGTCTGAAGCGGGGAGAAAAAAGGATGTCTTGAAGAGAATGCAAAGCACTGCACTACTGGTCTAATCCCTCTCGAGAAAATGGCAGGGCTTCAGCTAAATACAGTACTCCCCATCCTTGTGTGTGGCGGCAGCAGCTTTCAGTGCTCTGTCTGAGACTGTACCTTTTATTGCTCACATCCTGGTACCTTTGGAAGTGAGGGGTCCATTGCACTCCCGTGAACATGTTGGTTTCCATTCAGCAGAGCAGTTGCACACTTTAGCAGTGGTGGAAAGCCTTGCTCCTGTAGGGACCACTGTCTGCTGGTTTTTGTTCCAGCTCATCTATCAGTGACTTAATTGAACCATTGATTTGCTAAACTGCACCAGGTGGTCATTGTATCCATATTGTGAGAAGGTGGATAGGTAGGGAGGCCTACAACATCTGCAGGACTGTGACCCTCCAGGACCAGCATTGACCACCGGTTAATATACTAAACTAAATACAGTTCTAGGCAAACACCAGCTTTTCAACCACCTTGAAGGCTGATCTTTGCACATATCAGGAGTTGGACATGGATGGGAGCCTATATAGGGAATATCAGGTTACTGCTGGAAGGGGCAACTGGGCAACTGGGCAGCCTAAATGGGTAACAGTAAAGCAGGAAAGAATGAGAGGATGCAGAAAAGGTAGAAGCAGGTAACAGCCATTGCATTGAGGGGCTGAGCTGGGAAATTACCAGAAGACTCCTTTCTGAGGATTCATCCCCCATTGATAACAAAACAATAATCCAATTACACCCCTGGATGTGCCTTTTAATTGACATAAACAAACCTATTAACCTGCCATTGGCCCAACCCTCACAATAAACCATTACATAATCCAAATATTATATAACATATATATATATATATATATATATATATATATATATATATATTTCCTTCTAATTTATCCTATTAATTATTTCCAGAAACCCTGAGGAATAGGTGTTCCGTTTAGAATCACTCATTAATGCTCTCATCAAGGACTGCCGCTCCAATCACTGAGCACAATTAAAAAACAAAACAATAACAGTGTTAAATGTACCATGCTTGACTTTCTGGTCCGAAGCACAGAGTCAAGGGGAAAAAATTAAAATAAACATAAAAGCTTGAAAAAGACTAAAAAGTACAAAAAGATAGTACAAATATATATATATATATATAACTTCAATCCACCCTTCTACTCAGACAGTACTTGTAGTCTCAGCAAGCCTTCTGTCTGCATGGCTGCTGAATCACGTTCTGTTCACACTGTGGTTGTTCTGCTCTTTGCTGGTTTGCTTCAGTGCTTTCCTCATGGTACTCTCTTTATCAATAGTGACGCACTCGTGTAGAACAGTGTGAAGTTGTTATATAGACTGCCAAATGGATAGATAAAACACACGTTTGTTTGATTCCAGAAATCACCACCATGGAGTCTCAGGAAGCTTTGATCTGGCCAAATATATTACACAGCCCAGTCTCCATGCAGAGCTTTTTCTTTGTATTCCTTACATGGAATTATGCAAATAACAGCAACAGAGTAATTTTATTAAACAAGTAGTTTAATAAACAAGGGCCAACAAAGTAATTATAGCATTAGTTGACTCAAATGTCCCATCATGGCATGGACTGGAAGAGCCCAGGTAGTCTGGCCCTGTTCTTTTGGTGACATGCGGTGGTGATGAGGTGTGATGAAGAGCAGATGGCAGTCCAGTGTGTCAGGGCAGTGTGGAGTTCAGGAAACCCAACCCTCTCCTCTTCATTGTCCACCACTCAGTGCTCTGCCCCAGAGCCCCTCAGTAAACTATCCACAGACCTGCACTTACTCATCCCCACATGACACCCAACCATTGCCCAAGCCTTTCAGCACAACATCTGGTAGCTCTTCACCCTCCAGTTCCCCGGAACACTGTACCACCCCCCAGCTTCTCCATCACCACATCTCACACCCTCTCAGCCCCCAGCTGCTCAGCCCTGTGCTCGTGGTTGCTAAGCAGGAGCAATAACTCCCTGGATTTCATTAGCTGGGCTACTGGATCTTGTCCTTGTTGTCATTAGAAGAGGAGATTGCTTTTTAAATTGTTTTGCCTGCATAAGCCAAAATGAGCAATGCACTTATCACAATTAAAGAAAACGCATAAATAAATCCACTTGCGTGTGTTGAGGTATGTGTGTGGTTGTGGGTGTGGATGTATGGAGGGGATGTTGTGAGAATTACTAAATTACAAAAAAAATCTATTTTTTTTTGTGTGTGTGTGTGTGGTCAGTTTTGAAAACCGAAGCCCGGTCCAGTTTTGTCGCAGTGCTATTAAGAGGTTCACATTTGTACGCTGATCTGCACACTGATTACACCTTCTAACAATTTTTGTTTTTGTTCCCGAGTAGTAAGTGTCATTTCCTAGTTGTTTATGCCACAAAAGTATAGAAAATGGCTATTATTCCCCATAAACTTTGCTTTTATGACCAGGACAGTGATATTTTGAAATGTAAGTATTTCCAGTGAGAAAATGGGCAAATGTGTGTCTTTTCGTTCACATGAAGTCAGAAAAAACATATGAATCCAAATTAACATGTATTTATACTAAAGTAATACAAAAATGACTACAAAAGATTTAGAAGTGAGTAGTTTTTCGAGATTCACGATTATACTGTATAATCAGTATAGTACAGTACAATATAATCGTAAATCTCGAAAAACTAGGAATTAGGAAATGACACTTACTACCCAGGAACAAAAATTGTGTTACATAGTGTAACCATCACTCTGCTGTTGCTTTTAATTCTCCAAGTGTGTGTGTGTAAAATAGCACTGGCCTTATTGTAAGAAAATGTATTGGGAGGCTCATTAGCTGAAGTGAACACTTATTTCAATTAATTGGGGTTTCCTTTTCCTTTACAGCTCACAATGAAAGCCTAGCTAAGGCAGACCGCATGGCAGTGATTTGCGCTGGTCTAAGCAGGTACGGCAGGCTCAATTTTTGTTATCCAATATAATCCAAATGCAATTAAAGCTGCATTAAAGCCCATATCTCCAGCCGCATTGAGCCGGACACCTTCTTTGGCAGAACGGTAAAGCATGAGTCCACAGGGTCGGTGTTTATATGCAGTCTGAGGAAGGTAACATACATCTGGGGGCCAATAAAAGAAAAAGATGGTGTAGACCCACGTACCATTAGTGTCCACACCCTACACTAGGAAAAATAGCCAGCTGAAAAGGAGTGGAATTAAATTTAGAATTCCTTAATGCTGGCTGCCTGATCTGTCGCAGACTGACTGCAACTGATGGTGCCGTTTACATGGAAAGGGGTTTTGCTCATGATATTGTAGCCATTTCAGTGAAGAGTTCTGATGTTAGGAAGAGAAGCTAATGCAAAATTGCTCAGTACTCATAGTAATATACTTTCATGGTTAGATTTTAAAGCTCATGTTAAAGACATCTTTTACAAGAAGCCACACATCTGATGGGTTCACTAGCTGAGTTTGCCCACGAGGTAGGGAGAGGACCTGAAGGTGCCATTATATGTTTTCTTGACAATGTTTACAAACTTTTAGATATACCTGTGATGAGATTAATAATTGTATGGACTGGAGGAAGACAGTTTTTCTATGATTAAAAAAATAAATATATTTTGTGACTGTTAAATCTCTCTCCATTGAACTGGAAAGCGTGGAAATGGTGGATGCATATTGCTAGTTATTATAATTTATAATTGATACTCATCAAACTCATCTAGAATGCTAATCCACATGCAATATATAAAAAAAGGCCAGCAATGTTTATACATGATGCACAAATTATTATTTTTTATTTTATTGTGTCAGATATACAGAGTATAATGCCAGTTTATATTTATGGTATTTTTATATTTGTGGTCTATATATCTATCTATAATAGAAATAAAATGAACACAATTGCTAACATAGATGGTGACATCAGAGGGGCAAAATACCAAAGCGTTATCTCACTGGACAGGAGGACTGAGGGATTGAAAAGGTGAAATCTGACTTGGATGAAGGCGCTCAGTCTTTGTTTAATTGTTATAAAATGTTAGAATCCAGTCACTGATACTGAATGCCACCCTGCAAATGAATAGATCCCAGCAGCCCTCTGTACCTTTTAGTATTAATCTCTTTAATAGGTTTGCAAAAGGCTGTTTAAAAATTGAATTTAGGTGGTGATTAACAGTACTTGTCTGCTTTCTTTACTAGGTGTGGCTTATCACCATATCAGACTCATAATCAATAGCTGTTGCTTTTAATTCTCAGCATCTGTGAATTGTCACACTTAGTTCATGGGATCCAAGGGAAAGGGGAGGTTTTAATACATACCCCCCCTCCTGGTTGGCTCCTCGGCACTCACTCCTGATATCCTCCAAATGACTGACTGACAGTTCAGTTAGTTGCTGATGCATTTTTTATACATCAGTTCAGCAGAGCAGTGCAAATAATTAATAGCCGCCCGAGCTGGTGGCTGGCAGAGGACTGAGCAGCGACAGACACACAGGAGACAGACTGAGAAGCCAGCAGGTCTCTGGCTATCCATAACCTTGTAGGGACAGCCTCCTCCTGCTCTCACTCCGATAGTGTGAAGAGGATTATGTTACTCAGACAGCACCAGTGGTCAGAGCAGGATGAGCTGCTGGTGTTGATGGTCCATAGATTGAACAAGAATGTTGGAAATGTAGTGTAGAAACATACAGGAAATATGGATATATATGGAAATATACAGTGAAATATTTAAGAACCACAGCTGTAGCTGAAGGTATTCAGACCATTCATTCGAAACCATGCCAATCCAAAATGTACACATCCCGCGTCTAAATTATGTTCAGACAACTGGAATCCATACAGTTTTTTCTAGGAAGGGAGCTCTTATAAATTAAATAATACTGCTACTAAAATAATCATCATCATCATCATCATAATAATAACAATAAAAAGAAGACGACTAAACAATTTGCACGTTTCAGATCTACAACGTAAGTCGTTTCAGAGATGATGATTTCTGTAAAATGTCAAAACTTGTGCTGCAAAACACTAAACATGTGGCTTGTTTTTAGCAAAATGTTCAGCATTTCAGGCCTCTACAGCCCTTCTGTGTTTTACTGGTTTGTAATCAAACTTTAAGCATTCCAGGGATAATAAATACTGTAACGTTTGCGGGCGTACAAATAACACTACCACCATGTGGTGCAAAACAAAGCGGGTTTTATTCAGGGTATACTCAGGACAGCTCCACTCCATACAGGGTGCCTCTCTCACGTAAACCCCACCAATTACACACTATATATCCCCCGACTATGCGTGACCACCGGCAGGTCCAAACCCCCTACCGGTAGTACACCTATCCCGGCTCGTTCACCCTACATGATCAAACCCAATTAACCAATCTCAACACAAAGCATAAGCATGATAGGGACTCAATTTAGCAGGGAACCTCCCACAATCACATGCACAGTGTCCTGGCACTCCTGTTGCATACGGCGTATTCCTACGCCACTATACAAGAGGAACTAGTCCCCAACAAGACTAGTCACATACGGTACCAGGCGAGGGCGTACCCCTTGACACGCTACAATACACACAAAATCATGATAATCTAAACAATTATACGTGTCCAATGATTCACCTACTAATACATATATCTCAGGTTTCTCTTACAAGGAGTTCAGCCCTTATGGAGATGTTATGGTTTACCACTAAATAACAGCTTAAGTGATCTGAAGGAATCGCTGTAAAGAGCTGGTGAATTGGAGGCGCGCTCTCGCAAACCTTTAATAATAAATGGATGGGGGGCTTTAAATATTGTCTCTCGGGCCACAGACTTGTGGTCTGTCCTGGGAAAAAACTAATTTCCTAATTGATCAGACAACCATTGCGAGAAAATTAAAGTTGTATCGTCCACTTGCATTGCAAAAAGCAGGGACATCCTCCTGTGGTGCATAACCCATTTGACAGGAGCAAATTTCTTAATTACCCTTGGAGGAACCAGTGGCTTGATCTCTACTCGAATGTGAAAAAGGAGGCACCTGCATGTGTGTGTATCTGTGTATTTGTGTGTGTGTGTGTCTTGTCATCTTTCATTATTATCATTATTACATTTTGCAGGGGATGATTTGGATCAGTTCACGTACACTGCCCAGAGAAAACAAAAAATCCCACTGACATCCGGAATGCTTTGGAAAAGTCAGAATTGGAATGAGATGTGCACCTGAAACAAAATAATGCCAGGAAGTGTTTGAATTGTCAAGACAGTTGATCACAGGTGACCTTTTGTGGTCAGTGGAAGAGTTCAGTGAACCAGTACCCCTGCAAGGCTAGATTCGAAGCGATCTGATCTGGAAAATGATCAGACAGTGAGAGAATGGCATCACAGCCGATGAAAAGATTTGTATGTGTGTGTGTTTACTCTCACCTCAAATCACTCCACTACCACAGGCAAGGTTGGAATTCACCCCTGTCAATGTCATTCCCAATCTGTACATACACACACACACACACACACACACTCAGCAACTTTAAATCTCCACACTGCTAGACCCGAAATACATCAGCAGCACAAAGACATTTCAACTTCAGTATCCACTGCAATGCAATGCAATCAAATTAAAAAGTGGAAAGACTTACAGATATACATGCTCCTAATTGTGATCACACACTTTATCACCTAAAACGAACAATTTGGCTTTGTATTCAGTTATGTGTGGGATATTGGGTGTCGATGATTGGTGATAAACTCAAGCTTTTGTTCATGTCACATGAGGAGTAGGAATTCTTGATATTAAACCGGGGAAAAAGCTCCTCATAGCTTGATATTGCCACATGTCTGCCAAGGCCTGGGAGTCTGCCCTCGTGCTTTGTGTGGCAGTGTAAGGTAAGCTGTGCACAATTAGTCTTTGTTGGGAACAAATTCTCCTTCTGTATCGGTGTAAGAATACTCGATATGTGACGGGAGTGCTGGGGCACATATGGCTGCGTAATAGGGTCCCCAGCTCAAACCAGTCCCTCTGATGTCCTGCTGGTAATGTCTGCTTGGGTACTGATATGTGCTGAGGGGTGGTGTGGACCTGCGTTGTGGGCGTGAGATAGTAAGAGAGCAGGAGAGGACAGTGTTCAGTCGCTGCCCCCTGCATGTGGAGCTGCCTCCCCTCAGCGTGTCCTGTATGGTTCCTTAGCTCAGGTGTGTGCGGCTGGGAGAAAAAAAAGGCCAAATCAAGAGCGGCCTGCTGGCTTTGCCCTTCCGCGCAGTTCAGTTTTCACGGGGAGTCATAACTGGTACATCCATTCTCCTGAGCAGCTTCACTTATTGACAGGGATTAGCAGCCCAGACACACAGTACATCGCATTATCCTGTTCTCCCAGAGCTCCGATCTGATATTTCATATTGCCGGGGATGATGAATAGAGGCCCACGCCCTGACTCTATGTGAATGTCCTGCTTTGTTCTCCAGCAGGATGTGGGACACCACTTGGGCTGTATTTGAATGTCTGCACAAGCTACAAAACATAATCCCCAAACTGGGATTTTTATCATGCATTATTATTACATATATTTTGTTATGTTGATGGTAAAAGAGGTGGAGAGAGACAGGGAGGGAGAGAGGCTAATGATTTAACATGATTCCAATCAACCCCCTTGGGATATTTAATCAGTAATTATTAAAACCCAATAATACACGCCAAAGTGCTATTAGTAAGTGGGCTGTCACGTACAATGCACACAATATCCTTAGAGCATGCCGCCTGCCAGGGCTTGAGAACCGCATGGCACTGTTCTGCTCAAGATAAGCACAAAGCCTTATCTCAATTCTAGAAAAGCGCTCTCTAAATAGAGGACATCTGCTAGTATTTCCAATGCCTATGTATTCGGTTCCTGAATCACCTAATCTGCCCATCTCCATCTGTGCACAAACATCTAATCATTTGTAGTTCCAACGGTTTGCTATTCAAGGGCACTATATCGCACATATTTCCGACAGGCCCGAACGGTGTGATTTTGAAAAGAGACAAAAGACGTTGGTTTTTATGAAAGGCTCTATAGAAAATCCATCCCAACGGCTGTGCCTTTTAAAGAATATATATAAAATGATCCCGTCAGATTAACTTATTATTTTCAAATGTTATTTTCAAATGGCTGCCAGTGAGCATGATGACAGATGAGAGCAGCTGTGTGCCCTGGTATTGGTCTTGGTGATGGTTGTGCTGGGGGGGGGCAGCTCACAATTTCAAAAGGCCATGGATAAGATGTGCCCATGAAACTAGCTAGCAAGCTTTATAGCTACCTGCCAGGCACAGACTACAGTGTGGCAATTTCCCTGGACTGCCTTTGACTTAAGTTCCTTTCTGAGGTGCAATTACACTCTCATTCTTAATACTCCCATCCATCCCTGCCCCAGCACTTACCCTCCCGTGGCACTCGGGGTTCAGAACAAAAAGACAGACAGCACAGAGTTTGGCAAATGATAAATATGTGTAATATTAACAACAGAACATGCGACATTATTCTTCTATCATAAAATAAATATGCAACTTTGCTTTGCTGCAACAATCCTTGCTCACAACAGCAACTTTTTTCTTATTCTTTCTTTCAATTGTTTGGTTTTCCAAGATGCCCCCCCCAACCCAAATCGGGTACACAAACTTGCATAGTAATTATTTCAGTTCTCAGGTTGAATTTTACTACAGTCAATTAGCACAATCCCCCCCCAACCCCATCACACTTTGGACTAATGTAGATATTTTAATTACAAGGTGCAATATTACATTTGACTATTCCAAAAATACTCATTTCTACTCCTTGCTGTATTATTTTCCAAATTTTTGGTACTAAACACTTCATTTGCCAGATTTATTCACTTTGAAGTGGAAAATATAGTAAAGAATTAGTAACTGTGAAAAAAAACACTACACTAGCCATTTAAAAATAAATATAAAGTAACATCTTAAAAGTACAGTGTATATCATAATATAGTGCATTAGTACCAAATGGCCAGAAATGTATATTGACATGTTGTAAACAATTAAAAATACAAATGTATATTTAAATACCTATGCAGCACAAGCTGGCAAGTGCTCATATATATAAAATATATATTTATTTATATATACGTAAGACTAGGTAAGACCTATATTTAAAGTACAGAAATTGTAGTTTGTAAATATGTAATAACATTGCTATTAACATTGATTTATTACCTTACAAAGGGTTTATATATGAGAACAATATAAGTTGTCCCAGCTAATCAAAAAACATTGTGGCAACATTGTAATAAAATGAACTTAGAAAAACATGATGTTGTGGCAACATTGTAATAAAGTGAATTTAGAAGAACATAACTTTGTGTCCGTACAATTTTGTAGACTTGGGGGATACTGTCAATACATAGTTAAATAACATTCCAAAAATAAATTAAGACAACTTAATTCCAGAGAAACAATATTCACAAATATTAAAATAGAGAATGAAAGATTGATTTTAAATTAAATGAAAAAAAACCCTGATATATATGCATACAAAATAATGCTAAAATGAATGTGCAACAATCACACAACATAATCAATACTGTGTGCGCTGGGGTAATAGACTTCTGCAACATTTTTCTAACATGATATTTATCAAAAGCTAAATACAACCAAACCTCACACAGCATTGCCAGATCACAAAGTGTCAGCTGGGGGTGTTCATAGCAGACTTTATTAGTACAGACCATTGAGAACCTGTTAATAAGTATGTAAAAAGTATGTAAAACGTATGCAATTTGTGTACCCTCATCTAAAGCTTCCCCAAAATCAATTTAATTGTATTTTCAAATTGTAATTCAGTCAAATTGTTCTATCTGTTTTGTCGTAGTGCTAAACATTGTTTGTATATGCATCTTTTTCATATGGGCAATGCATCTGTTTTTCATTGCAGGGCTCTGATAGTGGCTGTGTCATGTTTGGTTAAGTATTCTGCACTCTGTGGTTTCTTGGTGTAACTTGAAAAGGTCTGGATAACAGCCTTACTGCACTTCCCAGTGTAATGTAAAGAGGCTGCAGCACAAACTGACACCCCCTCCCCTACAAAAAAGTTATGCAAATATACAGTATGCTGTTTTACTTCAAATACCAGTCAGGCTGAAAAACAAGGCTCACAAGTTGGCAAGATAATTATCAGGCCGTGCTTGGCAAAGGATGGGGTTTCAGAGCAATCAAACGCCTTTCTCTTCCCGATTTTTTGTGCAATTAAAAAAAAAAATTAAAAGAAAGAAGGGAAAGAAGCAATTAAAAATGAAGAACACAAGTGGATTTGTGTCTTGCTTTAAAGAAAAGAAACAGCGGTACGAACAAAAATTCAAATGAAAAGACACATAACATGACGTGGTATTTTTCACTCCCAGTGACCCCGTACCATCCCTAAATATGTCCAATATTTAGCGACACGAAAAGACCTTGCCCCCAACTGATGGAATTAATATATTTGCTGCACTTGTATTAACAACATGGGCACACACAAGCAGACCACACACACTGAAATACCTTTCAATTTGTGATGTCTGGACAAGTCCAATATCGGTTCTAATGTTGCGATTCTAATGGAATCGTGTGAATATGTCTTGTTAATGTTAACTGGCAATTTAGTGTATGTATTCAAATTTGATGTTATTATTGCATAACATAAGACATTAATAACTCAAAGGAAAAGTGTTTTCACAAATATGGAAAAATAATTTAGGGACACAGAGAAGTATTATATCTTTGTTATCTTTTATCACAGCTAAACCTATTTTAGCCATTCCTTGAACTGCTAGTGCAATACAGTGCCCATGTAATGTCCATGCCCCTTGCAAAGTTCTTTTTTTATTATTATTTCTTCATGCAAACTTCAAATACTCAGCTTCCTGAAGAAAAAAAACACCATAGACTGCCTATAGCTGCCAATGACACAGTCAAGTCTGTGGGGAATTGCAGGTCAGTCTCTGTCTTCATAAACAGCTGTGGTACGCAGTGAATTGAACTGCAGTTACAGCACAGGCAGACAGCGCAATTCTCTGCCAAAGATGACCCATTACACTAGAGGATTGACTGAGCTGTACAGAGAAAGAATAGCCAGTCGAACCCTTATTGAATAAAAGATGAAATATCGCTTGTGTATGAGCATGTTACACTGCCATGTGAATTTCCTTTTTTTAACAATTCATATTAATAAATACCCTAACTGGAAGACTTCTAGATATTTTTTTATATATATAAATAAATATATATGTATATAGATATACAAAAAAGCCAACGATTTAACCAATGTTGGCGGTAATATATTCATGGACTAACATTTCACATTTGAGTTGAAACGGAACAGGCATGCATAGAATGACTGCAGCACTTCACTAGGATAGTCACTTAACTTTTTTTTTCTTTTTTTTAATGTATTTATATATTATTTTTTTTGCATCATTAAGTCTAAATAAAAAAATTAAAAGAGAATTCCCTTTCAGAGAGCTGAGAACTTGTGCTCGTTGTCTTAGCTCAGACCAACACCTGACAGCGTCAACTAAAACAATCTAGGGCCGGATTAAATCAAAACTGTGACCCACCCGCTAATAGCAAACTACAAAGCTGTACATCATAGCAGTTACATTTATGATTAGAAGAAAGTGGCATCTTACTAAAAATGCAGTTGCAACCGAGTACAGTTCTGTAGTTTTCTATTAGTGGGTGGGTCAAAGTTTTGTGTTAATCCGGCCCCTAGTCTAATGCCACACTGATAATTCACTTTGTGATGTATACATTTTACTTCTGCTTGCACTGGGCTATGGGAGGCCCAACACAGAGAAGACAAGAATCCTCCCACATAATGATGTATGATCTGTATATATGTCACACACCAGAAGTGGAGCATTTTTTTGTACATGTAAAATACAATGTCCTGACACATTTTAAATAGATTTTAGACTGTAATCCATATATTTTGTTGTGTCGAAATGTATAGAGATGTTAATTGCGACCATATACTTTCATTATGTAAAACAAATGTATGGATGGATTACAGATTATCATATAATCACAATATATGTCAAGAATTTTAAATATACAAAACAGGGACTATTTTCTAGTATATGAGAAGCCGGATCATACATCATCTACTATATATTTAAAAATAGGTTTGTTCCTTTAATAAGGACTCATAGATGTACCTGTTAAGTTCTCAACAGGGCATGAAAAGAAAACACTTGCCTGAAACGACACTGGAGAAGTGGAAGTAACCCAGGACGGGTACACACAGCCTGCATCTCATTCTGTTTGTCGATATGAGATAATGTTTTCCAAAAAATGTACTTGATCAAAGTCTGATATAAAAGACACAATCCCCACATTCATATATATCACTTTACATATTGCATAAGAGAAAGGGTTGGAGAATAGGGATAGGTATAGTGTGTAACCTAACCTTAATCCTATCCCAGACCCTCGTCTCCAGGAATCAATATACTAAAAAAGAGTTTTAATAATGTTCTGGTTATTACTGATATTAAATTGTAAATAGTTATTATGGGATTTTTAGACAGAGTTTGTGTCAAAGTCTGTGTAGATTATGTACTTTGCTTGGACAGACCCCAAACCCCACCTTTAAATTCAGGGATATGTTTAGGAAAACACCATTTACATGAATACTGATATTCCAAATGATGGTTTGCCAAGCAATACTGGAATTCTCATGCTCATATAAACACACTGAATGGCACCAAAGTCTTGCAAACAACTCAGACATCTCAGAATAGGGGTCTGTACACGTGTTGTAACCAGCAAGATAGACCAACAGGATCTGATAGTACTTTGTATTTGTAACGCAGTGTGGCTGCAATAATTTAATAAGATAGTACTCTACTTTCACATTGACCCAATGAAATAAAATGTCAGTTCAAGATACAGTCCACAGGATATCAACCAACAGAAGAAAAAGAAAGAACAAAACAAATCAATCAATCAATAAATATGTTTTTAAACGGCTCATTCGGAGTTAGTCATGCTCAAAGGTTTGCTTTGTTTTGCGCTCTCTGGGTCTGTTCTATCTTCTGGGTGAACAGCCAGCATGACTTGATCCAGTTTAGGTTCATAAAGGAAGCATCAGAATTTCCGAAAGAGGAGAGAATGAATGAATGGGGAGGAAGAAAGAATGAGGGCGACAAAACACAAAAAGAAAATAATCAATTAGTATGAAGGGAGAACGAGAGAAAGATTGAAAATGGGAGAGAAAGAAAGAGAGGAGAGAAAGCAAAATAAATGGAAAGAAAGAAGCAAAGGAGAGAGAAAACAAAAAAAAAAGAGCAACAGTGATTCATTTATATACGAGGTGGCTATGACATCACTGCACGGGCCTCTCCTGCTTCAGTGAGGTCAGGTGGTGGGGAGCGTTCTGTGTTCTGGGGATGCAGGTGTGGAGCCCAGGGGCTGCCCAGAGCAGGAATGGAGGAGCCGGGGTGGAGAGCGCCGAGCCCTGGCTCCCGTCCTGGCACAGGCTCCCAGCTCACTGATCCCGTGTCCTGAGAAGAGACGATACGTTGCCGCTGCAGTGGAACCGACAGCGGCCCAGTGATGTCATAGCCATCCCGGTATACAGACATGCTAATCTAGGGCTCCCCCACTGGGGATCTTGCACCTCGGTTCATGGGAAGGGCGGGAGCAGCCCTACACCTGGATGATGAACTCTGGGTTGGTGTAGGAGAAGCCGGCAAACTCGTTCTGGTCCAGGTTCATGATGAACAGCTTGTCTGTGGGCGTCAGGTCGATGGGCATCTTTGTGAACTCTTTGTCGAAGTTGACTGTGTCCTTCTTGCTTTTCTGTTTTGGAGAAGAAGAAGAAGAAGAAGACAATAATACCAATAATAGGATCTGATTTTTCGATCAGGGATGTACAGCTCTGGGCCTGGAACAGGCGGTGTCTTTACGTGTATATTCCACCCCTTGAGTCCTGAACTATCACATTCAACTGGTTACTGGCTGAACAGCTCTAGTTTAACAACATCTTCCAGCTCTTAAGATCTTGATGTGTCAGAGAGCGCTATAAAGCCTATTAGCTTACTGCTTGAGATTATAACTTGCCCTATCCTTCGCGTCCTTAACAAATTTGAAATAATCCCTTTATTTACTATTGTAACAGTTTGATTGAATGTATGTTTAACTGTATAGGTTTAGTCAAGCCATTCGACAATCTGAATAACAAAATATATTTTGTTACTGTAGCTCTGTAGACTGTGCTTTCAGGAAGAAGTTGAAGGCAGCC
The DNA here is from genome assembly GCF_036373705.1 of Amia ocellicauda. Classification (NCBI taxonomy): domain Eukaryota; kingdom Metazoa; phylum Chordata; class Actinopteri; order Amiiformes; family Amiidae; genus Amia; species Amia ocellicauda. Next base: position 12,011,774 of record NC_089866.1, on the reverse strand, counting down.
TACAAGGGGAAAATCTGAAAATAACCCTGCAAAGGCATTTATAATTATAACTTTTTACAATATATTTCCTGCTCCAATGAGCACAGGCAGAGGTTGCGTGAGTCAAGCCCTGTCCGTTCAGATGGCTGCTGTCATATATTTTGACGTTTATATGAATCTAACTGGAAAATTTGTGTGCGAGAGGTCCTATTTAAATAACAACGGCTGTGATATGAGCGGAGGGGAAGATGAGGGTATTCAAAAATGCAATCATGGAAGAAAAAACGTACAGGTAACAGCATTGAACTGCAAAGCTGGAGAAGCCAGTTCCCAGCTGAAATCCCTGCCAAAGGCTTTTGTTGAAGAAGATGAAGAATATGAAGAAGTAGTAAACTTACAATATGTTTTGCTAACTAATTCTTCCTGGTCAGTAGCAAAGTGGAAGATGTTTGTGGATTCAACTGAGTGTTTTTGTTGTTGTTTTAATAGTTCTGAGTTGGGTACTGAGCCACAATGGAGCCCTTTCTGCCTATGGTTCAAGGAGGAAAGTGTGGAAAACATGTCATTATCCCAAGTCCAAACCTAGATCTCTCACAACATTGGACTGGCAAATGGCCTACACCCTGATGCTGAACAGCTCTGTTTACCATATATTTGTCCACGTAGTGCTTTGGGTTATATGCTTCTAAGTTGCAGCTAAAAGCTATTAACTATCAAATCTGGGAAGTTTAGTTCTAGTTTAGTGGCTTTGCACATTTTCTTTCCAAATGGACAGTGACTATAATACATCGTCCGATTCTCTCACTTTTTTGCTTAATTAATTAATTAATTTTCCTGCAGACTTCGATGACTGAAGAAATACCAGTTTGAGGGACATAATTCCAAACATTCTTCTCCGCCAACCTCCTCTCTAGCCTTCCTTCGCCAGTCTTATTAAACACCACCACCAACTCAACAGTGAGCAGGGCAAAAATACTTCACTGGTATAGCCCGGGTGCACCTATGTCTTCTCTAATTGTCTCTGCTGGAGCCCCACACAATGCTACAAAGATCAAATTGAGTGTGTCTAATGCGAACAGAGACCTGGGGATAGAGCCCTACTCCTTGGTGACTGTGAGCGAGCTTGCTGTGTGTGTGTGTGTGTGTGTGTGTGTGTGTGTGCTTATGGATTCTCTCTGTGCATCAGTGTGAGCAGAGGAGGGAGAGAGAGAGAAACTGACTGAAGGGGACAGCCAGTCTGTTGGGCCCACGGGCCCGTTCTCATTCCAAGAATCTCTGTTGCTCTGATATGCTGCCCTATGTGCCTATGTGCCCAGGAGCAGCAAAATCAGCAGAGGGACACAAGCAGGCTTTTGAAAAGATGGGGGAGATGGTGAGATGGGAGGATGAGGGGGATGAGCGGGTTCTCCCAGGCGAGGGTTTGTGAATGTACTTCTTGGCAATGGAAACCCACCCACAGAAAGGGAAAAGTGCTGAGATGGGGGGTGGGGTGGGGAAATACTAGCATTAGTGTATAGCCAGGAGGTGTGTATAGCAGAGCTGAAAATGTCAGCCAGGATTGCCAATAAGCTGGGGGTGGGAAATCACATGAGCTTACTTTCATGAGTGTGTGTGCCCATGCCTGTCTAGCATGTGCCACGCACACTCACGCAGAAGGCAGAGCTGCACTTTCAGCTGCGTGTCCTGCTGGGCGAAAAGTGCAGGTCTGTGCATTTAATGGATGGTCATTGCCTTATACCGTGGTTGGATCTGGATACCCAATGGTGGATTGGCCTGTTAGCTATGTTTAAGATCGATGATCAATATATCTGTGCAGGGGCAAAGCTGGTGGTCTACAATTTAGAGATTATGTACGATTGTCAATAGCTACAAATTGGAAATGGTCAGCGCTAAGATAAAGAGAAGCAGAAAAACAAAACAAAACTTAAAAAAAACTTGTTATATCACTTTTTCTATTCCCAGAGATATTTGATGTTGTGCTAACATGAAAAAGCATAGAGGATGTCTTTAGTGTCGTTTGTTTGAATTTTATTTGGTTATTGGTTTGAGTAAGCTGGTTCTTGCACAGAACTTAGTAATAGGTATTATTGGGACCCAATCAAAACTATGCAGCCTGATGTTTCTGGAAAAACAAAGAGATTGGCTGGGGTGGAATAAAGAGTACAGCCTGTTGGTTTTCAGTGCTAGAAGAGGGACAGACATGCAGGCCCACATAGACAGCGAAGAGGGACAGACAGACAGACAGATAGAGTATAGGCTGAAATTGATCAGAGTACATTTTGGGATTCTATTATGGGGAAGCTAAAAACAGGTCAAAATTGATTGGTCAGAACTGAAAAAAAATCTCACCATCCACAGAAAATCTACAAAATGGTAATGGTTAAGTCAGACTTATTTCTTCAAATAGCCATTGGAATCTTCTATATTACCTTAGTGAATATTAATTAGAATGACTAGAGATGCATCACTGCCAGCACCTATTTCAGGAATAAACATTTTTTACTCCGCTATTCCTGATAAGCTCTCATACAAGACTTCCTAAACAATAACAAGATATATACCCTGCACCCACACAATACAACAGAAGTGGACCTGGATTAGCCTGTATTTAAACAACGTCTCCAGGAAAACGAGACAGAACAGTCATATTGACAAAGCGGACAGAGGAAACACAAACCCCACACAGCAGCAAGAACACGGGCCTACATGTACAACACGACCAACAGAGAAAATTCACAGAGAAGAGTCGCAGACAGGAACCCCCAGTACTGTGCACAGCAGCACAGCGCTGGGGGAGACAGAGAAGCCGGGATAACAGCACACTTCCTACCTTCTGCTCCTCTTCCCCTGTAGGCCGGCACAGCCCCGGGCTCGGCTCTACACAGCCCCCCTCCCAGCGCAGGGACCTGGGCAGCCTCTGCTCAGGGGGAACCCGGGTCCCCTGAGGCCTTAACACACAGCTGCTGGGTGTGACGGCACTGACAGCAACAGCGTTCTTAAAGCACATTCAGATGAAATGCTAGATATAATTAGTACAGCATCACTACAGGGGGAATAATAGGCACTGACAAATGGGGATGTTAAAGGAAGAGAGGGAAGTGGGTTTCAGTGACTAACGCAGCTTCCAACATGAATCCAGATACAACAAGCTGTGGGAGAAGGAGAGTCTGAAAACCTCAACGAAGGATGATTGACAGCAACTGGTTTTTAAAAGTAAATTTCAATCAAGTGAACATGCTCTGGCTTCTGCTTTTCAAGAGGAAGGAGAATGTATCATTTCCAGAACTTCTTATTGGCAGCAGTTACATGCAACTTTAAACCTTCAGGTAGTGATGCTATTATTAATCATTACGCATCAAGCATACATACAGTGGGGGAAAAAAGTATTTGATCCCCTGCTGATTTTGTACGTTTGCCCACTGACAAAGAAATGATCAGTCTATAATTTTAATGGTAGGTGTATTTTAACAGTGAGAGACAGAATAACAACAAAAAAATCCAGAAAAACACATTTCAAAAAAGTTATCAATTGATTTGCTTGTTAATGAGGGAAATAAGTATTTGATCCCCTATCAATCAGCAAGATTTCTGGCTCCCAGGTGTCTTTTATACAGGTAACGAGCTGAGATTAGGAGCAGTCTCTTAAAGGGAGTGCTCCTCATCTCAGCTCGTTACCTGTATAAAAGACACCTGTCCACAGAAGCAATCAATCAATCAGATTCCAAACTCTCCACCATGGCCAAGACCAAAGAGCTGTCCAAGGATGTCAGGGACAAGATTGTAGACCTACACAAGGCTGGAATGGGCTACAAGACCATCGCCAAGCAGCTTGGTGAGAAGGTGACAACAGTTGGTGCGATTATTCACAAATGGAAGAAACACAAAATAACTGTCAGTCTCCCTCGGTCTGGGGCTCCATGCAAGATCTCACCTCGTGGAGTTTCAATGATCATGAGAACGGTGAGGAATCAGCCCAGAACTACATGGGAGGATCTTGTTAATGATCTCAAGGCAGCTGGGACCATAGTCACCAAGAAAACAATTGGTAACACACTACGCCGTGAAGGACTGAAATCCTGCAGCGCCCACAAGGTCCCCCCTGCTCAAGAAAGCACATGTACAGGCCCGTCTGAAGTTTGCCAGTGAACATCTGAATGATTCAGAGGAGAACTGGGTGAAAGTGTTGTGGTCAGATGAGACCAAAATCGAGCTCTTTGGCATCAACTCAACTCGCCGTGTTTGGAGGAGGAGGAATGACCCCAAGAACACCATCCCCACCGTCAAACATGGAGGTGGAAACATTATGCTTTGGGGGTGTTTTTCTGCTAAGGGGACAGGACAACTGCACCGCATCAAAGGGACGATGGACGGGACCATGTACCGTCAAATCTTGGGTGAGAACCTCCTTCCCTCAGCCAGGGCATTGAAAATGGGTCGTGGATGGGTATTCCAGCATGACAATGACCCAAAACACACAGCCAAGGCAACAAAGGAGTGGCTCAAGAAGAAGCACATTAAGGTCCTGGAGTGGCCTAGCCAGTCTCCAGACCTTAATCCCATAGAAAATCTGTGGAGGGAGCTGAAGGTTCGAGTTGCCAAACGTCAGCCTCGAAACATTAATGACTTGGAGAGGATCTGCAAAGAGGAGTGGGACAAAATCCCTCCTGAGATGTGTGCAAACCTTGTGGCCAACTACAAGAAACGTCTGACCTCTGTGATCGGCAACACGGGTTTTGCCACCAAGTACTAAGTCGAAGGGGTCAAATACTTATTTCCCTCATTAATATGCAAATCAATGTATAACTTTTTTGAAATGCGTTTTTCTGGATTTGTTTGTTGTTATTCTGTCTCTCACTGTTAAAATACACCTACCATTAAAATTATAGACTGATCATGTCTTTGTCAGTGGGCAAACGTACAACATCAGCAGGGGATCAAATACTTTTTTCCCTCACTGTAATTCAGATTTTGTGAAGGAAACAAATATCTGAAAAATCATTACACTTTGGGCAAGAAAAATAAACATGGGTGCCAGATAAGGACCAGATAACTTTCAACACCTGTAGCAAAACCAGTCAAGATTTAAGTGAGATGAAAGGCTACTTCCTCCATATAATGATTAGGTGAAGACTCGCTCTCAGCATGTGTGCGAGTGTGAAACGCTACCAGGTTCTTTATTGAAACTTTTTTCAGCAAATTTGAGCACTTCCTTAAGTATAAGGAGTATAAGAATAATATTGAATCCTTTGGGAATAGAGACCGTCGTGTTTTTGTATTTTTTGCTATATCCATTCACTGACTGGGACACATAGTTGTGGGAAACTATGCTCTCACATATATTATGATGAATGTGGTGGTAAACCTCTCATGTAAACAGGAATGCAGAACTGTCATCACTGAAAACGCCGTCATCGTCCATTTTTTTTTAAATGAAATCGGTATGTTTTTATTTTATAGATTTCTATTATTATTTTATTACTCACACTGTGGAAGGCAGAGTAGGCTAGGTTTATGAAATCTGTTTAGATAAACTGATCAATCAAATCCACTGTTCAGTTTCAGTAAAGCAGCGTTCATAAGCAGTAGACAGGATTTGGACATGCTGTCCATCTATACAGCTCCATGTCACGCTTTGCCAGTGGTCTTTATTCATATCTCCCCAGGGCCCGTTCTCAAGCCTGTTGCCACTTGCGGTCGGATGAATCTGTACAGCAGTAAAGTCAAGTAACCTTCACGACTGGCTAAGGGCTTGATTCATTATTAAGGACCGAATAATTGCCTTTGGGATAGGTGACAATAGAGGAGTGGAGAGGTTAGTGTGCCCTCTGCGATCCCTTCTTCGACTGCACGATTAAAATCCCCTGGACAATGATGGGCCCGAGCTATTTTCAACTGACAGCGATTTCTTTATTTTACTGCTGAGTTAGTGGCCCTGAAATAAGCTCCCAGCCCTATTGTAATGACTGTGTGAATTGCCGACACGGGAATTTGGAAATCGCAGATTAACAGAGAGCGATAGATAAACCGGAATGACAAAAGCAGGGTCTGATTCTGTACACTTAATGAAAATGGCGGATTTTCTGGAGCGAAAATGGTGAGGATTACTCATCAGTTGAGCACAGATTATATACATAGCATGTATCTATGTATGTGTGTGTGTATGTATATATATATATCATAGTGAATGTGGCATCATATCATCTGGATACCTAATTCCAGGTTTTCATGATCAGAAAGAAACTGATCATAATTATAATTTTAAATTCTCTGTAAAAAAAAAAAAAAATTCAGCTATACTGTATTCTTTCTATTTTTATTTAGTGCATATTATTAACTCTTGTTGTTTACATCCTTTCTAAATCACGCTAACGGACTAGAGAGGTGATGGTGGCTCCTTGATGGATGGGTTCTGACAGGTGTGAAAGATGAAAGAAGAGACAAATGGGTTTCCAATGTATCCAGCAAACAAACTAGACATTTTAAGGAAAAGGATTTAGCTTGTGTGTGAGAGGGGGAAAACAGAGGAAGAAAATGAAAAGAGGAGAAGATATAGATGCAGATGGAGAGAACAACTTACTTTTTAAACCTAACTGTGATGCTGAGGTTGCACTGCATGCAGTTACCTGCTGGCAGTTCTACACTGTCCAAGAAATACTTCTGCACTGAAAAAGTGCAGTACCAGCCATGTTGTTTTAGCATTGCAACATAACGGACAAGAGAAATGCACAATTGTGTTTTAGTCCTAATAACGATCCTAGTTAGGAAATGAGCAAACAAACAAAAAAGAAAATGGCGTCTCTACCTTAAGTTTTAGGAATGAGGGGGCAAATGCACACACACTTACATATCCTATTATACGCACAGATACACATACATCCACACACAACCAGTCATTACTGGGAAATTATTTGGATCCTTGGCCATCGATGCTTATTAGATGCCAGGCAGTGATATTACTGGAAGCAGTATTTTGGGAAGGGGGTGGGAGACAGTCAAAGACAAGCGCGTTCTGCTGAATCGACGCTAATCTAACCGCAGTTTAATTATAACCCTGATTCTTTAATTTCTTCTCTCTGTTAAGGCTCCGGCTTTTCAGGAAAAGTGGGGATTAGAGCTCAGCCGAATGTCAGCGCCGGCGCACGGGGAGGGAGCGCGGGATGGCAGTGTCAAACAGTGACCTGTTTTCAGAAGATAAGCCGCAGACACTCATGCTAACCGGCTGATTTTAATTTGAGGCTGTGACATTCAGAATTAATTAACATTCATGTGCGGGAGCGGAGGAGGGGAGACGGCACCTCAGCACAGAGCGAGGCCCCAGAGATAAGGAGGAACAGCAAAGTTTTATAAAGATCATTTAGAAGGGAAAAGGGGCCGCATGCGTAATAACCACAGGCACGTTCATATTAATAACCACAATTATGCATATAAACACTGGCATTGCCACACTGGCATTGGGGCTCCTGTTGCAGAGCTGCTCGATTCATTGCCAGCTTCCCTAGTTGCAGACTCTAGTACAGATATGCACTAGGCACAAGTATGGGCTTAAAATAAACTATGGTCAACAGACAACACATATCCAGTCTTGGCTTGATGTAGGCCTGTTGTGAATATTTGGGGTGGCTTGTTTTCCAACCCCTGCAATACACAACTGAACATGTCATTTAAATATTCTATTAGACTGAAACAAGACCGTTTTCTGACGTCTCTGCACCTGCAGATCTCTCTCTCTTTCTCTCTGTGCATTTTTCAATATGGCCCCTGATCACACTCTCTCTCCCTGTCTGAACAAACTCTGTGGCTTTAGTGAGTAGTGAGTAACACAGACAATTCAACAACCACTATCAATGTATTCACTTCCTTACAGGAGGGGATCGGTAAGGTCTGCACTGGGAGAAAACCGCTTCAGAAGGAAATGTCGACATACCTCTTCATCTTAAAGTTTATTGAATTTTGTTTTCCTTTTTTATTTTTTTCTGGAAAATACTTTGGCACAGAAACAGCATTGGAGTGAAAAGTGTACAAAGCACACACAACAGCAGGGAATCATTAAAGCACGAAAAGGCCAAATATTTCAATCACAGTCGTTAGTTCATGCAAAAACCCAGATTGCATCATCAGTTTAGAAAAGACACAAAATAATATATAAACATGTTTAATTTTTTTTTTTTTTTTTTTACAATACTGTAAGGTTCACATAAAATCTGACCACTTTGTATGCAAGAAATTCACTGAACATAATTTGACACTTTTTATTTTATATATATATATATATATATTTTTTTTTTTTTTACTGCAAATATATGTATAATTATAATTATATATAATTATAATTATATATATAAAATTATTTAAATCTGAGATGCATACAAAAATATGAAAGCCCTGTAATAAACTACTCACCAGTTTTGGCAGAAATCAGAAACAATCATATTAATTGGAATCATATGGATAAATCATATTCATAATATTAGTCTAGCAAAAAAAAAAAAAAACTTAATATTTAAAAATAACAGGCCTTTTTTTTTAAATCTCTCTTAATAAGGGTTACCACTTCCCCTGGAATGTCAAGAGTACAGATAAGAGACATAAGTGGTTTTAGTGAGTAAAAGTTGCAGTTGTATCAGACCGCCTTTGAACAAGATTAGCACCTAACTTGGACTTTAGAGATGTAAGTAAATGCAATTGCAAACTATTTGCACCGAGTAGTTCATTTCAGTTATAATTACCAATTTTTATTTTCCTTGTTTCTTTCTTGCATGGCTTCAAATTCCAACTGAAAGGAATTCCGTGTGTTCAATGAAACCTACAGGGCCACAGCACCCAAGCGGTCTGCCCCGTCAGCCTCAGATTAGCTTCCATTACACACAAACAAAATGGTATTTCGGGGAAGGAGACAGCACTTACACGCTCCCTGCATTACACCAGTAGTCAAGCACCTCCCCCCCACCCATGTCTCTTTCCTTTAATCCTACAAGGCCAGCATTTCAAACCGTACACATGTAACCCATTTTGCAGTGATCTGTTGCTTCACCCCTTCAAACCAGCAGATTGTATTCAAGACACAGTGAAAGGCAACCAAATTAAATATAAATTGGTTTAAATAGGTATTGCACTGTTTAATGATCCTGCGAAAGGGCTGGTGTGTGCCGGTTGGAGGCTGGGTGGCGATCTGTAGGGGGGAGGCAGACAATGAGTTTACTGAGCAGAACATCTCACTGGATTTTGCAAGTGCGGAAAAGTACAGGGTCCTGAGAATGCACTTGCAAGCAGACCTCAGTAGGCAGATTACTGTCCGATCGCTGTTGGCCCAACAGTTGCAGGTGAGAACCTACATCATATAATGCCCTGGGATCTTTTTTTGACCTACCACAGACTCTGCTGCTGTTCAATATTGGCAGTGTAACAGCGCAGACGAGTCTCCGATCACTTGTCTGTTTTCTTTCCAGTCTGCAGCCAGCTGGGAGCCCCCGGTCACCGATCGCTTATGCTTATCTGGACAAGAGGGGGAATCTGAAAGGGCTTTGATTGTCGGAGGGTGTAGTCTGTCTCATGTCACAAAGAGAATGCCATTTTGCCGTTTGTGTGGGGGTGCGTGTAGGTGAATATGCACAATGGCTTGTGTTTGCTTGTTTTAGTTTTCCGTTTTCATAGAGTTTACAATGATATGTCAATCCAGGGATGTTGGGGCTGACACTCCCCAAGTACGTTTCTGTCTGCCCGCCCATTCGTGTCTGAGATTAATGGAGAAAGAGCTGCCCCGAGTGGGGTCAGTATATACCACTAACCCCCCAGCTCTGGGACTCCATCTCTCATCAGCGGCTGTACAGCTGGACTTTAACACAATACTTTTTTGATAAATGAATGGCAAGGTAAAATTGGAACGGGACAATGCACGTTGCAAAATATACCTGTCAGTTGTGTGATTGATGTTTGAGAAGAGAATCCCAGAGCCCGTGTTAGTGATTATTGGACTACAGAGGGGACATGGTCTACAGAGATACTATTTACAGGCAAAAGAACTGGAGCACTCTCACAGAGAAACACGCCGATTGCACTAATGTAGACAAAACAGAAAATGCGGGATTAAATAATCCTGTAAACAACTTTTTTTTCTTTTTTTCTTTTCCATGCTTGAAAATAGCAAACAGTTGATTATTGTCATCACTATCATTATTATATATATATATATTTATATATATTCTTATATTTTTTATAAATGATCAGTAGTAATATATTGTATTTTATCCTAGCTATCCTACTAACTATATTGTTTAAACTTGCAGAGGAAAAACAGAAGCTCATGCAGAATAAATTAGGGGATTTTTTTGTGTGTGTTTTTGTTATTTTTTTTCCCTTTCAGGTTTGATGCGTCGTTCCCTGGAACAAGCTCTTCGATCAGAGGGACAAATTAAAGAAATAAACAAATCACAAAAAATAAAACATAAATAATTGGCTTCATCTCAGATCTGGGTCAAGGTCAGAGAATCTATGGAGGAGGAAATCGCTGAGTCATTCAGTCAGCCACAGAAATCAATGGCTGTATCATGGGATTTAGGCCAATAATTGCAGTATTGGAAGCCTAGTTGGAGGGATGGGAAAACCAGAGAAATATGAGTCTATTCAGTATGCATTTCATATGGAAGCATGGAGAGATTGCAGCATGAGGGTTGCGTGGGGTGCGTTGATGAAATGATGATTAAAAAGGACAAAAAAAAATAAGAAAAAATTAAATTAAATAAAAAGGATATCCCAGATTGTTCTGATCAGTGTAGAAGACATCACTCGGGAATCGGCGAGCCGACATTTCAGAAGAACATCCGCTATGCCATGGAATGTCAATCAGAAATTGAATATTGGTCCCAAACTCCATGGGAAAATGATCCCAACCTCACCCCCCATAAAATATAAAATACAAAGGTATATTCATAATTAAATTCAAATTCCAGTAGTTGTCACATGTATGTATGTATGTATGTATATTCACACAAACACATAGCCCTGCCATATTCAAATGAACATCCTCAAACATTTTAGAAACATTGATTTTCTATAGCAGGCCCTGCCATCGCCAAGTTGGAGATGTTGGGCATGTTAGGTCATCCTCCGTTTTATGCTGGGTTATTTATCTCAGAAGTATTATCTTCTTGTCAAGGCTGCTCATTTGAATAGGGAAGGCCCTGTATGTATGTATATGTATATGTATGTGTGTGTGTATGTGTATATATATGTATATATATGTATATAAACAGACAGACAGATATAGATATATGCCATTCTAGGAGCCCAAGCTTATTATGTTCTGTACATCCTTAACTCTTCTCCTCCACATTATCATAAGCAGAGTTAACATAGGAAAAGCCCTCGAACTCGGTTTGGTCGAGGTTCATGATGACCTCCTGGTCGGGTGGGGTTAACACTGGAGGATGGCGCGTGAAAAAGCGGTCAAAGTTTTCGGCGTCCCGGCCACACTGCAGGAGGGGAAGAAAGAACAAGAAAAAAAGCATGTGGTGGGTGGAGGTGGTAACGGAAAATAAAAGAAACCAAAAACAAACTGGAAACACAATTGAGAATAAACAGGTAACCAAAGCAAGAATGAAAAATCAGGAAAATAAAAAAAATCAATCAAATTCAATGGAACCCTTGGGGGTGCCCCAGATCTCCCATCCTCAGTATGGAAGTGCTGCACCCCCATTCTACATAATGACAACTGTATCCACAATTGACCATTGCAGATAGCTCGGTATGCAGAGAGAAGATGTATGGCATTTTATTTTGTTGCTTCTGCACAACGTCATGAGATGTGAAACCATAAAACCAAAGCATAAATTCAAAATCATATCATAACATCCTCAGCCGTTAACTCTTTCACTCTGGTATTGCTGGGCCTCCACACTCCGAGCCTCACCACATTGATTCAGTAAAGAGTGCATTCGGATGGGAAATCCCAATAAGGGACATTTAACAGGACATTATAGTGATCTTGTGTCTGTGCTTTAAAGCTCAGTCAATATCAGTCAGTTAGCACCCATTAGTCGAGCCCTGTTCCTGGAGATCAAAAGAGGTTTTTGGTTTTAGCAGTTATTTGTTTTTTATTGATCCATGCTTTTAATTCATTGCTTACATTACTGGACTTAATTGTCAAAATCACTCTCCCAGGTATTTGGTTATTTAATATCTTTTTACTGGATTTCATAATCTACTGGATTGGGGCTCTAGTCAGGAGCATTCTGGATTGTTGGAGAATTGTCAGGCCTTTTCAGCAACCAGCAACCAAAGCTCATTGTAAACTGAGGCTGATAACCGCTGAGAGCTGTTTTGTAATATAAGCCAGAAGCCCTGAAAGCTCTCCAGGACCAGGACTATAGAGACCTGTTATTCAGTATGACTGTTGGAAAAACACTGATCTTTGATGCTTGGAGTGTCCGAAGCCAGGCAGACAACAGGAACCAAAAGAGTGAAGGGCCGGGGATGGCCGAGTGTGCAGGCCAGATATACCCCTGGCCTGGGGGGCGCTACGGCGATGACCTTGGGGGAGTTTGCGACTGCCCTGCGTTGGCCAGTTTGCAAGCATCTTCCCATAGAGACCTGTCCCGTCCCGATGATCAAGCGCTCTGGGCGCTGGGGAGAGGTGTATGCCAGGTACTTTGTATTCGGTGTTGTGAAAGGATAGCATTTAAAAAACAGCTCTCTATATAATTATTGTGTTTAATGTGATTCATTTACTCTGTAACAGAACTAGGAAAAAATATATAATCATAATAATATTTTTTTTAAATAGTCCCATTGCATTGCAGTTGTAACCCTTTAAGGTTTAAGGAGCTATGTGCTGTTGTCTAATTGTAGTGATGGAGCAGAGAAGCAGCCACTAAATACATCATTTCAAGCAGGAGGTACAGTCTGTATGTTGAATAATAATTAAAAAAAAAGGCTGTGGCAAAGATTAAAACAAACAAAATGTTCTTGCTCTTGCATATTATTTGGCTTTTATGTCCCCTATATGCTTACACAAAACACCTCAGCCCCTTCTGGACCAAGGAGACCTGGGCTACTGTGTTGGAGAAGTGATTGCAGGAAGGTCCAGGGAAGATGGCTTGCTGAAGAATGGCTTGGGGAGCATGAATCCACCTTTCAGACTTACCCCTCCTGTGATGATCTGGGCAAAAACTGGAGGGATCTTAGCAGTGTTTTGTCTTCGTATGTAAAGATGCATCTCTAGAAATTATTCTATTTATTGCCAAAAGCTGTTCCATATTCAGAGCCTAATTACTTTTTTAAATAGGTTTCTTCTCTGTCTTTTGAAAAGACCTCCAATATCAAACGCATTACAAAAGAACTGGGAGAGAGAGAGAGGGGAAACAAAGACATGAGGTGATACACAGAATCTGTATTCATACAAAGCCCTGACATTTCGTCTGATGTCACAATGGCAAACAAGGATTCGGCATCGTGTTTCGCACATGAAATGTATGCGATCAGACTGTGCTTTCTCTACCCAACAGGGTAGACAGCCATTCAAGCCCACAACTGACATCAAATTTCACCTTTAAAAGACATGCTGAAAAATACGCACTGCTAATGCCAAGGGGGTTATATTCTATCTGAAACTCCTCAACGCCACCTTTCAGGACAATATCTCCAAAAACGTAATTCTTTTTTTGTGGTGGGGTGGAGGGGTGACACTTGTCCCCCATCCCTTTGAATGTCAAAAGACGATGTGCTTAAATAAACCTTTACTGAGAAACGTTCCCTATTTAACTGCAGTACAGGGTGTATAAAGCTATCACTGCCCTCTCTAAACAGAACTTTACCTACTCTAAGGTCTTATGGGACATTCTGCCAAAAAACATTAACTAAGATCATTGATTTCTGTGCTGTCTAATATTTAAGATGTATATGCTGCAATCCAGTTATGCATGATTTATGAATATGCAAAGGCCTAAGCATGAACGGAGATTCCCAAACAAGCCAAATAATATTAACAATAAGAATAAAAGACAAATAAAGAAAGAGACAGACTACAGGGTTAAATGCAGGCAAATCTGGATGATCAATAAAGAAAAAGCCTGCACATTTAAATTCAGTGAGTCATGGTCTTCTAGCACAGAGATATGTTACAAATGATACTTAATATTTCTTGTTAAAGTGGCCAAAAGAGCTTTTACATTGTGGAAACAGAATACCAGGCATCCTTCGACACCACAGGCAGATAAGATATCTTATTAAACCTGTCCTTTTGTCTCTCTGCCTTATGGAGCTGGGAGGCTGGGAGGTGAGTGATGGGAGAGGCGGCTGCTACCAAGCGCTCCAGTGTGACAGACAGAGGGCTCAGCTCGTCAGCTGCATCGACACGGATACAAACAACCTCAGCACCCTGCACCATCAACACCCATAAACACCTTCACCTCCTTCCCATTCAAACAACCATAAATTAAAAACAAATTCCTCTGTGGATCACCAGCTATTTAAAAAATATATATTTTCCCTTCAGTTCGACTTCAAATTTTCACTCTAATCAATGGCTGGAATTTCCAACAAAAAAAACAACAAACCTTCATCACTTGGCTTCTTGTCAACCAATACAGGCTTAAGTCACCCCCAACCCCCCACCCCCAAAAAAAAGACTGTCACGGCAGTGCACCCCAAGGCTCTGCGTGTTTATCTAGCGCTGCCATGCCATGTTGCCTGTCTCTTCCTATTTGGCGTGTTTTTGAAATGCAAAATCTCGTATTTGTCTGCGGTTGTGCTCAAATATGGCGCTGTTTGATTAGGTTTTCCGTACAGGCAGGAAATAAGTAAAACGAGGGATTCTCTAACAAGAGTCGGCATGTTGCACGATCATATGTCATATTTTGTCATGATTTTTCCTGGAGGCACTAATGAGTGGGGGGGGGGGGGGGGGCGGCTATGTGCAGCGCTTTTGTGTGATGTCAGAAATCACACAGAAAACATCAGGATGGAAACAGGAACCTTTGTAAATATGTCATAATCCTGATGATGTTGTCATTTCTAAATACATCATCGCATTGTCTTAGTGTTTAATATTTTAGTTACAAAATAATTTCTCTCTGTCGGCAGATGGCAGGGAGTGGAATGAAGCACACAAAAGACAATGCATTAAAATTACAGATGGGAGTTTGGACCCGGTCATTTCAATTAAATTCACACCTTGTAAAAAAGCCTTTTGAAACGGATTGATTCTTGTTTGTCAGGGCAGCCCTTCGTCCAGCTAATATCATGTTGTTAAGCAACAGTTTTCTTTTCAGCAGTGGTTCCCTGCCTCTTGCAGTGGGCTGAAGAGAGATTACTGAACTCGGCGGATCAGGCTTTTCGTCGTGCTGGTCGCTGCGGCGCGGCAGTAATGGTGTGAAAGACGCCCTGCATTAGCGGGGGGATCTGTGGGGTAGAGGGGGCTGGGAAGCCATAAGCAGCGTGCCTTGCATTCCATCAAAGCCTGAAATTGAGGCTTTGCAGGGTCCTCCCAGATATAGCTGTCAGGTCCGATTAGCCTCACTGGGGGCTGCTACGGTGCTGGGCAGCAGGCTATTAGAGTCATACAGGAGACAGCCAAATATGCTAAGTATCGTCCATTCACTTTCTAACGGCACACTTTAATTCCCTTCCTGCCCCCCCTGCAAGCCTTTCTTTGATGATGTATTTAACAGATCAGAGTTGTGTCTTTTAAGAAGAGGGGGTACCTCCCTCAAAAGCTTTTTCAGACCCAAGTCTTACGGGAGTGCAACGCTCACTTTGTTGTCAGGTAACAACTGAGAACTTACAGCTCTGCAGGTTCACACCTCAGGCAAGAATATAATGAGCAGTTTTATATGCTAAAAAGCTGGGAGCTGTCTGCCTCTCGTAGCTGTTATTTACTCTCTCCTCCCCTCCTGTCTCCCTTGCTCTGATCGCTCTCTCTGTCCTCTGGACTCTCTCTAGCTGCCTTGTATACAAGACAGGAGGCCCTGGTGAATGGGGCTCTCTTACTTTCCAGCCAGCATTAATAAATATAAAGGCACATTGAGAAACACAGAGCCCTTGCTGTAGTAAAACTTAAAACCCTCAAACACAAAAACATCATCCTGTTTTCACACTGCTTTCTGTGGGAGTGTCACTAGCTGCCTCTGCACTACACCCAAAACTAGAATAGATTCTTGGTATTGGTTTGAGGGTTCTTAACCACTGTATAAATGTGCGCAATTGACACGTGGTCACAATACAAACAAATATAAGAGGGAATACTTAACTTACGCCACAATGACACTGAGAGCTCCCTTTTCTCTACTTCTAATATAGCCATTAGGAGAGAGGGCTGCAGTCCGTGCTGCTCCTTTAATGCACCACAAAGGGTTCTGGGAGCTGCCTGCGTGAGGCCACGAAAGGTAAAAGGAGCAGCCCTCACATTTTGTAGCACTGACAGCTAACAGCTGTAACCTCTGGCTGCCTTTATCCCCGGCGTACCTTAGGGGACTTAATCAAGGCTGATCTTCCACTGCGGCTCCTTATCTTGGAGTCGCAGGGAATAAAAAATAAAGACCACAGAGAAAATTGCGTCTTTCATTATTTGAAAGTGGCTCCGCTAATCTTGGCGCTTGACTCTCGATGGCTTCCCAGATAGGCCCTCCATCTCTCCTATATAATGGCATAATCCACTTTATCTGCTCTGCCCTAGGTTATCGGCAACAGTCATCCGGTATTGTTTAATAGCCTGGCTTTAAAGCACCCCCCACCCAGACAAACCTTCAAGGATTTTTTTGGGGGCTGGGAAAACAAATCCGCGCAGGCCACCTGTTTACGTTTCTGGGATTTTCCATCTCGGCGGTTACAAATCTATATATATAAATAAATACATACATACATACATTTCACAAGGCTGTTATAAAGTATTTCCTTTCTTTTGCGCCATTACAAGTGAATAAATTGAGGTTTTGACAGTGAAATTGGGATTGCCAATTAAGACTTCAGTCAAAACCTCAGTGCTTCTTTGCGGCCAATCAATGGACCTCAGAGATAAATGTGTCCATAAACGAAATAAATGGAAAATGTAGCTCCTATAATGCGAGAAACATGGATTACATAAAAAGAGTGATTTCCGTGGCGTGAGGTGTGAACCACAGACCGCCGCAGGTATTAATGGCTTACAAACGAGTGGCGTGGCATGCTGAGAAAGCCTTGCCCCCGCTGGTCCTGGGAGAGGGGCAGTGGGAGGCAGTTGTTCAGCGCAGTGGCATTACTGTCACAGCAGGAGCCTGCCCTGGTGCCACCCCCACTGCTACCCGCTCGCCTCTGACATACCACACCGCTAATTAAGAACAGGAGGAAGCGAGCGCGGCTTTTATTAATAACACAGGGCCACTCCTCAGCAGCGGCTGTGGTATTATAACTTTAACCTCTGTTTGAGAATAGCTAATTTGAGGAGACTGATTTGTTAAATTGAATTATTTAATCTGTAATTCTATGCAAAATACACATTTGTCATATGTGTGAATAGTGTTTTCTAAAAGAAAATCCACGAAACAACAATTTGATAAACTGTTCTGACCATCTGATGAGTCAATGTAACCCAGGCCCATTTCAACCCAATTGTATGCAGCCCTTCTTGAGGAACCTCGGCCCAGATTCAAACCAGCCAGTCCTCGCACCGCAGGGTCCAAACAACACATCGAGGGCTTTGTCAGTTAAGCAACTTAAGGAGCCGAGTAAAGACCTTATTTTTAACTAGCAGTGTAAGCATTTTCTTAATAAGGAAAGGCTAGGGGTGAACGATGAACTGCGAGCGAATTTCTGATTTTAACAAGGATGCGTTTAGTATTAAAGCTTAATTGCAGCTTAACACTTTTTTTTCTTCTTTGTTCATGGACTACGTAGAGACTTATAATGCGGATGCACTAAGCAAATCTCGCTGGGAACATGCACGAGAAAACACAGGAGCATCGGAATGCGCATACTGACAGCGAACCTACTTGGAGATCAGGAGGACACCAAGGACCGAGAGGCACTCATAAAGCATTAACACAAACGCTCTGAACCCCTCCTATTTTTGGCAACTTTATGTTACCCCGCATCAGCAAAGGCACAGTATATTTACTCTATTTAGCCCTGTCATCAAAGCTACGGAGCAGCAAACTCCCACACCACGCTGTCATTAAGACAGTATGTAATTTCCTTTTTTTTTTTTTGTAGCCTGCAGGCCACTGCAATCAAATTAGGCCGATTATTATTAAATCTGGGGGAAAATTAATAGGCAGCTGCCTCTGTTGGAAGATAAAGATGATGAAAGGTGACAGGGTTAGAGCGTTACTTCAGACCCATGACACGCTGACTCCTCTCACTCACCAAGTGTTCAACATCCAGAGCTGGCATCCTTATTAACTGAGCATCTCCACTGAAACGCTGATTTAAATTAAACCCCAACTTAAATTCCCTGGTTCTCACACATTACAAACCTGCTCCTCAGTGGCAGCTTCTCTCTTCTGCCAATGGGAACCCACTGTAAAGTAGTGGGGTTGGGCTTTGCAGTGGGTGGGTCACAATTTTGACTTCTAACTGCAGGTAAGATCACCTGTCGTTCTTTTTCCCTCACAGTCAGGACTTTATTTCATGTCATTCCTTCATGATCTGTTTCATGGGCTTCGGTTTGCTGGGTGGGACTGTATTCCTTCTGTCCAAGTCCCAGCAGGTATACCGAAGCTCTGGCCAGATTTGGGAGTGACATTAGTTCAGTTTAATAGTGCAATAAAAACAGCCAGGGAGGAAAGGGCTGTGTGTGCACTTCCCAAAGGCAATTTGCAGATAACATTGAGAGTGCATCACCTCTTCGGGGGTCCATTACAACTACTGTGATATTTTGAATGACAATGCAAATGATGCACCTGTTCACTTCCAGTTCATATCCTCGTCACAGGATTGTGTGCCCTGTGTATAAAGCTTCTGAGTCAAGACATGCCATGCAAAAGACAGTCAGCCCTGCCACACTCCTTAACAACCCATACAGGCTAGTGTTTGCTGTGGGATTTCACAGGAGTCATTTAACCACTCAACTGTACCACACCAAGTCATACCTTTACTAAAAACAGCCCAGCCAGGATCAGTATACTGAGCCCTAATGCTGTAGCAGACTCCCTGAGACAAACTGAACAGCAGAAACAAAAATCTATTGATATTTCATCAACTCCTTATTAGAGACCCTGGAACATAATTCAGACTTCAGAAAAACAAAACAAAATGACAAACAAGCACATAAAGATTACTAAGTAAATGAACATGTTTACCCATTAACTGCACAGTGGTGATTGTGCAGAGAGAAAGAAGAGGCAACAAACAGGGAGACGGATAGATTCGCATTCCTCCCAAGTCTTTAATTGCTTCATTGATCTTTATCAGCACCAGTTAAACACTGAAGGACAAGGAGGTGAATAAGCCCAGAGAAAGGTCCTGGGTCTCTAAATCACACACAGTAAAAAGGGGAAGGTCCCTCCCCCACCCCCCGTATGAGCCCTGTTGATCTTCATCCTTAGCAGGAGAGCTCCCCTTGCCCACACAGCGGCTCGGGGCAGCGTCTGTGAAGGGCAGGGTGAGAGGGGCAAGCGGCGGGCCTGACTTGGAAGCAGGGTACTTACTGCTTTGGGTTTGAAAGGTGGCTGCACCTCCTTGTTCTCCAGCTTCTCCCAGTCCATGTAGCGGAAGAAGGCATGCTCCTTGATGTCACGCTCTCCCTCTGGCCCACAACCAAGACGTTTCCCAGGGTGTTTGGTCATCAGCTGCAAAGATGACAACAGGTTTCATGCAGAGCTGTAGAGCAGTGTAGGTCTTTTAGTCACAAGCCTATGAGCTTTTCATTTCAAATATGGTTGAATTTTCTTTAGTCATGAAGATTAGGTGTGTGTGTGTGAATTTGAGATGCAGGGAGGAGTGGTCTGGACTGCGGACAATGAGGAACAAAGCAAATCTGACCCAGCTTTCATGTCAACGTCTCATTTCCAAAGAATGTCATTGATTCTGCACTGACGCTGACCAACTGTGACAAGCCTTAAGAACTGCGAACTCCAAAGTAACCACACTTTAGTGGCCCAATATGTTGCCTCAGATGATATGCATGCACAGGGAAATAAAAGCTGGCACAGGCTGCAGGACACAACAACTGGCATTGCCTCTACCGGGAAGCCTGGGCCTTAATTTTGAAAGACCCAGGACAAAAGTGTGGATTAGGTAGGCCAGTCACCTGTGATAAGATCACGCTTTTGTGTTGGAAGCTAGGAATGTGAGCAGGTGTATTAGAGAAATTGATGATGCACAAATATCACAATTACAAAATAACCACTTGAACTGCCGATGACACAGATGCGATTAGAATGAAAGTTGGCTCCAGACCCATTCTCTCTCTCCACCCCTGTAGCCAGTCAACCCTCCGAAGCACAACCCCCTCTGGAAGCCAGCGCTATGAGCCAATGAAACCTCTGGAATCACTCTACCCACAAGCTCTGGTTTATTTGAATGCACCCAAGACATCATTGCTTTCATTGAGAATTGTGTTTAATGTAAAAAAATGCAGCTACACTGTAATGGTTTCAAGGCTTCAAAGTGGGGGGGCGGCCTCCCCTTTCCTTGATTGTGACCTATTTATTATTTCTTCTTCTTTGTTGTTGTTTGTTGTGTTACACTGGTATTAATTCCTTAATTTGTGTCTCCCCGCTCAGCACGAGACAGTGACACTCACAGCAGTTAACAGCCTGCCTCCCGCCATGAAAGTGATTTCAAGGCTCACTTTGTAATCGCACGTTTGGGTGCACCTAGCAATCTGGAGAAAATTGTAACAATCTTCCTCTATAATGCCACGGCCGCCCTGGCTTCAGCAGCTCCCCTGAGCCTTCCCCGCACTCCGGCTGAGATTAAAATGTTCAAACACAAAGTGCCACAAAACAGCTTTCGTCTTTCTGCAACTCCCCCTAGGCTCCCTGTGCCACTATTGATTAAAATGCTCATTTGTATTCAAAAAGACCCTAAATTATTGATTCTTTAAGGACTCTGGCATACCATGGTATTAAACCTCCATTTCCTTCAACTCCATTTCCTCTTCAAACCACGAGCGGGTCTTTTAATTATTTGTTTATTTATTTATATCCATCTAAACATAAATCCTATTAAAAAAATGACTCTTAAATGAAATCGGTCTTGAAAGGTAAAACGGAGTCCATGTTTACTGTAGGTTGTTCACAAAATTCTCCCTTTTGCATTTGGGTGTCTTCGGCCTATTCAAAATAGCCTCTCTGGCATCCCTCCTCCACCCTCCACCTCAGCTTAGTAGTCCACACATCCACCGTCCACTAACGTTTTTTTAATTGTCTCAATCAACCATTCTGCCTTATCTCACATCAGCATTCTGCCTGCCTGTGGCTGAGGCACAAACAGGCTCCATACGGCCGCTCTCCTCTGACAGGCATATTGATCAGCCAGCCCAGGGCTCACTCGCCCCGGCCTCCACACAGCCCTGGCCAGTCTGGGAGTCCAGCCACGCACACACTTGACACCGGGCAAGGACATTGGCCCACCATGCTCTCCCACACAGACATGGGTCCCATTTGAAAATAAGCAGCAGTCTGTGGTTCACACACATTGATGATCAAAAAACCCGAAAACAAAACACAGATCTAGGTGGAATGTGTCCTGATTTTAACATGGCATTCAGCATACAACTACAGAGAAATTCACTGGCAGCTTTGGTGTTCTCCTCACGGTTGCGGCACTCAAGGCGAAAGCAACTTGGATTGCCTTAAACTTGACGTGTTTTGGCTCAAACCGTGGGTGATGAAAATCAATGAAATTAATGAAAAGAAGAACAAAGTGTCCTACTAGAGTACATTGCAGATTTTGTGATGAATGTCAAATTATTACAAGGACGTTAAATGTCCTACTAACACTACTGCTGGTAATGGAGTTGCTGTGTGGAGGTTGGAGCCAGGGAACACTTTCAAATGCTTTGTATCATCAGAGTTTGATTTAGGGTTCTTGGCTTTGGTGATAGCCCACGTGAACATCAATACACACCCTGTCATATTTCGGACAACAGTATACTTCCAAGGTGAACAGCAGGGTAACACAACACAAATCAAAGCTAGAAGTGTTGACACAGTGACTTCAAAAATGTCAAACTTTCCATGGCCCTGCTCTATGTCCTAACATCCATCCCATCGAACACCCCTGGTATGCACTGGATTGGATGCAACTTCTTGCTCTGCAACAGAAACACGGTTGCGAGGAGGAATGCCACCGTGTTCTTCCCACCGTCCATCAAAACGTTAGCAGCAGACATGAAGGCCACGGTTGGGCCTACACCCTCTCAATTCTATCGGGCACAGCTATCTTTTGTTACAGGAGTTTTGGTTGCCAGGGTGCTAGCACCGTTAAACCTCAAGATCACTGATGCACTGTGGAATCGGGTAGAGTGTGGTGGCACAAAGAGTTAATGAAACAGACGGGCTGACATGCAAGAGGCAGACGAGAGTGCTGTCATGAATGATTCATTTCCCTGTGTGTGGCTGTGCGCACAGCCTCATGGGTACTCTCACTGCAAGGGGCAGCGGGTTTGCAATGCAGTGAAGTGGTGGGCTTTTGTTGGTCTGTTTATTTATTTGCCTTGCCAACGTGCACTTTATCTTGCTGTTGCGTGAAGGGAAGATCCAGCTGCAAGCTAGTTCCTTCACATAGTGCTGTTATTAAGGCGAGTAGGCGTCAGAGGCAACCACTGCGTTCTCTCAGCAAGGCTTCCCCTGGCCTTCTGATCTGATCTCTTAGTCATTATGTGCGTATGTGCCAGTGTCTGGGTACACTTCACCCCTGGGGCCCTAACTCATGTACATTACAGAACATCACCAAAAACATGGAGACACATTATTCTTTTAATTTACTGGGCTGGTGTATTTATCCACAGTGACTTGCATAGATTCCAATTTGCAATGTGTTTCTTGAGAAATGCACCTGGGACTTCAATCTATGACCCCCCAGTTACAAATCGAGCCCAAATAGACCCAAGCTACTCCACACTGCCACCCACATCACACTGGAGTGCAGTGATGTTCAGACAGCTATATTTCAATGCTTGTGACAGGAGGTCTAAAGAATACAGTGTAATTCCTCCTGGCAGTACAGTTTGTCTTTTCCTGTCCCAGACTTAAAAAACAATACTGATGGCAACAGTGCCCTTCACAAAGAAGCAATCTGCTAAATGCTCAATCCTTTCCCAGCATAGGGGGACTCCCTTATCTTAATATAGTTTAAGTTTAGTTCTTAATCAGAATAGAGGGGGGGCATCCTAAAAATACCAGTAAACGACAGAACATACACCTTAAAATGAACACCCAGGTACCCATGACAGCAATAGTTGAAGACAGCTTGAAGGGGTTTGTGTAAAGTTGCAGGGAGAAGACATTTATTTTCTTTTCTTTTGCACCACAAGTTCAGTGTCGGTGCAACTGCGGCAGCAGTGATAAACACTTGGACTGTGAACCGGCTGCCTGAATCGAGAACGGTGGGTACTACAACTGCAGGAGAGGGCTAGAAAAATGACAAGGCTGAATAGGAGCCTAATTTTTCCTGCTATAATTTATACATTACAACACTGCATTCTCATCAAGGTAGTCAGGGAAGGAAAAAAAAATGCATTAAAATTCCCAGCGCAAGTCAGTTGATTCATTATTTAATGCTTACATTAGCATGAATCTATTAGAATACAAGTCCCTCTGGAGACCCTCGATATGATTCCCATTTCTTTTTTCTATTCTGCATTCTGTAGGTGACTAAGACTATTTTTGTTTTACTTCCTCCAAGAAAGTTTCTTTGTCCTAGAAGTCATCATGGAAATAATAAAGAAAACTGGGTATGAATAGGAACTTCAAACCAGGGGCTTCCGTGGCGAAAAACGAGTAATCACTTCTACCTGGAGGCAGCACTGGTCCCAACCTGTACTGTGTCACAGACGACTGTGACTTGGGATTCTGCAAGGGGCAGCTTGCAATTGACCGGGATGGCCAGGGTCATCTCCAATAGAACGCCTTTTTTTGGACAATCAACAATAAAACTAAAAAGCCACAAGAGGAATATACTAATGGCTCTTAGAGACACAGAAGCGAACTTAGGGATTAGCACCCTGCTTCTAGTAGTGATACTAATCAAAGGTGTAGTTTGTTAATGTCTTATCCTAGAGCGCTTCCCAGTATTTACACCAGTACTGCACTGGGCTCCTTTGGATATCCCAATGTTTGTATGGTAGTCAGATTCTCACAGCCTGCATTGTTCTGCTGCATTGCTGTGGACCTCCAAGTACCACAGAGAAAAAACAACAACACAAAACATAACCAAATCAAACGCAGGGGATGAAAACAAAACACGAAAACAGAATTAGCAGGAATTTTATGTTGATCCTGCAGATATTAACAGAAGAATTGCCTTTGAGTAGTGAGGGAACAACTCTACAGAAGAGACTGAGAAAAAACTGAGAGATCAGGCACACATAGATATAGATGTGTTATTCCAGTTATTTACAAGTCGACACAGATATGTTTCCAAAGGCGTTTGCAGCAAAGATGTGTTCAGAAGAAAAGGCAACAACACGAATGAACACACCTGCTCAATCTCAGCCTGCTGACAATAACAACTGACACTTCATTGGTCTTTGCTTAAGTGTTACCAAAGGAAGAGGGGAATAAATGCAATTTAAATAAATAATGAAGTAAGTAAATAAAAACATAAATAAAAACTGCACTGATGTGCATATTAATTAATGAAGCTCGAAAACCGCAATAACGCCAAGCAGTTCCGGGATGGCAGTCGAGAAGCCTGCCAATTATTTTATAGTTCTTCTGTAAAATGAACAGACACTTCTTCTTCTTCGTATTTAACAGAAAAGGAAAAAAAAACTTGGGGATTTAAAAAAAAAAAGTTTTACTCATCTACTCAACTGCTCATTCCTTTTCCTTGTAAAATAGGAAGAAAAAGCAGAGCAAGTCCAGCAGTCAAGATTAAAGAGCCTTATTAAGCGTGCCAGGGCCTGATAAGAAATGCATTGCTCTTATATGGCATTTTGAATAAAGTCTTCTTGTGATATTGCAAAGCTGCGTGTGCCCCTGCAGTTTGAGGACTGCGCTCTAGTCAGCAGACTCCCACGGAAACGACAGCCACTGATGAACGGGAGAGCCACACATCACAATTGGAAAGTAATCCCAAACAGTCGTCGGCTGCAAGAGATTCAAGTGACTTGTAGGTATGTCAGGAATAATATAAAAAATAAATACCAGATGAACATTGCATATGTGTGTCTGTGTGCTTGAATGGAGTGGGCAGGGGCTGTTTTTTGGTGCTGGGGTGCAAGTCTTGCCTTACATGTTTATAGAAGAAAAGCTTATTAAAACTGCAGAGCAGGGTCAGGCTTCTGTGTATTCTTGGGAAGTGCTAAGTTGACAAACAATCTAATCTAAGTGCTTTCCAAGTAAAAAAAACAACACCACAATGACCAGTACATATACAGAAAGAAGTAAAAACAACAAGGAACAAATGAAGAAAATGCCTCTTTTAAAAGTGAGTCTTTGAACTCGATTTAAAAGCTCTCAAGCTGCAGAAGACAGTCGCCCGGGTCTGTGGTACCTACCCCTTTGCAGATGGCCACTGCCTCCTTGGTCATGGCTTTGGGGTAGGACACGTGGTGCTCCATGATGGACTGGAAGAGCTCGTCCTCATCCTCTCCGTCGAAGGGGGGCTGTGGAGAAAACACGGCACAGCTCTCACACACAAGCACAGACCTGTTCCAAGAACCAGAGGGAACTTTACCAGCAGCGTGGTGCGGTCCTTCCATTTACACTTATTTGGCAATGTTTTGCATGATTTTAAAACGATAATTTACTATTTTGCGTGAGTATAAAAGCTGTAAGTATGGAAGTAACTACAAGTACACATACAGTGAGGGAAAAAAGTATTTGATCCCCTGCTGATTTTGCATGTTTGCCCACTGACAAAAAAATGATCAGTCTATAATTTTAATGGTAGGTGTATTTTAACAGTGAGAGACAGAATAACAACAAACAAATCCAGAAAAGCGCATTTCAAAAAAGTTATAAACTGATTTGCATGTTAATGAGGGAAATAAGTATTTGACCCCTTCGACTTAGTACTTGGTGGCAAAACCCTTGTTGGCGATCACAGAGGTCAGACGTTTCTTGTAGTTGGCCACCAGGTTTGCACACATCTCAGGAGGGATTTTGTCCCACTCCTCTTTGCAGATCCTCTCCAAGTCATGAAGGTTTCGAGGCTGACGTTTGGCAACTCGAACCTTCAGCTCCCTCCACAGATTTTCTATGGGATTAAGGTCTGGAGACTGGCTAGGCCACTCCAGGACCTTAATGTGCTTCTTCTTGAGCCACTCCTTTGTTGCCTTGGCTGTGTGTTTTGGGTCATTGTCATGCTGGAATACCCATCCACGACCCATTTTCAATGCCCTGGCTGAGGGAAGGAGGTTCTCACCCAAGATTTGACGGTACATGGCCCCGTCCATCGTCCCTTTGATGCGGTGCAGTTGTCCTGTCCCCTTAGCAGAAAAACACCCCCAAAGCATAATGTTTCCACCTCCATGTTTGACGGTGGGGATGGTGTTCTTGGGTTCATTCCTCCTCCTCCAAACACAGCGAGTTGAGTTGATTCCAAAGAGCTCGATTTTGGTCTCATCTGACCACAACACTCTTACCCAGTTCTCCTCTGAATCATTCAGATGTTCATTGGCAAACTTCAGGCGGGCCTGTACATGTGCTTTCTTGAGCAGGGGGGCCTTGCGGGCGCTGCAGGATTTCAGTCCTTCACGGCGTAGTGTGTTACCAATTGTTTTCTTGGTGACTATGGTCCCAGCTGCCTTGAGATCATTAACAAGATCCTCCCGTGTAGTTCTGGGCTGATTCCTCACCGTTCTCATGATCATTGAAACTCCACGAGGTGAGATCTTGCATGGAGCCCCAGACCGAGGGAGACTGACAGTTATTTTGTGTTTCTTCCAATTGCGAATAATCGCACCAACTGTTGTCACCTTTTCACAAGCTGCTTGGCGATGGTCTTGTAGCCCATTCCAGCCTTGTGTAGGTCTACAATCTTGTCCCTGACATCCTTGGACAGCTCTTTGGTATTGGCCATGGTGGAGAGTTTGGAATCTGATTGATTGATTGCTTCTGTGGACAGGTGTCTTTTATACAGGTAACGAGCTGAGATTAGGAGCTCTCCCTTTAAGAGAGTGCTCCTAATCTCAGCTCGTTACCTGTATAAAAGACAACTGGGAGCCAGAAATCTTGCTGATTGATAGGGGATCAAATACTTATTTCCCTCATTAACATGCAAATCAATGTATAACTTTTTTGAAATGTGTTTTTCTTGATTGTTTTGTTGTCATTCTGTCTCTCAATGTTAAAATACACCTACCATTAAAATTATAGACTGATCATTTCTTTGTCAGTGGGCAAACGTACAAAATCAGCAGGGGATCAAATACTTTTTCCCTCACTGTATGTACTGGCCCTACTTATTAGTAAATCCCTTAGTTTGAAAAATCAGGCTCCTTGTGTCCCTGTGTCTCAATGAGACGTCACAATGGCAGCAGCTGAATAACCTCCGGATGCAGCCACTCCGTCTCAGATCAGCTTCTCTTTAAGGAATAGTGGGAACTTCCTAGGGGCAGCTTAGGAAGGCTTTGAAGCCGTCTGTACAGAGAGTCCACATCAACGGCAAGAATTTGCTTTGGAGTCTTTGCTCACTCCAAACTGGTCTTTTACTCATAATAATAAACAGGTGGCTTTTTGTGAAATGAATACAAGTTTGGGACCACTGTTTATCCTCAGTATACAGACGTATTTTGTTTTAGGATTTCCAGTTAATGAGCGAATGTCAGACTCCCTACAGGACTCAATTCACAATTGTTTAGCTCAGGAGTGTTTACAATATATTTTTGATGTATTCATCAAATGGTATTTATTAATGTATTTATTCATTTCAAAAACACAGAGCTTTCACAAAGAAGCAGTGGAAAATCATATCCATCCTCACCTGCCCGGCCAGCATCTCGTACAGCAGCACCCCGAAGGCCCACCAATCTACAGACTTGCCATACGGCTGGTAAGCAATTATCTGGAAAACAAGACACGCAGACAAAGCTGGTTGCTGAATCATATTTATCAAGTTCCCTTTTGAGCTCTGGGGAATAAAAAGACGAGTATTTATGACTGTTTAATTATAATAGCGCCTAGGACGTTTTGTCTGCATCTTAATCATTGTTAAACAGAAACACCACCAAGCCTGGTTAGGTGACCTGTGTCTGGGATTGTTAAACAGTGTAGAAGAGTGTGCTTGGAATCACAGTTGAGCTCCTTTTATAGTCTCTACTTATATGTATACACATACACACAAATACATATACATACATCCATATATACATCAAATCCAGGTGCCACTCTCTCTAAAATAATTTGCAGTGTTGTGAGTGCTATTCAATGTTAAGTTAATGTTTAACTAAATGTTAGTTAATCAGCCAATTAAGTGGCTGGGAGCTGGGCTGGAACAAAAGGCAGAAGAACTGCAGCCCCGAAGGAGTCTCCTGCATTAGACCTAAGAAAGGGGTTAAAGGGAATTGGTTCAGTTAAGTGAATAATTAGTTCAATTAACTAATTGAGAACTCAGCTGGAACGAATCGTAGGAATGCTCTGGCCCTTGAGGACTGGATTTGAAGGACATTGCCCCGGATGCAGCTAAACTGTTTTTTTGGGGGGTTTTTCTTCCCAAATGGACGGGAGCGATCGTAATGGGACCTCTCAGGACTGCAGTGCTGAGGATAGGATGCTCAGCTCTCATATGCATATCTCAGTGAAGTTAAATAGGTCTTTTCAGGGTTTGTAGAACACTGATTGAGCCCATAAAGACAGCTGTAAAGAGTCCAGTTGACTGAACCGAGGCAGTGTAGATTTTGGATGACAACTTAGCAATCGACAGGGCAGTCCCACCCCGCCAAAAATCTGTCTGGACTGGGACAGTGATTCAAGAAGCTGAATTTATATAGTTATAGCTTGAACAATATGAATACATCAACTAAGAGCGATTTCAAATGAAGGGTGTGAATTAGCTTAACTACCAAAAAAAAAAAAAAAAAAAAAAAAAAAAAAAATTATATTATATTATATATATATATATATATATATATATATATATATATATATATATATATATATATATATATATAATATATATAATATATAATAATAATTACATATATATTAATTATGTCTTCAGTTCCATAAGTCTTTTTTTAATTTCTTTGTTTCCTCCATTCCCAGATATCATGTTTGAGGGGCAGAACACACACTGTATATATATTCTCTCTCTATACGCATTTACTATGCAGCTCTCTCTCCGATTTCCCACTCTGGTGCTACTAGACCTCCGGCAACACCATCTGTTGTTCTGTCAAAGAAAACGTGTGATATCTTATCAACTTAATTACACTGCTCCTTCTGCAGCTCCAGCCTCCCTTCCCCGTGTCAGACAATCAGACATCACCAGGAGAGCAGTTCCAGCTCACAGCTCACACTGCACAGCTCTGTAATGGATGTCCCCAGTGCGTGTGCACACACACACGCACACTGTACACACAATATACATACATACACACACACAATATACATACACACGCACACTGTACACACAATATACATACACACGCACACTGTACACACAATATACATACATACACACACACACACAATATACATACACACGCACACTGTACACACAATATACATACATACACACACACACTGTACACACAATATACATACATACACACACACAATATACATACACGCACACTGTACACACAATATACATACATACACACACAATATACATACACACGCACACTGTACACACAATATACATACATACACACACACTGTACACACAATATACACACACACTGTACACACAATATACACACACACTGTACACACAATATACATGCACACTGTACACACAATATACATACATTTACATACACACACACTGTACACATAATACACACACACACAATATACATACACACATACTGTACACACACCCACAATATACATACGTACACAGACTGTACACACAATATACATACATACATACATACATACACACACACTGAACACACAATATACATACACAACCATATATACATACACACAAACGTCTTGAAAGGGTTGCGTTTCTTTTTTGAGGTTCTTTTCTTTTCAAAGCACATCCCTGACTCTTTTGAATATTCACACGGCTTTATCCTTCACCACTCTAAACAATAGAGCGCCGGTCTCCCGGCATCTGTAGCCCCTGCGGCTGTTGAAAGCACTACCATTAATAACACCTTTAATGACAGACTCTGCTGAATACTTCTGGCTCATATCGAAGCTCGCCTTTCTTTCCTGGATCTGTCAGGAGAGGGATTCTCTGGCTTTGGGATCCCAGCATATGCTTTGCATGTTATTTGATTTCTTAATGGTTTATATCTAACTGGACCTCTCGGCATAAGGATTCAAATATATTATTATTATTATTATTATTATTATTATTAATAATTAATGTAAATTATTATACATTCATGTAAACTGAAGATCAGAGTGATCTACAGGTGTACTCTAAATAAGTCTGACTGTAGGGAAGGTACTGTCTGTCAATATAAGACCATGAGAGGATCCAATTATCTCCTCAAAAATTTGAATATATAAACCGCAATGATCATTAAACTATCATCATTAGTTGTAGGAGGCAAGAAAGCAAAGTAAACATAGTTACCATGATAACCCTTTGTTAGGACCATAAGAGGCCCATGGGACGGGTGTATTAAATCAACTCCTACAGCAGTTACACAATCATATTGATCAAACCCCTTCTCCATCAGACCTCTGGATAGCCCTTTAAAATGTTAATGCTGTGGGGGTAGGGGCATTTGCACACTCGTAGCACTTAACATCTCCAGATCAAGCACATGCAGACACGCACACACGTACTCACGCACGCACGCTGTTAACAAGAGAGCAGTTACACGTTTCTCACCTCGGGAGCAATGTAATCAGGCGTGCCACAGAAAGTCTTTGTGGTCGCCCCATCCCACATGTTCTCCTTGCACATGCCAAAGTCAGCGATTTTGATGTGTCCTTCCGAGTCGAGCATCACATTATCCAGCTTGAGGTCCCTGTGGCGGAAAACACTCAGTGAGAAAATATTATCAGCCGCCGTTTTAAATGGGTTTGGCTTTGAACTTATCAAGGCGCTTAAAGGAGATGACAAGCGTGCCGCGTGGCGAATTGTTATGAAATCGGAGGCTGTGGGTAATTGGAGCAGGGTCTGTTTCAGGATCTGGCCCAGGCATCTTCACACTACAATGGTCTTCCTGCACCCTCAGTCACAAAAAATAAGAAAAGACAAAAAAAAAATCAGTAGAAGAGCTACTTATATAGATCATTTATATATTTAAAGGGTAAACATGTTCCCTTTCCCACAGAGAGAAAGTCAGGGAGAATGAGAGAGAGTTCAAGAGACAGAGAAACATAGCAAGAGACCGTGTGGAAGGGAGGAACACTGCTTCAATCCCTATCCTCTCTCATTCCCCCATCCTCTCTTCACAAAGGAAAACGGCTCTCCTGTCACAAGCCCGCTCTGGTCAGCAATCAGGTTGAGAGCTGAGGAAGAGCGCGCTCAGTGCAAAACCACTACCAACACGCGGTGATGTCACTGTCACCCACAGCCCCGCCTCTGCTAGCAGCCATCTCTAAGACGTACAGTGGGGAAGGGGAGCGACGGTACTCGAGGCGTGGGGATTGGGGTCCAGGGGAGGAGAGTGCAGTGTGCTCCCTTGTCGGTCTCTATTACAATGCATATCTTTATAATTGATAATAGACCTACTGTTACTACTGTTCATACTACCAATAACGATAAAAATGACAATTATAGTAATGATGCCAATAATGATAGCAATAATAATAATACATTACACACAATACAATTTATATTATTGATCTTATTTGTTTATTTTTTGTTTAAGTCTTTTCTAAAAAATAATGTTTACCACATTCTGGAAAAGCAGGAAAACCCACAGGAAGTTTCTACTAATGGGTGTACATCTTTTGATGTCACCGTCACATGTCACCCGGGGTGGCGGTAGGGGGTCGGAGGTAGAGGGCATGCGGCAGAAGCAAGGGAAGTGGTCCAGCTGATTGACTCTCTCTGACCTTCTGTAATTGTCGGGCTCCCTATGGTTCTCTCTATGATCCACATCTCCTCTTACAAAAGCACAAAAAGCCGGCTGTACGAGACAGACTCACCGATAAATGATTCCCTTCGTGTGCAGAAAGAACAGCCCGATGGCGATCTCTGCTGCGTAGAACCTGCAAGACAAGCATAGCAATCTTCAACAACGTGCACAGTCAGTAGGTCAGTCTCACACACACACATGGACAGAAAGCACTTCTCAAAACTTTATGCAGATCCTTTATTGGTTTGACAAGAAGAAGGTCCATATACTCTCTTTGCAACAGGAACAATATCTTCCAATGCTCTCTCCTTGAACTACAGGTCCCTGATCTCCACAAAGAAATGGGGTCATGGATGAGGGCTGGTCACGCCACACCAAGCGCTCCCCGTGAACACCAGCCGGGTCGCATCCTCAGTGCCAAGCTCGGCGCAACACAATTCACCCACCGCCTCCCTCCCACCGTCCCCCTGCCCCCACGCTCCACTGCACTGCTTTATTGGGGAAGGAGGTGGGGTGCTAAAAAGAAGAGAAAAGCTGGGACTCACATCCTAATCAGCCACAAAACACGCAGTCAGAGTCTTGGGAGAGGTTGAAAAAAATATTTAATTCAAAAGAAAAAAAAAAAAAAAGTTGAAATTTCTGCATGTGTGCACTTCAGTCGCTTTTTTTAGGAGGATTGCCAGTGATAAAGTCTTCCGCCAGCTTATGTGCAGTATAGAGAGAAGCCGTTATTTTAATTTTTATGTTAGGGAATACCTTTGAAAGGCCTAAGGGGAAGCCTCCAGGAATGAGGGAGTAATGGAACAAACCACCATGGAATAATTAACATTTTTTGGTATAGGAAGCTTAACATCTCACTGATCTCTTATGCTTTCTCTAAGGCCTGTGTATGTGCCAGCAGCATGCTCAGATTCTGTAGTGTTCATTGCTGTATACCAACTGCGGCATAATTAACAAAATGGTTGGGAAGAAAAAAAAAAAAAAAGAAAAAAATCATAACAAATCACTCAAAAAACCCTTTTAGTACGGGTGGCAGAGTGCTTCAAATGCAAATAACCGGTTTCTCCAAATTATAGCTTTATAAATTATCTGAGTCGTGCTTCAACAGTTTACATGAGGTGGCTGTAATTTGTATGGTCATGTCGTTATAAATCCTGTGAAACAGCTTTCAAGATCTAAGCTTGCAGTCTTTGCAGGGATTGGGCTGAAAGGCTGGGGCTCCCACTCTACAGCTGGCACTTCCTTTGCCATCTCAATTTTGGAGAAAGGCAGCTGCGGGTGACATCAGACAGACACGCCCCCTGCAGAAATGCAAGCTGCCATCTTAAAAGGGATTGCATCAGACTTCACTGGAGCTCATCGAGATGTGAACCCTGACGGAGAAACGTTAATTCAAGTCTTAAAGCAACACAGTCATGTCCAACGCGGTGCGCTGTGTAAGCCTGCATTTTACTTCTTCAGGGTCTGCACTTTGCCGCACTATCGATTGAATCCGCACCCGGCGATTTTGACATGCAAAAAGATCGGCAAGATCAACACAGCGAAGAGGATGAGATAACGGGAGGGAAGGGATGAACACTAAGCAGAAGAATACCTCATTGTCAAGTGTCTCTCGGGGCAGAGAAAAGACAATAATAGACTAGCCATCACAACCCCCATACTCCCACTCACAAACACAGTAAGTCTCCCCTGCCCAGTTGTGCTCTCTGTGCAGATAGCCACTACAAGCAACCCCCCACCCCTCGACACCAGTCTTAGTCCGGCAGATGAGGAAGGAGCCGGAGCAGAGACGCAGAGAGAGAGAGAGAGAGAGAGAGAGAGAGAATACACTTCTGCTCTTGCACAATACTACCTCTAAGTCTCTAAAGCACTGGCAGAAGGCATGCTGTACATCTTTATTTCACTTATCTGTTCATTTCTGAAATAAGCATGACAAATAGCTGAGCTCAGCCTTTAAATTAGGCAAGTTGTTAATTGCGCAATTAGTTACGGTTCTGAGAAACAAACCAAAAAGAAAGACAGGCTGGCAAAAACGCATGATATACAAGGTGAGGAAAGTCAGCTTGTGCCGGAATTTAAAAAAACCTAAAAAGACAGCGTAGGGTAAATGATTCCAGTTAGGACCAAATGGAAAGGCCAGGGATGTCAGTTTGTGGGAGGATGGAGGTGAGTGGGAGTGGAGGGGTGGGGGGGGCAGGGGCGCACTGCGACAGCTCTGCTGATATGATCAACAGGATACACTGGTCTCCACATCCTGAGCATGGCGATGTGCATCACAGCACTTGACATGTATGCCTAACTGGGGCCTGCCAGCAGGCTCAGGGCCCCCGAACTAGAGCACTGACAGTCAGAGGCCAGCCGCCAGACTTCACAGAAGAAGCTGATCTTTATACCAAAAGCAAGTGCTAACTTTATGCAGTGTAACGTGTGTGTGGGGGGGCAAATTCTAAGAAGCTTTAGGAAATGGAGCAAACTGACAACTCAGAGCAATTTTGCATTCCCAGGGCATCAGATGCAAGCTGAAAGAAATTATATTTTTATGGATTTTTAATGGCACCACTATTGAAGACAATTTGAATTAATTTAAAAGACAAAGCTCGTTGTCTTTTCACCGAGACTTATTTCGGCCTGGGCATTCATTAGTAATAATTAGGACTAGTGGAATTCAAGACTTCGATCCACCCACTGATTGCCAATTATTATGTGGATGGTGGGTTATCATTGCGTAAATATTAAAAACATTCTAGCAAATAAAACAAACATAAATAAAAGGATGTTATCATGTACTGGGTTTGTAATTTGTAGGGTTCAATCCAGGCCTCATTCACTGGAACCTTTACTCAGAATCACCTACAGAGATTGCAGATTATGCATTAGCAACCTTTAACTACAGTCACTTGCAACTGAACTTCAGTTTTCGAATTCAACCACATTTCAAACAAGGTTATGTAATATGCCCAAGATAGCGTGCAGTAGGTCAATGGCCAAATTTCTATTAAGCAACTTTAACCAATGTGCTGCAGTTGACTGGTTAGAATTCCCTACTGTACTTATTTCTACTTCTGATCTTCCCATCCCCACAATGACGATCACAGACCGCAGTATACTCACACAGCGTGGGGCTCCTTGAACTTGCCGACCTGCTGGATCTGGTACATGAGGTCTCCTCCATTGATGTACTCCATGACAAAGTAAAGGCGGTCCTGCGGAGAAGCACACAGACACAGGGCGTGGGTGGGTCAGGTGTGCCGGTGAACAGCAATGACGCCACTGCCTCTGATAGTGACTGATTACACCCACCGACTCATTAGGGTCAAGGGCTGTGGAGGAGGCGGCAATCAAGGAAGGAAACGGCGCGGCTGATGTCAGTAATCAGAATATATTTTGTTTCTTTTGCCTTCAAACGCTTTGGCAGAGAAATCAAATGATCGCACTTAATGGCATCCATAGGGAACAGGTCAGACTATTCCAGAGCCAGAGAATTTAGTTGTGTGTGAGTGTGGATGGGATGACGCTTCTGTTTTACATGTGCAAAAGGTCGTGAAACCCAACACAGAAACACAACACAAGCTGGGAGATGCTGGAGTGACCACAGATGGGATGCTATCCTGTAGCTTTGCCTCTCTCTGTCTGCGTGCCTGGGCTGCTGTGTTCCCTGTCAGCACAGTGCATCTGGCTTAGACGAGTACCAAAAACATCCAGGGTCTGCTACACCTCCCCTAACCACTCTCTCCGTACGAGGCAGAGATCAGGAAAAGATGGATAGGCTAATTACTTAAGCTTTAGCCACTCAAGGCTTTTATTTGCTCAAGGTCATTTTTTAACGGTGATTAAGCTGGGTAATTTTGTGGTCTTTTGAAGCAATCCCTAATGTAAATTGACCAGTGTGCTCCAACATTAATGAACTGTGTACATGATGTTTGTTGGCTAATGTAAAGCTATCAAGCCCCCCTACCCAATGACATTCAATCTCCTACCCCCACCCCCCCCGTGACTGGTGGCTTGTCACCCCCCCCAGGGAGAGAGGGTCAGAAATTGGCTGAAAAATATACTGGCAATTGCAACATGATGTATACTGTGATCATTTAAGTGTTTTAATTGCATTTTCTGAAGTATTACTGTCAAGTCTTTTATTTTTCTGTATATATGTGGTAGGCACTTGTTAGCAGCAGTGTATCAGAAACTGTTGCTGTGTTGCCTCTAAGTGGCGGTCAGTTGCGAGAGTGGTCTGACCCACAAGCAGTCTGTGCTGAAGATGTTATTCTGTGATTCATAGTTTAATAAACATTTTGGTCATGACACTATACTTTTCAATGATTTCGCTTTACAGACTGTAGAACAGTGATTCAACAGCTCAGGGAAAACTAAAGTTTCTGGTTGATTAAACCATGTTAAGCCAGGGTGGGTAAACCTTAGACTGCCAGTCTATGGATTTCTATGGATTGGCAGTTGAAAGCTGTCATAAATAAATACATACGATCAATATTTATTATATTAAACAAATCTGAGAATATTTTTTCCATTGAGTACACACTGTGTACTCATCCCCATTTACCATTCAATAGTGTAAAGCAACTAACTCGGAAACCCTCTGAAGTTTTTACGATGCACAGTGTAATTATTTTGTATTACATTTTAGAGAAAGTCAAACGTCAGGCTTAATTAAAAGTCGGATTCTGGACACAAGTAACCCGTGTTTTACAGCAGCTGGGTTGTGATGAAGCTTCTGAAAGCTAGACCGTGTTGGATAATCTCTGTTTTCTCCATTTTGCCCAAGTACCATTATCTGATTACCTGATGCAAGTTAGGATAGAGAGTGACTTCACAATTTCATGAGTGTTTACAGTTTGTGTGGTGGTTGTGTTGCTCTGTCGGGGGGACTGTGTCCAGGGGAAACACTGCACTTCTGAAGCACTGCAGCGAATGGGCGTCCACTGGAGGTGTTGGGGTGAGGAAGGCCGACACCCCCAGGTGGCTTGATGTTCTTCACGAATACAGTGGACCCTGGGGTCGTGCACACTCCATTTGGAGTTGCACCATAAAGACATTGGGTTTTTAATGTTTTTTTGTATCTGCATGTGCCCTGCTTCCTACTGTGTGATCTGCAAAGCGGACCCCCGCAAATCTGCAGGGGTGTCCAAGACACCCGACGCTGCACTCCCGTCACATGAATTCCAAAGACGCGTCTACTGCCCCACTGTAGTTTTTACTGCATTAGGTATTTATGGCCACTGGCATGTAAAGCAGTTTGTCGAATCAACTAGCCTGGAATAAAGCAGCGAAATAGAACTAAATGCGTTCAGTTCACTACATCTGCACATTGTTTCCGATTAAACTTTAACACGGGGGGGTGGGGAGGGGATTAACTCTGTGTGAGCTGTCATTCTCGGCGCTATCGGGAAAGAGCTGTGCTTTGCAGTCACTCACACAGCTGTATTGATTTAATGACCGAGAATGAAAACAAAGATCTACAGAATCTGGTCATTAAGTCTGATTTAGGACCTGGGTATATTCTATCCAATTTAGAATATATATATTATTAACTATTTGGAATCACTCAATGTTTGTAGCTTTAAACTTCACCTTTGAGGAATCCAAGCCTCAGTCAGCTGTAACACTGGCAGGACTGGGATCAGTGCTATCTGGACTATAGGATTTAACCTGCACACCCTTTAGTAAAGCATGTGGAAACAAGCAGGGGAGTTTATCTGATTACAAAAATAAAAAGTTTGCATTTGAAGTTTACAAAGGCCTCTTCATTTATACCCCCTTTTGCGTGATGTGCCCACGACCGAATGGTAAAGGAGTTATTATTTCAGCTACAGCACCTACAAGGTTACCTGGGACATGTGGTAAATTCAAGCATTAGGTCTGATGAGTTCCTCAAGAGAAGGTCAAGAAAGCGTGCGTCAGATCAAGGACAGAAAAGACGTACTGCAAGAAAACTAGCAGCGAGCCAGCCAATCAAATTCTCCTTTCGTATCCCCAAGACACTGATGAGGACAAAGCCAGGACCTGACCCACACCTCTACAGGATTGATGAAACATGTCAGGATTCTCTGAACACTTGGTGAAGACATTATTTAATTCAGAGTACAACTAGGACCCTGCTCCTATGTTTCATTGCCTTTTATTTCTCTTTTTCGAGAGGGGATGGAGAAGCTTGTAAGCAATCTGGCACAATGGTTCAAATGACACCGCCGGTTTTCACTGACAGTTCTGAATTTGTTTGTTTTTAGAAAGATGGTGAATTTTTCTATAATGTCGTTAACCCATGAAACAAAATACCGTGGTGTCAGAGTATTTTTGTGGAAAGTGCATTTAGCACTGAGGTCATGATTGAGGCCGTTTTGAAGTCTGAGGAAAAAACTTTCACATTATGATTTGGGTTGGGGTCATTTACCATGGTCTGGAAGCATGAGTGGAGCTGCGTGAGGAAGGGAGGTTTTCCAGACAGTGCCAGGACCCTCTTCTCCACCATGGTGCACTCCACATCGTCGTCCTGGATCACCACGTCCTTCTTCAGGATCTTGATGGCATACAGCTCATCTGTTCCCTTCCGCTCTGCCAACATGACCTGGGCACACGCAGAGAGAGAGAGAGAGAGAGAGAGAGAGAGAGAGAGAGAGAGAGAGAGAGAGAGAGAGAGAGAGAGAGAGAGAGAGAGAGGCAAACAAGCAAGAGACCGGATTTAGAATCGGGAAATGAATGTGGGGAAGGGGGGGGCAGCTGCAGTGCTGTTAATGGGTTTTGTTGATAGTTGTAATTTTCTGTGCTTTGGTAGAACAATTTGTTTTGTCATGCCAATAAGGCTGTGTTAAAATTTCAATTTGAAGCTGGGAGAGTAGGCCCAGGAGGCAGAGAGAGAGAGAGAGAGAGATGGAGATGGAAAGAGGGAGGGAGAGGGAGGAGTTTACAGATGGTAGAGAATGGGAGGAGTAAGAGAGTGAGAGGAGGTTAAACAAAATCCAATGAGAGAGAGTAAGTAGTTGAGCAGAGGGAACAGAAATGGAAGGGTTAGAAAGAGGGGACACAAGGCAAGGAAGCCAGAAAGAAAGAAATTGAGACAAAGATTAAGGATAACAGGAAAACAGGAGATGAGGGTTTGTTTGTGTCAACGGGGATGTAAGGCACCGAGTATCTTCACCAGAGAGGTGAGTGCGAGAGCTGCCGACCTTCTGAAAACCAGCCAAGTTGACAGCATAAATAAAGATCCTGGGGACCACTGTGCGTGTGTGGGTGTGTGCGTGTGTGTTTCTCATGACACTGATTCCAATGGGGTGGGGATATGTGTGGACAGGTGGGAAACAGCCAGGAAGCGAGGAGGTGAAAAGGTTAAACCAGACAGATCATCTTTTCAGATCGGAAATCTACTTACTGGAATAGAACAAACACAGAGACCAAAAGGTCGTTCTTAGCCTGAGGCAGGACTCTGCAGACATGAGTCATAGGTGACCCATAAAAGCTCTCGAACTTTCAGTACCGGCTGCCGCAGACATGTGCCCCCCCCACCCCACAATCACCATCACCAACTCTCCCCACACACAGACGCCCTCCCCCTCAACACACAGAGATGCTACAAATTCATACAGACACAGGAAAAACAAGCTAAAACAAAAAGTGCCGGTCTGTGTAGCCAGGCTGTAAATCCTGTTGACGTTGCCATACGAAGCGATGGAGCAGCCTAGCTAAAAAGAAACCAAATCAACACAATCCTGCAAAATAATACTGGAGTTAAAATCCTATCTTACAAATACTAACAAGGCAGATCGGGCACATCAAAAATGTTTTTGCAACAGTGTAGTAATTCTGGGAGTGTTTTGCTTTTTGTTTTACCTTTGTGATTTGGGTGTTTGGTATATAGTGTAGTCGTTCTGATACAATTCTGAGGAGGCTTTACAACCCAAGCTCCTTTCCAAATCAGTGCAAATGAGAGCTGCTAATAAGAGACTGTCAACTGCTGGCTCTGAATCCGAACGCCTGAGTGCAACACGGGTTAATAAACCTATCATGCTGTGATAAATTCCTGTGTCTGTCCTCCTGCCCAGCTGCTCCCCTGGTCTAGTGATGGGAAAGGCCTCTGCAGAGTGCTCTGGGCTTCTTGAGTAGGGCTTGATTTTTTGGATTTTGCCACTGATAGAGTGCTAGTGCTGCAAAAGCCCCTGTGAAGAATGCAGGCTGAGCCCTACAGCCCAGAATTCGCAGTTCCATAGCCAACTGTGATCTGGATTCCCCAAATGGTGGGAAGCTTTCGGCTTTAATCCCGACAGGGTTTCCTCTGCATGTCACACAACAGCGCCCCCATGTGTCTTACCAGGGCGCCTGTGAACTGCACCAGCCCTCCCTGACATACTCTAGCCCTGCTGCTTGCAGACTTTCAGAGTAAATAAGCGGACAGTGTGAAGAAGTTTGTGTTCTCTCCCGCTAGCACCAGGGTCACATCGACTAGCCGAGTCGATTTACAACTGCCAGTTCCAAAAATGGAAATGCAAGATAAAGAAGAAATTAGTTGATTTCACAATGAAAGAATACTTAAACAGATAAAAAAAAAACATACATTGGAAAAAATAATTCTCACTTCTCAAATCACAGCGAGAAGGTAACAACATGCTCTGCTCATAAAGTGTATTAAAACAAAAACACTGCAAAGCAAGACTGATGGAGCACAGTTTATGAACTGCATGGCCATCTGCATGACGAGAGCATTGTATTTACTCGATGTACTGCTTTTACCACATTAACAGCTTACGTCTAAGCTTCTTCCTTGTATCGGTAATACATAGAATTTTTTTACCTAATAAAACATTTGTGGGGCTTTTAACTATAGATTAATCACTTCCAGGAAAATATCAGTGATTTATTGATACAAAGTGTCTCATTGTCAGGCCCCAGCAGTACAAATTTAACATGACATGCTGACAAATTCAAAAAAGATGACATCTATACTGTATTGTATATGGGAGAGAGAGAGAGAGAAAGAGAGGAAAAAAAAGATCAAATTAAAAGGAAAAAAAAAAAAGTGATTTTTCTGGCTGTCAAGACACTCCACAGATTTGAGTGTCAGACTGGGTTGTGAGCTGGCGGGGGTAAGTGTGAGTGATGATATGGTGAATTTTGACTGTGTTCACTCAATCAAACAGCCAGCTGGCAGGTAAAGGGAGAGAGAGAGAGAGAGAGAGAGAGAGAGAGAGAGAGAGAGAGAGAGAGAGAGACGGAAGGAGTGAGAGATTGGCAGATAGCAGCCAAGCCAATTCAAAAGCATATTCCGCTCTCATCAAATCTGTGAACACATCTGTCGCCACACGTCGCCCAACCCCCACCTCATGTCTCCGCCAAAACAGGAGAGAGGCAATTTCATGGTGTGCAATATTAAACTGAGAGAGGCGTGGAGGCTCGCTTTCAACATGCGTACATTATTTATACGCCGCGCTTTTACCACGGCAGAGCGGAATGCTTGAAATACGGTCAACTTGACACAAGGCAAGAGATCTTCAATTGTCAGTGTAAAAATCTTTGGCATCTCACACTCACTTCTCCTTCTGCAATGGTGGGTCAACACAGCTATGGTGAAGTCACAAATGCACATGCGCACAATTAACTTGGTATGTGTTTTACAGGAGCAATTTCCCTTTATTTCTCCCCAGAATGGACCTCAGAATGGGCAGTTGTTACCTCGGGGAGGTTAGGGAGAGATGCTGTGAATATGCACACCAACTGTGAGACATGGCACCGTGGCCCACATCCCCAGGCTCTGCCTCTTGCCTTCCAATATCATAAGTCTAAGAGT
This sequence comes from Amia ocellicauda, assembly GCF_036373705.1. Lineage (NCBI taxonomy): Eukaryota > Metazoa > Chordata > Actinopteri > Amiiformes > Amiidae > Amia > Amia ocellicauda. The sequence continues at coordinate 11,969,715 of NC_089866.1, read as the reverse complement.
AACAGGTTTCGTAGTGTATAGGAGTCCATTCAGGTGAAACCACAGCACTAGACTTGGAAGGGGTATTTAAGTCTCCAGAATAAGGAACCAGTTTTTTTGGCTTGTAGTTTTTGTTGCTTTGCTGGATCAGGCTGTTTGAGGTTTGCAGGAGATAGCGGTTCAGGTCTAAACAGGATCTGATTACACACTTGCCTAGGGTTACTGAGGCGTGGCAAGTGGATCAAACCCTGGCCAACCGCAACTCCCAGCCGTGACAAATTGCAGGCGATTGCATTGCAGACTTCCTGGCTCAGTCACATTCAAACCAACAACATCAGGATGAAAGGACTGAAAGTGTCCCATGAGGGAACCACTTTTACTTGTGGATTCCCTCCATAGGCCAGGAAGGCTCAGCATTATAGGACATCATAACTGAAGATCCCTAGGTGAATACAATACCATGTGGATGGTTCTTTAAATAGTGCCCTGAGAGCCAAAGGGAAAATAAGCTAGATGCATGTTGGAGGGCTTTGGCACTAACCTGTCTGTTATTTTAATGTCTTTTTTCTCTAGTGTAGGTACAAAATCCTAAAAAGAACACAGGCTCCCTGCCCCTCAACCCAACACATCACCACAGATATTAATTATAATTATATTTTTTTAGCTTTAATCTGTTTAGTTAAGGGAAAACAGCTTGGATTTAAGACTAAGCCCAAATATTTATATGGGATCTATAACAGTATTTGAGCAGTAAGTTAGGTCAGTGGCTTGAGTCAAGGTTATTCCCTCTTCAAAATGTTTGCTTCTAGAAGCACATTTGACAGTATTAATAGGTTTAAATGAAGCATATTTGCCTTCATTAGACCTTGTTTTACTTCACTTCAGAGTCAAAAACGTCTTATGTCTTTTACAGAAGGCCAATTGGTTCGTTTAAATGCAGGAAAAAGAGAAGAGGACTCGCGCTTTGCATGTAGAGTGTGTACGATTCATGAAAATCCCATCTGTTCCTCTAAGAGAGTGAAAACCTGAGCAAATAAATAAAAAGAGTGGAAGAAATATGCAAGTGAAAATGGAGGGTAGAAACAAAGCAAAACCAGACACACAAAAAAACCTAAAACCTAAAACACTTTGCCATTGGCGTAATGAAAATTAAGAACTGAATGGGGCTATTTTAACAAGTTCTCATTACCATATTTATAACACTCTGCCTCATAAAAGACTTCTCTGACACATTCTGCTTTATTAGCTGCAACTTCACACTAACAAGGCCGTTGCTAATGCTTCAACAATGAAATCCATATAAACCGTTGCTCCTGCCATGCATTCTGGGACAGGGTTATTGACTGAGCAGCACGCAGAGTGTCAGAGTTTATGTGGGTTTAATGGCGCGGCTGGAAACTTCAGACATTACAAACTCTAATTAAAATGCCAAATAAATGTCAAAAAAGCATTTGCAAAGGCATATTCATTGATAAAGCATTTAATATATATTTACATCTCATCATATATCATATCTCAATTGGATTGTGAAGTCATTGTGAGCACTATACATCCCATGTGGACACCAGATCTGCTCTGGGAAGCAAATTTGCTTGGATTTTTTAAATTCACCAGGCCTTGTAGAGATGAGAAGAAGAAGGGGAAAAAAAAAAAGCAAGAAAAAAAACAAAAAACACTGAATTGTTTTATCTGTTTCCAAGGCAACCGTGTCAAGCGGGACTCCAATTAAGGAGCCTAACGAAGGTCCGCCAGTTTGCATCAACATATCGATATTATTTTAAACGCCCGTTTCCATGGACACGGCGCGAGCACGGACCCTGTCTGTACAAACTGGTACATTGCCGGATTGTTTTCCTTCTCAGTTTGCTTTTAATGGAACTGGTGCCCTTAACCGTTACGCATAGGTATGAGCGCACGCACCATTGCAGACAGTTAGAGAACGGTTAAAACGATCTGTACCCTTTTAAATGAAATCTACCTGAGGTAACAGTGAGCAGATGGGGCTGTCTGCCGTGCACAGCGATCTACCTCAGATTCACTAGGTACGGCTCTTAATGAAGGGTGTGCTGTGCAGTATTGTAGGCTTGGCCTCAGGACTTTGTTCTGGTTTGGACGCTATACAAAAATGAAGTCTGTGCTGGGGAGGGGGTGGGGGAGAGGGGCTGTCACCTTGCCGAAGCTGCCCTTGCCCAGAACCATAAGGAAGTTGAAGTCCGACAGCTTCATGCGGTCCCTGTTCCCGTTGTTGTCGAATTTGGAGATGGCATTGGAGGAGGAGCTGTCTGCATTCTTCGTGCCGGGACCGATCTTGGCTCTCTGGGGGGGGGAACACAGGGAGAGAGATTAGGTTATCTTCAAGTGCGGGAAATCAAAGGGAGAGATGGGGGGTTTGTGTGTGCAGTCAGTGGTTTACTGTGGAAGGGGAAGGTGTCCCACAATCCCATTAAACTTCTTTCTGATCAGTGGATAGAGCAAGAGAGAGTGAGGGAGAGGTGGATCTGGACAGCCATTATATTAACAATCGTATAAAGATGTAAATTAATACAGCATTGGTCATTGAATGTTGATGCCGCCACCCACAGTTTCAGTCCTGTTCAGCCACTTAATGCAGAGTCAGTGTGACCGGTTACCTAGAGCACAGGTCAACAGGGCAAGAATACAGTACCTATAATAATGGTCTATTTTAAACTGCTAACACACAGTTTCACACCCTCAGTAGGAGGCAGTTTAATTGCTGGAACGTGTCTGAGGAGCCGGCCTGGCAGACGCACAGAGACAGCAGCCAAGCCTGTGCCGAGTCCGTATTAATCTTCATTCTGTAGCATGGCTGGCAGGAGAACGGGGAGAAGAAGAATCCCCCCTCCACAAAAATAAAAAATAAAAAATGCTGTTCTACCTTATTTTGATTAATCAATTAATTTCACAGCACAGTGGCAGCAGCACAATCAAGCCCCCCCACCCAAGACTTAATTCCCAGGGTGACAATGGATCTTCGACCTCCCAACAACCCCCACCCCTCCTCTCATTAACCGCCAGCTCGCGTTTTTGTTTTTTCCTCTCTTCGCGTGGGCTCTCGCCAAGATCTTGGAATGCGTTCAGTTTTAATTTTCTGAAACAAGCCATATTGCGAGGCAGACGCCGGTGCTCAGCCTTGCATGGAATTCCATTAACCCGGTTCCTACAGTTCAGATCTGAATGTTGTATGCAGCTCCCTCCTCTGTAGAAAGTGATCTCCAGTAATCTTGAGCCCCTCGCTGGTGCTAAGTTGCTGCTTTATTTATTTAAATGTATGGTTTTGTTTTCCTCTGGTTTTCGATCAGCCCCCTCCCTCCCTCTCTATCTCTCCCTCTCTTTTTCTGCTCTCCTTTTCAGCTTACATCGTCCTTACTCAAGGTCAACGGTGGGACCAGCCTGGCGCACATGAGAAGTAGGCAGTGTAAGGGCCCAGGCACAGGGGAATACCATCATATGAGTGAAATTAAATGGCTGTAGAGAAGGCAAACTCAAAAATACATTGATCTCTGTTCTTTGCAGCCCCCCACCACACATCTTTTCAACCTTGCATCCCCTAAGAGAAACATTCAGTAACGATTTTGTCATTTTTATTTATTTTTGGCTCCTTCTCAAGGTGTGTTATGTGATAACAGCTTTCTGTATTTTGTTCTTTTGGCATGCCATCTCTTTTCTGAAATGCCTCTCACTGCATGTAAAATACTGTACTGTAAAATCATGTCTTTCTTTTTTTTTATATAAAGGACGGGGGTGGTATTTTTAAAAGCAGACAAACGGTCATCTCAAAAGATTTCCGCCGAGCTGAGTGCATTGCTTTAATCATGCTCAGATGCTTATGAGAAACTTTAACTTTCTTCCGGGATTGTAACTCAAGGGAATGAGAAACTAGAAAATGCTTTTGACAGCAGGCTTTTACAAGCGTGTCCGAGCGCTGACTGGGGGTGCCGCGAAAAGCCTAAAGGTTATGGATGGAGATCCTGCAAACGCAACAGTGAGAGTGCAGAAGAACAGAACAGGACTCCAGGGAAGTGCTAAAGAGTTCATTGCAGAAGAGGCGGATGCAGTGGATGTAGTCGGCGGGGAATTGGCCTGTCCTGTCTCTGGGTATGCTCAATGTCTTATTAATCTTGTGTATTATAATGAGTTCATTACTGCCAAAACCCTTTAACCAAGTTATATTCGTATGCTCCAGTCTTACATGTGTGGAGAAAAAAAGAGGAACCTCCTTTTACAGCTTGTCCTCTTACATCATTAAATGGTGTTACTCACGTGTATGGTATTATGAGACAGGAATATAATTGGCATTCCCTGAGCCGCAAAAACTTAAGCACTGCTTCTATTTGGTATTGTTTTGTTAATAACAGAAACAAACTAACCATTATTCTTAACAGAGACCAGAAAGATTGACAGCTGTAGATTTAAGCTCCTAAAACTCCACAGACTGCCTTAGACATTTACATCCAAACCAGAAGCATTATTGGTTATTTTGGCCATTGTATGATAGAGGCTTGCAAACCAAGTAAGTGAAAAAACAAGTTGTCAACAGGAGGTGAAAAACTGTGATATTCTGTTCATTTGTTTTCCCTATAACTCAAAATGCAATTTCCATGCTACAACTGGTAACTTGTGAATATAATCTCTCTGGTAAGTGGTTTAATAGATTAATCAGATTAAAACAATGTTGGCAAAATGTTATAGGATTAGCCAGGTATACGTTAGGATCCAACTGGATAGGCAGCACTGTGGAGTAGTGGTTAGAGTTGTGGGTTCAAATCCTGGGTGGGGCAGTGCTGTTGTACCCTTGAGCAAGGTACTTCACTTAGATTGCTCCAGTAACATGCCCAGCTGTATAAATGGGTACAAATGTAAGTCGCTCTGGATAAGGGCGTCAGCTAAATGACAAATAATGTAATGTAATGTAACTGGCTTTCCACAGGCAATGTTATGAAAGGGCCTACATCTGAGAGACTGAAACTTTACTGCACTAAACACACTGTCCGTGTAATGTAACACATGGGCAAAGTACTAATAATACCATTTTTTAAATTACTTTACAAAACAGCACAAATATACCTCCCAAACGTTCAATTAGACCAATTATCCCCCCCAACCCCGGCGGCTGAAGTGGCAAACATGAAAGCTCTTGAGCCAGTGAACAAATGAGTGAAGCAGAAAGCAGGGTGATAAAAATAAAATACATAAAAGATCCCTTTATCTTACTATAAATAAACACATTTATTAAAATAAAATAAAATAAAATAACAGACTCCTTCCAGGCCACGTGCTTTGGGGAGATACTCCTCATATCTGTTTTTTCTTGCCAATTAGGCGGATGCTAGCTTGACAAAAGCACTGTACAGCCGGCACTAACGCAGAACTCTCGGTGCTCTGCTCCTGTGCACACACTTGGAGGCTCTGACAGGGGATTGCATATTTAATTATTTATTAATATTTAACTTCGAAAGTTTGTCCCTAGCAAAGGTCCAGCGGTGGTGGAGCGATGCAGGCAGGATTCATGTATGGTTCCTCCTTGATATTGGTATCTTTTCTAGATCAGTGGCCAGTTGCCCAAATGTTAAGCTGCACTTTCCATTCTCCCCATAAGTGTTCCAGTGGATGTGGCAAGGGATGTTGCACACTCTTTGGGATAACTCTCCTAAGTTCCCTGCATTCCACAAGGACTAAGGGATGAGGGGGATCATGGGTGGCAAACGGGGAATCAATGAGGGGGAATAACCAGTCTTTGTGGATCAGTCGACTTTCTCTGGCTTACTAGTTTTGGCTTCATATTAAAATGGTTGAGCAAATGGCAAAAATGCATATGGTTGAGCCCAGCACACAGCAGTGAACGGCACAGGGATCGAAGAGCTCCCAAGTGCAGCTTGCCAATCTGGCCAGGGCTCCCGCCACCAGCAGGACACAGACAGCACAGTGCGCCAGACCGGCCGGTGCATGCCACTAATGCAGACGCCAGGGGACAGGAAAGGTCTGGCTCCTTGGAACAGGCCCATCCTATTGATTCCTCACAGAGCGACAGGCTGGGGTCAAGTGCTATTAATGCACATCGATTCCTCCAGCTCCACTCCTTCCAAAAGTAGTGACATTCCACCTGCCCTTGGAGGCCCAGCGGTTTCAGGATGGCACGGATGTGAGGGTGGGTACTGTAGTGCAATTGGGAGGTGCTACAGTAACACACCAACCCCTTTCCCCAACCCTCATTACCGAACCCTATTTTGTTTATGAGATGGAGATTTTGATGAGCTCTACATAGAGGTTAATTATTTCAAACAATGTAATTGTGTACCTATATGTTGTTAACATAAATTAGGAATTAGTTTAACGTGTACCTGTTACTTTGACGATTATAAATGCATGCTTTTGCATTCATTATTGACTCATTTCCTAAGCACAGAAAATATCTGGATATCTTGACAGCTACCTGGTTGATTTCCTGAACACCTGCAGTGCTTTTTCCCACATCAGAGAACAATGCAAATTAAATACAATCATTGCATTTACTTTGCATTGCATATTCCTCCACCATGGAAAAAAGGTCTCAAGTTGATCTTTAAAGTGTCTAATGCCATCCAAAAAAGGTAACAGGTGGTTGAAGATGTTTAAAAACATAATGACTCATTGGAACCTGTCAAAATTCAGTTTCTCTTGATGCTACTACCGTCCGACTCCCTCTTAACGCTAAGTTGCCCCGGTGTTAATCAGACCCAGGATCCCTCTGGGCAGAATGACCTCCATTTTGTCCTACAGCAATGTGACCTCCAGCGACCACTGCACCTCTGTAGACTCTTTCCTGGGAGAGGTGCTCTGAAAGGGGTCCTGCCATCTGTCACTCATGCCAAAAAGCCAGCTGAGTTCTGGTTAAAAATTAATTGCAGTAAATCTTTTGCTATTCAGCTTGAAGATCAGAAAGTCTAAATAATGGATAGGGCTGTGGAGGAACTGAGTGACATCGGCAAAAAAAGAAAGGAGGGGGAAAAAAAAAAAAAAGAAAAAGGTAGCCCTAGGGGAGGTCAGAACAGGCCCATTAGCATTGTTAATATCTTAACAACACAGCCAAGTCCTGCTCGAGTTGAAGTCTGCGATTCTACGTGACAGAATCTGCGAGAAAGGGAGGAGGCTGGGTGGTGCTGGATCAGGGCTCTGCTAACGAGGAGATGCAGAGACACCAGCGAGGGCACGCTCTCCACATCCTAATGAAACTTCACTGGGGAAAATTGTGTTTGCGTAAGCATGATTTTAGATGTTTCTCGCTATCAGTAGATACGGAATGCGGCAGATCCAGGAACAAATGGTTAGGCGCAGTCGCCGCACCGCACCCAAAATAATAAATCGAATGTCAAACGCCAACACATTCTGAATTCAGCCTCGATCATGACCTTCAACCTGGTTGTGTTGGAGTCAAAGCGAAAAAAGTGGTCAGATTTTTAAGGCCTCAGATTCTGATCACAACATGCGTGTTTGACTAATGAGTAAAACTGATCTAGCTTAAAGCATGATCTTTTATTTATGTATAACAGAGAAACTTGATAATTCTCTATTGTTCAGAAGACATTTCCACACAGTATTGAAGGATACTAAAATGTCATTTTAAATAGCATCCACTCTGTGCTACACATTTAAAAGGTCAAATATGCACAATCTAGAATGCATCTTATAGATCAAGCTCTCATGTAGATTTCAGCAGGCCGTCTCCTGCAGGGGTGGTGCATTCTTGGTCAGTAGATAGATGTCCTATTTGTGGCTGCTGACCAATTTGTATTCCTTTTTGAACCGTCTGTTATGTTGGCTTTCCTTTCAAGATGTATTTATGCTCTCACGTCCTGCTTTAAAGATTTAATTTGCGTTTTTAATCCACGTCAGTTTCTCAATTTATTGCATAAGCTAACGAGAAACATAAATGTATTCATATTTTTTTTGCATTAAAAGCACGCTCTTTCAACTGCCATCAGCGGTCTCGGAGCAACACACTCGTTAAAGAAATCAACTAGTGATCTGTAAATGTCCAGTCTTCAATAAATAATTTAAGAACAACAAGAAACTAGATTCACTCTCAACACATCTTTCTTTTTACTACAGGAATTAAATGACAACACTGACTAGTTGAAAACTCGAACAGGTGCTTTTCCTTTTTTATTACCTTAATGTGTCCAATAAACAGGGATTATTAAATGCTTGATCAGACATCAGATGTCCATTAAAAAATATATATATTATTTGGGAGAGTGACAGGTCACAAGTTTAACTTTAGAGACCTAATCGAAGGGAATGCTTTTCAAACTTGGAGCAAATGTTAGATATCTCGTCATGTATCTCATTTTAAAAAGTGTATATGGAAATTCACTTTACTGTCAGAAGTCATCTGAATGCATTAATGAATTTGAATAAGGGGGGCAGTGAATATCATTTCCAACCCTCCACTCATGTACAGCTACACAGTCGATTACACATTTGAAGAACTCAATAAATAAAAACAATCTTAGAGGGTTAAATGGTTGGAAAGATTTATTACCGGGAACAGCCTTGGATTACTAATAAGACACCTCACCCAATCCTAGAAAACAGCCCTGGCTGCCTGCTCTCGATGGGACTCTCAGCACAAACACTCCAGCTGATTTTGTGATTATTATTCCTAGTGCTTAATGCCTTTCTTTGACTTTCATGCTAGACTGAATTTGTTTATGTTGTGGAGCAGGCTTTTCATTCCCTCCATAACTAGGCCATGATAGCTTACGGTGAGATTGCTGCTATTATTCTTCAGCAAACACGGCGGCGATGTAAAATGAATTATAATATTCAAAGGAGAGGCATTTGGACTGGAGGACCATTCTTCTCCGATGTAAATGTAAAAAGGAGCACCTGTATTTATGGGGAATGAAACCAAGTATTATCATAAGAGAGATTCATTCTTACAGAGGGATAACAGAAATGGAAATGCAAGCCACAGGCATTCGGCGCCGGCACCTCGGCGTTTCTACACTGAAGCAAGCACAGAAGAGGAGAAGACGAGAGAGGGACGGAAATACCCATGAACACTGCACGTTTGAAGTCCCCGCTGTTTAACTAACAAATGGCCAGTAAAAATAAGCCGGCATGACCAAAATGGCTGTTCTAACTGCCATCGCTTAAGACAGTGATTACACAAAATGATTCCCTTTTATGAACTGCTCTTTACACACAGATACACACAGACCGAAATGGCGACCATATAATGTTGTGCTTCGGTTATTCATAGAAATGCTATGCTCTCACACAGCGAATTAAGAGCAAGTGCTTTTAAAATGGAAAGCAAGCGTCACTTCTTTACACAATGGGGGTGGATGTCTGGAATAAGGTACCCAGATGTTTCATTGCTGTTGATACCCAAGATCAATCAAGAAACTGCTGGATGAGATCTTGGGATGAATAAGCTACTGGCAACAAAATATGAGTGTTGGCTTCATCTTCTATAACCCATGTGCTGGAAAAGACCTTACGCACCTCAAACTTCTGCCTCAGCTCCTCATTGCCTTCCTCTCCCTCAGGGGGGACTGGGACGTTGAAGTATTCGCCCTCCTCCTGACTCAGCAACTTGAACCTGGGGGAGAAGCAGGGGTTAGCAATGAGACACGCACTCACACATACATAGACTGCATACAGGTCTCCTTAACAACTCGGAATCTCAGAAGGAGACACTATAAGACACAGAGTTATCTATCAGCAGACACCATATACCACGTTACACATCTATAAAGAAAAAAATAAAAAGGTTCTGGAGCAGAAGAGCTTATAATAACCTCAATAACACATGGAAAATCAAATATGGCCACCATACCATGTAACAAATCCTCACCATTTTGACTTGGTGCATGTTTTCGTAAGCCCTCACTAAGTTATGAAGTTAAATACATTTCAAACACTAGCACCACTTGATTTGGATCTCTCCCTGTCGACCATCTTGAATACAAGAGAACTTGAAAAGCTCTATGACTCTGTACATGATTTGATCTGGTTTAGCCCTAAGAGTTTTGAAGGGACCCAGCTACTCTGAATGTACAAGAAACCAAGACTGCGGGGAGGAAGGGCACAGTTTTCCTCCAGCCAGCTATCAAAAGCATTGCAGCAGTCATTAAGCTTAGACGAAAGCCCAAATAAAGACATTGCGACCAGCTGTCTTGTTGTATTTGTCTCGTGTCCCTACGCTTATATTAAACCAGTGTAGGTTGTTATCAGGGGCGGTTTGGGGGAAGGGGGGTATTGCCCAAGTGACAGCAAGCTTGCCCCACATGGCCCCCCTAACTATCACTGCGGACAAAATACCGTCAGCATCCACCCCCACTAGCACCACGGAAAAAACACTGTCAGCACCGACCCCCCCCAAAGAAATGAATCCCCCCTAATATTACAACTGGCCCCAGCCAGGCCCCCCCAGCAGAAATGGTCAAGAACCACCACTGGTTGTTATTTATTTATCCTATACCCAGAGGCCCAGTTTGCTGGCGACAGTGGGATGCGATGGGATAGTTACTGTAGCATTGCCTGTCAGAACCCAAGGCATTACTGAGTGCAGAGGGGAAGTGGAGGACTCTGGGGGATTGCTGCGGCTGGCCTCGCGCTCGACCGGAAGCAGGTGAGCCACAGGAAAGTGCTTGGACTGGCACTTCGGGACAGCCAGGTGCATCGTCACAGTGTGGACAGCTTCAAAAGCCCTGTCATAATTTTAAGTTTTATTGTACAAAGAGCAAATAAGGGCTGATAGTAGCGATCATCATCCCTTCCTCTCTCCACACACATCAGGAGGAATATCAGGTTTGGAGGTGACCATCGATTTCTGCCACCTCCTCTCTATGACACAGGGTTAATCAGCATCATGGGATTAATCCATACCTAAAAACACCCTGCGGTTTAGCCCACAGGCCTCCGTGAAGCAGTACACTATTTTACATTTCACCCAAACACTATTTCTTTACACATGTCTATCTTTTGTTTTTGACTCTGGTTTAAATCTTCCTTCCTGGACAACTCTTTCACAATTTTAGATGACATTTTAGAAACACCCAAAAAAAACATCCCCATACATCATTTGGGACAATTAAAACCTTCAGACTCAAATTACAGCAAAAGAGTGGCTCGATATTCACAGTCATAACTCCATCTAATACCTATTAGACACAGTAACTACTTGGACGCTCACCTCTCCTCTTGCATTTCAATTGATTGCCATGGCAGTGACAGTAATTGTGAGATCGATAGAGACAGAGAGGAGCTAATTGGGTAGCAGGGTGCAAGGCTGTTGGTGTGGAGTGGAAATCATGGTTAATGCTCTTATTATTGGGTAACTCAGACTTCAGATCCTGGGTCTTTAGATGTTAAGGATCTCGGAGTCTTGCCTCTAGAAGCTCTTATGTCAGCTATCTAGCTTTTTTTTGTGTCTCAAGGTTTCATATGAGTTATGTTGAACTGCCCTTTCATTTTCTTTTCTAATTGGAAGGTGATTTATAGAACCCTGAGCTGCATTAAATTTTTTTCCCCCTACCCTGCCAATTTGGACTCGGCAAGTGTTATTAGCCGCTACTACCAGTATACTAACACCGGAGAGATGTTTTCATTGGGCCATTACCTAATCATTCATCTACTAATCTCCACTGCTTTACTTTTAAAGCACTCCAATGGTCAGCCGTGATCATCTGTTGGGGAGTTTTGGGCTCCACCAATCAATACGACTTTATTAGACTTGTCTGAAACTTTGTAGATGTCAGGGTTTAAAAACTAAAGAAAGAATCCTGACGTTTTAGAAGTGTTCAAGGACCAGGTTTTATCCTTGTCTGTGCTGGGGAGTTTCATTCATCTGAGAGCATTGCTGATACAGCAAGGACGCAATCTCCATACCTCCACTCATCAACAGCCCGGGCTCAGATTTACGACCTAGCTCTGAGACGATTCCTGTATTATACTGCATCTCACACCAGCTTTTTCTTTCAACTGTGCTTTTACAATTGTTTTATGGTGGGGGGGAGGTGTTGCTTTTGTAGTGTTTGCCGACAAGATCTTGGCTCCTGCTGGAGCAAATTAGCAGAGCGTTCTGTGCCACTTCCTCGCTTTCCGTTCAAACACTCACTTCTTATTGAAGCCTGCAACTTGGAGCTGTCAGCGGAAAAAATAAAATCATAATAATAAAAAAAATGGAGTTGAACGGAACAGCCTCGAAATGATAAGATTCACAGCTAAAAAGGTCTATTTTTTTAATTAAAAAATAAAATCGAGATCAGACAAAAAAATAAAAACTCAATGGGGAAAAAAATATAATTAAAACGAGAATAGAAAGACTGTGCATTAGGGAGAAAATCTGCACCTTGTCTGTATCCAGATATACAGTACTGTGTCAGCAAAAATAATTATTGTTTGGCGCATTAGAGATGAGCTAATGGATCTGGGGTTATGCCCCCCAAGGTGCCCCTTAAGCTAGAAAGCATGTGGTCTGAATTGCTTTTAGTATTTATATAAAACACAGTGAGACATAAAGCTCTAGGCAGTGTTGCTTGTTACTGCCTCAGTGATATTTACAGGTGTTCAGATCAAAGCCAGTCCCAATTAGGAGTTTATTTTTCTTAGGTAAGGACAAATGGGATTTATGATTTTACAAGGAGGTAAGAGGGGCCTTCCATGTATGTATATATTTTCTATATTATGTCCTTGAGCAAATCGAAGGGGATGCATGCCTAATTTAACCACTGGAGGATGCTTTCACAAAATAAAACTGGAAACCTAGCTTTGAAGAACGTGCGGCCCACTCACTTCATAGCAAATGGGTTTAGATGACAAGAACAAGAATATAGGGATATTACAGCCCTGACACCTATAAAGTCCGCCCACTCTGGATTTTTTTTGGCAGTCAACGGAGAAATATATTACAGATTCGTGCTTTCCCAAATGATCAGCACTCTTCCCTCCATAGCAAGTGAAGTAGGTGTCCCTTTTGCTCGAAGCACAAACTGCCAGCTTTCCATTCGTTCTGCAGTCAATACTCGACAGCAGGCCTAATGTACAGTCAGGCAGTTTTTCCTGAACACCCTCTGTGCTCCAGCAATGAACCTCTCCCACACCAGAGAGCAGATTACAGCTACCACAGCCCCCCACTCCCCCCCACCATCGAATTAGTCCCCAGCCTCCAGTACTAAAAGCAGGTGGTGGAAACTGGCAACAGCCCTTTGTATTCAAGGAACATCTTTTGTGTGTGTGTGTGTGTGTGTGTGTGTGTGTGTGTGTGTGTGTGTTGTGCGTGTGCGTGTGCGTGTGTGTGTGTGTGTGTGTGTGTGCACGCGTGCGTCTGAATCTTCATTCAAGGACAACTGGGCCACTCTGGGACTTTTTCTTTTTTTCAATAATTAGTGCTTCTTGTCTTTTTCATCAATTTGCTTATCCTCATCTGGCTTGTGTGCAGCGGCTATTGCATACACGGTGATAGCATTATTCGAAATGTAAGATGGAATGAAAGGAACAGAGCGGAGAGAGAGAGAGAGATAGAGAGAGAGAGAAAAACGCTTTCAGGATGATTATTTGATGAAGTAGAGGCTGGAGGCACAGCGCTTTGCACAGTGTTGTTCCACAGAAGAAAGACTTTTAAAGGTAAAGGCAAACAACTGGCGATGATAAATCATTCAGGAAGAGAAGAGGCTGGTGTAGATGAGCCAGTCTGCGATGTAGGTTGAGTCATTTAGTGACAGATAGGGCCCTTACTAGATGTGTGTCTGTGCAGATTAAACCATACAAACGAGCATCAGCAATGGCTCTGTGGCGAGCTCTTAAGAGCCTTGTGGGGGACAAAACACAGTGCAAAAAAAAAAAAAAATTGCATGTTGCACAACCTCTCCAGAGCCTTAAGTACAGGGCAGACACAAGTGTCTCTCTCAAAGTACATTCACTGGCAACACACGTTTCCAGAGTGTCAAACACAGTCCCTGGCGGAAGGCCGTCCTTAGCAATAGTGGCGCCGTATTCATAACTTATCACAATGCACCAACAATATCCCTTCGTTCACTTTATAAAAATGTCATCTTGGTGCAGCTCATCCCATAAAGAATCGGCTGGATATTTCAGCTCTGTGGTTGCAATCAGTGAGAGGTTGTCAGCTAACTGACCAGAGTTCAGCTGACTGAGTAATAAAACACCAAAGCAAACGTATGCAAATAAGCCCTTCAAACTGAGAAGTGTCCCGTGTGTGCACGGCTCAGGCTAGGAAGGCTGTGCGTACACGAGAAAGACGTCCTTTGAAAGCTCTATGACACTAGACTTGGAGTTTTTTTTAGGTATTTCAACTTTAGTGCGACCTGAGAACAATAATTTTGTTTGTTAAAAGTTAAGGACGGCTTCCATTTCTTTGGTTTACTGTGCAACAGTGACCCCTGTTGCTGAATGGGCAGTTGCGAGCTCAGTGTTGAGAGTCCATCAGTACTCCCTCGGCAAACTTAGCTCTGCTGTTTGTAGGACAAAAATTGGCTTGACAGTGGAGGTTTCTGAGGACTTGTGTGTGTTTGCTTGATCTATCCTGTGCTGGGCTGAGGGCAGGGACAGATGAGAAACAAATGGAGATACCCCAAACCACTATAGCACCACCTTTCAAATGCATCTGGCTAATTCTACCGGACATTTGAATGTCCTCACTCTGGAGTGAAGAATAAAGAAAAAGAAAGCAGGTCTCTAGTCTAACTGAGTCTAAAAATGAGTGTGCCCAAGGACACTCAAAAGGATCTCCAGGCTCCTCCAATCACCAGCTCAGGAGGCAAATGTCAGGAACTATCTAGGAATACAGTCTCCTTTTGCTTGTGCGCTACAGTAGTCAAGGAGACTTTCAGTGCGTGATGTGGGTTCTTTTGTGCTTATGAAAACATTATGGGCTTTAGTAATACAACATTTTCCACCACATTAAGTTTATGGCAGAAAAAACAACAACAACATTCTCCTCAGAAAAGCATTTTTGCGTTTTCCCTGTGCCTTCAGGGACTCGTCGCCGAGATTTACATGACACTTTACAACTTAATTGGGTCCTTTTTCTTATTAGGAAGTTAACAGGTGCAGGATTCGCAAGATGGGAATGTTTTTTATGAATATGGATTCCTGGGCTTAATTGAGTACAAAAGCGGTAGGCGCATGAAAAGTGGGGGAAGTCTCGAGGTCTACGTTTCTAGGGTGTAGAGCAAATTGGGACCCAAGCCTGTTCCTGGAGGGCCCCCTGTGTCTGCTGGTTTTCATTCCAATTGAGCTCTGCATCGAATCCTTAACTGAAATGCTTGTGCTATTTTCAGACTTGGTGGTTGTTTTCAGATGCATGCCCCCCTTTCTTATCTGCCTTGCTTCTCTCATGCTATGGCTCCATTTGCTGCCCCAGGCATCCTATTGTTGCCTGCATTCAATGGCAGACCCTTGTCCTTACCCACTGCTGCCCCACATGCCTTCTCTCAAGTGTCTGCATGCCCCAGGTTCAATCCTGTCTTTACCCACAGTGCCCTCATGCCTTCCTATACCTCTCAGCTCCAGAACATTCCAATTTTCATTTATACCTTAATATAATTCCCTGTAATGTCTGATTTTTATTAATACAATAACAATCCTCTTACCAGCCATCCACTCCGAGTTTCTGCAGCTCAGAGATCCCAAAGGACAGCGATCCCATGAAGTCATTCCGGCTGGTGAGGTCCCAGTCCCAGATCTCCACAGATAGCCTGCGGTCCTTGTCAGTTTCCTTCAGGTTGCTGCCCAGGATGAGAATAGGAAAGACGTCACCCATACAGCAACTCTGCCAGAAGGCTAATTCACCGTTCACTTCACTGCAGGCGTGCTTGTGTATTTCACAACACACATCATCAAAATAAAAAAAAAACACCATGCACAAAAACACATATAAGACAGTACTGTACATGAGCAAGATACTTAGGTGACAGGTCTGAAATAGGATATACTGTGGGCAAAATTTGACTTTTTGTATATATATTTTTGATCCAATTTTAATATGGCAGTGTTCCATACTGCAAGTAACTCAATAGCGGTACTTTTACAGGCAGGCAGACAGACAGACAGACACACAGAGTGAAGTGGGCAGACAGACAGGTAGGAGGATTCAACTGGTCAAGAGGCAAGCAGGCCTGTGTGGACTCACAACACAAAGGTCTCATTCCACTCGGGGTTGAGGGAGCACTTGATGGTCTTGGTCTTCTGTTTACTCTCACTCTTGGGGTCGGGGATGAGCTTGAGCTTGACATAGGGGTCAGACAGGCCGTTGGGGTCCATGGGAACCAGGTTCTTGGCCTCACTGACTGCGATGAGAGAAGAGTGTGAGAGGGAGACATCACTAGCACAGACACCACCAGACCCGGTCCTAGATCTGGCCCGTAAGTGAAAGCTAACCATCTGATCAATAACCTCTTCTGGTTCCTTGACTGATCTTAAATGACCGCCTGCCTGTCGGGCATTCAGGCAGGGATGCCCCCCCCGAGATTTTAAAAGGTTTGCGGCCGGCCACTTTTCCAGTCTGTTGCAACTGGAGTCCTCCCAGTGGGCTGCTGTGCCTTTGCCAACAGCCTGGACACAGATGGCTATCTCTGCCGGAAATTGCAGCCGCAGATACACAGCAGTTTAATCCTGGAAAGCTCAATTGTTTCGGGGGGGCTGAGAAGGCTATCGTACTGAGCAATTGTTAAAATCATTATTCTTGTAATAGGATTTGATTCCATCACCCCCCCCTCCTCCCAAGCCCCCCCCCCCCCCGTTCACAGCACCTGACCAATACAACAACTATTTGCATTTGATAATACATGCAATTAATCACATAAACCAGCCCCTGAGTTTCAGGATTTGCCTTGTCTTTTGGCTCAGTGTGTTTGTGTGGCTCCAGAGATATGTGGGGTGAATGAGTGAGCAGCTATTTACTCCGGTAGCTAGCTAAGGCGCTCTGAGCTCCCCAGCACAGCTTACATATCTGCTCTGCATTCATACATTTAATTGGTTGTCTCCATTTGGGTTCCCAATCTATGCACAATTGATTGGATTTTATTTGGAAGGCTACAACTAAGTATCTAACGCAATATATTCCAGATGTCACATTTTTAAGACTACAAACAAATATGTATAACTTCTTCTCTGTTAAAAAAATAGCGACTCTGCTGCTCAATACAGGATGCTGATGGCGTTAGTGGGCCTCTTCAGATGCATACTGTGGAAGCGGTGCACCTTGCAGCAACCAAATGTGGGACAGCAAAGCAGTAAGCATGACCTCCATAGCTGCTGCACAAATCCAAGTGCGTGGAGATGGACCTTCTCCTGGTTTCTTGAGCATGAACAAAAGTGAGCTCACGTGACTCCCTTCAATTAGGACAGTAGTGCGTGTAAGCGGATTGCCCATTGGATGCAAATATCTTTAGAAACTGAGAGGTTGACTGGGGTACCATAGCCAGCCTGATGAGGTATCTGCACCTGAAGGCTGCTCCAGAATGGCGATACAGGGTATAAGAGAGACCCCTGCTGGCCAGAGAGGCCTGCCACACATCTGTCTATACATGCAGAGTCCTTCACAGCTGATGGGGGTGCATTCCTCAGCTGCAGAAGCAATGTATGTTTGAACATCTTGTTAGAAGCTGAATCCCAGGCTAGGTGGGCTATTTAAATCCACATGCTGGTTCCCGTTACTCCTGGTGCAGCCTTGTGCCTGAGCCATAGCAGTCTGAGGTGCCGAGTACAATATGGTTCCACACTACACAGAGTGAAATGGCTTTTATTCCTAGTTCATTTATTTTCTTTTTTAACAGGGGACTTTGTGCAGTTTGTGGACAAGATTTCTCTAAATGGGGAATCTCTAAATCTATATTTGCCCATTTCGTTATCTATATCTATACAACTATATGCTCAAAAGTGGGGATTCTGTAGGAACTTGCATTAGTGCCTGCAGTTAGGACTTGAAAACTTGAGAGAACATCTGACATTTCATTCAACGGAAACAAAAGTTGCTGCCAAGTTCCCAAACCCACTGGTGCCCGCACTGTCTCACAGCTGGTAGCAGGTGGGGACTGAAGCCAGTATGCAGAGGTTGAAGTGGAATAATTGCTTTTGACAACATGTTGTACATAAGCTACACCATATTTACTCCCCATTTTTTTGTCAAAAAAAAAAGGAGCAGCAATTCAATTTCTATTCTAGTATTCAAGTATTCATTAGGTTGAAGTGATAGGACTTGCACACCCGAACAGCGAGAAACGCTTCCATTCATCTTGCTGTACACTCAGCAGATCCGCGCTGCCAGGAGGTGACATTAAATGATAAAGGACAGGGTGACGGATTAAAGAATGCCTGCTCTCTGATAGGTTATGTGGCAAATCGGGAGAGATCGAGCAGGTCCTGCATACAGAAGGAGCCTCTTCCATTACTCACTGAGAGGTTAAGAAAATTGAATTACAGAGCATAAAATATATGCCATCAGACACACACCAGGTCCATATTTCACATGGCCACATATTACACTGTGCGCACAGTCCTGCCCTCACTTTCACAGTCTGCCATCTCAATACGGCCAGAAAAGCAAATTAAATCTCATATAAGAAACTGAGATTGAAGGATACATGTTTTAGATGCAGCTTTTATTAGCAGGGTTCATTTTTTAATTATTTTTTTTAATGGAAAGACTGGAACACAACCTGTTGGTGTTACAGACCTACACTACCATACCTCACCGTCACGAAGGAAAACTAAAATAATAGAAATAACTGTGAGAGGGAAAACTGTGAATTCCACTTACATGTCCAGCAGTTAAACGCCGCCTAAAAATGTCTAACAGCATTCCAACAAACACCATATATCCTGTCATGTCAAGACTTACTGAAAATATATTCTGGAAGTGTGCTGCATGTGGGCACACTTTGACCTTTGTTTCAACTTGGCTGCCTGCTGTGTGTGTATGTAGGCGCCCACTGCTCCTTTTCTAAAACCCTATCTGTCATTTACAGTGGGATTAAAACACATGCGGTAACTGGACTGGCATGTCAACCGTGTCCTTTTCTGTGAAAAAAAAAAACTAAATCATTCTTCCAGAGACATTTGCTGTGGGAGGGCAGGTGAAAGCACAGACTGACACTTTTCATTTTGGAGAACTGGCTTTTTTGTGTGTTCGCCAATTTACAGCAGTGCTCAAGGCCATACATCCACAGTTTATTGACGGATGTCTAACGGGGCTGGCGGCCGACTGCATAATCTTGAAGGAAATACAGAAAACCTTCTCTCTCTTTCTCTCTCTCTCTCTCTCTCTCTCACACACACACGCATGAAAAGCAACAGAAAAGATGGAATAAAAACTGCTCCACTTTGAACTCAGGTCCCACACAGTGTCTATATTGGCTTTCCTTATGGTCACCTACTCTGCCCTCCTCTGTATAACCAGCTTGCAGGGATGGAGATCAGAATCAATATCAGAGAGGCCCCCCGTCATAAATTTCCCCTAACTGATTAAAAGTCTAAATGCTACATTTCCCCTCTGGGGCCCTAATACAATCCAAACAGTGCTTTTGCGATCAATATACAATATAAACGAGTCACTAGTACTTGTGCTGAGCTCAATGGAAAGGGCAGGGGGAGGGGCCACCAAAGGGGAGATGTGACAGCCAATCAGAGTCCTGACCTTTGCAGCGTTGGCTCCCATTCATAATAGCCTAGTTGTAGCCTGTGCAGAAGCAGCTATAGACAGCTTAACAGGGCGTTTGTTCTTGGAAGAGCCGTTTATAGTTTCGTACATTGATTTAGATGCATGTTGGCAGACCAAATTTCAGGAAGGAAGAACTATATATAAACCGCTGGCTTATACAAAAGATATGAATCCAGTTTGATTGGAGACCAGATGTATTTACCTGTAAACGTTAGGGTTTTTCTTGTCATCTGTATTGACTTGCAATGTGCCTCTCAGAGAAGACCTCTCTCCTTATAAAAACTATTTTTTAAGTATTTGAAGGGATAACAATTTCAGGGGTATGAAATACCAGTGATACAATGAAATGTCTTAATAATTTAAAAACACACTTTGTGCATGTGTGTGTATATAAACAAGCTCTTTTGAAGAAGCATAAAGAAATGGCCAAGGAAACTTACTGCAGCAGATGAAAGACACATCATGCTTACTTCCCTTCGCAATCGAAAGATGTCCAGCAGTGCCATCAGCTCAGAATTGGCAGTGGGACCCTGGAACACCCATCTACTTTCTGGAGAAGTCTGGTCAGAAGTGGCATTCATGGAAGACTTGCGGCCAACAAGCCATACCTGTGACGTGGCGCCAAGCAACTCAACTGTGCAAGAAAACACAGGAACTGGGGTGCAGAAAAATGGCAGCAGGTGCTCTGGACAGTTTATTCGCCGAAGGGCTGGAGAGCGGTACACAAATGAGTGTCTATAGGCAACAGTGAATCATGGTGGAGGTTCCTTGCAAGTTTGGGGCTGCATGTCTGCAAATGGAGTGGGGGATTTGGTCAGAATGAATGGTCTCCTCAATTCTGAGAAGTACAGGCAGATACTTATCCATCATGCAGTACCATCAGGGAGGCATCTGATTGGCCCCAAATTTATTCTGCAGCATAACAACGACCCCAAACATACAGCAAAATCATTAAGAACTATCTTCACTGTAAAGAAGAACAAGGATTCCTGGAAGTGATGGTATGGCCAGTTTAGAAATGGTGGTACTGTGGTCTAAACCAGTTTTAAAAATAACCTACACCACTAAAGATTTGCTCTTCAAACTTTAACTCAGAGACACCATCACTACCACCTCCTTCTAGTTGAGAAACAAATGTAGTTGCAGTTTGAAGATCCATACCAGCTCATTGGGTTGGGTTTGTCAAAGCTATTGAAGAAGTTGAGAGGTGACTGGTTTAACTGAATTTTTTAATGAGAAGTTCTATTTAAAATATTAGTTTTTAATACAAAATTTAAATAATTTCATACCAATGTCAACACATTTTTTACCTTCCTTTTGGACACTTATGTTTATTTTTTATCAGAGTGCGGCTGCAAAAGGTTCATTCCCTGTGATACACCAGAGCTCTGATACTAGTATATCGCCCAAACCTAGTGCTGAGCAATTTCAAGTGATTCATTCTTTGCCCTCATACCAACAAGTAAGTTAGTAAGTAAGTTAGTTCAACCAAGTCATGGACATTCTCCAAAATGGTTACAAAAACAAAACTACAACAGTTATTGTATCTTGACAGTTTAATCCCTTCCTCTCATTGACATCAACCCTGAGACAATACAGAAAACGGCAGCATGTTAAGAAAGCTGCACACCTCCAAAAGGTATTTCACACTGTGCAGAATGTGAGCTAATGAAACAGTCACATTTCACTCACTTCTACAATGATTTCCGGCAAAATGATAAGATGGTGGGGGGGGCAGGGGATTGAGGGAATAGTGAGTCTTAAAGCTTTCTGCTCAACTTCATTTGTTGGCCCAATTAAAAAGCCATATGACATTCTGAACAATAAATGGCACCAAACAGGCGTTTAAACAGCTGAGAGCCGGCTGATAGAGTGGAAAATAAACTCGAATTATTCAGCTCAAAACATCATTATTGAGCTCCCAGATAAAGTATTATACACCCTATCCAAAATTAATGATGTGTTCAATCTTGGCCATACAAAATATAAAACTTAATCTCCTATTTCAGAAACACTGAAAGCCTCACTAACTACCTCAAATTAATACATGCCTCGTTGTCTTGCTGTGCATACGGACAAACATTTGAAGATTTCGCTCTACAAGGAGAGCAGTTTGCGGAGAGTGACTGTTTAGTGCGACAGTCGGGTCTAGTTAAATGTAGAGGTCTAAACTAGCTTATCCAATAAAGAGTTAAATAAGGCTCTTGAGAAATAGCTGCTTATGAATCCAAGAACCACACCAAGCCCAAGAACTATGACTACAAGACAAGTAGAGGGGACCAGAACACAAGTTGAATTAAATGTCATCCTGCTACATACATTAGGATTTAGGGGAAAGGACGATCAGCAATACAACCTCTGGATCTTCAGTACAGGTGTTTCACTATCCACCCCTATTCTAAATCAGCTCTTGACGGTCTTCATCTGACCGGGTCTCGCGCTCCATGACCATGAAATTCAGGGGCTCGGTGGCGGGGGGGAGGGGGTGCGTTGGGGCAGGATGTTGGCACTTTCCAAAGCAGTGTGCAGGACAATCTAATAGCTCGCTAATGACAGCTGTTTATTGCACTTTTCCAGACAGGATGTGGGTCAATCGTTGTGCTATTGATCTCGTAATGTTCTTTCCGGCTTTATTCCTACACAGGGGTCCAGTCAACACTGGGGAGGCAGCAGTGGTGGAGGGAGGGAGGGGTACTGGCTAATACAGACATAATTAGCTGGGGGATGGGGGGTGAGGGGGGGCTTGGGCCTAGCAGAGGTAGATCTGAAAATAGACAGTTGGAGAGGTCTCCTGATTGTAACACCATTGAGCTCTTTAAGGGTCCAAACTGTAGTAGATTGTTGCTGCAAACATGTTAAAACTTCAAAATCAGATCAATAGAAAAGCACCCAGTCTCACCATTCACCTAGGATGCTGATGCTTAGGAATAAATCTTGGTGGATGTTATTGTTTGGAGTCAATAAGAGATGCATGTGACAATCGTTCATGGGCAACTGGTCTGACAAGAGACAGGCCGCATAAGTCCACAGCGCGAGGAGATAGAGCCTTAATCATGGCCGCACTGACTTGACAGGGCCAGGAGCGTTTATATTGATCCCAAATCACCAAGGCCGCATGTGGATATTAAGCTTTGAGTGCTGCGGGAAATGTTCACTCAGGCCAGGGCATCTCCTGGCTTTGTCACACTGCCCCCAGAGGCCGTCTCGAAACACTGCAGGCCTCAGAGCATTGTGTCACATTTTCCAGATTGCAGATCCTTCTCTTTCTTTGTTATTGTATTTCCTTCTTCTTAATTATACTCATCTTTCATGCATCTCATTCCGGAAAGTAATGTAATTTCAGTTTAGTTAGTCTAAGCAATACAGGATGGCAAAATGTTTTATGAAACACCACTTTCACCTCATACGCCATCAATTCTCATGTTAAAAAAAAAAACAATAATAAAATGTAAAATAAAAAAGGCAGGCTTGTTTAAAATGAGAGATGTGCTGTTTGTGTGGCACTTGCTTTCATATCCTGTGTGTGTGTGTGTGTGTGTGTGTGTGTGTGTTTGGGGGGGGGGGGGGGGCGGGATTGGTTAGAGAAGTGGACTGCTGGTGCCATCTAGTGGGTGGAACGGTATACAGAATATTCAGGTCCTTCAGTCCAGCGATCTCACACCCAGCTAACCAGGAGTTCTCGACTCAAGGTTTGATTCAATGTACACGCATTGTACTACTTTGTAACCTCTAGAGAATTATTTCATTAATCCAGTTAATCAACTCATCAGACCTTTTCAGTTACTGGGATCTAGGTTGGAACAAAGGTCAGAAGACAATGTGTCCTCTCTGATTTAGACAGAGAGCAAGGATATTAGTAGTTTCCTACTACCACTGAGGTAAGAAGTTTTTTTGTAATAGATTTTAAGATGCATGAAATACCGGAACATTCAAAAATTGGTTGGTACAGCCCCTGGGATTGCCAACTATTCAGTGCCTTCACATGACAAGGTTGGTAAGAACTTGGTGATTACTTGATTGTGCTTGTGTGGTTGTGTGGTTTTATTGACTGTACAATCAACATGATTTAAATGTGGACGTTTTAAAGTGTTCCAAATGAGCACTAAACGCTTTCTATCCTTGCATTGATTTTCCCTGAATGTCTCCTGCATCTGATAAACAGTTTCCGAACTCCCACTAGGTGGCAGGCAAAGCCCTCGCAATCTCTCTTCATTGTGTTGGTGGAGAAATAAGCCACCAAAGCACAATGTAGCACAGAGACTGGTCAACAGTTTTTGTACAAATCTGAATCATTCACAGGTGGCATCAAACCCTTAGTAAATGTCTGAAATGCTGAAGATCATTGTTAAACTGTATGCTGTCATGAGGGCCAGAGCTAAACAACAGTCCAATATCAGAATTAATAAACACAAGGCATTTGCTTCATTCCGAATTTAATATATTATTTAATTTAAACCTTTCTTTTCCCTCACCACTATCACTTGGCACACATGATATTTTAACTACATGAATATCAGGAACCTTTGAGCCAATGTGGTGTTCTCAGAGTGTAAACTGCTCAACAAGAACACTGTCAACCATGGAGTCAAAATTCAAAATGGCAGCGTCCTGAAGTCAATTATTAATGGAGAATTGAATGGAAAGGTGCTGAATTTCCTTTAGATTAGTCTTTCCAAGAGATCCCCCCCCTACAAGGCACTGTCATTATAAGTGATGCCTATAGACAAAATTGGGAATTCTAAAGTTACCAACTAAGTTCTATCAGAAAGGGAATTTCACAAACATCTACCTCTATTAACACACGTCTCCTGTTTATAAGTTCAGTTCTGGCCTGTGTGGAATTTGCATGTTCTCCCCGTGTGTCTGTGTGGGTTTTCTCTGGGCGCTCCGCTTCCCTCCCACATCCCAGAGACACGTTGCTTAGGTTGATTGGTTACTCTGCACTGCTCTATAGTCATGTGAAAGCGGTGTGTGTGTGTGTGTGTGGGTGTGTGCTACCCTGCCTTGTGCCCTGTGCCTGCCGGGTTCAGCTCTGGCTCACTGCGACCCTGTCCTGGAAGAAGCGGTTATTGATAATGAAGGAGTGAATTTCCTGTAATAGGAGAGGTGTTTATGACACTTACTGGACACAGTCAGGACGTTGTTCTTGATCTCGGCGTTGATGTGGATCCTCCCCCGCCGCTCCGTGTGGTCCGTCCCGCAGAGGCTGGGCACGTTGGCCACGCAGCGCTTGTGGATGTTCATCATGCAGTCTGAGGGGAGACATGTGACAGGAGGGTCGGCACAGCCCAGAGCAGCTCACTCCCAGTGCAGCTCACATACACTGTCACACACAGGCACACTGGCACGCAAACTCATGCACACATACACTCACTCACTCTCGAACCCACATAGACAACACTAAGGAAGGACTTCAATGTCAAGTTCATAAACATAATATCCCCCGATTCCAGCAGCTCTGTTTTTGATGGTGTTGAACTGAAAAATTGACCAACCAACACTGCGAGCCCGGTGCCATGCCATTCAGGAAGATTCGGGGCTATATAAGTCAGCTGCACATGGCTTAAACTGTTTTTGACCCAATGATTCCACATCTTCCTGTACTTAAATTAAAATATATACATATTGTACATAATTGAAAAGGTAGTGCAGACTTTGACAGACATTCACACTAAACAGAAAGAGGCTCAGAGGAAATCAAACGTGTGACCCACCAGCCATCACAAAATCTCACTACTACGTAGCCAGTGGTGGTTTCCATTACCTCACCAGCAACCAACATATATAACTCTTGGGATTTTTTTTATTGGCGGATGAGTTGAATTTTTGGACTCCCCCCAAGAGAGAGAGACACACTGATACAGACACAGATAGATACGGATGTTGATCTACACATTAAAACACAGATGCACACTAATACACAAACTCAAACACAGACAATGCACCCTGATACACACTGAAACACGCACACTCCATACACCGACACAGCACCCCAGTCGTCTTGGATCCTGGATCTTGTTGAAATGAAAATAAAAGGAAATGATATGGAGACTGTTGATTGGGGAGGTTCTTTGCGAGGTCTATGCCCGGACACTTATAGAGAACTACAGGGGGACTCCAGTTAAGGTTTCAAGAGCATAAAAACAAATACAAGGGAGAACAGAGAAAGGAAGCCGAAGGATAGTCTGAGGCAGGGAAATAATTCTCTGCCGGGCTCTCCATGCACCTACGGCATTCACTCTTCACCTGCCTTCATTGTGGGTAATGGCAGTGTGTGTCTTCATGGCACCCTCGTGTGCCCACACAGACACATACACACACATCTCTCCTTGCACCGAGTAATAGAATCCAGGTGTCCGAGAGCGAGTGGGGGGGGGGGGTAAGAGACGAGCGATGTGATCCATGACCTCATATGGACACTTTGAGCCGAGACAAACTTTGAGGGAAATTCCATCCAGGTAACTTGCAGCCATAACAAAGCTGGGTCAGATTACAGCTCAACTCTGCCAGTGACTGTGTGACTGGGAGGTGAGAGGGGAGTGGGGGAAACACTGATTCAATTTGTGTCGATTCAGTTCACTAGGAGTCCCAAACGGATTGATGTGGGGGGTTTATACATTCATTGTCCAGGCGTATTAAGAAAACAGTATATCGGTGATCAAATCAAAGTTCCTTTTTGAATTCAAATGTGTTTCGTGTACAATTACAAGAAAAAAAAAAGATTCTTGAAACTTGGCAATGTGAAAAATCCCCTCCCTATCTCCATCTTTCGGTGGGTGAAACGGCTTCTTTAAATGTCCTCCATCTCAGTGACGATCAAGCGGTGCCACAATAATTCCCTCAGTCAGTTTCACTCCAGAGCCCCCTCCCAGAAAACATTTGACTAAGAATTTCGGGAAAACTTTACAATAGATCTCCCAAATTATAGTTTATTAAGATAGTAAACATTAAGTACATTCACAAATGCTTAATTACACTTCTTATGAGTAACTAACATGTAGTTAATGAGTACCTACTATGTTAATACACTGTTATTTGGGTGACCTATTTTAAAAGTGTTACCAGAATTTCAACATGCTCCTGTAAATAAACCTTCAAGCCAGTTTGATGCTCAAGTTCAAATTGAGTTTGTGTGTCTAAATGAGCACAGGAGTCGTTAAAGGTCTACTGATTCATATTTTATTCAAACATGTTATATACTAACTACTCTTATTTCCTTATTAGTGTTAAAGATGTATTTGTGGTTGGATTGTTTCATCTTGTTCTGCAGCTTAGCATTGGCCGTTGCTGCCATTTCTGCTACAGTCTCATAAGACGACTAACACAATCTAGAGATTTAGTACCATGTATTGGTCATTAGATGTCACTGTAAGACAAGGACAACAGATTCTTGAAATGGGTGAGCTGTTTTTGAAGTCATGTTTTTTTCCCAAGCTTTCAAATTCCCAGAAATCTAACTGTACTAGTGTATGCATTTTAATGATATGATTGTAATAGCAGACTCAATTAAAAATGAAGAACCTGATTCTAGGCTAGTTATAACTGGAACACAGAACTGATACTGCTGCGGACGATGCATTTTAAAAAGAGTTTGCGTTCTGGAGTGCTTTCTGGACTCTGGACAGAAAATGCACACAGGCAGAGAAACAGATGTGTAGACCAGCAGACAGACAGACAGACAGACAGAAAGGGATTTGTTCACAGGGTTAGAAAAATTGACAGACACACTGCAGGGGAAGGCACGTGGCACAGCCAGCTGCAGATACAGAGCCCTGGGTGTGCCGCAGAGGAAAAGTTCATACGTACGGTCACACTTCATCCCCTGGTGGAGGAGGCCGTAGAGTAGCGAGCCGCAGTGGTCGCAGAAGGTCGGGCTGGAGTACGTGTGCACCTTGAACTTGTGCTTGCTGCGGGGGTCCTGCGGAGACAAAGAGAAAACACAACCAGGTCACTCCTGCGCAAAGGCCCTCAGATTGCACACACACAGGGTTTTAGACTGAAGGTGAGACTTTCTGAACCTGCCTCAGTGGGTGCTGTCCTCGCTAGGATGGGTTCAGAAAGTCTCGGTACAGTGTAGGGGCACAACTTCCTGTAGCACCATCCTCTAGCAGCTTTGGCATCAGCGCTTTAGAAGTGGCGCACGCTGTGATATGTGTTTAATTAATGGAGTATAAGGGGATGCAATAACATTGGTGTCTGCTGGCTCTTTGTATAAGGCTCTCTAACATCCTGTTCCTTGTTTGTGCAGCACCCCATGCCACCACCACAACACAGAGGGTTTTGCAATTATAATACAGATCGGTCTGATTAGAATGATCTACAGGAAACCGAAGAAAAACATCCCCCTAGTCTGGATTGGTATAGGTGTGTACCCACCTGAGGGAGACTGTTGGAGAAACTCTGGGCACTAGCTAACAATTAGGACAGCAGTCTCCTGAGGACTAACAGGGACTAACAGTTCAGTACAGATACAGAAAATGACCGGCCGATTCAGTAGAGTAAACTCAGTAAACTCAGAGTTTATGCATTAATTTCCCTATGTATGTGTCGTCAAGTTGTTCCAATTAAACAACCGAGTGAAATTTATGATTTTAATTACGAACACTTTTGCCTGTGGTTAGCAACAATGCAGAAAAGTCATGCAATGGATTCCTTCCTCTCTCGAGCTGCTGAAGCGCTTTAGTCCGTACCGATTAGTGCTGGTTATGCAATACAGATTCTGGTAGCGGGCATCGCATTTGAAAAATGTGCGTCACCTCGCCAATCCCATTCCAGAAAAACATACTTCAGGAATGGAATAATGTGATATGGGGAAGACCGAGCAGGTGGGACATTGCAACGCAGGGCTAAGCATAAAAAAACATTTCTGTATGACATCGGAATCAGCGACAGGACTCTGGCACTGGGGTGATGGAGAAATGTTATTGTAGATGGATTCACATGGAGAATCTATACATTGCAGTAAAAGCCATGAATGCAGAAGGGCAGAGGAAAAGGGGCTACAGGTGTAATTTCAATTGATGTGTTTTAAGGAGATGCTGGAAGGTGGTAAGACACTGGGTCCACAGACAGTTCTCTCCAACACTTTGGGGCCAGAGAGGAAAACAAGAAAGTGCAGGTATTTGAGCCAAGATCTGAAGGAAGAGAGGCTTGTGATCCGATCGTCCACAATGAGCGGCGAGTGGTAATGCTGCACAACTGATACCTTTATAGGTTAGCAAAGCAGAGCGATGGAAGAAGTGGGGAAGGATGACTGTGCAACACTAGTATCCAGGTGCTGTGAATGGGTTGTTGGGCCTTGTTTGGTCTTTGTGTTGGTACTTTGTTTTTAAACACTCTGTCAAGAAAACACAGTTTGGAACAGCTGCTGTTGCTATGCTGAAAACAAAGGCCAATCTGAAATGAAATATATATATATATTTATTTATCTTTTGCACGTTGCTCCTGTTAGCTTTCGGCAGACACAATACAGGCAGAAGAATGGGCCCCAGACATAGACAATCCCCTTGATTGAAAGGAACGGAGAGGCGGGCCTGGCTGGGTCTACAGCTGGAACAGGGTGCACAGTTATTTATTGCTGCGCAAAGCCTTGGCAACATCGCCAAGATGAGGCGCACTGACACGTCACTGAGGCAGGGAGAGGGATGGTTAAAGACGGGCAGGTGATGGTGTCAGCTGGGCAGGGTGGTGGTTTAGGAGTACCACAAGGACAGTACAGTAGTAGGTGGTGTCCATAAGGAAGAATATTGTGGGGCGGGGTGGCAGCGTACTGTAAAAGGTCAGCTGTAGAGGAATTAAAGAATTAATTCTGGCTTGAAGTGGGCACATGCACACTACATGCTGATAGAATGACATGGAAGGCTTTTAAAGGTCATAAGTCCCCCAAATACAGTAGAGATGTGTACAAACTTCCCACTGAATTAATGAAGCAAGAGGAAGTAGTGTAGTATGAATTAAATCGGGGGAACTGCAGTTTGTTCCCTATTATAGTGGCACTTTAGACAGCTCAGCCTCTGGGCTCAAGGTGTGAATCTACGGTAGTGGGGGCAGAGATGGGGACTGGCAAAGAAGGGAGGGGGCAGCAATACTAAACAAATTAAAACCAGCGTGATCTTCTCTTCTCTTTGCTCTATTTCAAGAGAGAGCGAGAGAGAGTGGACAGTGCAGCAGGGAGAGTGCAAGGGCACTCAGCAGGGGGACAGAGCCGGCTCCATAGGCTGTCAGCACAGACTGATCACACTGATCACGCACTGAACACTTTTAAATGTCCCGACATACTTCACACATATGTGCGGTCTGTGATTTCCAACATTCATGAACAGCCCTGTTTCAAAGGATAAGGCTGGATAAGGGTGTCTGGTAATAAATAAATACAATTGTTATAGCTGAATACACAATATTGATCAAAATAAAAAAGCTTAAAATTAAAGGTGTCAATATGTGTAAAGTCAACGGTTTATGTAGATGTACAATGGCCTCCAGATGTATACATTCCCTTGATAAATTGTAACAAAAAGAAACATTTTTTTGGGCTGAAATAAATAAAAGAATATGTAAAATGTTAACAGCAGAGAGCAACATGTTTTAAAATAATGTGCTTTTTTCAATTAGAACATTCAACACAGAACATCTATACTCCAGTCTACAAGAAAATGGCAAAGCAACACCTAAAAACAAACCTATATGTTATTTATAGAAGTCCTTGAGACTAAATGTAATGGATTCACTAGAACTCATTTACACAGATGGAACAAATGGAGAAAAGGAAAATAAAACCTTAGAAGAGACAAGAAAAAAAAGACAAGCTTTCAATAACTTTAGTAATGCATCTCTCAACTCAGCTTGCTCCTGAGTGAGTCACTCAGTCTCAATGCGATAGGGAGAGGGGAGGACTTTAATAAATGCAAATGAAGAGATCATTTTGTGTCCTTGTGTGGATCATATATAAAATTGCCTACCCTCCTGGCTCCTAAAATGCTCTTGAATAATTAATATCTGTTATTGTTGTTTGGGGGTTATATTAAAAAAATATCTTTAAGCAACACTTGCCTTTCAAGTAAACATGCCATAAATCAATTATGCATCTAGGGAAACCGCATGCGCATGCGCACACGCACAAACAAACAACACTTTGAAAAGGACACTGAAGTCTTTAGCTGTTCCTATTATACTGATGCTGACTACTCCTGGCAATAGCAAGTCGCTGTGCATGTGAATGTGGCACAGTAAATCTGCAAAGCTATGGGGCATATTCCAGTTTTCCTATCATTACACCATGCTCAAAATGTATGGTGCCTGCGTTTATCACAGATTGTACAGTTATTTGCCTAATGGTTTATTGTATAAATTGTTCATGGTTTATTTATTTTTGTGTTTATCAATCTGTAAAGCGCTCTGAGGCCACCCTGCGAAGGGTGTTATACAAATGGATTGATTGATTGATGGACATTCACCTTAGTACGCCATCGAAAATATTGACAAGGAGAAAAGGAGATTGCTGTGTTTAATGACTTTTTGGATTAAACAATTCAGTCACCTGAATTGGAAATGTTCCAGGAAAAGGAAATGTTTTTAATAACAATGATAAAACAAACATCATACATGGCAATACATTATCCTATTAACAACCTGCCTGTTACTGGCCTCCAGTAAAGATTAATTGAAATTCTCTAAATAACAAAAGAATAATTGTTTTGTCATATACACCCATTGTAATGAAACAAATGTTAACTGATATTTTATGTTTATCGTCTCGTTATTAAATATGTCTAAGCTGCCATCCGTGCACCCCAAACTAGTGTGTTATTGAATCACTTATGAGAACAAATATTATTTAACCAATGCAACGCAAAATGAAAAAAGGCAAAGCCATCCACAAACCATTTGAAGGGGCTTAAGATTAATTTCTATATATATTATAGGAAAAGTGATCAGTTTCTTATATACTCTAGCTCACTGGAGACTGAATTGATCTGGTTGATTTTTACATAAGAGATCTGTAGATTGCGGGCAGCTGAAGTAGTCAGGGGAAGTAATACAAAGCCAGCTCCTCCCTTTAATGCACTCAGAGGCATTCTGCCACCATCCAACATCTGTCCACGAAAGACGGCACGCTTGTCACAACACACAGTGCTGCCAGCACCAAAGGGAAACTTAATATAACTTAATATAGCCGCTACTCCCTCAGAGGCACCGCAACTGCAGTGAACACACAGAGACACAGAAGGAGGGGCAAGAGGGAGACTGGGTAATCTGCCTTAGATAACAATGTGCGAAGTCCCCCCTTTTCCCGCATCGGCATTTGGGAGTAAGATAAAGACTACAAATGTGTCTCTCTCCCCCCTCCCTCTCTTTTGTAAGAGCTGTAAACCAGTCTGTTTTATTGCACTCATACTGATATTCTCAAGCTAAAGCAAGCAGTCGCTCCTCATTCCCTCCCATGTCATTATCGCCAGCCCCCAGGAAGGCTGCAGCGATCTGGGCCACAATGAGGACTGACAGGCCAGGGAGCCTTGGAGGGCTGAAGCCACAGCTCGGCTTGCTTGTTTGTTGTGGACTTTCCTCAAAGACTATTGTATTTTTTATAGGTCACAGCACTGTGGCAAACCAGGGAAGCAGTTCGTGCAAGTGGTAGGTCTGAGTCGCATGGCTCCTGTAGGGTATGCTGTCACTGAACTGAGCACAGAAAAGCAACCAATGCAGGTGAATCTCTCCTCCCCTGTAAGTGCCAATCTTACAAATTCGCACTGTTGTTTGTATTGATCTCTGGCAGGTGAGTCTAAACACTGTATGCTTAAAACTGGAATGTGGTTCACTGCTGATCAACCAGCAGCTACCCTGCAGAAGACTCATCCCAGCGAACACATTTAATTCTAGGAACATTACACAAGGCTGCAGTTTGGTTTGCATTTTGCTTTTGACAAATGAGAAGCGGTGTGGCTTGTTTTCTGGTTGTTGCTCAGCAGTGTTGTTGGCACATGCCTTTGGTGCCTCTCTGGAACTTAAATATGAAGCACAACTGAATTATTCTGTGTGCAGAAATTAACTATATTTGGTTTTAATTATTACAAAAAATATGAAAATAAAATTACACTTTTAAAATTCTGTCTTTTGTCATTTGCACCGATTTTTCCACTGGAATGTAGTTACATACAGGCCATTTTAAAATGTTATTTTCTAATGTTTTGACAACATCCTCTGTTGGTCTACAGATTTATGTTGCCACAACACCATATTGTTTTTGTGTTCACTTTATGGCAATGTTGCCACAACATTCATTGGTTAGCTAGGAATATACCATATGAACGACCATGGAAGCGAATGGCATAAACGAGATTGTTGAGAATCAGAATGCATCATTAGAAGATCCTAAAGAGTCACTTCTATGTAGTCTGCAGCTGCATTTCCAGCACCATGTGGCATCGGCATCCTTTCCAGAGCAAAGGGAACTCTGGGTAATTTCCTTGTGTTATGCGATGTTCTGTGCACTTTCCCAAGATTCTTAATTGAAGCAGGTGCAGGGGAATACACTGGCTGAATAATTATAGATACTATCAAGCAAACTGACCTGCAGGAGCCATGCTTTCCAGTAATCTGCCCTGGAGGTCTCTGCACAGACCCATTTTCTACTGCAGTGATTCTGCATGAAACAGAATTTCACTAATTAAAAAAAAAAAGACGTTGGCAGGTCTGCCTATTTTCAAAGATCTATAGATAGATATGTAGATATGGATATAGATACAATCCTCCCCATTACACTGGCATAGAAATTGGCAGCATGTCAGGTTGGCAGAATCAATGGGCTGGTAGAGAGAGACAACCATAGGCTGGTGTAAATACGATTCAGGGAAGCTGGCGAAACGCTGGGGTGGGCGTGAGAGAGAGGGCCAGCTGTACAGAGCGATATACATGCATGCAGATTATGGTCTATATATGCCAGTGGCGCGCAGCTTGGAGTGATTAAAACTGCATCGGAGAGCCTCTAATGAGACAGCAGCCAGGCCGGTGAGGAATGGACGGCCCGCTCTCCCCACTCCGCTGCACAGCTGGCGCACACCTCGGCATTTGCATAACAGAGCTGTTTATAGCACAGCGCACTGACCTCCGATTTAACGCTCGGCAAACCTGTATCATAACGACACACTTGAGAAAAGCAACTGAACAGACATTAGAGGGAAGTAGGAAGTTTAATTCTGATAGACTCCCCCCTCCTCAATTCTAGTTACACTGAGACGCTCGCCGACAAAAATCAGTGACCCCAATACACCCATGGTTAATGACTCGTCACTGTCTGCACACTTCTGCAAAAAAAATATCAAAAATTATCCCCAAGGCCAAATCACTGAATTACATACTCCTTATTTTGGCAAGATATTTAACTGGGGAGAAATCGGGATGACCCACTTCAAAATCCAAACACAGCACTAAAAGACTTGGCATTTAGTCATAAATGAATAAGATCATCTTCTGGTCACTGAAGTTAGGGGGGGTTGAAATAAATAAAGTGGGGGATCTCTTTCCGAGTCCTTACGAAAGATAATTATAAAGTCACTTAGCAGACTTCTGTGGATTTACGAATGCTAGCATTACAAATGGAAACATCAGTAATCTATACAAAGAAACATACAGTGCATTATAGTAAACAACATTAAGGCAGAAGAGAAGGTCAGATGGGTCTATGAGTGTAATGTAAACAGATATTTTAGCGTCTTAAGGAGGTGCTGGAAGGTGGTAAGACTCTAATGCTCATAGGAGGGTCATTCTATCACTGTGGTGCAAGAGAGGGGAGAGAGAGTCAGGGTGGTCCGACACCTGAGGGAAAGCTTGACATCAGAGGAGGAGGGACAGAGAGTGTGAGAGGAGATATAGAGGGAGACGAGAAAATAGGTAGCAATGAACAGGGTGGTGAAGAGCAGTGGGTAAGGACCAGGGTCTTGAACTTATCATGGTCAGCAAACGGGCAGCCAGTGAAACAGAAGGGTGGCACGAGAGAAACGAGCCAGGGAGAATAAGAGGCAAGGACTTTGAATGAGTGGAAGGAGGGCAAAAAGCAAAAAGCAGGAAGATAATCTAGTCTTGATGGGAGGGGTGGCAGTATTCAAAGCAGAGCAGAGATCCCACAGCATGACTTAATTTCCTTAAATGTATGAAAAATTAAGCATTATCATTTATTGATTCCTTTAATTTCTCTATAGTCCACCCCCCTTTCTGATCAGAACATTTTCACTTGAGAAGGAAACACGTCCCCAGCCAACCAGCACTGATCATGTTTGTAGCCACTAGGAATAATGCTCAATCACAACAGCAGCAGCAACACAAAACATCAGGATTATTAACATGATTAATAATAATTTCCCAGACCTGCCAACTGCAAAGGAATCATGAAAAGCCAACCAAACAAAACAAAATCTTTGATGTAAATCTCTCACGTCTGCCAACTCCATTTCAGAAAAATTCAAAGGGGGTAAAGCAAAAGAAAGAGCGAGAGAAACAATGGTTATTGCCGTTTTCCTTTTTGTAAACAATCCTTATAATTGACCCGCCGATTGAAGCACAGCTACTTCGCTCTGAGCTAAACCCCACATGAACCATGGGGCTGCCAGGGCAAGGCAATTCGCTCATTTAACGCGCTCCCGCCATTTCTCTGCAGCTCTCCGAGAAAGCCCATAAAGCAGGCTTGAGACTGGCACACTAAATGTATGCTGGCGCTCTGGAGACAACAGCGGGCAGCTTTTCCCCCTCACTAACACTGCAATGTTGTCATGCCTAAAATCTCCCAGCCCTTAATTCCCTTCTCACCATCCACTTAATAACTTCTGACAACCAAATAAGCACATCCTCTAGCCAAAAGGACGTTTCTGGCGCGGCGGGAGCAATAAGCCTTTAAATAAGCACGGCACTGCTCTGTGCTGGGGAAGAGACTGATTTAGCAGGAGTCGTAAATCACCGTAAATGGTATTTGTGTTTTTTGGTTGTTTTGGGGGGTTTTTTCTCCAAAAAAAGAAATCTAATTATTGCTATTAAAACGGCAACACTAGAAATTATGAGTATGATTGCAGAATCACAAGCGAATGACCGCCCCGTGCTGCTGCTGAAAGAAGCGAAAAGAAGTTATTCAGTCACACAGAGAGGGAATCTTTATTAGATTCAACCTCCCCACAGGACTGTGCCCTGCAGCTGGACCCAAGCAAGTCTATAACCACTGTGACTTGAGTCTATAAGAAAGTAACTTAACCTCCTGCGCTGCACCAACTATTGCACTACACACCTCTCAGTCTCTACAAGTTGTTTGCACTACCCATAATTCATTATAATAGTCAGAAACAGGAAAGAAGTAAATATGCCCTGACAGTAACAACAGATACACGTTCTACCAGAATGCACTGGAAGGGGTCAGAGTGGAAGCTGATCCTTAGCTTTCAGAAAGTTTTCCCCTGTTCATCAGTAACATGCATCTCCTTTGTATTCCAAGGGAGAAAATCAAAAACCCCCACACACACTCACTCACTCTCCCCGTGACAGTTCTTGGCAGCACTAACCCCCGTGCCAGGGATTCCCTGGAAAGACCACAGCCGCCCATTATTATTCCACACAGCTACCTGGTCCTCTCTGCACAGAGGGGGGGGGCGTACAGCTCCCAGAGAGAGTAGCACTGTATGCCTTCAGTTTGACAGCAGCAATTTTCTGAGCTATGTCACTGGAACGTTCTGGGAGCTGAGCAATATCACTCAGACAATGCACTTACATGCAGAGCACAATACAACCATAGAAACTGGACACATCTATCCGTCTGTCCACAATACATTGCCAAAAGTAATGGGACAAGCAGGGAATGGATTGTACCAGGGACTTTATGCTACACGGAGGTTGGGTTTCATGAAATGCAAAAATCACTGCACATCTCTATTGGGATATTCTGGCTGCATTGATGGGTTTGCACAGTAAGGGCCTAACACATCTACCATCAGGTTAACACACCAAAATGAGAGCTGTAACACAATGGGTTAACTTGAATAGCATTAAAAACATTTCAATGTCAGCTGAACTCAATCCCACAGAACACCTCTGGGATGAACTGGACGATAAATCGTAAAGAAATGGCAGAGAAACACGTCTCGTACTGCACCCAAGATTGCACCAGGGGGAGGGATGGCACAGGATTGCTCCCGTTATCGATCAAAAGAATTGCAAAAGACATTAAGGTCAAGGTTGGCCTACACTCTATTAAATGTATTTAATATATTGTGAAAAGCTGTCTGTTGAATTTTGCCTTGTCTCCACAAGTGTATCCATCTATATATCTAGTCTATTTATCCAATCTGACATTTTTGAATCGATATAGATATATATAGATATATATATATATAGATATATATAGATATATATAGATATATATATACACAC
Organism: Amia ocellicauda; assembly: GCF_036373705.1. Classification (NCBI taxonomy): domain Eukaryota; kingdom Metazoa; phylum Chordata; class Actinopteri; order Amiiformes; family Amiidae; genus Amia; species Amia ocellicauda. The sequence goes on along the minus strand of NC_089866.1, from coordinate 11,932,646 downwards.
ATACATATGAAAACAGAAAATATACTGCAAATAAATTATATAAAACATCCAGAATATATTGATAAACTTACACAAATCGAACAATAAAAACTATATTAAAAACAGATTCTGGAGCTGCAGCTTGTTTAAGGTTTCAAAAAGTGGAGCAAATATTGTACTGCAGCAAGAAAGCTAAAAACAAAATACATAAAAGAAATCTATATCTATATGTTTATCTATATCTACACACACATAATACCCTAACAAAAGGCAGCTTCCCACTATATACTTTCTTTCCCCTATTATAGATGCCACACATCTACAATGTTGACTGTGTTGCCAGTGACAAGGAGTGTGTAGGCTGTGTGTGTACAATGTGGAATCCTCGGGCAGTCACACTATTGATAATGTCAGCTACAGGATGAGTGGGCGTCAAGGGAGTGAGCGGGAGCGAGCGGGAGAGAGAGAGAGAGAGAGACGCGAGAGAGAGAGAGACGAGAGAGAATATTTAATAAGCACTGTAGGGCAGAGGATCCCACAAGCAATGCTCGTTCCAAATGCAGCTACAGTAGCAACAACAATTAACAATAATAAATCAAAAATCAAATCAGGATCTGAGGAACAAACTGTCTTTAAATAACACAATTAACTCGGAGCCTCCTAACTGCCCACAAATGTACAGTGAGAGGGATTCAGATTGCATGATTACGGAAAGCCTAACTGTGTAATTACGTGGACAGCTCACATAAAATGTAGATTTCATCAAAACACTGCACAACCCTGCAGCAATAAGAGTGCCTGTGTACTACATCTACCAGTGGCCTGTCTGAGTTGGTACCTGGGAGGTCAGTGCATATTTATGTGCAGATCTCCAGCAAGGTGGAAGCAATGCAGTTGAGAAAAAGCCATCTGTGTCTTCATGAATCATGCGCAAACGAGAGTCGCAATGTGCGTGAACACAGAATCATGAATATTGGAAGACGCTAGATGGGCGAGCTATCATATTTACAGCTTATTAGACAAGTGGCCACAGGACCTTTAACCCTTAACATCTCCAATCTGGCTGTATAAGAAGTTATCGTTCCTCTATTATATGACAGTAGCTGTGCACTATACACATCAGCCATTCCACAGGAGCGAGATGTTGCCTGGGCATTATGCAACAATATTTCTAGCTTGAGTAGAAACTGTAAAAGTGCATTTCCTGCATCATCACATTATGCCACATTGAGACGCCTGTGGCTCAATAAAGCTAACTTCCTCCTGATTTGGATTTCAAGGAAATACATTACTGTTGCTACTCCAGTTACTCTTTGGTGGTTTGGCATGAGCAGCAAACTATTCAAATATCGGCACAAAAACTAGGGCAGTGAGCCCGAGCCACCAAGCTTTACCTGTTTGCAGAAATACAGTGCTGCTTCGGCTCTTTTAAAAAGGTCTCTGTGCAACCCTGTCTGCGTCTCTCACTCTGTGCCCCTCTCTCTCGCTCTCTCACTCTCTTTGCGCCCCTCTCACTCTCACTGTGTCTGTTAGCGGTGAAAATGTGGCATGCAGGGAACTGAGGAACAGAGATTAAGTGGAGCAAAGAAGAGCAGTGCCATGAATCCCAATTAAAGCAGCATGAGGCACATAATAAAGATAACCAGAACCAAAGCCCTGCTAGCGCAAGCAGGCAGACAAATGTATCCAACCCATCCATCTAAACAGGAAACGGCACTGCATGGTGCAAAAACCTGGTACATGAATACATTTTCATCGCTTTTAAAAACGCATTTAAATTTATGTTTTAGTTGATGTATTTATTCTTTGAATTTAGTTTTAAAGATACATGTTGGGGGAACCTTGTGCTCCAGCAGAATGAATGTAGGCTTCGTTAAGACAAATCACAGCTGAGTTCAAAGGATTGTGCCTCTCAAAAAATCCCACTGCGGCTTTTTAATTAACCCAATTCTATAATAGCTGCTAAAATCATTCCCTTTGAAAACAATGATGAGAACTACGCTGTCTTTTAAAAAAGCCAGCTATATTTATACCGGTGGTTTTGCTCGGAATGCTCTGCCATTGTCTTTTCATTAGACAACCAGCCACTTACACAAGGACAATCTAATCACGGTGTCCTCAGCTGCAGCCTTAATTAAACTGGAGTGATCACTGTGGATTAGGCTCTTATTAAAAACTGCATCCTCAATGGGGGTCCAAATTATTTATAGGTGATTAGAAAGAGTCCCTCAGATTGAATTAGGCAAATTCAAAAATAATAATACAAAAATAATCTGACGAACACTACAGCCGGGTTAGTCAAAAGAAAGATCAGTGTATGCCATCATATACACTTTATGGTCCACTGTGAAATGAAATGGAAAAATATTAAAATCTGCAGAAGTATGAGGAAGGAACACGGTCCTGTTCTTCTCTGCCAATGTAGCACAGTGCAGATGGACAGTAAAATATGCATGCAAGGCCTCCCAGCTTTGTGATACTTCGGTTTTTGCCAGCCCCTCTCTCTGTGCCACTGTGAGGCTGGGATTAGCCCAGTCAGCGCAGATCACTTAACAACCCGAACATGGTGAGGCAATATTTAACCTGCGGTTTCATGGACTGCACACCGTCAGAGAAAGCCTGGCAGCTTTTTGTGATAGTGTGTGTTTGTGCGTGTGAGTGCGTGTCTGTATACGTGTCTGCGTGTGCGTGTGTATGTTTATGTGCTGGCACTGCTTTGTTTTTTTATAAGGTTTATATTGTTTGTTTCATCCCCATATGTATGTTATATAATCAGAAGTGGTGTGGTGTGTTGTGTGCCTCAAGTACAAACTTGATGTTGATAAGATAACTCCTTACATGGATTCGTATTTATTTATACATTGAGACCTGGACCCATTTTTCATACCAAACCCTAATTGCCTCTTTTGTGAAACTTCACTGAGACATCACATCTGTAGGCTGAAAGCTGGAGCTGTAATGCTGTATTATAAGTCCTGGTAGATAGATACAGGCTCATTGATTAGTAAAAGGACACAGTTTCACTGGTCGGTATGGTAATTTTCATTGTCTATTTTTATAGTACTTCCTGCGTGCTGCCAACTTCCTCTTCTGCATATCTAAGGCATCCTTACCAAACTAAAACCACTAATGAAACCTTAACCCTTCTGCAGTGACGGATGTCCCACGATATCAAGCTCACACAAAGAGCCGTCCAAACCACAAGGGCAGAGAGCGCAACACACCCAGCTAATTGGATTATGAGGCATAATCCACACTAGTGAATCCAAACATCCACACACAGGCTTGCTGCAATTTTGAGTGGGCCCACTGCACTGCTGATAAAATTGATTACTGTATAATTATCCACATAAGCATGTATGCTTATTTGTAAAGGAAAAAGGAGGTGGGACATGATGGCATGCGTGTGTGTGTGTGTGTGTGTGTGTGTGTGTGTGTGTGTGTGCGTGCATGTTCAGTGCCCCTAGGGTTTTGCATGTGCCCAAAACGGAGGGTAATTTTTAGGAAGAGTGACGAAGAACAAACAAAAATAAGTAGGAGGGGATCATTCATTATCTTCATTAAAGGCTTCGACGCAGCAGGAAAATGTGCCACCTTGAATCTACAAAAGAGTGGCTTGCTTCTGCCTCCCCACTGTCTTTTCTCTCTCTCGCTCTCATCCTCAGTGTTGCCAACTTGTCCAATTTGAAAGTTGCCATATCAGCCTCAGAAATTCACTACTATAACACCACTGAACAAGGTGCCAAACAATTATAAGCAAGAGGGGGGGAGTTAATTAAGCAAGACAGCCTACTTCAATGCTATTCAATGCAAAAAATTCGAATGACTCAGGAGGAGAGAGATAAGACTGCTTAATCCTGGACTGAGGTCATATGGGCCTAGCAAATAGACGTGAGGCATCGTCTGTTTTTTTGTAATTGGCGTGCCCTGACAGAGCAATAGCAGGTCAGGGGAGACGGGGGCGGAGTCACTGAGACTAAAAGGACATTGCTTGTGAAAGTGGCCACTTCATAAACCTAATGCACTCTGAGCACTATGCTGGACGTCCCTAAGTTTGTTTCTCTTCTCTTCGCATTCAAGCCCCCCACCCACCCACCCCTATCTCCACCATTTCATATCTCATAGCTCCTATTCCACATCTCTCCCTATCCCTCAGCCCCTGGAGAGTGCAATTCACCCAGACCACAGTGAGGACAAACTAAAGAACTTTGTATATATTGCAAATTTCCCATTTCAGTCAGGGTCAGCGAATCTGCATTTAAAATAGATGATCTGGAACATTAAATCAGAATTAACTGCAAATTATTCATGTTACTCTGCTATTTTATGTCAAAAATACAAACCATTACAATTCCAAATAATTTGTGATAAACTGGGGAATTTGTTTTAAAGACATCAGGGCTGAGAGTCGGGTCCCTAGCAGTACAGGACTAGGGGACTATACCTCTCCACAATTACATTCAGATGGTGATTCACTCCCCCTAATCCGCACCCCCACCCCCCTCTCGTTACGGCAGCCTGGCAGACCTCTCTCTCCAGTGGACGCAATCCACTCATTTTCTCCCGGATAGATAGCTTGAGCATCTGCAGGAGAGGCCTCCCTCCTTCATTAGAGTGGATGAGAAAGCCCTTCAGCAGACCTTGACTGGAGTCGGTGGGGGGGGGTTGGGATAGTGCTTGGATGCACCTCATAGATGCAGCGTGTTGGCCAATCGTGGGGCTCCGTAGCGTACCACCTTTCTACGGCCTAAAGTGGGAGGGGCCAAATTAGTGGCACTCCGTCGCAGGTCGGGCCGCAGTCAAAGGTCAGCATGGGGCTGGAACCCAGGGTCATATTTGAACTGCCTCACACATCAGCGAGAGGGGAAGCTGCCAGGGATTTATGACCAGACTGACAAGGCTACCATGCAAAGGGCAGAAGAAACTCTGCACCTGACTGCTGGGAAAAGAAGGCCATCTAAAATTGTGGTCCCACGCCTTGACAGAAAGAGAGAGACAAGGAGAGAGACGAGAGAGAGACAAGAGAGACAGACACACAGGCAGAGAGAGAGAGAGAGAGAGAGAGAGAGAGAGAGAGAGAGAGAGAGAGAGAGAGAGAGCGAGCGAGCAAGGGGAATGGCTTTCCATTATCTGCGAGCCGGGTTTCCTGACAAGAGACTCTAGCCCCAGAGGAGCCCAATTCTATTAGCTAGAACTGATTACACATAATCACCTCCTGCAGCCACACTGGGACTTTCCGGGTAATAGAAAATGTGGGATTGGTTTTGGTGTCAATGTACTTAGCCTGCCTCAAGGGAGGAGTCAAGAGGTGGAGAAATGACCCAACAAAAGGTTAGTGTCAGTCTCCTAAGATAAGTTGGGAGTGCAAAGGATGCTCATTTCTGACTAACATGACTACTCTACTGTTGGGTGCATCGTGGAAACTGCACAAATTCAGTCAATAGTGTACAAACTAAACAGGATGTCTATCTGCACTCTTTTTTTTTTCCACATTCTACTACACACTGCATTGCAATCCAAGTAGTTTTTGCCGTGGCTGGCTTATCGTGTGCAGTATTTTCAGATCGTTGCACATCCCACTGCATTATTAGATGCTTTCTGTCAAATCACAATATCACACTGTGATGCCTGTGTGAATGTCAGTCGCCCCGGAGAGAGAGTTCAGTTAAAGGAATGATATCAGGACTGATGATAATGCCGATAAAAATAATAAACTTGAGATTATATGTATAAACACCACTGGGAGATATGAGAAAAAAAAAAAAAAAAAAAATCGATCATTCTTATCAGATTTGCACAGCTCCCCCCCAGCTCCCATGTTATCCCCACACACAACCATGAGAGGAGGAGAAGATGACATTAGAAGTGGCAGCTATTTAAAGGGCGATGACATTTTAAAACAAAGCCATATAAAGACAATGAAAAACATTTTGTTTAGAGAGGCACACCATGTGTGGAAAGGTGAAGCAGCGATGTGTTCTCTCCCTGGCAAGGGTTGGCATTTGGTGCCCCTGGAAAAAGTGGCAGCCAGACATAGGCTTTGCTGGTTTGCAGAGTGGGGGCAGATACATTTTAGGCTTGGATGAAAGTCAAGATTCACAGGGATGTGGAAAGAGACTGGGAGGGAGGGAGGGTGAGAAATGTGCTTTTGTTAAAGTTCATTTTGTAAATAAATATACCTAGACCAAATGGGCTAGAGGATTTAAAGCAATCCTTCCTCTAATGGCTGCAAACAGATCAGGTACATTTGACTTTGTTGATGTCAATAATGGACAGGCCCAAAGTCAAGAAAAAGAAAAGCAGATGACGCCTAGGAAAACATCCCTAATCCACTGCCCATCCCTGATCCCCTGTACAGATCACAATTTAATCTGTCATTAATGCAGCTGAACAGTAAGGACTGATGCACTTTGCAAGTGGGACCAGGGTAAAATTGAGGACTTTAATTTCGTTACTTTACTGAAGATAAATTTGAGTTTCCCTTTATTTGAACTATTTGACTGCTTAAACAGTTTCATGTTTTTAAGCCACTGAAAAGATGGATGAGCTTCAGAAATTGGCACCCAAGCTGGGCTTCTGAACTCCCCTCACTTAGGTCAATTATTTAATATAATTATTAGTTGGAAGCGGTTGGGCCCATGCAAAACAAAGCATTCCAATTACGGGATTCCGACACCCGTCAAACACCACACATTGGTTTACATAATGAGTTTTTAAGAGAGTGATCGCAGAACAAGCAATTAAACAAATTGAGGACAGAGTGACTAGAGTGCCTGTTGCATCATTTCTTGGCATCTCCACCTACAATGGGGAAATGGATTAAGAACAAAACGGTTCTATTAAGGCCTCCGTTATCTTAAATAATTCATAAGAATGATAACAAGAATAATTTGTCATGTAGCAGATGCTTTATGCAAAAGGCTGCACAGAGACTAGGTGGGAGGGTAAACTAGGAACTGCTGCGGCAGAGTCTCTGACAGAATCTTTTTTTTTTTTTTACACAATGAACAACAACGGCAGGTTAAGTAACTCGCTCAGGGTCCCACACTGATTCAGTGGCAGATCCTTTACGATAAGTCCTTGTCATTACCCTCTGGAGCACACAGCCTCCTCAAGGTTAAGTGCTCAGATGAAGGGAGGGTGGGAGTCACAAGGTTTTGGTAGAATCAGGGTTTGGAAAGACAGCTCCATGTAGCTGGGTGGTACAGACTCAGAAGAGGAGTTAGAGGCGATCCCACAGCAATGTAAATTTAGTCAGCTTCAGATGCGATGTTTCTCTCTCCTAGGTCTCATACACTTGAAAATGACTAGGGGCACCCAGCCAGACACACACACACACACACAGATACAAACACACCCACCTAGACACACCCAGACACACTTGACAAGCAGTGGCAGTAGACAGGACGTACACTAATAAATTAAAAGACAAAAAAACAAAAAAAACTGGTCGCAGACACGCCAGCGGATGGGAGAACGGGCTTCACTTACATCCGAGGCGGGGCCCTTATCAGCGCCGGGACAGGAGAAGGTGACGAACTCATGGCAGCGTTTGTGCACCACGAAGCAGCAGACTGCAAGGAGAGGAGGGAGAGAGAGAGAGAGATAGAGGTCAGTAAATCACTGGCAGAGAATTAGACAGCTCACTGCCCACCCGTTTGGGGACCAGCAGCAGGTTGGCCATCGTACAGCTTTAGCAGGCGGAGAAAATAAAACAACGACAAGAGAATAAAAAGTTAATTGATTAATGGAGTTCTTCCACAAACAAATGTCCCCACTGCCCTAGCTAACATTATTAGGACTGTATAAGAAGTGGCTTTTTTCCTCTGTTATTATCGTTTACGGATCCGATTTTACGTACGAGTTGCAGGCTTTGTAAATAGTTATATATGCGCTGCTTACGGCCTACATTAACAATTGTTCAAACGCACAAAGAAAAAAAACAAAAGAAAAACAACTGAAGATAATATATATTGATCATAATGAAAGAAGAAAGATATCCACCAATCATCCCACCATTGCGATGTGACTGAACTGTATTTTCTTCATCTCCTGCACCCTAACAAAAAGATTTCATGTTATTTATGTACTTCTCTAAATCAGGGCTAGCTATTACATGATCTCTTCTGTTTACAGCTTTCGGTTTTCTCCAGATCTATCCTTTGCATGCAAAAAAAGTTATCTTTTCTTTCATAAAAGCACGTCTGTCCTGGTCCTGGAAGCTACAATCGAGCAGGTTTAAGATCTCACCTTTCAGCTTCAATATTTGCAGAAGTTAAACATTTTTTAAATTTATTTTCATTTTTTAATTTAGGAAAGGAGCAAACTAGCATTGGACCGGCAAGTTCCTGGTTTCATTCTAGATCTCTACATCACAATTACTTTGCTTAGGTAGACAACATTATATTGATCCACCGATAATTTAAATATGGGCTATAAAACCGGATGGATTGGTGCTCTCCCTCCCTGCGCTATAGCAGGGTTCTCCAGCCCAGAGAGAGAGAAGGGCCTCTGGATTTAACTGCAACTGTTGATGGCATACTAGAACCAATTATCACATAGTTCATATGATTGTGATCTTACTGCACTTGAACCTATTCATCTATGAATGCCACGAGCACATGAGCGCACATGAGCGCACACACGCGCACACACGCGCACACACGCGCACACACGCGCACACACGCGCACACACGCGCACACACGCGCACACACACACACACACACACACACAGTCTGAAAACATGGGAACAAATGGTTTTGGCAAAACACAAACCGAACAATGAGATACGGAAGTTATATATTGAAATTAAAGAATGTGGTTTTAAGCAGCACAATTTTTAAACACCCCCTCCCCCACTGCAGTGCAGCACGCTGGGGTATGATACAAGAGCTTCAAACAGTCCAGCTGCACTACCCAAAAAGAAAACAAATCCTACACACCACACATTATGCAAAGCCATTGCGGGCATACAGCAAAACAATACCCAACTGTCCTCTTCCACCCTGACAGAACAGAACATGAAATTAGGAACAAAACAAAACAACCACAACTACAACAGTAGTAAAAAGCGATAGAAGGATGAAGGATACACTCTGATGGTCTCAAATGCTTATTTAAATTCTTATTGAAGGATTGAAGAGTGATTAAAAAAACAAAATCACTGCTGAAGTGGCCCACAATGGAATCGGCTGGGATCTGTTCTTTGTCACACCGGCGGGAATGTGCAATCGCCGACTCCAAAACAGTTTACCCGTTTAGGAAAGGGTGTTCAGGACTGCCTGCCACAGATTACCCTTGATTGAAACCTTTGCTCTTAAAAGGGTTTGCAACTGGCATGGTGTACCAAAGAATATCATGATTAGCAATACTGTACCAAAGGGCTGCTTTTGGAGCCTGGTCTAAGTCAGAGGACCTGAATGTGTGGATTTTAAGCAGGTGGGCCCATGCAGAACTAACAGTGCAGAGCGTTTGGTACAGTTGTATTCCCCTGGGTGTCTCTGTATAATTAAAAGTGAACATATTAAAGAGTTGTTTAGACAGATAGAGAAACAACTATGTACTAAACAAGAGGAGGGCAGACTCAACGCAGCTGTATGCTTCTTTCTTAGCAACTCAAATCCCTAAAGCTGGGGGATAAAAATGGCTGAATACAAGGCATTGATTGGTCACAGTATTTAAGCTCTAAGACAGAAAGAAAAAACAAAGTCCTGGATGCAGATTTGATGATCTTACCCAACCTGCAGAGGTGTGTGTATGCATTGCTTCCTGGCTGAATCAAAGTAGATGCAACCCTTGCGGCCTAGCCGACAGGTACAAAAGCTACGCCCACGCACTGCCACCTACACAAAACAATGGACACTAAGGCACACAGCGGCAGCAGCTTCCTGGTACACACAGTGTTTCGAGCAGGACTGCAGTTTATCTATACTGTGGGCAACAAACATTCCTCCCCCACATCAATTTACCTATCTATCAATCTATAGAGTGCGGTGCCGTGAAACCCCAGTACGGCAACCACAATATAAATCAATCAATCTATCTACAAATCAATGTATATATCTAGCTATCAATCTATATATCTAATCAGGGCTTGGATTTGGTAGCTATAATGTCTTTTTAAGTTTGTATTTATTTTATTTCTTCAATTTCATTGTAGAGTCACCTGGGAACAAGTGGGGAAATAGGAAAGACTCGTTTCTTGGTTTGTGCTGGTATGTATCATAGAATCCAATCTACCCACACTTCTCAAGGGATGAGCCAGAATCAAAATGTGGGGGTATGGAAGGGGGAGTGTTGTTGGGGAGAGGGGAGGTTATTGGAGGTCATGGACTGATAGCACAATACAAGGCAATTCATTTTCTAAACTGAAAGCACATTTATCTCCTCTTCAGGTGTCTGGATTGAGCAGCTATCTGTTTTTTCTACATACCTCTACAATCTTACAGTCACCTTGATAATAAAAAGTTAATCCTTTACCAAGAGCTTCCACAAATAGGTTGATATGATCTACCGTATAGTTCCTCAAATGAATATGAAAATTTCCCGGCACATTATCATAAGTCTTAGCAAATACCCTGTGTATTAAATCTCTAATTGCATTGATCCTTCTTGCTTTGTAATTTTTTTTAAATCCCCAAATTCATGATTATAAGGCCTAAAATTTAGTTCTTCCCACAAAGAAAATCACTACATTCTTCCCCCACATTTCCACACAGTAGCAGAGGGGTGCTGGGTAGATACTGAGAGTCAAACATCTGGAAATCATACGGAAATCCTACCCCAAAGGCACGAGTTAACCTCGTTGAAAAATTACACAAATAAAATGGTTGGCAGCAAAATGGTAGCTAGAAATCTATAATTTGATTCAAAATAGTTTATTCCAATAGATTTTTTGTTGTTGTTGTATTCCCAAGATTTCTGTGTGTTCTAATCTTCAGTTGCAGTCAATCTGTAAACATTATGACTCCGAATCCCAGTGTATTCTTTCACTAGTCTCAGAGATGTCCACCTAAGGGTTTATTTTGCAATATGTATTAAAGCATAGCATTGGCCTGCACTCGCTGGGCTCTGAGGTGGAGGGAATTTGAAGAGCTGCTAGAAGATCCCTGCATCTCATCAGCAGAGTAGAGCTGACAGGTATCCATTACTAGCCTGCCAGCCCGAGGTCAAACACAGAGGAATTTCTACTGTTTCTGCCTGGGCTTGCTGCACATGCTTATCAGGACCCTCCTAACATCTGCAGAGACCACAACGAGCTAGTTTTATAGACTCCAAACCAGCCACAGTAGCTCAGAATCATTTAACAGAAGGTGAATAAATGAATAAATAAAATGGAGGCTTGTTCCCAGCTTTTCTAACGTCGGTTGGCTGAGAAGGAGGTAGTCACCTACTTTTTCTCAGAATTCAGTTTTCCGAAGACCGCAACTTGTATTTGACCAATAGGTATGAGCATGCTTTGCTAGACTCCAGAGGAAGACCCCCACCCTGCTACACTTGATTTGATGTGCAAGTTTTTTTTTAGTTTTTTCCATCACCCATCAATCCACAGACTCCCCCTCTCCAGGCCTCGTGAAGCCTCTCCTCACCGCCAGCTCGGCCCAAAGCACACTGCTTCATCAAAATCTGCATTCTCGTTTTCATCAGGGAGAAATCCATTCAAGAATTAAGTATGCTGCTCACAGTAACAGGCTTTTACAGCCCACTCATTTCCAACTAGTGTACAGGGAAATGATCACACAGCCAATGGCCAAAGTAACCTAGGTTCAAGTAAATGCTGGGAACATGTAGGAATGAAATAATTTGTTATTGTGCAGATTGGACTGGCTTGCTCGGTAATAATCGTCTGTAAATCTCCTCTGTCAATGATTAGGACATCATAATCAAGTGTCTATAGTGACAAGGGAGATATGCCTATAAATAGAATAACTTAGTGTATTATATACAGGAAACATTTAGAAGTGGTATTTTTAGTTAGGCCTTCATTTAATACAAACATTTGCGAGTCATCAAATGTTTTATTCCAAAGTACTGTCAACCGTGTTTTTCTACAAAACGAATTAAATGGTTGAAATACACCTTTTTCCTTCAGAGAATTATATACTATGGTCGGTTTAATGGAGTGTTCATTTCCCTTTCAACTGGAACCCATCAAAATGAGAGACATATGAAAATCTGGAACCAGACAGCAGTTTATGGGCTGGGAAATTAACTGCTGGTTCTTTGAAATCAGAAAAAAGAAAGAGTAGAAGAGCCGTTTACTGTAAGTCACCATAACCCAAAGGAACAAGATAAGCAATAGGTACTTGATCTTGATGGTTAAGTATATTATCTGATAAAAAAATAAAAAAAAACACAGGGGAAAATAGAGAGCAAAGTACAGCACTTTCAAAAGATACAGCGCAAATGTTAGCACTGCATCAGCAACTGCCTGTTTTAATGTAATATGTTAGTTGAAAACTTTCAATGAGCCTATCAAATAGAGCTTGTGTTTAAATGGTTTAATTAATGCGTAGCCTGGACATTAATTCTACTGCAGGCTAAGCCAAAGCCCTTGCTTGGCAACATCGAGTTTGGGAGACACAACGGGAGAAGCTGCCTGGAGCTTCCCAGGAATCAGAGCAGAGATTTCATTAGTAATGATAAAAGAAAAGAAAAGAAAAAAAAAAACACAAAATGTCAGAAAGTGGACAGTCTCCTTCAGAAGTGGTTACATGAAACATGCCTGTGGGCTGTTAACAGGCTTTTTTCAATATCACGCCGATTCCTCGCTGGCGAAACTGCTGAGCACACGGCTCACATGTGTGGATACTGTGACCGATGGCCAGATCACTTGTTGGTTCCCGGAGCACAGGGAGTGTCTGCTTTGAGGGGTCTGTGGTCTTTTGAAGTACAGATCACTTGCTGGGAGTTTAAGTGGACACTGATTTATCATCCCTTTTTACCTTGAGAAACAAACTGAGAAGGAAGGAAGGAATGAAGGAAGTTCAATTCCTCACATGAAACTGTCTGGTTGTGTGCTCCTGGGTAGTTCAGCCAGTCAAGGTCTATTTTTACACTGATGGCGCAACTCTGGAGTCCAGAGATTTGAGGTTAGTCAAGAAGAAATAAGAAAGAAAAGAAAAATACGAAAGGGTTACTGTAAAGCGAGTTTCTAAACCTTCCTGAGCGTTTCTTTAGGAGACCTCACGCTGAGTCTCGGTCTTAAGTGGTGCCGCGGTGGGAGGTATAATTGCAGAGTCTATGTTGGCATCTGCTTATCATGAATACAGAAGAGGTTGTCCCTGGGTTGCTTTGCGCATCGGTCTCGGGGTAAACCTGGGCCACCGTCAGATTGAAACCGGCGTCGTTTAAAAGGTCACTATTGGAGAAAGACTCGCATTGCAACCAGACTGCGCTCGCGGGAGGCAGATTTCACCATTCATTATTAATGGGGGCCATTAAATATGAATGCGGTTAACACCTCGCGGGCTTCAGTGGAGCGCTGTTGGGGCCTTCAGGAACACAGGGCTGGGACAAAACACAGGAGGGAAGGCCCCGGCAGGACCCTGTATTACCAGCTCAGAAGTCAAGTCTCTGTTCTGCTATCACTCTGAGGCCTGATGGTGAAATTCAGTATCAATTACACTAGGGCTTTATCAGTGAGTGTAACTGCCTGGCAAACAGTGCCATGCAAACAGAGTATTCCAAACCTTATGGCAGCATATTTATTGGGGAGAAAGTCACAATCTTGGGGGGTGGGGGATGAGGGTTTTGGGTGGGGGTTTGTTACACTTCTGTAGAAAAGAAGAGTTGATTTACATTACAGTTTTCTTGTCCACAATAAGTCTTTTACAATATATGCTTCATGTGCCTTGAAATCACAAACCAGTTGTATATGACCTTGTGCCCAGAAAGAATCATGTGGAAAGGTACTGTAAGCAAATTATTTAAGGGCATCCATTACAAGAAATAACGAATCTGTGCACTTGTTTGCTCATGTATAAGTTTGACCTGTGCAATTATTACAACTAACTGTAAAACCCCAATAGTTCAGCACAGCTCTCCCACAGATGCTGGCTGCTCCAGTCCGGAGGCAAGCTACCTTCAAACTCTACAATTAATTACAATTTATAAGTCAAAATGTTTATTCCACTTATTGTATTTGCTGGTTTGTACAGTCTATTCTCCAGATTATACCCATAAAAAATAACTAACGCCATATATGAAGAAGAGAAAAAACGTACAATATTGTTTCCATGAAGTATACAAGTCGTTCTCTTCTTGTCCAAGATGGTGCCGCACTACACTGGGTATAAAACTTTACTTTCGAGCATCTTTATATAGGATACTAAAATAAAGCATGTGAATAATTCAGTGTGAGGAGTACTGTGTGGTGACAACTTGCTAAGGACTGATTTAGCTTGCTTTATTTGTGCACATAATTAGCTTAGCGAACAGAGCAGTCAACACTTCACTTTTGTGTGCTGTTACTCAGTGCTTCTGTTCATTTACCACCATTCAGTGCATGAGGAACAGTTCAAGCACAGAAAGATGAGTAATCCAGTGAAGAACCACACAATCTCATCCTGTCTGTCTTTAGGTTATTTCTGGGGGGGCTCCCAAACTTTTTTGTAGTGCTTCATGGCACAAGGCCCAGCGCAGTTGCAGAGAAGGGAAGACTACTTAATACCTGGGGTAAAGTTACGCAGCCATTAAAAATAGGCCAATTACATCACCATCGACAAAGCAAATGGAAGTGATACTGTGAGTGCACGCTACAATTACAATGTTTACTGTGCTCTCCAGCCAAGTCTGCCTAAACACTCAGAGCCTGTTAAAAAAACTGGGGACCGGCAGATTACGCACACTGTGCACTGGGGAAACAATGTCTCGCATCACTTCATTATATACAAAACAAACAAACAGAAAAGAACATGAATTACTGAAAAAATAAATAAGAAGACAGGAAAGACAATCAACTGGAGCCCTTCAATGGGAGTCTATTGTTCATCTCACAAAAACGTCTTTGAAACCATTGACTTGAGGACACAAAGGGACGTGTCAGAAGCTGTGGAGTGAAGGATGACTCGGGCTTCAGCAGAAGTGGAAAGACAACGGATGCCAACTGGAGCCGAGGAAAAACTGCTGAATGAGGTTAATTGGAAAGAAAGTTATTTGAAATGTGAAAAAGGAAGCTTCTAATTCCTCTAGTCAGTCTTAATGGGCCTGCGAATGAATCTGCATAACCTTGGATCTTCCCAAGAAAGGGAGGAATAATAAATCTGTTCAAAATGAGTTACAAAGAGTGTTTTTCCAGACCACATTTGTTTCTGCAGTACAACAGACGTCGAGTAACACTCAACCACCCCCTAGTTGCTGCTCTCTGAATGCTGATCCGACTCTTGTCTACTAATCCTTACTCAGTAGGCATCAACCCTGGTCCTGTAAAGCACCCATCCTTCAAGCTCTATAGTAGTCTTCGCTCTGTGGCTAATGAGCATGTTAATCTTGACAAGTTAAGTCAAAATTGGCTGCATCTGTGTAGATGAGAGCTTGGTCAGAATGACAATCGGAAGACCTACAGAGAGATACAGTAGGGAGTATTTTATATTAATGTGGGACTGCTTCGCAAAAGAGAGGGAGAGTCTGGCAGTCCATGACTCAGAAGTGTGTAGTGGGGTGAGGTGTGGCTCTCACTTTGCCTTTGGGGTCTAAATTAAGTTAAGAAGGAGAATGTGTGAATACAGTTCTAACTAACACAGTGCAGGCTCATCCTCATGCACAACTTCTATTAATGCCACAGTTGCATCAGGCAATACGGAGTGGGAATACCCCAGGGAACCCCTGTAAAACAGTTTGGAGATCAAAGAAAGGAGATTAAAACCAAGCATTTTGTTGCCGGCATGGTCTGTGTGAATGGAGCAGGAAAATGATTGCCGGCAAATTCAGTGTCAAGTCCTTGCGTGTGGACGCAGTTCGTCAGCTAACTGCCGTAACCAATCAGAATAGGGATGCATTTTAAGGTTAAAAGGTTAAGCCACCTTTGACCAAGAACTTGTGACCATAACTAGAAATGGATCAGGTCGTTAGAAATGGCAGAGGTTGAAAATAATATAGTGGCAGCAATCCTGAGTGTTATTGATGAACCAACAGGTTGACGTATGTAATGCTAACAAGTGTCACACATATGGCAGATGTAATATACCAATAAAAAAACACAAACATACAGCCTGATGAACTGCTCATAGCGCAAATACACACTTAGATTGACATATCGTTTGCCTTTCCCTCCTGACTAGTTCTTGGTAGTCCAAACTGAACCGGCCATTGCCGGCAAATATTGGCGGCAATTTTCAGGCATTTCAGTGTGAATGGGGCTTAAGATTATTGCTCTTGGCAGGGTGTGGTGTCATTTATACCACTTGAGAGCAAACAAATCCATTCAGACTAAAACTTTATAATGAAGTGCAACAGAATTATTACATGAGAAGCATGCAAGTCCTTTACTAGGAGAATGTGTATTGCATTTATAAACAGCAGGGTTGCTACACTGTACTGAAAGATTTATCATTTTGTGTTGCAGCACAAGGGTTGAGTAGTAAGTTCAGGTCTTTGTGGGTCTGTTGCAGAGGGTGTGACAGTGTGTGGGTTGATATCATTATTATTATTGTGGCTGGTATTATTCCTATCCCAGAATACAATTAGCTCTAGGTCAATAGAGCGTGCAAGCTATGAAATTGGAAAGCTTCAAAAACGAGCAGAGTTCTTGCTAAAATTCATAGCCTACTCTAGTACTCTGTAAAGGGGAATAATAATAATAATAATAATAATAATAATAATAATAAAAGAGGCTGATGTATTTTCTTTTTTTTTTTCTTTTCCAAAAAAAGAGTTTGTGTCTGACATTGACAGAACCGATGTGACAGAGTACCCATGATGCAATAGGGTGGTTGTGCATCTACTAACTGTCAGAAATAGAATAAAGGGTCTGCCGTCTGCAGTTTGTCTTTTTAATATATATATTTATTCCCCCCAAAAAAGATCTATAGAGGGATTGCTTGCACTCCAGAACTGTCAGAAAGATAGAGCGATCAGACTATTCCTTCTGCTGTGCGTCTGAGCCCAGACTAGAGGATACAGAGGTTAAGGAACTTTGGAAGGGCAACCCTGGTTTGCCAGCAAACTCAGAGCAGATGAAGTTTTATTTTTCTTTGGTACTCGTACGCCCTTTAGGATGCTAACCTAGAGAGAAGATACAAAGGTGTGCTGATGATATTTGCTGGACCCCAGCCAATGGGTTAAATGCATTAGGAAGCAGTCGTGAAAGGTTGCCACAGTTTGTTTCTAGTACTGTAAGCCTTCAATAGGTGCATCTCCCACATAGCCAACTACCCCCCCACAGACACACACATATTTAATATGAAGTCCTGCTGTTTTGCCTTCCAGCTGTGCCTTTTCCTCTTCACAGAGCAATATGCCCTTTAAACACTGATAAGAGACAGATGGGGGTGGGGGGTGGGGGGGATAAAAGAAACCAACACAAAAAAATCAAATGACTGGAAATGCTAAGAGTAACATTTTGCAGGGAGGAGAGAATGCCAAAGAATTATATATATATATATATATATATATATATATATATATATATATATATATATATATATATATATTAGTGTGGCTCTGCACTTGCCTGGGTTGCAGAGAGAAGTCATTTCTGAACTGCTCTGGCGATCTCAACAGTGCCGTTCGAAGCACACAGCCAGGCACTGTGCTGATCATTGCTTGCGAAGGACAGACCAAACCTGTACTTTCAGATCTCTGACCTAGGAGATCTAAGAATGTCACCCTAGGTCTAAACATTGGGAAAATCCCTCTAGGCAGACGCACCCTATTATTAACCATATTTCCTATCCCCCACCTTTAGACAAGGGGCCGACCTTGGCCCAGGATTCATCAGCAGCCTCTCAGCTTCTTTCATTACCAGAGCACCCTCTCCCTGGCTCCATGTCAATATTCCCCAAGCACTCGGGCCACTTACTCTATTAACTGCGGTCACAGAAATTTAGCAAATCTCTCAACTCACTCTCTCCTGCACTCACACGAAACCGATGCCATGCCAATACCCCTTACCTCCAGTAGACAATAAGGAACGAAAAGAGAATCGATACTTTTTCCTTTTTCTATTGCTGATTTTCAAAGACTAAAACTAAAATAAATTAATCCAAATTAAAAGCAGGCTCTGTGAAGTTCTTGCAGGTTGGAGTCACTGACATGCACAGTGAGCAAAATCTGCAAGGTCCTTGCAATGCAGTTCACAACCCAGAACACAATTATTACAAATGCCAGACACTGAACTCACTCAGATAACAGCCCAGTCTGGTTTATGAGTAGGCCACACCTCTCTTGCTGCAATCAGGTTTCACGGCGTTTACTAATGCACATTTTCCAAATTTAGTGACAAATTCATGGACTCCAAGTCTCCAAGAAATGTTTATGGTCAATACTCGGTCAACGATAGCTTCTCAGCGTGTTCAAAACGGGCCAATTTAAGAAATATTATTGACTGAATTCTCTCATTTCGGTTGACAACTACAGTGAAAATAATGCACATGGAAAAACTAGTGCTGATGTAACAGTGCTCAGAGTGTATAAAAAAAGATGGTTACAGTGAAATGAGAGTGTTCATACAAAAAAAATGTTTATTGTAGCTCTGTTGGGGCTGTGCGGATCAGGCACCAGGGATGTGCCCGAGACGACGGTTCAGCAGTGGTCCAACCGCACAAGCTATAGTAAGCCGTCTCATCTTCATCTCTGCCACCAATTGATTTTCCTTTTGAACTTGTGAAATGCCACTGCAACCCCCCCCCTCCCATCCCTTCACCTCCCTCCACAGCCCCTCCAGCTTCCGGTTTCCATAGTAACACACAAAAGCCCATTTCTGGATTCGTTATGCAAAATCGAAGAGGAAGGAAGAGACAGCCCCCAAGACTCTTACATAAGTATGTATGTGTGTATATTATATACACACACACACAAACATCATATATCCATTTTACATACTAGTTGAAAACATAGATTTAGGGCACTGATTTTTGTTTTTGGACGCCGCTGCAGGTATTAAATAATACATGTATTTTCTCTCTTCCTGAGAAATCGCTAACTTTCAATCAGAAGATGCAGAGGAGCCGAGCAAAATGTATCAATTTGTTTATAGTACCCAAGCATTAGTGTGGTCTTGGCCTAGAAAGGTTTAAATCTCTTGGTAATAATTCGTTCAGAGTTTTGTGGCTTTTAACCTGCAGTATAGTCAAGTTCCCTGGAATTTTTCATATGAGATGGAGTTCTCTTGGATGTGTTCAGTTAATTCACTAGTATATGAGTATTATATAATTACTCTCCTACATTTATAAGTATCATCAACAACAACACTACTACTTGGAAATACCCTCTGCCTTTTGCACTGGATGCACATTTTCAAATACCCCTTCAATGTAGCTCTAGGCAGAGCAGTCGGTTCAGAAAGCCACATTAAAACCTGGCCCTGCAGAAGCAATACAGCACAGCACTGCAGACCCCAGCAGTCAGAGGTACAGTGACAGCTCGGTCGCCTTTGAGAGTGTTCCCTGCACTTACTGACACTGTCTAGAAAGGGAAGCAGGGAGGGAGCTAAGCTTGCAAACAGCCTCTTTTCTCTGTTCTCTCTTCTCTCGTCTATTTTTAAGATTGCGTGGATCCAAAACAAGGGAACTACACAGCAAAGACTGCAATGGAAAAAACAAAGGGAAAGAGATAATGCTGCCGTGGAGTTCTCGCTAATGAAAAGAAACAATAAATAAACAAGGAACTACTGCTGGCATGCCATTGATAGGAGAAATCTAAGTGAATCCCGCGCTCTCTTGTAGCACACACCATCAGTCTTCAAGGTTTTTAGCTTGGTTTCTTCGTTTTCCGTCGTCTGGAGCGAATGCACTTGTAACGCTGTCGTCCCGGGGGCGGGGTCAGTGCTGCAAGCGTTGAGGCTCCGTTACGATGGATGGCAAGCACAAACACACACAGGCATGCTCTCTCAAGAGGGGGTGGGGGGGTTGAGGTAAAGTCCCATGTAAGCCCCATGTGCTGCCATCCATACTGCACATTCCTGCACGTCCAGAAAACAGAAGGTACGGTAAAATAGAGACGAGAAAATTTGCCTCCCACAGGCTGAGACATGTATATACTCTGCATAGGGGACAACTGTCAGGAAAATATGACGTGGGATGGGATGAGACAGGAAGCAGGTGGGGGGGGGGGGATAATGGGAGATTGAATGGGGGCTATTTACCTGTGTTTACTGTGCCCGTCATTTAGTGCGTTCCAGCTGTCATTTAATATTCGAGTGCTTTGGCAAAAACAACTAATCACGTCCTGCCCATGACAGCACTTTTGAATTTGATTACGAAGAGTGGAGAGGAGAGGGAGAGAGAGCGAGTGAGTGAAAGAGACAGAGAGGGGGGGAAAGGAGGAGCACAAGAGGGGTCATGAGAGAGCAGAGGATAAGGGAAGGTCACAAATTAGAGGAAACCATGATGTCCATCTCACTCCATTTAGTTGCTATAAATCAAATCAATCCCAACCTCTCATCCGGGGAGATGAGAGTGGGAAAGCAATACAGTAAAACAGACAAATCATGGAAAGTCAGAGAAAGAGAGACAGAGGAGATGGAGAGACAGAGAGGGCAGTATCGGATCAATCGTTGCCTGTATATACTCAGCAGTTTCTTGAGTAAGAGGCACACTGGCTTTGGCTCACATCACAGCAATTACACATTACATTCCAATCACGCATCTGTAATTAACAAACACATCCAGTGCATCAAAGTAAAGAGATCTGCATATCTAGTCAGTGAATCCTTATGCAAAGCAGAGAACTATGGCATGCCCTATATAAAATCACAATGTAAACAACTACTATCATTTTACAAACAGAATTACCTCAAGCAACATCTGAATTACACCCACAATGTGGATGTTTAGCAGGCCTGGGTTCATATCTTCTGAAGTTCCTAAACATGGGAAAGAAAATGGATGCTGACCAAAGTTCTCAACCAGTAACCGAAAATTAGTATGAAGATCCATGGAGATTAGCAGTGTAAGAGGAAAGAAGCTCCTAGAAGAGGCCTGACTGATTGTATTAATGCATTCATGTTGATATTTATTGTGTTAAGTGCTTTGGCAGAGAGAAGAAGAAAGTGCCATTAGCTTTATGCAGCCTGTCAAGATGGCTGATGGATGCGTTCCCATTAGACTCTCTCAGCGCACACAAACAGGACTCCTCATTCACACGCTCTCCTCCGTAGCCCGAGAAATCACACTCTCTCCAGATGATATTGACAGGATGCCCACTTGCCATCGCTTCACAGGTGGGGAGGATCATCCGAGGGGAGGTAACGATTAAGTGAGTGGGTGACAAAAATGCAACAAGAGAAAGTGGGGGGTTTAATGACTTTGACCTATTATCTAGAAACCACCAAAACCACAGACTGACTTTGGCAACCATATGTGGCACCAAAACATCAACAATTCCAGGATGTGAATGAGCTCCACTGCTTCCTTTGTGTGTTTTGATTATTTTATTTATGAATGATTTTATTATTTTCATCAGGTTGTCAATTTGCATTCGTGTATGTGTCATTATAGCTAGTTATCCCTTGGATTCCCCCTTCCCCTAACTGTAATGAATTATTCTGTGAGATTTTCTGACAAAGATGATGCTGGTAATACCGTTTGTAATTCCAATCTAATTATGTATACAGAAACACATCACTTCCTGTAGAAATTAATTGTGATTGCATATGAAGTATGAGCATGCTATTATAACCTAGTTGTAATGCAATCTTGTGCTCATTAAGGAAATTAAGGTTCAGCTTTCAAAGCATTTCTGATTAAAACCCAAGACGTGCAAAAAGTAACTGGTAGGCGACATTTCTTTTTCGCCGGTCTTGATGAGAATGGTGAAGTCAGAAGGCTCGTTAACATTGCATTATTTGTGTTTGAATCTCCTCCATGTCGAGTCAGAGCCCAAAAGGACGGCTGATCGACATAGATACCGAGCTGAGAGAGAAAGACGACAACCACAGTACACAGCCCTCCAAAACTTCCTGTGTGAATTCATCGGCGAAGCCCACAGAGTGCCTTGGACAGCTGCCACCAAGCTACAGAAGCGCAGAGATGCAGCCCGTCAGTAGCTGCTGTCTGTGCTCCTCCACGGCGATTTAACCGGCCAGAGACTGTAGAGGCACGGCACTTGCAGAGATGCCAACAAGGCAGACAAAGTGCATAGCGCAGATGCAAATTACTGAAACCGATCACTGATACCACACACTGCAGCTACACACGGAGGGGACACGCATACAGAACTCTGTTCACGCACAGACAAGTGTAAGATTCATGACCGCATATCACACCAACGCCCCCAGACTGCGCATACTGTACACTGCAGACACCATACCGACACACTGGCACTGTACATCCCTGACCAACACGCATGGTACAGAAGGAATTGTTCACACACAGAGACCTGTAAACTCTGTGTCATGACAAATGGTATGAACAGATACAGTACTCTCATACTGCAGGCGCACACTACTGACACACACATACTCAGATAGTAGACATGCTGTTGAGACAGATGCTCGTTAGCAAACTTGCAATGGCACTCACACCCCTAGCCACTGTACGCCCACGCTCACACAAATGAAATTAAGATAGTAACAGCAGCAATTACATTGAGCACTTTTGATTATGTTGACAAAACCAGAGAGCGGCAGCAGTTTCAAAACACTTCCTTCGAAAGGAAGAGGGCCAAGCTATTCACTTGCAGAACAAGAAAAAAGAAAAAGAAGCCTGATCAAAAACATTTGCACTGTCATTTTCATTTTTCAGGCTACAGTCAACAGACTCAAGTGGATTGGTTGATTATGTAAATGCAGGGCTATGTACATCTTCACATGGAATTCATTTTGACACACGGAATGCATAAAATAAGACACCTGGACTCCGGAAATGAAAGAAATAAAATAATAAAAACAAATCACAAAATCAAAGTTCAAACAAAATTAATTTCACTTTAAAACAGATTACATCTCAGAACCACTTGCTTCTTTTAAGTTAGGTTTACATAACCATTTATTAATTTCTTATTGCTGATGGCTGCTCAGTCTTCATTCATTGCAACTCCCATTCCACAAAGACTGCTAAAACATTGTTAAAGTTACATAATATAGAACAAAAAACAGAATACAGAAACTACATTGAAGAACAAAACAGTGATGATGATCTTATATTCCATAGTGGGTTGTGCCAACAGTGGCTACAAAGAATAAAAATTCCAACCAAATACTAGACCCCAAAGTCACAAGAAGTCTCGTCACGTGGGAGAACGAGCAGGGAATTATCGCAGCCGCAAGCTTATTGTGCCCTGGATAAGACACTGGGAACTCTTAAAGCAGACACCCTGATTAAAGAAGGAGATGCTCAGTTAAGAGAGGAAAGCCTTATTTGCAGGCAAGCCCATGCCTGCTGGAGTTCCCCTTGCCTGGAGCTAGGAGAAACTACCCGTCACCACTTGGGGAGAAAAAAAAACACACACCTATAACTGATTCTAACTGGAATGCCCTTAAAGGGATTATGCAGGAACAGAAACAAGCCTGGCCAGATATGTAAGAAACCGTAGCCTTTCCGGCCCACTGTTTTGCCAGTGCAAGACATCTCAACATACACAGGCTGCTCCAGCTACCACAATTAAACTGCATGATGGGGAAAAACGGTGACTGGGTAGGCGCTGTCATCACTACAGGCCAGATCAACCGAGTGAGGGTTCAAAATGAATACATCTACAAAAGAAAAGGCAGACAGTTCTGAAATTGAGAACGGGATCCTTGTTTATCCCACAGGGATGTAATAGAATGAAAGAAGACAAACTACCACCATATTTGGCCCTCTAGAACTTGACAATTCTGATGCCACTCGTTTCAAATAAATTGAAGGGCTCTCCTTAGGCTTAACTTTGATGGCAGGGTGGATTTTGTCAGACTGAATGCACCATAACAGCACAATACAAACCTGCAGGACACCCCCCACTGCCCCATTTACAGCACCTAGCCCTTGAGTGTGAAAGAAATCCTACCACACCCCAACAGCAGCCAGTCAACAGCCCGTTATATATTAATGCTGCTCTTTACAGCAATCTGTCGGCGCTGAAGGTTTAATGGGAATCAGCAGGTAGCAGAAAGAGAGAGAGAGCGCAAGAGAATAGTTGAAGGATTGAGGTATAAGATGATGGACAGGGGGGTTACAGAATGAAGGGATATATTATGCCCGATAGAACTACTGCACTGTATTTTCTGCTTGATTCTATTTCGCTTTAATTAGGACTTAAACAGTATTGCCTGAATTGATGCACTTCTTGAAATATGCATTATGTTTCGTGAAATGTGGATGTTTGGAGGGAACTAAGAGTTTAAGTTTGTGTCTTTTAATAAATAGAAACCATAACTATAGGAAGAGGGAGGTGGTTATGAGAGGAAGAAGGGAGGGAGAGAAACATTATCTGTTTCCATTAATGTTTTTGATGACCTTTAGTATTGAATGTGTTTTGGAACATATGCTTTCGATTTTTATTTTTATTTTTTCTTTCTGTCACAAATGGCAAAGATTGGTCCCCAACCTTAGCACCTCCCTACATTATGTTCAGAGAGGTGCATCCTTCTCTATCTCGCTCGATTTATTCTCCAATCTGTACATTTAGTCTCCAGTTCCAGAAACGCATTTACTTATGAAGGCCTTAGCGAACATAAATTTCCTCCCTCAAAGGATTGTGTTAATTGAAAACAAAAACCAATTAGCTTTCTCTTGTAAAAATTAGGGGATCCCTGGAGCTTTGTGCCCCCCATCCCTCAACACCCTCCCACCCACCTACCCTCCTTGCATCCGATTCTCTCCGGGTTCCTTACATTCCCCGACACCCAAATGTTCCCTGTCGAATGCCTCCCTGCCACGGGAGCCTGTTTGAATGGATTTACAGATTTCACTTCGCTCCTAGTGCCTGGGCCCCGTGGCGCTGGGGATTAAAAATAAAGCCCTTGACGAAGCTGTAATGAGATAATTAAAGAGAGCGAGAGGAAGTTGTGTTCCAGAGACAGATGCGGACCCCAGCAGGGTCACCAGAGAATGTTTGAAGACATGACATCAGTGGAGCTGGGAGTTTAGGACTGAGTGAATTTGAAGTCATTTTTCAGTGACCACATAAGCTTTGGGTGACATTGTGAATTCACAGGTGTGCTACCTGCCCTGACACATCGTTTAGCTTACCAAAAGTTGGAATATTCAAGAGTCTTAGATAATGTTCTTTATCCAGTTGTTTATAATTATTAAAATTGTCTGATGAGCTAAAACATTTTTTTATTTCTACTTGGGGGGGGGGGCAGAAGGCAGTCACAGGAAGGATTTAGTTTCAAACTACTGGATTTCAGTACTGATTTTGGGGGATGGGTTGTCCTTTGCAAGTTTAGCCAGTTTTACATGACTCTGTGGCTCCCTGAAGTTGACAAGGGTTATACATTTCCTTGCTGAAGACACCTTGCTGGAGGATTTGTCCCCATAGCAGTTCATGGTCTCAGACCTGGTCTTGGATTAGGCCCGGTCTCTTATGTTTTTGCTTCCAACTGAGCTCTCTGTTAATTCAATCCTTAGCTGAAATCCAATCTCAAATCATTTAACAGCTGACAATACTGATTGTCACAATACAACAATACAATTTAAAAGATCCAATTAAGCAATTACTGTTGAAGTTTACAAATATACTTTTTAGACTCCAGTAGGAACTTACACTGGGCTTATTTTTCATATTGTATGAATGTATGCACTTATTGAAATTGTGTTTTCTGGTAACCATAAGAGAATGTCTTCTAGGAAATAAATGGCAATAACAATAACAGTAACTATAGGAAGAGGGAGGTGGCAATGAGAGAAGGAAGAGAGGGAAAAAAAGGATAAAGATTATCAGTTCATTAATATTTGTAATTATCTGTAATATATATAATATTTACATAAAAACAGACTTTATAGCAGAGAATGTAGATGTACTTAGCTTGGTTTGTATCATGGTTTATTATACCCATCTATGCTTTATCACTATGTCACAATGGTTTCCAAATGGTGTTATGGTACAGGCCTGAAGCATTTACAGCCTCAACATCCACTCTTTAAGGCTACAGAAGTCTCATTCCAATTCATCAGTGATTCAGACGCAAAGAGTTCAGACACCAACATTTTCAAATGTCTGCCCCACCCTCGGTTAAGGTTGGCAAGCTCCTTATTTTCCAGGATCAAAGAATAAATCATTAAACTTCCTATGAAGCCTTGATTTGACATCAGTTCCTGTTTTGGAAGAGCCAGGCACAAGCTTTTGGTCACGGACAATGGTTTCCTAAACACAGGCTTGAAGTATGGGGAGTGAATCCCTGAAAGCAGTACAGAGTCCATCATGTTTTTCCTGTTAATTGTTTTAATGCTTTTAAATCTTCCAGAGCAGAACACGGGAAGGAGGACTGTTGCCAGGAAATGGATTGAGAAGCTGTATTCTGAATTACCACCTGGAAATGATGGATTGTGAATTGTGTTTTATATCTATAAAGACACAATCTCCTAGATCAACAGGAGAAGGGGCAATGGTGAGCAAAGGGAGATACGTTATCTTTATTGAAGTCATTTTTATTGTTGTTGTTATTGTTTGTATTAAATGCCTCCCCTGCAGTGGTGTGGGGGGGAGAGAGCCTAATGGGCTACTGTTTCCAGGAGAGGGGACAGTGCGGCAGGGGGCTTTCTGAGAGAGTCAATAGTGCTGACAGGCAACGGCCAGCCGCCTTTGTGAGACTGAAAGGCAACCTGGGTGGCAGCTGGCACCACGGCGACTCTCATTGAAGGTGTCACAAGGGCCCATTCTCTGAGCCCATTCAGCAGGACCCGGTCCTTAACACTAGCCGGCCAGATCTCTTTTCGTGCTGCTGACAGCTCCGCCTCATCAAGGTGAAGGACAAGGACGAAACAAGGAGGTCGGGGAAACGGGTTATTCTCACAGCCTATTTCAGTATGGTGTGGAAGATTACAGCACAGTAAGGTGTCGTGCCCCATAAAGCAATGCAGTATAAGACAAAATTATATAAAACTGTAGATTTCAGTGCAGGACAGTATAAGAGTATATAATACAGTGTAGTAAACTACTTATGAATTGCAGTCTTCTGCAGTGCAGCAAAATGGAGAACAATATTGTATATTCAAATACAGTACAGTTTTGTGCAGCGTAGTACAACAGGTTACATGGTACAGTGCATCAAAGCACAGGGAAGTGGATTACAGTGCAGTGCAGTAGAGTACAGTTGTCGGACAGGACTGCACCCTGCAATAGCCTGCAACAGGAAGCAGCAATATCTCTACAGATGCATGAAGCACAGAAGTAAAAGGCAAGAAATCACTGAAGCCACAGGGGATGAAAAGTCATCCTAACCCGTGTCCACATCCTGCTCATTAAGGACTGCCGTGGTGGACCAGCCTGAGAAAGAGGTACCGCCACACACAACACACACCTCTCCAAATGGACACAGACTTTTATTTAAAATTCCCCCACGTGTCAATTTTCATCCAAACACAGTTACAATGGTGACAAGCCCTGTTTTACTATACAAAAAGACAGGTTGGAGTATGTATTGCTGCACTCGCCTTGTTTAAGCACAGATGGTAGTTGGGTTTCCCTTGGGATACTCATAGTAACAACCCTCCAACTGCAACACTGAGGGAGAGCAATGGAGCCCACACTTCCAATCGCCCATCTCCTGCAGGTCTGACAAAGCAGCCATGTATATTCATATTGCTGAAATCTGGCTCAATAGATTGCAGCCTGTAGCATTATGAAATACTTAACCCACTTGACCCTGAACTCTGCTTCATACCTACTGTGTAACGGCGTGCGGTTCATTGTTTTTTTTTACAGCTTGTGGTGTACAGAGCGGGAGAGAACTGCAGAGGGCTCACTACATCACCACCACTTTCACCTTGGGCTTGAGCCAAATACAAATAAACATCGCCATATTATTTGCATTGCTTGTTGGCTCCTTCAAAAAACAACAAAAAAAGCTGAAACAAAAGACTACCACAAAACTAAATTATGTTCTTTTAGTGAGTGATTGCCCTTAACCACTGTCAAAAATGACCTAAAGAAGATGATCTTGACTAAAACAATTTAAGCCAGAAGATGATTGGGTTGCCAGACAGGAGGCGATAATGGGCAACCGGAGATGACGATGATGATGATAACAAAAATAATAATAAATCATCATGATCTTCAAGTCACGTAGCTTCAGTCATCAAGTAAAACAAATTGTCGTTTCTCATATAAGCAAACCATTTGCAGCGAGTTACCTTGTTTTCAATGAATTTGCATAAAGACTCCTATGAATTTCAAATAATAGTAAACACACAGAATGGAGAAGAGCTAGCAGCTTGAAAAAGCTATACATGAACCAGGCAGTAATAGAGGGGGAAGTCTTACTGGTTGCCCTTCAGTCAATGCCATACCCCTCTTCTCCTCTTTGTCGAGTCATCAACACACCTATTCCAGAACACCAGGCCTTCCCAGTACAGCAAGTAGCCATAGACACTCAAGAGCACAGAGGAAAGCGACTATAATGAATGTGCAGGACTGTACTATTCTATTCCTGCTGGGGCCCACTGTGAGGATGTCATCCTATTTATTTATAGTAGACAAGTGAAAGAATTAATACAACCAAAATATATGGTCCATATATTCATTGCATTTTTATTCACGCAAAACAATTTATAACTTATATAAATTGTATGATGTATACCCCTGGTTAAGCACAGATGGTAGTGGGTTTCCCATAGTACCAGCCCTCTAACCTCAATAGAGGTCAGAAACTATGCATGTGAAACGTCTAAAAATCATCTTGAACGAGTGGAAATACAAGGAGCGAAGTAGAAAATCTTGGAGTAGAAACATCCAAGGAAACAAACCTCTGGAGCATCTCAAGAAGAATTGGACTAAAACTTCCATGTTCTCCACCAAGACCATGCTGGAAATTTGGCCACCAAGTCCTTGAATCATTGAACCCTGCCTGCCTGCATACCTCTAAATCTATGTAGCTGAACACCAGTAAGCCACGCAGGTAGTACATTTATGCGTACTTGTCAAAGACATAGGGAAAAATGGCATTCACACAAACCTAGCAGTTTCTGGCCTCTGAGCTGTAAGGACAAGTAGTGTTTTACTTTCATTTTATTTACATGCTTCGTGTCTCAAGGCAAAACTGGAGTATTAGATAGACAATTGTCTCGCTTTTTATGGCAAACTATCATCAATACTCATCATCATCAATGCAATATCCTCATTGCATTTTCTCCATTTACCTTCTTAATAAATACATTTTCTATAAAACGTAAGCATCAAAGTGAATTTATGCAGATTAACCTATCAAGATATTAATAACAGGGCAAACAAGGTACATTCCAGTCTAATATTTCTAAAAAAGCAAAATAATCAATACAACCACAAAGAAAAATTATCTAAAGATAATTTGTCAGTTGAGACTTCTTGCTATAACATAAGAACATAAGAAAGTTTACAAACGAGAGGAGGCCATTCGCCCCATCGTGCTCATTTGGTGTCCGTTAATAACTAAGTGATCCAAGGATCCTATCCAGTCTATTTTTAAATGTTCCCAAATTTTCAGCTTCAACCTCAATGCTGGGGAGTTTGTTCAGATTGTGATGCCTCTCTGTGTGAAGAAGTGTCTCCTGTTTTCTCCTGTTGGGCCTTGAAGCCCAATTTCCATTTGTGTCCCTGCTGATCTGGAAAAGCTCCTCTGGTCTGATGTGGTCGAAGCCTTTCATGATTTTGAAGACTTGGATCAAGTCCCCACGTAGTCTCCTCTGTTCCAGGGTGAAAAGGTTCAGTTCCCTCAGTCTCTCAGTAGGACATTCCCTTCAGACCTGGAATAAGTCTGGTTGCTCTCCTCTGAACTGCCTCTAGAGCAGCGATATCTTTCTTGAAGTGTGGAGCCCAGAACTGTCCACAGTATCCAGATGAGCTCTAACTAGTGCATTGTACAGTCTGAACATTACTGCCCTTGTTCTCAATTCTACACTTCTGACAATATACCCTAGCATTTTGTTTGCCTTTTTTATTGCTTCCCCACATTGTTTGGATGGAGAAAGTGAGGAGTCCACATAGACTCCTAGGTCTTTCTCATGCGTTACTTCATCTAGTTCTATTCCTCCCATAGTGTAATTATAGTGGACATTTTTGTTACCTGCATGTAATACCTTTCACTTGTCCACATTGAATTTCATCTGCCAGGTGTCGGCCCACAACTGAATAATATATAAGTCCCTTTGAATAACCTGTGCTGCAGAGATTGTATCTGCCGAGCCACCTATTTTAGGATCATCTGCAAATTTGACAAGTTTGCTAACTATCCCAGGGTCCAGATCATTAATATAGATTAGAAAAAGCAAAGGCCCTAGTACTGATCCCTGTGGAACTAATGTGGAACAATTAGGAAGCAACTTCTCTAATTGACACCCTGTTTCCTATACATCAACCAGTTCATAATCCATCTACTTACATTACCCTGAATGTCTACAGCTTCCAATTTGAGGATCAGTCTTTGGTGTGGAACCTTATCAAAAGCTTTTTGAAAATCTAAGTATATCATATCATATGCTTTCACATGATCTGCAGCTGCAGTTGCATGTTCAGAAAATTCTAATTTCCTGGCTTGGTTTTATTCCCTTTCTTGTGGATTTGACATTTGCTGTCTTCCAGTCAGTTGGCACATCCCCTGTTCTGTGTCATTTGGAATATTTTACTTTGCGGCCTATAAATCATTTCCCTCATTTTCCCTCAAGTACTGTTGTAAATATACCATCTGGCCCAGGTGATTTGTTTGTTTTTAATTCTGCTAGTCCCTTTAGTACCTCCTCCTCATTTATCCTGATCTCTCTTAGGGTTTGACTGGAACTGGTTGTTAACCTGTTTCATGTTATCTGTTTTTTCTTTTGTAAAAAACTCTGTGATGTAAAAACCTCTGTGAACACCATCAGCATCTTTCAACTGACACTAAGGTGATCCAAAGATTAGCTGTTCACCTAAATGGCCCCTTTCCCCAGAGTCAGACTGCTGATATTTCTTATCAATGCTGAAAAATGTGTAACAAAGTGTTTTGGACCAAATCTGTAATAGGACAAATTACGCAGGTTGACAGGCTTTATGGTTTCAAAGGTTCAGTAGCTCAAAGATTCGTGCTCCAGGGCCAAACTCACCGCACCTCTTCGATCTGCACACCAAATCCAGAAAGACAACTATAAGGGTGGTGTAAGGGAACAAAATGTTCTACAACAACTACATCTTCTTTTACCATAGCTGTACCCTGCAATTTTGCAAAAATGTTCTTTGGAAAGATCAGGAGCAAAATGCTTTGGGGGGAAGTATATTTGACATTTACATAGCACTTCATGTGAAACTTTTGATTATAAGCACATTAAAAGGTTGAAGGTGGCTGACTTAATTCACCTGCAAAATGCAGATAACCTTCATAAAAATAAAAAAACTGGTCAGCCTAGCAATTTAGCAATTTGTAAGCACTTGGTACTTGAAAAAATAGATCTATACCATATCTAAACTGTACAGATAACATCATGCTGCATTCCATCTGCAAATTTCAGATCAAGGACAGCACTAGAGTCCCCCACCCCAAAGCAAAACAAAATAAAAACCTTTCTAACAGCAAATACTAAAATCACATAGAAACCTCTACTGAAACATAAGACTGATATCACCCGTGTAATGTCCATTACGATAAACCAGTGCCATGTTTAACTGATAGTGCTGAGGTTGGCTTTTTTTTTTAATCGCAGATAAATACACTAACAGGTCCACTCCGAGTGTTGTGGTAAAACAAAACTCTTGTGGGGCTCAGGAGCATCACCTTAGGCAAAAAAATATAAGTAGGAGAACAGACTCCCACTAAGAACTGTATTACATAACAGATGTAAGCACTGGTCTCCCCCCCCTCTATTTTTCTAATGAAAAACATCTGTTAATTATATCCCAGAAGAGTTTACTGGCTCCAGAAACTGACACTTACTCCTGAAACTGAGAATATTGCTATAACTCCAAACTTGACTTATGACAGTTTACAGGATTTGAGTTCAGTCACATGGATGTAAAACTGCAGTTCTGTGACAACGATAGCTTGAATGCACTTTTGTAGTCACAGCGAAGGCTAGTGACTTATATACCACAGTATTATTACTATTATTATTCAACCGATTCATTTTACAAATGGAGTGGCACACTGAGACTGGGACTTGGAAATAACAGTACAACCGTTTTGCTTAGGAGCTGGCAATGTCATCTGTGAGGTCTCTTGCCAACTCATTTAGTTTAAAGGAAAAGAGCACCATTCCCACTTATATCTATTGAAGGAGTATGTTAAATAATACATCATTAAAAGCACAGTGTCAAAGTCTCAAGACCCACTGAATACAGATGTACGCATTTAAGCAGTTTTCATGTACGTTACCATGTCTGCCATAGTGGGATGTCACCGGGCCCTGCCTTTCGGTATTGTCTAAGTAAGTAATCTAATCAAACCAAGGCAAGCAATCTCCCTATCAAAAAAAAAATGTATTTTCTTCTCAGGGTCCTGCAAGGATATGTGTAGGGTTGGGATAGTGCAGTTGATTAAAGAAGACTATGGCAATAAATACATACAAAAAAACTATTCCAACAATAGAGTATAATTTCAAATACAGGACAAATGTATTGAATAGGCTAAAACAGCGACCCCACACCACGCAGTCATATCTGTTGCCAAAGCGATCAACTTGTTACTGGTTGTTTTTCTTTCCCCGCCCCCAATCAGAGATGAGGGGCACTTTAGAAAGCGAGTCTGATACACTAAGTATGGACCGCCCCCGAGTATTTGAGCAGCGCTTAGAATAACTGTAGCAATTATTATCCAAATATTTCTTGAATGGTAATGGCTTTTTTTACGCTGCTATGCCACACTCTATCCGCAAGCCCGCCCCAAGAAAATAAATCTACAAAGGAAGTTATTTCCATATGTAATTGCAATCAGCTATGCTTCAGCAAGACACAGGGGGCTGCATTGGATGCATCTTGAGTAACCATTACCTGCTGTAGGAAATGGAGAAAGGCCACAATTATTGGTACTTCACACACTGAGTCGCAGAGTCTAAATATAGGTCGGAATATACAGGGTGTCTGAGAAGTCACTGTTATTGCCCCTAAACTAAAGGAGATATCAACACATTTCTTTAACCAATCTGCAAATTATGTATTAGTTTCATTTATTACAAACAATTTGTATTATAATTTCCGTTTCAGCTGAAGACAGAAAAATGTATCAAGGAAAAATTGGATCAAGATACGAAGTATGGCAATCAATTATTCCGGTTAAAAGATAGGAGTCCATTTATGAGAAAGATCATGTAGATGTAGATTTCACCAGGAGTTCCTTGAAGAACTTTTTCTTCCATTCTGTAGGCTTCGTGAGGTTCAGTATTGGAAATGGTCCTGGAGACAACAGGTCCCGATGACAAGAGTGTGACAAAAGAGACCCGTGTAGTCATGAATGGAAAATGGGGCTGTCCTGAGGCAAGGTGCCATTCAAACGTGGAATAATAACAATGGTCCTGAGTTTTCTCAAGGTTAAGGTGGGGCATTGTGGGTAAGCGGTGTGTGCTCAGCTCAAAGAGTTCTGGGATTGAGCCTCGCATGGCTCAGATGCCCCTCTGTATTCAACATGGAATAGATGGATGTTTCTTCTGTAAGCTAACAAACAAACACACGGCTAAAGTCTGAACAAAGGCTGCAGATATTTTTAAATTCTAAATGTAGGTTGAAGAAACATCTGCGTTTCACAAAATGAAATGGTACCCCAATTTGGCAATGACTCATTGTCAGTGAGCCATGCATTTCGCTAGAGTTACTATTGAGGAGGATGTAGTTTCAAAAAGGCTGTTGAACAGACTAAAGCAAATCTGTGTATTTTGCAATTTCGGAAACAGAGCATTTTAAGCGTCAGGGTTAAGTTACAGTCAACAGGCTGGGGAACTGTTTCTTGCCCCAACATGTTGATGTATTAATATTCTTAATCTGTAAATCCAACAAAAAACACTAATGGTTGTAGCACCACCTGCCTTAATTAGACTTTTTGATGTGGTTTATACTAATTATTATTTAACCACAATATCATAAATAAAAACATATATAGTTAAATATTAAAATTATGGTTTTAGTTTTGCAAAGAAACATTTTTTTGTTGTTGTCTTTAGCCCCACTTATTTATTTAGTCTTGCGTTGGACTGTAAAGCAATAAAATCCGTTGATGATTTTCTACTGTTCAATGTTGACCACCAACTACAGAGTTAACAATTTGCATTCGATTCACCCAATATTCGTAATTAAAAACAGTCATAATGATTCACTATTATGGCGTCTGTTCTCCTACATATATCCCTTTTGCATTTTACATTTTCATTAATTTAGAGCATGGCCCTATGACCCCAAATAGGGGACCACATGTATTGGAATAGGAAGCCATATGAATTACCCATACCTACTCAAGGGACGACTAATTAGCGTCACATCAAGTCTTTCCCTTCGCATGTGCAGGAGGGGTTTCCATTGTTCTCAAAACACAATGCCTCCATTGAGCAGAGAAGCCTCATTGCATAACAGGAACACAACAGCATCACAAGGGTGAAAACCCTTGGAGAAACAGAACAGACACCCACGGTTGTCTCCCCAGCTTAGATCCCTGGAACTGTCACTTGGTGTGCTCCCCCCCCACACCCCCACCCCAAAAAAAAGACTCCAGCATAATTTTCTCCTGTCACTGCACGCCGAGAACAAAGTGTGGGAGGTAAAAACAATGTGTGGTTGGTTAACATCCCAAAGTTTTAAACACCAGAAACAATTTTTTTTTTTACCTCTCCATAAAATACGGCCAATTTTGGTTTTATGCCTTCAGGTAACGCCCAGTCTCCAGCCCGTCTCATTCACCTTTGCTCTGTGTGCTAAATCTGTCTGTTGATGAACAGATACAGTAAACCTTGAAGAGGAACAGGATCTGTCCAATTGTAAGGAAGCTGTAGTTACACATATACAATCTGCTCCTTGATGTACAAGGTTGTGCATCACTTGTTAAGCATTAAGTTGTCACTTGCTGTACATCCAGCTACTGGTGATATGATAGGACACTGGTCTTAATTCCTGCTTGTTACAAATAGCACCTTAGGTAAATTCACACCTTAGTCTTCCACTAAAGTGTTTCTTAAATTGAAGGGATTTACAAAAAACTCTTAGCCCACTAAAGTCAATTTAGCTAGTTCAGGAAAAGGGTGTCTATGATACTTAAGATATTCAGTACTTAAAGTGCTTTATGCAATGGGCTGTAGGTCTTTAAAATGCTAATGAGAAGCAGAGACACTGGGAACTATTTAAAATGACACAGTGCCTGACTTTCTTCCTCTGTGCATTTCCTGGCAATCTACTTTAAGCCTTATCTGAAGAGACTTTTACTAAAGTATTTGATAACATTGTCACAGCCTAAGAACCAACAGAGCATCGCATTGGAAAAGAATAGGGTCTGATTAGGAAGATAAAATATTTCTTTATCACTTTACGGAAAACGGAGGCTGCTGCGATTCCAGGGCAAAAGTAGAACAAGCATTTGGTTTGAGGGTCGTGAAAACTCCTAAGCTCTGAAACTTTCTCAACCCCTATCAGGAAGCATCCTTCAAAGGAGGTTATTTTCTACCATGATGAGAAATTCACTAAAAGTTGCATTTAAAAAACACGAGAGTTAACAACATTTCCATATACAAGGCAAAGGGGAGGCTGATCATTTTAAAGCCCAAATTTGATTTCCTCATGAAAGCCCAATAGGTTTCATTATCCCGTCAAATCCCCTTAAAAATGAAGTTATATAAGCCAACACGCTGCCTACGCGGAGGATATAAATATACCCCGCTCTCCCAGTGAGGTCTGGACTCTCACAGCGAGACGTATGGAAGGGGTCAGTGAGTCACACAGTCCATTACAAAGGCTTGCAGTCTATAGCCGTGGCCCCTGGGTTTAAAGATCCAAGCACCGAGGCCCTGAGGACAAACCACCTCCTGCTCTTCTCTACATTTTCCCCGCCATGGGGGGACTAGACTTGCAAACTCTCTCCTCGAAAGGGGACAATGTTCTGGGATGGCAGAAGCTCCCTGATCCCAATGTACAGCATTGTGCTCTTAAACGTTCCCTCCGTTCTGGTTCTCAGAGATCCAGCCTCAACACAACGAGCTTAAGTTTCTGGGCAGCTTAAGTCACAACGGGGAGATCCTGAGGAATTTACTGTTCAGAGAGGATGCGAGGGGGGTGCGGCATCCACTGTGTCGGCTGCAGTATCAGTCAGTGGGTCAGGCTGCTACTGATTAAACTACTGGGGCAATAGTTCCTTGACTACACCCATACAATATTCACAACCTTACACACACACACACACACGATCACACAAGGAAATGGACATGGACGCATAATTTGTGCTCTTTCCAAGAACAAATAAAAGAGACAAAGAGAAATGAATAAATTAATAATGTCCGCAGAACAAGTTCGGTACATTACCAACTTGCCACTCCAAAACTCTGGAGCACTCTGGTAATCAGAAGCAATCAAGCACCCTCATTTGCATGACTACCATCATTTGATCTGATTACTAATCAGCCTGAATGAAGAAGGGCAAAAAATATTGAAAAAATAAAAAGGAAAAACATCCATCACTGCTGCCGGTACAGCACAGACACTTAACATTGCCCGCTGCCACCCAGCCCTCAGCTCTGCTCCCCTCCCGTTCCTTTTATGGATGGCTCTCATCTCCCTGTGAAGAGCTTTTCTTCTGCTATTGCCACCCCCTCGGGGTCGAGCCCCCCCCCCCCCCCCCCCATTTCCCCCCACCACCCACAGCCACCACAAGAGTCTCTTCAGGGTCTCCAGCTAAGGCAGGCCACTCTGGGCCTACGCACACAGCGCAGAGGAAACTAGCACCCGGTTGAACTGTGCTAACAACTGCTTAGCTTTCCTTCCCCCTCCCTTTCTCTTTCTCTGATCATCTCTCTCTCTCTACCTGTCTCTCTCCGCCCGTCTCTCTCAATCTCTCTCTCCTCCCGTCTCTCATTTTAATGTTGCTATCCTCCATTTACAGTCACCTTAAATGTATTTTCCTTGTTAAGGTTTTAGGAGATAAGATTGTATTCTGCTAATAATAAAAGTTGATGTGCCACGAGAAGCAATTTCATTCCAAAAAGAAAAAAACACAAATAACTGTAGCTCAACAAATTGGAAAAAAAAGAAGCTCCTTCCACATTTTTAAACAATTTACATTTTGGCAAAACGACTAGTATAAAACGACTATCAAAAAGTCTGTGTTCAAATAAAGCAAACTTTCTAATATTTCAAACCAGTGTCATCTGTTACAAAAAGCATGTCTTTACTGAACTAAAAAAATGTTTAGTTTCAACTATGATTTCTGAAGTAAACACCTTGCAGATATGAAAATGTGCAGGTTTACCATGTTACGTCAATGGTTTACAATGAGGAACAGAGATGGGGAACATCTGCAGTTGATCGGCTCCTGTACAGTTGGCGCAGAATTGCTCAGCGGGAGCTGCTTAAAAACAGGCCCATAACTCCCATAACTAGCATGTCTTGGATGCAGCAAATTGGTCCTGTTGTCAATGGAAAGCAAAGGGTTTAATTCTTTGCAACACAGCAAGACTCAAAAGCCTTCTGTCACTTCAAACACTAATGTCCTCAATTCTGGCGGGGAAATGTTTTGCCTGAAGAACACAGAAGGCAAAACATTTGTCTGCCAAGGGAGTTTCTTATGGATTTTTGGACTACTTTTAAAGCCATCCTGTGCTATACTTAATATGAAACTGCCCTTCACTGCTTTTGATCTTATTGAGTGTCATTAATGACCCAGTCAGTCGGAGTAACAAAGAGTTTCAACAATTTAATTAATGTCTGAAGGAGAGTCTCACTGTGTGTTTGTTCATTTTGCCAACACTGCACCTCTTGGACTGGTCTAGGACTAGAAGGCGTCTTCCGACCGGATGTCTTTTTGGCTGACTGGAACAGCACATTGCCGAGACCACTTTTGAGAAGCGAAAAGAACCCTAATCTTCTAATCAGATTTCTGAACAAATGAGGAAACCAATACCATAATATTCTCCTGACAGCTCATTTTTCAGAAACACCATCCATCTCTTTGCTTTGCAATCTGTTATCACCAGTACAGCACCGATTCACACTGTCCACTCATGATCAAAAGCAATTCACTTGCAATTTCAGTTAACCATGCAGGTCATTTTGTTTCTCTGCAAAATTAATAAAAACAAAGAGGTTTGATTTTTTGGTTAACGCATATTTTGTCTATATTACTTGAAAGGTAATGAGGACTTTGGGTGGAATGCAAATCTCCAGGCCCAGAGGTGTGCATGGGAACCAGTGCATACTTGGAACAATTTCACAGGGGCTAAAAAAAGAGTTGATCAAGACAAACACACAGACGGGGACACAGAGTGTAGCAGCGCCCTTTTAATTATTCTGTGCAGTCTTTAATTAGTCACCGCAGCTTCAGTAGCTGTCAAGAAGATCAAGGATCATTCCCTCGCACTTTTAAAGAGAGTGCATGAGAGCAGTGGCGTGACCCTGACCAGGCCAATTTTCTAGCTAAGTGTGATGGGAGGAATGAAACGCTGAAATACGCTGATCCTCACCTGAACCCATCTCCTGCTGTGTTGCAGGACAACACACAATTGTCAATACCACGTCGCCGGGAGGATTTGTGTCTTTAGATTTGTGGCAGCTGGATTTTGCTGTGCTAGCTCTAAGGTGTGTGGGGGGCGGGGGTTGCTTCCACGAATGCCAGGTCTGTCTGGTACTTATCAGGACATGCCGAGATCTCATTTACGGTAACCAGCTCTCCTACCAAGCTTGTCTGATAGTTACCAGGACAACAGGATCATGCAGGAGCCTGGGTATAAGACATTGTCTCCTTCAGCCCTGTTGTGGCATTTTTAACCCTCCCGCCTCCACACTGCCGGGCCAACGAGGATAGTGCTACAGATTTGAAAGGGGTGGAGAAAAGAAAAAGAGCTCTTGCCAGCATCTATACCCTAATCTCTGTTGATCAAAATGAAAATATGCAAAATGCAAAACCTGAAATGAGCAAATGGAATGGGTTAAAAACCTTGACTCAGTCAAGCAGAGACTGAGCAGAATACTGTAGGAGCTTGCAAAGGTCTCAACTTTATCAGTACTGTCCAGAGACAATGTTTTCTTAAACTAGGAAAAAGGTGTCAGTGGAAAGTAGAGGTCACCATTGGAAGCCCTTCACTGTATGAAAGCCCAATCTGTACCTCATCCCCCACTGACGAGGAGTCTGAGAGAAGCAGCTGCTTGTTGCAAACCAAGCTATCGGAAGCTCTACAGTCATGCAGATAAAAGCTAGGTCACCATCTTACAACTTCCTTCCTTTAACCTGCCTTCAATATCATCGCCTACTGGGTTTCCACAATTTCCTTTCTAAATGCCTTGTGAACACTAAATAGTTGTGAAGATTCCCCTCCCTGGGAAGTGGGAACAATGAAGAGAACACGTTTATCTTCACCATTTCCAACTCTGAGACAGGCGTCTGTCGTGTACATCTCATGTAAAGGAGGACTGGGCAAGACCTACTTTAGACCCTTGGTAGGGGTCCATTTCTCATCCTTTTCCTTCCAAGCATAAAAATCTTAATTTCTACAATTCAGAGTTCTTAAGAGAGCACGCTAGCAGGACTGGAGTATAAAAGACACCCATTCCTGTTTTGCAAGAGCGGATTCACGAAGATCTTTCACAAAGAAAACTTATGAGGACCTTGAACAGCTACTGCCCACCAAACGCAAAAGATCAGCTGAATAGCCTACCTTTTAATACATTTCATCCTCAGCTTTCCCTAGTCTTTCCCCTGTGGGAAAACATGGATACTCCGATCTAGAGAAAGAGTCACTGTGTCAGTCGAGTACAACCTGGAGGTGCAGCCTGTGTGAGGGGGCATTGCGATGTTCTCAGCCATGCAAGGGAAAGATACCCCCGAGAAGGCTATCAGCAGTGGCTGAACGCGGACCAGGGCAGCCTCAGCCTGTGGTGCACACTGGGAAACGCTGCAACTCTGCAGGCCCATGGGTCTATGTCATGTTGCCTAGCAACTGGCTTGGAACCCTCATGAGTTAAAGTTAGTTCAAGAGCACTGCAGCAGTGTTTCTGCCCTTTCTGCATCTCCCAAAATCAACGGCAGGCTTCAGAAAAGAGAAACCCCAGATTAAATGTTTGAACAAGGAAAAAAAAAAAATGGGGTAGACTTTCCTGCCACACGGTAAAATGAACAAAAACAAAATGGCTCTCCTCGCGCCGATAACAAATTTTGAGAAATTCCCTCTACACTGCAGAAGTATTTCAGCCGTTTTTTTGTTTTTTGTACCTGGCTCTTGTCAGATGTCCTTAAGGGAGTCTTCAGTTGCAGCAGATGAAAATGATACCGAATGGCTGCAGTATCCATACAGAGCAATAAAGTCTTCAAGGTATTATAAATAAGGCTATTGATTTCTGAAGCTGGATTCAATTAGCTTGATAGCTTGGCTTGGTGGGGAAGGGGGGGACCTTGCGTTTGTTTCATTGACAGTGCAGCTGCACCGTGTTCGTATTGATGGAACCCATTCCATTAAAACGCAATTCACTACTGCTTTGATCCTGACGGACAGCCGCAATCCCATGCATGGGGTGGGGGGCTATGCTGGGCTGCATAGCAGGATAACACCCAGGGACCTGATCTGTCCAGTGAAGGGGGACAGAGTCTGAGACTGTGGCAAAAAGATGGCATAAAAGAAAATTGACAAAAAGGCACATTTATACACATACACCCAACTCCATCATGTATATCAGCAGCTCAATAACTAACCATACCTCTCCAGAGGCTATGAATATACATCTCCAATACAATTCAATTTGTCCAACAAGTTTTCTTGGCACTTTACCATAACTGTGCAGTTACAATGATTGATCAAATGTTTGGCATAGCCTTTATTGTACTTTTCGCAGAAACATATACCTGTGGGACTTACTGCTTTGGAATATGCTAAAATTCCACGAACAAATTAATGTTATCCTGTCATACAAAGTAATTAATTACTTAATGGAGCTGGAAGGCATCTTGTTAAAGCTCTCGTTGAGTTCAGGAAATGGCAAGGGTACCTGAAATAGCACTTTGGTAAAAGAGATTTCTGACACTTCCTGGAGTAGCAGAGACCAAGAAAATGCATCTTCCCCAATTCCAAAATCTTCCATAACATGCCCAACATAACCACATCATTACAAACCACAGCTCCTTTCACACCCCACATCTCCCCACAACGTGCTCGGATCTCTCTCTAAAGGGTTACGGATTTCTTAAGCATCTTTATTTAAATTAAAAACTCAAATCTGACTTTCGCCTGGGGAGACTTTTAACCTCACCGACCCTCTCCAACGCGAGTCTGCCAGACGAAATTGTCCGCGAGATCCCCACGGTGTTTTTGAATTAGGGTTATTAAAATGGTTTAGCACATACGCCGGCAGTTTCAATTCAAATCGATTTCACATCCCTTTATTATTTTCCTCGCTTCCGACGCCTCGTGAATAGCAAGAGTGCCCCTGCCTCCTGTCAAAGCTGTCTGAGCCTCAGTGAGGAATCAATGAACCTACAGGAGGAGTTTAGTTAAACAGGGTGACTTATTGGACCACCTTTATCAATCATTGACCCCAAAGTGCCAATGACCTTTGAATCCAAAAAAGAACTTTAGGATAATGTTATCCAAGATCTGATGGTCTCCCATGCTGGCTTTTTGCAAGATATTTTTTTTGGCTTCAATATTGTGCTGGGTGAACTTCAAACGGATTTGCAAATTTGCAATTAACAATAACAGAATGTGGTGGCAGCTTT
Organism: Amia ocellicauda; assembly: GCF_036373705.1. Classification (NCBI taxonomy): domain Eukaryota; kingdom Metazoa; phylum Chordata; class Actinopteri; order Amiiformes; family Amiidae; genus Amia; species Amia ocellicauda. The sequence continues at coordinate 11,890,542 of NC_089866.1, read as the reverse complement.
TTGTTTGACTATATTCCTGCTTCTACCTAATGCTAACCTGCACTCAGTTGTAACATTACTCAGTTGTAACATTTTTAAAGTTTCAATTGAGTTAGAAGTTTTGTTCTGACCTAAACATGATCTGGTGGTCATAGTCATTTTCATTTATTGGGATAAAAGCAAGATCTACAAAAACATGCATTTAACACAAACCATGCAAGCTAAGCCTCGTACAAGAGACATGCCTCCATTTGCACGTCTGTACTGTAGGTGTGAACAGAGCCCAGACTCTACTGGGAACCAAAAATCCATTGTGGCAGCGTCATCATTGGCAGCTCCCCTGTCTCTGGGAGGAGAGTGAAACTTGAGACTCTGTTAAAGGATGGACCACACTATGACACCACGTCATGCAAACATTAACCATTTACATGGGTCAGTTCAGAACAGTTCAGGCATCAATGGCCAAATGACACTGCGACATTGGGTGGCATACAGTTGGCTGAGCTCTTATACTGCTAGGTGGGCTAGACGTTGGTCCCAGTTTGTCACGTAACATATAACTGTGACATACTGGGCACCTGTGAGCTCAGCAGTGTTATGAACAAGGTTCTTAGAAATCCGTTTACTACAGAAAAACAGAATGTTTGGTTTGACTGAGAATCTTTTTTTCAAATTATAATCAATGCTGAAAAATGTATTTTGAACATGAAATCAATATCTTATGTTTTTGTATACTAGTAAGCGAAACTTAATTTTAACATTGTATTTTAATCTCAGATTATATATATTATTTTTTTTAAATCAGAGAATTTTTGATTTGATCACGGGAAAACTAGAAACATTGGTTGTGAATGGCTGCATGCATTCCCCTTCAATGCTATAGCCCTTCTGTTCGGGTTCTTCAATCTAAGTGTAAAGATAAGGATGCATGTAACATAGAACAGAGATTTTTTTGCAGATTCAAAATGTATTTCAATGTGATGATTTTCCTGTAAAATTCTAAGCCTCAACCCCCTTCCATTTCCAGGCCAAATCCATCGGAAAATGAAATTGATCTTGCACTGAAGCAATGGTTTTGGTTACAGGGGCATCTGACCTTCCATTATTTGAGTCAGGTCAGCTTTTTAGTTTTTTTCTCTGCTTGTTATTTTTTTATTTTTTTATCACTGGGGACAGAAACTCATTAATGTACCAGAGGTCAGCATTTTCAATTCAGTGGAACCACAACTAAAATAACTGTTACACTGAATTGTGGGTTGCTCTATCACTTACCACAAGTTTCCATGTGGCACCAAGCTTGACTGTGGCTTTAACCTAGTATATCAAACTGTAGATCTAAAAGCAATCGTCAAGACCCTCAGACACATACAGAGGAGGTTAATATGAATAAATTATTTTATAAAAGCTCTCCAGCAGCTTTTCTTTCCACCTAAGAGTACTCACAATAATAACCCTTGGCACATCTTAGAAAATGTGGTCTATCAACCAACCATGGAGCATCGTCAGAATATTAGAAAAAGTAATTTGGAATTCATTATTAATGTCCACCCCAACCCCCCCATTTCTTGACCAGATGCTCCAATGAAATACAGCACTCTACTTGCCATTTGAATGGATGAGGTTAAATTAATACAAAATCAAGAACATGCTGTGTGACTGTAGATGTCACATTTCGGAGACCGAAACGATTTCAAAAATAACAGGCCGATATTTATCTAGTAGTAGTATCAAGAAGGGGCAGGAGGCCGATTTGTATTTCAAAGAGGAACACTTATATTCCAAAGCCATTCTTGAACATAGAGCCCCACAACCCTCCTGCTGACAGTGTGTTCCAAAGACAAGCCAACGGAAAAGTGTTCCTTTGCAAAGCAGGCTGAATTTACCCATGTCAAAGGTCATGCTATTCTAAGAATTGTACTGATGCAATCGTATCTAAAATTAATTAGAACTGCATGCATCTTGTTTTGTGCATATTTGCTGCAACAATTCAACAACTGGCATGAACAGGTATCTTAGCAGGGAAGACTTTAATAAAAATAAAAAATAAAATGCAACAGACTGAACTATGTAATTTTGTAAAAAACTAAAAAAAAAAAAATGAAAAGCTGTAATGATCATAGGAGAGCATAGTAACACCTAATATTGACTTATGTAGATGTCTTCCAAATGCAAAATCTGAAACAGGTATACAATCAAATTTACTTCCCTGACGAATGGGAGCCCTAAATTAAATGTAGTTATACATCCACACTTATAACTCTATTACTGCTGGAAGCAAATTCATACACAAAGAAAATGGTCTTCTTGCTTATTTATGGAGCACCACTATTGTCCCCTGCAGGTGATGCATGCTATAATTAAATGAACAGACCCTCCCACTCCAGCTGAATGCATGAACCAAAACATGTTTTTGTAGGACCCAAAGCAGTCTTGAGCTTGTGTGTTTATGTGTTTATGGTTTACACCCCATGAATATGTTAAATAGCAATCCAAACGTTCTCTCACACACATTTTATCACAGAGCTAGAGCTTGCAGACAAAACTGCTGCGAGTTCATGACTGGCACACACTCTATGCCCCACCTCCACCCTCACGCTCATCCTCACCCCACCGTAGTCCAGAACTAGCTCTCCACCTGCTCCAAATCACACAGATCTTATGTTGCCGATCAAATAGGTTTTACTCGGTGACCAAAGCCAACCATGGTTAACTACAGTGACAAGCAAGTTAGCTGTAAAATAAAAATGAGGAGGGCAGTTGGTGCATCACAAAAGCAACAACAATGTCAATGGGAGAGTCAGATTTACAACCCACGGCAGTTAACACTCGGTCATTCAGCTGATCAAGACAAAAGAGCAAGCGAGCAGCACAGCGGTCGAGTCATACAGAGGTCTGACCAGAGAAATCTTAGGGTAAAAACGACAGACCTGCGGCAAGATTGTGTGAATCAGGCTTGGATCAAATCAAAATGTATATACTATGTGTATACACTAATATATGGTTGGTTTCCATTAGATGGAAGGAAGAGGCCACTGTGGCAAAAACAAATCTGCTGTCACATTCTACCATTGGTGACAAGTTTGGGTTAAATCTCATAGTAGAATAAAAACCAGTCAGACCATTAGTCTCATGCTGGAGCTGTGTGTGTTATTGTGGATTGGAGCTCCCCCTGTTATGTCAATGTTGCTCTGAACTCCAAGGTGTCCGTCATTGGACCTGCTTGTCCAGAAAACTGCAATCACACAATTTGATTCCTTTTTTACAACACTCTAACACCTGCATACTATTCTCCGGGATGAACATTTTATAACACCTTATAAAACATTTTTTTATGCCACTATTAACTTTCCCAAGACGCCTGCCAAATAGACAAGCTTAGAAAAGACAATAAAGAAATGCAAACCCGCGAGAGAGTTCAAATTCTCCTCACAGGAAATCTTGGCAGCACAAGAATGCTCGCACCTTCTGTCCACAAAAGTCCACATCCGGTAGACCACGGCGCTGTGGAGAAATCCACTTCAGTGCACCAAAGAAAGGCCACCTGAAAATGAAATGCAATGCAACATATTGCCACCCACTCCCTTCAACTCTCATTAAAGGGTGCAAGATCACTTAAACCAAACAGAGCTTTTTCATCCTCAGAGTACAAGGACAAAGCCACGAGCAGCCCAGCGGCCAGAGGAAAACCCTCAGTCTCAATGTGCATGGGCTGACTGTGCCAGCAATGTAGCGCTCTCTAATTCTTTAGCTCTACACAAGGCGATGCTGTGATTCAATGTAATATAGATTTCTTAAGTGCTTCACCACCTCAGAGCACTGTGCAAAGCAACTCAACCCAAAGAGGGTCCATTATAACTGCAAATTAAAAGCCTGCAAAAATTTTGCACATGTTGACATAGGATTTTAAAGGAGTTAAGGTGGTATTCAGTTCCAAAAAGAAATCCCTGTATGCAAAGACTCAGCCCTGGTTACCATCTTCAGACACAAATTCAGGCCATTTGCAGAGCATGTGGTGGCAAGGGTCCATTCAGAAAAGAAAAAAAAAAAAAATCAGCAGGCATCAATCCGATCGTCCCCGTTGCAGAATAATGCGTTTTCACACACAGGAGTGAGGACCTGGCTCATATGTCAGAGGAAGTTTGAAAAGATCCTGGATGTCACCTTCCTCTCCTGACACGTGCAGGGGGAAGTGTCAGCAGACCCCGGCCACGCAATGCTCTCCACATCTACAGTAATGTTAGGCTTCAGTAAGCAGGAAAGTCCTCCTTGGATTCTGGATTTATTTTGGGGTGTTTTCCTCCCCTCCCAAAGGCAAACCTTTGCATTAAACCAGTAAAGCTCCCAGAACCAGGTGAATAGCATGCCACAGTCCAGCGCCGATCCTCAGACACCCAATAATGACTCAAGATTGAAGTTCATATCCTGAAAGGCTATGAAGACTAATGGAATCAACCAACCCATCAGTTGATGTTGTTTATGTTTTGTTAATAACCACTAATGAGGTAATTCTGCAAGTCTCATTAGAACAGAGAGAAGGTTCTCTGCCTGCTTATGACCATTTCAAAATCTAATATTCTGTCCAGCAGCAAGGTGGGCGGGGGACTGAAAAGGGAGCTGTGGCTGACCTTTGCTCATACTACAGAGCCAGAGCTGCCTGAAATTACACTGCACTCACAATAAATCTTGCCCGTGTACCAAGGAAAACAAGGGAAGAGTTTTGTGAGGCAAACCCACTCCCTCCAACCTGATCTCTCATTTTGACACTGGCACCTTGCAGGTCAGTGATGTCTTCTGCCTTTGTTGATGCAATGCACCTTCCTAATGGCTTATCATTTCATTGCGATCAAATAACGCACAGCTGGAGGCACCTGGACACATTGCATTCGTCAGTCAAGTCGCAGAGGGGGAATGGGGAGCAGTTGTCCAAAACTGTCCCAAATGTTCCTTGTGAAGCAAATATGACCATCGCTACGTGGACGCACAATTAATCGGTCTCCCTCCCACCCTCCAAAAGCTGTCCTGATATATGTAAATAAGATTTCGGTGAGCTTGTGACAGGTTAAGGACAAAAATCAAGGACGTCGCTTTAGATTTTGGTTTCGCGAGAGGTTGGGTCCGTATGAGGCGCATCAATTAGGTGCCCGTCAAAAAATCCTGATGCAATAAGGCCCGAATGCAATATTGGACACATAGGGAAATGAAATGTCCTTACAGCGGCCATTAGTGGTCTGCTGACAGCGACTGATCACTGCTGTCACAACCAATTGCCGGCAGAATAACTCTTCTCCTCCGGGATGCAGAGGTGAAATATGTTCCGTGATGCTCGCTCAGCCATCACCCATTGCGGGGCCGGATTGCCTCGGAGGCAGAGATTTCCAGCAGCTCGCTTCCTTACCACAATTCCCATTATTACAATGTGCAGCTTTCATGTTACAACAGCCTGGGGGGCCAATGAACTGTGTGGAGACCTGATATTTACAGGTGTTATGGCCACTTTTCCAATCATCAGTAATGTATCCGCTACATTGCCATGTTCCCCGGTTCATTCTCTGGAATCTGGAAGCTCAGTTTTCAAATGTTACAAAATGTTACACAAATATAAACATCCAAAGTCCAGAGAAACCACCTGGCTGGCAAGATTACATCACCGCCTCTGACCTCGAGCTCTTGAACTCACACCGACCATCCGGATATCTCATGCAAAGGCCAGTCTTCCTTCAATGTGCCATCTTTGGCACTAAAGTTGTATTGCATGACTGCAATCCACAGCGCAGCAACAGTTACAAAAGGAAATCTTATTCCTTGTCCGTCGAGTTCTGAAATTCAGATACATAAATGTTCAAATTAATCAATATAAACATTCCGATTCCAAATAGGAATGTACAAAATGCCTCTGGTGTCAAATTAGCATAAGATGTCTCCGAAGCCTTCCATCTTATAAAGTACGGTGTGTAACTGGGGGGGGGGGAAAGACAGGTGTAAACTTAAATTGGCCATGCACGTGTTATGAATACGGTCCAGTGAGTTGAAGAATGCCACGTGTCCAGTAACCTTGGAAACTGGAAGTAGGAACTGACAGCACCCAGTTTAGATCCGTTATCGTTTCAATGAGTTTTTAATCACACTATGACAAGGAAATTCACCATCATTACTGGCATTTGCATTTTTATAGCACATTTCCTTTCAGGTTTATTTAAGGATTTATTTGTTTTAATTATTATTATTAAATGTATTTATTTTTACTTCTTTTTGTTTCTGTCTTCCTTAATGTGGAAGTTTAAAAAAAGAAAAGAAAAACATAACCGGTCTATATGACCACAGTTCTGATAGAGAGAAATTTGGCTGGCATCTGCCTGACTTGTGGAAATGAGTCAGCACAGCCACTTAACCACATTCCACTCACAACATCTGCTCTGGCCACTATCTCTAAGTTCTCCAAGCCGTGGATACAAATAGCAAAAGTAAAAAAATGCAAACCTAATTAAAAATATGATTGTGCTATTTCATTGGAGAAGTATCCTTCAGCAAAACATGCAGCATTGGGTCAAAGCAAGGCCACCTCTCAGCCAAATCTCCCTGTGGCCAGTTGTATAAAACCTTAAGTATTGAATAATTTCAAGTATTACATATAGCAGCTGATCCTTTAACTCATTTATCGATATGCATGCATTAAGGTACTTTGTGCTATAAGGAACACTTACAGGAAGAAAAAACAAATCTAGCTTTTTACACAGCCTCTCCTGGGAAAACCGGTTCCTCTATAGTCAATAAATTAGAAGAACAGTGTGCCCAAATAGGAAAATGGGGTCCCCAGTCTTCAATATGGGAGGATTATATGAAAGTCCTGAAAAAGGAATATATAGGGAATCTTACTTTCTCAAAGGCCAAAGATCTGAAATAAATAGACTATTAGTAAACAAATAGCTACTGAATAACAACCAGAACAAACAAAATCAATATTGTATCCTTGTACATTGGAGACCCTGAAATAGCACATGTTCTTACTCAATACTTCACTCCTAAGATGTAACCTGAAACGATGTGTTTTATGGTGTCACTCCCCACCAAGTGCATTACATACAGACAGTAAATTAATATTTTCAGAGAGATCTGTATTGATAATCAGCAAAGGGAAACAAAGCTTATTTTAAAATAGTTTGGATTTCTACCTTCATCATTGTAAAAGGCCATGCTAGTTCAGGTGAAGTGTAATTTGTGTGACAGACAGCAGGAATCTGGAATTAATGTCCTCTGTCATTCTTTCAGGATTGGTTAATTGACTAAAGCACTCATCTAAATAGGGGACCTGGGAATTTGTTTCAGCCATGAATGGAATTATGATTTCCGTTACACATTCAAAATGTGGAAGAAAACGAAGCAATCCGTGCTTATCGTTTAAAAAATTAAGATGGCTTGATTGGTGTCTAGGGAGTTTTGGGAAGGCTCTTTGTGCTCCCAATAAGCATACGGTCTGAAGCTCCTTCTTTTCATTTGTAGAATTAAACAAGGAAACACAGGCGTACAAAGATGTTTATTAACACAATCAGCAAAAACACAAGAGCCAGCTTAATGGTTTTACAAGTTGTTTTACCTTAATTGTTTCTTTTTCTAATTGATAGTCATGCACCATGCACCAGTCTCAGAATTGCTTTGATTACCCCCCCCGCCCCACCTCAGGGAAATGCTGATAAATAAGATGAAACTACGGTTTGCAAGTCATGATAGAGACAAAGTCAGATTGATTAAAAAAAAAAAAAACCTATTACATAAGACCTGTTCTGTCATCCAGTCCACCCTGCTTTACGTGCTAAAACCGGCGGGCATGCAATCCCCCGAACAGTGGCAAAACCCTGCTCCTCTATCTCCTGGTACAGACACTTTCATCTGCATGAGCAGAGCATGAAATTAAACATTAGCAGCTCAAACAGGGACCGGCCTCTGCAGATCTCAAGCTTAACTCCAGAGGATTACGCCGGGTCCAGGAGAAGGAGGCGCTGTACTGTACACGCTGATGTACATTGACTAACCATGAAATGAAATCCCCCATCGCACTGCTCTCTTTGCAAACTGCAGTCTTGCCCCGTCTGCGATTAAACCGTGGTGCAGAGTGTGGCAAGGGCCTATGACTCCATTGTTTGAGTTTCACAAAGTGATGATCGTTCCACTGATCCATCAGCCTCTGGAGTCAAGCCCAAGAGAAGATTAAAGCTACAGGCTTATGTCCAATAAACACAGGGTACTTTAGATATAAAACAGGGTACTTTAGGTATAAAGTGACTAGAAGCATTCAGTGGGAGGCAGTTGTCTAAAGAGCACAGTACAGCATTCAGGCGAAAGAACTGCAGCTCACTGAGGCTAAACAAACCTTTCTTTAATACAACAGTAAATTACATCATCTGAATTAACAAAACATTAATAAACAAACAGCAAAACAAAAGTAAATGTAACACGCAGACGGGAATGTAAGTACAGACCTTCAACTGTAATGAGACATGGAGGGCAAGGTAGAGACTATAGTCTGTAGTCAATATGAATATTCCCTCTAAGAGTGTAATACAACTATTAATGAGAGGGTTTCTTTTCAACAGACTGGTGTGACTATCAAAAATAAAAACGTGTCATTTTTAGCAGGTGTCGTATTTACTAGATGATTTACTACGCAAAAATATTCAATTTACAAGAGAGGAAAACAATGTGAGAGCAAGTGAATACCTTGACAACCCTCCCCTGCATAGGTTCAGAACAGTTTATGAAAACTTGGCTAAAGAACAAAAAATGTCTAAGCTTTGAAGAGAGGCCAAAATGTTAAATATCTTAAGGCCTGGCTGAAATCAAAACTTCAAACCACCGAGTAGGTGCAAAAAGGAAGAGCCATGTCCTCAGTCGACACCCTTACCCAAACTCCAGTCCCCTGTGGCCCACTTGACTCGTCTGCATATTAATTAGGATGTTAATCAACAGGAATGGTTTAAAATGGCCTACACTGTTACAGGGATGGGTCTTGACCTAATCAGTGTTGAGTTAATTCTCCATGCTGTAAACATGTACAGATAGATTTCAAACTGATTTTATTTTAAAAACCTTCTTTTTGTGTTCAAATCAGTGCTGTACTTGCCAATTGTCACCAGAGGAATTTTCCCTTTTGATCAATACAAGTTCTGTTACATAAGGGCTACACTGTATAATTTATAAAAATAGAAAAATCTCTCTTGCTCTCAAAAAAAAAAAAAGATTTTCCACCTTTCTAACGGGAGACCTGCTGCACAGTTTGACACCCACACAGCCCACCCTCCCCACATCGACAACCCCCCCACCTCCCCACCCTCTATTACTGCCGTTTGGAACAGAAGCATCTATTTATAGACTTTTCAAAAGAACCCACCATTTCAAAAGCACCCTTTGCTTGCTGCTTCACAGGGCTACGGGAGCCGTGCTTCAGAGCACACAGATATCAATTCTATACGTTCATGTTCAGGTTACATAAGACCTGTTCCGTCATCCAGTCCTCTCTGCTTTAGGTACTAAAACCTGCATTAACTCAAAGAGAGCCAATCTAGCAGGTAAAGGAGGACCAAAACTTCCTTCGGTCCCATTTCGCCAGTCATTCATGCAAGACTGTGTGCCCAAGTAGGTATTTAGTACTTAGTAGGACAGGGAAAGTAGGTCTAGAAGATGATTGTAAGCGCTTCCAAACTGGGCCTGGGGGGTAATCAAGAGCAATAGTACATTCAAAATCAAGGGTTTAAAATCTGTACATCAGGCTGGACTAGAGATTGTTTTACCCCCACCCTGCATAATAACACCATAGAATTATGTCAGAAGCCTTTTGATCAGTCTGGGTAAGCACATTTGCTTCCCCCCCCACCCTCTTGTATACGTGCATCCATATAGGAAAGTAAAAATCTATTTTATTTTGCCCCCATCTTCATGTATCTTGATCTTTCGAGGATGGGGAACGACCACAAGACATTCTGTGAAACAGCCCCCTTTACAGGAAGAAAAACTGCCTTGATTTTGAGCGTTTCGCACACTGATCTGAGAGCAGATAGAGATTTAAAAAAGGCAAGTTTGACGTCAGCCGAGTACCAGAAGGGAGGAGTGTGGGTAAGAGCCGTGTGCTCTGACAACACAGCTTGGCAAAACATTGACGAGGGGAACAAGTCCCTCAGGCCACAGGCACAAGCACTGCTGGCTTCTGGGCTATCAGCACTTGTCACATGGAGTTAAATAATAATGATTTAAATGAAATTCATACACCTAAGCAACCAAAACCTCCTCACATTAACATAGAATAAGATATGCAAAACTGCTTGATATTGAAGTGATATCTTGTACAGTGGCAGGAGCTTCCCTCTGTACAGAAGCACAGCGTCACCTCCAACTTGCTATTCTTGTTCTATTGGTCTGCTCCCCCCTCCCCCCCATTGCTTACACCCTCTCCAGGATTTTTACACTGCATATCTTAAAAGGAGTTTAAACAAATAGAAAGACCATTATCAACTGGGTATGCAGTGACATGATTAGAATTCATTTAAAGACAATAAATGGAGTGAAATACTGGACAATTAACAGGCCCCTTTAAATCCCTGTAAGAGATCCATTTGGACAGAACTGGGGGGGGGGACAGTGCTTTGGCAGACTGTTTGACCGTGCCGTTACTTCATAATCATATTATTTTGAGGGGGGCTGAGAGAAAATACAGGGGGGCTGAAGCCCTCCTAAATACGGTCTAGCGCCACCCATGTGATGGACCATCAAATGGTATCAGGCTGCAATAGATACAAGATGCACTGAATATTGCAATGAAATTTTGAACACAGAGGCAATATAATGTATGAAGGACCACGGGGCTTACTGCAGTCCCTTCTTCACAGGAACCAGTGCTTGGTATATCGGCACATTCCAGTGCTGAACAGAGACAAGACTAGCTTTACCTGCGAAAGGAAAAACTGAAGATACCTGCTCCAACAGGCCCCGTGGGGGAAGAGGCAAACCTAAGCTCGAAGTGGTGGATATGCACAGCACAGAAATCTTACTGTTCAATCTAAACAGTTCTTGAATGTAGTAATCGAACACTTGAGGAAAGGAAGGGGAAAACAGGGGCAGAGAAGGAGGAACTCAAACAAAGTCTTGACTGACAGGCCTTCTCTCGGACTGGCTCGTAATCTTCTACCCCCTCCTTCCCTCTTTCCTGCTGCAGCCCTGACAGAACCCGCGGACCCCTCCCCAATTGGGATCTGTGTCGTCACACACGTGAGAGGGAGAAGGCGGCGTTTATCCACGAAGGTCTGCAACGGTACTCCTGAACCTGTCCTTTTGTTTTGATTCGCGATGATCAGTGGATTGCTTCCACCGAGACGAAGAGCAATAGTCAAATTGGTTGCCATTCCCGCCAGACCCGAAGACTGCCTGTCTCCCTGCTGGCTCACAAGCCTCTCTGATTCACACCATTTGTTGGAATGAAAACAGATCCCACGCGGATCCCACTGTATTTCTCTGTCAAGCAAGCCGGGCCCCAGCGCAGAGGGAGAAAGGCAAAAGAACAGCAGTGTGCTATCAGGATCAGTGCCTCTCTTCACCGCTCTGGCACAGGCTATCCGCTGGTACTGTGCTGTGTTGGTCAGGGCCCCCCAAGACATAAGAGTGGGAGGGACACACGTTGAAATCCCAGGTGGGGATACTGCTGCTGGACCCACTTTCACCCAGATAATTTAAGTTAAAACCCCACTGGGGTTAAACGGGCAGCTAGTATTCAGGTCCATTTGGGGAAAAATGTATCAGCCAATGAAACGCCTGGATATTATTATAGCTGCTGTGCACACATGGATTTGATTCTATCAAACCACCATGTAGCAGGAAAGAGCACTGCCTCAAAACCAATCTCTCGGCTAAGGATTAGGGTTTATTTCTGGTGGTGAAGGGTTGTCTTTTCTATTTTTATTGTATTGTACTGTAATTAGAAGAGATTTAGAATATGACACAGAATCTAATCTGCCTCTAGCCTGCTGTGGGGGAAACAGGATGGTGGCTACAGTGGCTAGAGAGCCCAGGCTGGAGGAAGACACATTCGAGAAATGAAAAAACCCAAGAAAAAGGGAGAAAAAGCACAGGGTCTGGATATGGAGGACCTACAAGCTGCAGTGGAGAATGTCTGCATATGCTGGGCCTTGACCACAAGCTGCTGAGAGGAAGTTACCACATGCTGTTGTGATATAGTGGCTAGTATTACAATGTGTGTAAGTGTATCGGTTTTAGTAATGGAAACAGTGACTATCAATACCATGGTTTGTGGAATTGGCATAGTTATTTATTCTCTCTATAAATCAGTATTAGGAGGCGATTTAATTTTTCAGTATTAGAAAGCTGATCGGCCACACTTTTGACAGCTCCCCTACTCCGATTGATTTATTGTCTTGCCCCCCCTCCGCACTGCTTGTGGCCTGCAGATACAGGCCGTGCAGTATTAGCTGTCCAGTCATGTCTGTGCAGTGTGCTTCGGAGGCACTGGGCTGTGGGACTGTGATGGGAGCGCGAGGAGACAGCTGCCTTTACTCAGAGTGGCGGCTGTGACAGTGCCCTCATCCCTCCCTGGCTGCGCTCTCATCTCTCCTGCTGACAGCCGTGGCGCTCTCCCTGCAGGGCAGCATGTCCAGAACATGGCCTGTCCAGACTGTAAGTCCTTATGAATTGGGGGGGAGCTTTTATGGGTGTCTAAGGCAATGGTTCTGAAACTGAGGAGTTGCAAACTATTAAAATAATCTCACCAACACCTTCTCAAGTTCTCGACTATTAATAACAATGCTTTTTGGTGTATAAAGCTTGGAGACCCTGCAAATGGGGTGAACGTTGTATTGTAAATTGATTATACTGAAGTCAGACAGCTAATTAATAATTATAATAATTACAATAATGCCACGTCCTCTATCCATGTCCCATGAGTAATTCTTTATTAATATTTTTACCAGCCCCTCCCGGAACAGGTCAAAATGAAAGACTGGAGAATGCACCACTTTTCACAAAACATAGAAAAGCTCAATTTTAATCTATGCAAAAAGTATGATCATTTACCCAATATCCTTAAGAGACATTAAGCTCACTGTGAAGCAGAATGAAAATTAAGAAGCAATAGATGGATGATTTATTGAATAAAAGTCCCCCACATTTCCAGATGCCTACCACTTGAGAGTGACAGTGAAGGACTTCAGCTTCAGTTTCAGGGAAATTATTATTTGGTGGCCAGTGCATTTATATTTATATATAATTAATTTGAGAGACTGAACATAGAACAATGAAAGGTTGCTATGTGCAAAGCATTTGGTGTACTATGCTAATCACTCAGTTAGCCTTGCAGGATAAAAATAAATATGTATTTGTGTTCTTCACATTATGTGCACCAATTCCACACAGTCAGTGAATCTAAAAAAAAAGGACACCCTGAAGACACACACATGGGGCCTTCCATACCACAACTGCATTCTTCGCTGTCCTTAATGCACGAAGTAACTTCAAATACAGAATAGATTTTTCGTATTATTATGATTATACAAACTGAGGTTCAGTGTGTGAAAATTAAAAACATCCTTAGCTAAAGCATCCATTGCCAATTGTATAGAGTGTTTCTTGGAAAAGTGGCCAAAATACCTACAGAGCTCTCTGTGCCGGCTTGCCAGGAAAATGACCCATTACTGTACAGGCGTTACTCTGCACTGCTTTACTAAAAACAGAGTTGTATAGTTTTACAGATTCAAAGCTGCGAACCTGCGAAAAGTAATGTGCTCTTTTCAAATAAAATCACAAGATACAATAAAAATATGGAATAATTAGAAAGTGTGGAACGTGTTAATGCATATGCTGTGAGAAATTAAGCATTTGGAGCACTTAGTACACACCTATACACGTTAATTTTTGCCAAGCTCTCACTCTGCCTCAATACTCCTGCATATGAACTATTTCTAGATGCCCCAAGCTGATTGGATTGCCAGGCTTGTACTGTACAGTGAGGAGAAAAAAGTATTTGATCCCCTGCTGATTTTGTACGTTTGCCCACTGACAAAGAAATGATCAGTCTATAATTTTAATGGTAGGTGTATTTTAACAGTGAGAGACAGAATAACAACAAACAAATCCAGAAAAGCGCATTTCAAAAAAGTTATACATTGATTTGCATGTTAATGAGGGAAATAAGTATTTGATCCCCTATCAATCAGCAAGATTTCTGGCTCCCAGGTGTCTTTTATACAGGTAACGAGCTGAGAGTAGGAGCACTCTCTTAAAGGGAGAGCTCCTAATCTCTGCTCGTTACCTGTATAAAAGACACGTGTCCACAGAAGCAATCAATCAATCAGATTCCAAACTCTCCACCATGGCCAAGACCAAAGAGCTGTCCAAGGATGTCAGGGACAAGATTGTAGATCTACACAAGGCTGGAATGGGCTACAAGACCATCGCCAAGCAGCTTGGTGAGAAGGTGACAACAGTTGGTGCGATTATTCGCAAATGGAAGAAACACAAAATAACTGTCAGTCTCCCTCAGTCTGGGGCTCCATGCAAGATCTCACCTCGTGGAGTTTCAATGATCACGGTGAGGAATCAGCCCAGAACTACACGGGAGGATCTTGTTAATGATCTCAAGGCAGCTGGGACCATAGTCACCAAGAAAACAATTGGTAACACACTACGCCGTGAAGGACTGAAATCCTGCAGCGCCCGCAAGGTCCCCCAGCTCAAAAAAGCACATGTACAGGCCCGTCTGAAGTTTGCCAATGAACATCTGAATGATTCAGAGGAGAACTGGGTGAAAGTGTTGTGGTCAGGTGAGACCAAAATCGAGCTCTTTGGCATCACCTCAACTCGCCGTGTTTGGAGGAGGAGGAATGACCCCAAGAACACCATCCCCACCGTCAAACATGGAGGTGGAAACATTATGCTTTGGGGGTGTTTTTCTGCTAAGGGGACAGGACAACTGCACCGCATCAAAGGGATGATGGACGGGGCCATGTACCGTCAAATCTTGGGTGAGAACCTCCATCCCTTAGCCAGGGCATTGAAAATGGGTCGTGGATGGGTATTCCAGCATGACAATGACCCAAAACACACAGCCAAGGCAACAAAGGAGTGGCTCAAGAAGAAGCACATTAAGGTCCTGGAGTGGCCTAGCCAGTCTCCAGACCTTAATCCCATAGAAAATCTGTGGAGGGAGCTGAAGGTTCGAGTTGCCAAACGTCAGCCTCGAAACCTTAATGACTTGGAGAGGATCTGCAAAGAGGAGTGGGACAAAATCCCTCCTGAGATGTGTGCAAACCTGGTGGCCAACTACAAGAAACGTCTGTGATTGCCAACAAGGGTTTTGCCACCAAGTACTAAGTCGAAGGGGTCAAATACTTATTTCCCTCATTAACATGCAAATCAATTGATAACTTTTTTGAAATGCGTTTTTCTGGATTGTTTTGTTGTTATTCTGTGTCTCACTGTTAAAATACACCCACCATTAAAATTATAGACTGATCATTTCTTTGTCAGTGGGCAAACGTACAAAATCAGCAGAGGATCAAATACTTTTTTCCCTCACTGTATATTGTCAACAACAACCATCAAGGAATCTGGATTAGGGGCTGCAGGTCACACTCAGATTCCTGTACAGACAAGTTTCAGTTTTGCTCTTCCCTCCGGCACAGCATGTAAGAACATGTATGATCATAGAATGCTTTTATTTTTCTTGTTTTTCTGTCCAGAGTTCAATGGAGCCCTGGTGGTGGAATGTCCTGAGGAGACAGATCTTGCTGGGCCTCCCTGTGTCCCTGTGTACAGAACTGCTCAATGAAGGGAGCATTTTTCATCAGTTCAGATAACAAGTCTCATACAGTAACAGGAAGTGTGGGGTGAGCTGGGGGGGATTGTGCTGGAACAACTTTACAAGTGAAGACCTGTGCAAAATAACATACCATACCATAGCATATCAGGACTGTTCCAACTCTGACCACCATCCAATATCTCCTAAAAACTTGCTTATTCAAACTGTATGTTAACCCTATGCTTAATTTCTCAACTTTGGAAAACTAGAAACCATTAATTGCCAGTACACATGTGCCATTGGGACATAAGATGGCAAAGCAATTTTTGGATCACTGTTTAGATACGGGCTTCCGACTTGACTGCACTTCAGACACTCATCTTTCTTGCAACGCTGGATACCGGATGGTGTTTGGCTGCATCGAATCTTGTGGAAACACTGACAAGAGTGTTACCAGTTTCAAAATGATTAGATCAGATTACTGCTTTTTCTTTCAAATTCTCATGGGAGACGTGGAGGTCTTCGTCTTGCAAATCCACCCAGCTCTGTGCTGTGCCAATCACACCAAGGAAAGGAAATCTGATTAGGTTTGAGGTTTTCTAATCAGATCATTAGCGATCCCGAAAGTTTGCTCAGTAATTAGGACGCTAAAAATAGCCCGTGTGTGAAGACTTGCAGGGCTAAAGCAACAGCGCTCTCTCGTTCTTGCTTTCCTTGTGAGACAAAAGGGAAATCAACAGCGTAATTAGTCAGTAATGTGGAGGTGTTTATGTTATGCCCCATCTCTTAACATAAGCAGTTCAATTTTGTTTTTGGAGGCCAATTAAGTCTCTCAGGCTGATACCCCAATGTTCCAAGGTGGACTTGTGACTAAACCTGGTACATTACACCAGTCATAATGACACAAATCCCTGGGAGCTAAGTAATTGAGCAGGAGGGAAATAGAGCTCATACAGAATAAGTGACTTATCTGACCACTAATTACAGTATCCCTAGGAGAAAAACTTGCATGTGTGTGTGTATATATATATATATATATATATATATATAGACCACATCAATATATTCAACTTATTGCACCTCTTAGTGGCATGTTTCTAGTTCAAAGACAACTTTCCTTACTTCAACTAAACTGCGGTTCTTCTTGATTTGGAAAGGATTTACATAAAAGGGAGATGATGTTTGATTTTGGTCAAGGGCCATGATCACACAATAAATAACTGGTTGCCAAGGGCAAATGGCTATCTGTAGGTGAGCGCAAGAAAAAGTAAGCAAGCCTGTACAAATGGCCTTTGTCATGCAGGCAAACAAATGCAATACGTATGCATGGACCTCCCACTCGCTCTCAGTCATGGTCTATAAATACCTGTATGTAAATATGTAACTACAGAGCAGCATTTCACAACACAATCAAGATTGTCACTAACTACTCGATTCCTCTATTAGTATTCAAGTTCAAATAAAAACAGGAATTTTGCATTAAACAGAAACATACCAAACCACTACCTATTCAGATTGTAAAACTAGAATAATCTCGTTAATTATAAACTGAACAATGCTACCTATCTAGAGAAAATAAACAATCAAATAATTAATTACTTATAATTCAGGAACAAGTGCAATGAAAGCATTGAAAAAACAAATATGCATCTATTAAAATGATAGGAGCAATCACCTTATAAGAGTACAAAAGAAAGAAAAATAAACTGGATGGAACCAACATATACATAAGCCTGACACCCGTGTCATTACTCAGGGCTCAGAACACACACCTGTGTGGGATCGTTTCCAGAACAGGAGTCATTTCTTGCCTTGGTTACTAGTTTTACAAGTTCATAAACCAAACCTTGGAACATGCTCTTTGACCATGAAGATTTTATCCATTTGAGTTTCAGTATCACTTTTACAAAGCGATTTCAGATACCACCAAGCTAGTATTGCTCCTGCTCACATCCTGCAAAATGAATATTCTTCATATCCATTAACAACACTTATCCACATATGCAGTGCCAAGATGCCATACCCAGGACGAGCAATAGTTATGATCAATTAAGCATTTTTTGCCACTACGTTTGCATTAAGTATGATCATGCATGTTAGCTAACAACTTTAAAATTTGGTGTATTATTGAGATGATATGCAAGCCTTGAAATTATTATATTTTTTAGCAGACGCCCTTATCCAGGGCAACTTAAAATTGTTACAATATATCACAATTATATTTACTGTAGCAATTTAGGGAAAGTATTTTGTGCAAGGGTATAACAGCAGTGTCCCCCACCTGGGATTGAACCCACTAACCCTCCACTTCAGAGTCCAGAGCCCTAACCGTTACGCCACATTGCTGAAATGAATAATGAATTAATGATTATATAAATAAATACAGCATTTAAAACAAGTCTGGTCACATCAGCTGTCAAGTATTTGTCAAGACATGCAAAGCTGGAAGCCGTATGTCATTGTCAAGGCAACATGAAGCTTTACTTCTAATTGGCTAGCCGCGAGGACAGCACAAAGAGCCATGACTGTCCTTGGCCACAAAGAGGATCAAATACCCAGGGTTTGCAAC
Source organism: Amia ocellicauda (assembly GCF_036373705.1). NCBI lineage: Eukaryota > Metazoa > Chordata > Actinopteri > Amiiformes > Amiidae > Amia > Amia ocellicauda. The sequence continues at coordinate 11,872,204 of NC_089866.1, read as the reverse complement.
TGTGGAGTCGAATTGTCAATGATTGACGTCACATGGACTCCTGACATAAGACAACTTGAAGCAAATGAACAGGGCATGGTTTCAGAGAGACATTGGACACTATAGAATTCTTAAATCATTAAAGTACAGCTCCAGAATGTGATCAAGAAACTGATCTTCACTTAAATACAAAGAAACAAAATGGAGATGTTAGTGCCGATGTTAATTTTGTGAAATGCTGATCAGTAGTGCTTTAATAAAGGTGAATGGATCTGAGATTGTTCTTCTAATTATTATTAATAATATTATTAATAATGTTGAACGGGAGCAATGGGAAGGAGTTAAACAGGAAGTTTGAACTCTGGGGGCTGAGAATTACGAGAGCGGAAGGTGGAGGGGGTGCTGGAAGCGATAGTGGTGGGGTGAGGTGGGGGGTTGAGATTAATGCTGGGGATTTCCAGAGTTGTTTAATGTTTACCGTTTACACACAATCATGCATACTAACTGCTGTTCACCTGCAGCAGTTTCAGTTCAGTGTGTTGGTGGGGGTCGCATAGGCTTTACATGTGATCAAACCCTCTGTTGCTATATTTACAGCAAACAGGGTGGCTCTGTCAGGTGCAGGGGTCCCCAAGGGACACACGGTTAGATTGCCATTTTGCAGACACTTCTGCGACTGTCTTTGAAAACAGAAGACAATCCAAGTGCAGTGTAAAGGAAACCTACTAGATTGCAGCTGGTGTGGTGCATGTATGTGCAAAAAGCTCGATAGTCACAGTCAACTCTCCTGTCAATGCCTGCACAAAAGAAAACGATCACGCTGAGCACACAGACAGACAGAAATGACAGCCACTGAGAAGCAGTCATTGTCCTTGTGGGCTCGCTTGCAGACCACAACCAGACTCAAATTCGCATACGTGACCACAACAATATCTTCAACATACCGACCCAAGAAGGTACTGCTGGTAACTTGCAAAAAATTTTCCCATTGGAGCTCAGTGCCATTAATCCATGTTATTAAGAGCAATTTTACCCCCTACTTGGTTTCCACACAGATGGTTTGACAACAGAGAAGCAGTACGTAGTACACAGACTTAAATTGACATCCTCTCCATTTGAGACTTTACAGACTGTGCTTTAAAAACTCATCTGGAACATTATAAGTGTGGCGGTGGGCAGTTTTTAGGACCAAAAGCTTTATATAAATCAACTGCAGTCAGAATAGTAAGTTCAAATTCACAATTCATTTTTAACTCGAACATTTTAGTTTGAGGAGAGCTTCACAGATCTACCATGGCTAGACCCAAGAGCTAATGGGACATTACCTTGGATCTGGTCAATCAGGCAGTAGTTGCCACGTCCACAGTATTAGACACTCAATCCACTCCTGCAATTAGTATAAATGGCAACCTGGAGTATATAAACTGCTTCGTGCTCCCTGACAAGGATAAGTGGACCATTTCGATTTAATAACCCACAAGCTTAAGTCTGAACATCCTTTAGGTTTTAGAGTTAGTGATCAAGGGAAGACCTCCTAAAACAAGCCAGTGAGCCAGAAACAGGCTTACAATGCATGTTCTGCCAAGGGCCAGATCCTGTTCCTTTCACTTTCGATGTTCTGAATTTGACAGTGAAATTTAGCAACAACAATAACAGACAACAAAAAAGTCCTCTATAAAACAAACCTTCCTCCTTCCACTTTTAAATTATTCCATTTGATTTCAGAAGTTAACAACGCACCCAACGGGACTTTCCACATACTTTGAACAACAGCAAAAAAAGAATTGAGTAAAAATTAGAAAATGATGAACTGAAAAAGTGAACCTCCTGCTGGCCTGGCATTTCTTCATTTCAGCAAAACCAAGCTTCGACATCTGTTGAAGGTCCGCCTGGATGAATGTACTTCTAGAATCTATCAGAAGACCATTAAACACTCGGAGAATGAATGTGGATCACTGGAACTTGAAATACTGCAAACAAACCAGATGCCACGGTGACAATCCTGAAAGAGTGTAGATTTATGGACATCTCTACTGCATTGGAGCAGACTGCTGATGCATCAACTAGGTATTCAAATCCAAATGAAATTCTGGGGCAATTAGTGATGCGAGAAGGTCTTTTGCAATACTGTCCACAGGTCAGCTGGAACCAATGATGTAAATTCTTGTGCTGAATAACTATGAGATCAACACATGGCCTGTAATTTCATTTTAACATATAACATTTTAACATAACTAATTTGGGAAACAAAAGTTTTAAAGGGGGCAATTTTCTGGTAAGGAGAATACAGTCTCACAATGATCTTCCTTTCCTATGTGCAGTTCGCTAATCGCAGACACTCTAACATCTCACATTCGAGTCCATCAGAGGGCCAACCCACTGTCCTCAGCAGGTCGCTAGGATTCTGGCTCTTCGAACACAAAACAGGAAACCTGGACTTCCTCCATCTATTTTGAGGTTGACGTTTGTTCCTTTAAGGCAGCGTTTTCCCAAACACAAACCAAGTTTTTTCGATCAAACAAGTTCTATATCCAAGGTAACGTAAAAGAGTCCAGTATAAATCAATATTCAATACTTTATTTACTAACGCTACGCCACACTAAGTGCACTAAGGATACACTGAATTCAAAATAATGAAGTGCAAAGGAACAGAGCAAAGAGTGAAATGACAAGAGTGTCCTAATATTTAAAATGAAAAAGTGAATCAGCAGCCAAGTGCAAAACATTTGCAGGCTCTACAAGTGCATTGGTTAATGTGAACTCTTCAGCAAGTGACTGCAGACTCCTGTTCAAATCTGTAGACAACAGTCTATTCAGGAGCTCTCTCACCCAGCATGGTGGAATAGACCATGTCAAACAACCAGTACTGCTCGACACTACATAGAAAATAAAAGGTTTCAACATTTTAACTAAATACAGATAAGTTCATGTTTAAAAAAAAAACAACATGATCAGGATCAACTAAACCTGGGTTGAGAAATACTTTTAAGGAAACTGAAGAAATAAGATTAAAAAAAATGCAGCTGCAAGCAGTAATCGTGAGTGGCCTAGCAAGCATGACATAGTGTTGTACACATATATAGCAATGTGTGCAAATTGTGTGGTTTCAGAAGTGTATTACTTTGCATCATACACATTAAAGCAAAAAATAAAAATGGTGTGGAAACAAGGTCTTAGAACCTTGGGGAATCCCAGTTGTGGCAGCCATTTTGGCTCTCTCACACAAGGGGGGGGCCTAAAGCCAGAATGGCTGTGGCTACCAAATTTTCACAAGGTCCTAAAGACCACAATTTTCCCGAGGAACAAACTTAAGCAAAGTGGGCTTTACAGTACCGGGGAACTCTGCGTTTAAATGTTTTTTTGGTTTTTTTTCCAGAATAAAGAAACCTGGACGCCAAAATATGTGACCAGTTGACTTCTCTTTAATAACTAAATGTAAGCCACAAGGCAACTTTCGTGCAATGTCAGATGTATACCACAAGCAGTTTCAGAGAGGAAGATTGTTTTAAATTATTAAAAATAGATGTTAAATGCAAAATGGCAGGCAAACCTTGTGATGTATGTCATGAATTTTCACAATAGCAAGAGTTCCCTTAGGTTTACTAGTCCGGTAAAATCTGTGACATTGAGCACTGGTGTGGGTTGTAGAGAGTTTGGAAAGTATGGTGGAATAATTCAAATAGTTTTTAAAAAGCAGGTGCCCCTGATTAACTGATTGGGAACATATAAACAAGGGAAAACGCTAGCTAACCTAGGCAGATTTGTTTGGCTTTGTTTCTTTCTTATACAGAAGGATAAGATTACTGCTGCAAAAACTGAGATTAAAATGATCCCCAGTATGTCAGAAGGTCAGACAGATGAGATTACAAGAGGGAGAAACAGAAACAATATAACCAGGACCCTTCACCCTGATTGCAGTCCAACTGCTCAGCCTGGCACAGGGTAGTTTGGTGAAGATAGACAAATGCCAAGCAACCCAAGGCTCATCCGAGAGACAAAGTTATTAAGACTTTAAAGTGACATTGAGACTGGGATGAAGCAAATGCAGGTTGCATGTGTAGAGAAGATCATAGTGGTACAAGACCTAATCTCCCAATGGCTGCATTTCACATTTAAGTTTGATCACATCACAAAATGGTCCTTCCAAACGCTACATCTGAAGACCCTGAAGCTCTGCAGGAACATTCGAGTCAGAGATCACTGCTTTATTTACAAACGCTCTAATAATAAGCTAAAAAATAAATGCTTTGGTAGAGCACAGCCTCATACTCTCCTGTGGGACATGGAAAGAAAGCTAATGGCTAAATTAAATGGAAGAGGTAATAATTTAGTTGTCTCTTTGGATGAAACCAAACTTGAGAGACTGCAAATAGCTGAGGAGTATAAGTGATATGGGCTCTCTTCGTTGATTTCAAGTACAATGTATAATATATTGAAGTGATAAGGACAATGTATATATTGTGCAGCACTGTTGATGCATCATAGTAGCCAATTTGCAATCCCAGAATGTCCAAGGTTCACATTTAGTTTCCGACATTCCATTCTGTTTATTGCACTCCTATTTCCTTGCTAATTTATTTTAAAAGTGGTGGCATTATTGCATATTAATACTGTCCTATCTGCCTGCTGAAGTCGGGAGCTGTTTGTCAATGTCCTTCAGAGGGAGAAGGTTCAACCACAACCAAGCCACCACACAAGCATTGCACAATTAAAAGTGTGACATTCAAATGTAGCTGCTTCGAGCCGAAAATACAGAAAAAGGGACCAGGAGTTTAGCATGAGGGTGACTGAGACATCGGGGGAGGGAGAGTGGGAGGGGCGGAGGCAGAAACTCTGTAGCATCTTAAATTGACCCCCACCATCCTTTCTGATCTATTTCCAAATCTGGTGAAGAAAAAAAGATAGTTTCTTTCCACAAACCTCCCTGTCTGTATCAATCTTGATTCTGCTTCACAAACAGGAAAAGGGTGGGTTTCTTCAGCCACTGCTCTGACATTACAGATTAAATTTCAACACAGCCGTAGACTTCACGTCACTGGTCATAGGTGTCAGATCAAAAATGTGAAAAAGGCTGGACATTAGATTGCTAACCATCCCTTCTTTTTTCCCTAGCCTGTGTATGAAGTGATGGTATAAGTAAAAGGAAGCTGGATATTTCTCAATCTCACCTGGCTGTTTATATATTACAAAATACAGGTTGTGGAGGAGGGGTTGAGGATTGGGGGGAGGGGGGGGGTTGTTTGTGTGTGTGTGCATGTGTGTGGAGGGGGGGGTGCTGATAAAGCCAAAAAAGAGAAGCATTTCCTGTGTTGCCATCGAGTCTGAAACTATAACACGCTCTCTTGCAATCGCTCAACTTTAGGAAGCAAACTAACCAACTTTATGATTATCGATTTGCAACTACTGACAGGGCCCTCAACAATGGCTACAGACGTCTTTCCTCTTTTACATTTTAAACTCTGAATCGGAATCCTATTTTTGTCTTACTAGTTATGTAAAATGCAATTGTCCCCTCACTATACAGGGGGATACATCAATGGTGTAACACAGTTGGCACATCACATCAGCCATGTCTGCCTGTGATCTGTATCTGTACACTACTTAAAAATGCATGCAATTGATCACATTTATTTTATCCATCATAAGAATGAAGCACATACCAGCTTTCTTCTGAATGCAGTCAGAGAAACAAGGTTTGCTCTGAGGTTTTAACCTGCACTACCACCCAGACTGCAAGAACAAGCCCTGGCTCCTTTTCAAACTGTGATGTAGAACAATTTTGAAAGATGCAAAGTGCAAGAAAAAAAAAAGTGCAAAACAATAGACCAACCGATCTGTAAATAAGCTGGCCTGCAGCAACTTCCTCCTAAATAAATATACATAAATAAATACTCAGCTTGTGTGGATTTTACATTTTGTTGTCACATACCAAGCAGGTGAAGCATAATAAAAAATAAAGGGTTACAGCTATGCAGTGGGCACAACACAATAGGCTATGTCTATTAACATGACTTCTAATGCATTTTCTTAATATATAAACTGATTTATTGTAACAATACAGGTTGTGTGATGTTTAATATATATATATATATATATATATATATATATATATATATATATATATATATAACATTGTGTTGTCCCTGTTTGAACACTACATTTTTTAATGGTCGATTTCTAGAACTGGACGTTCATTCCTGATAGTGCATTCTGATTTGACTAAATAAATAGATTCATAATAAAATAAATAGCAACAACAATCAATAGTGACCACAAAGTGTTTAAATCCACTTAATGCAGTGAGATCCGTTCGATAGCAGGTGCAAAAAATAAAACGAATACTAAAGGCAATGCATAACCACCTTGTCAAATATATATATATAGGCAAACATAGTCCCATAATAAAAATGCATCTTTCTCTGTGTTCACCGTTTAAAAAAGATCAAATATTAGTATCATTATTCGTATTTCTTTCTTTCAGATCCATACACTGCCTTCGCATGCGGGGTGCACAAGGTCATTTATTACAGAGCAATCCATTCCTAGATTAATAGCCAGCAATTCAGCCCGGGTTTGATTGTGTTACATAGTCCATTGGATCAGCGCATGGTCATGGTACATTGACCTGCCATTGCTGAAAAAAGCAGAAGAAGAAATCACAGGCAGTGTAAACGCTGCTTTCTGCAGGCATCTTGAGCGGTCATGTAATTCAGATCGGACCGCCCAGGGTAGGTATGCACGGTCCCTTCAACAGCGGGCTCAAGGTGTGCAATGCAGCGCACAGTTCACCCAAACATGCAGCGACAGCGGGTTCATTTACGAGTATTCACACGATGCCAAATACCATCACTGAAGCGCGAACATGTCGCTCATACAAATAATGGTGCGACTGCTGGGCCGCGTCACCCGCGCTAATGCTAACCTGCCACGGCAATACAGGTCGCGTTCTTGTAGCGCAGATGTCCGCAGTTCTGCGCAGATCTGCAGAATCCCCCCGATCCCATTGGTGGAGCAGCGCAGGACTGTGGACAGCTGCGCTTCAATAACGCGACGAGCGCATTCCGAGATGCACAGGATCAAAGCGCCTGGAGAGGGTCTGCTCTCGCCTACCTTGACACTGGAAGCCCTGTTTCCCGAATCCCCTGCAAGAAAGAGAAACACACTTGTTAGAAGGAGGTTAAGATGGGGCTTTTAGACTCATATTATTAAGTTGACAACTCAAACAAATGCAACGACGAGACGCCAAAAATGATGCAAATGTCTAATGTGTTCTCTACCACAAATCGTGTCGCCCTTCAAAAAACAAAAAGAACTAGCAGTGTAATGTCCATGATTTATTTAACAGGTTCTTAAACAGCGGTTGTATTGTGATACGGAATGCAAAATTAACTACCTAAGTGCCTAGGATTCAGTATCAACTTTAGCCGGCAAAATAAGGCACCCGTGTCCGTTTGTGTTTCTTTTCCCCTTTCCCTAGGAAAACAAAAAAAGTTGATTGTGTGTCTTTGTACTGGCTTATATGATTTTATCGAAATATGAATCTGACTGGAAACAAAAACATCACTGATTATTGCAAATGTGTTTCCAGTCAGTACCTATATTGCTACATTACAGCAGCTCCTCTAGGGATACACTGACCCCAATCATCACAATATGCCATGCAATATTTTGCACCCTTGTCATTTAACGATCCTATCATTTCCTATTCCATTTCGTCTCCACAAGTGGTTCTTACAGCAAGTCCTGAGAAGTGGTTTGTGCACTACTAGCGCAGCCCAAATTGCCTGCTCTGGTTCGTGTAGCGCAGGTGTCCGCAGTTCTGCGCAGGTGTGCGCTGCTCCACCAATGGGATCGGTGGAATCCTGCAGATCTGCGGACATCTGCGCTACACGACCCCTCTTTCCTTGCCTCCGTGCCCATCGCACTGCGCCCGTCTTGCCCTGCGCGGCGGCGGGGCGCTCACCAGATGAAGTCGGTGCAGTGGCTGCAGAAGGTCGGCTGCTTGAAGAAGCGGGCGATGAACTTGTGGTTCTTCACCTCATGCACATTCTTCTGCCGCAGGGCACCTTGCCGGGCGAACCGCGGGAGGATCTCGCTCGCTTCGCCGTCGCTGCTCACTTGCACGGGGTCAGCCATTTTGAACGCGGAAGTGTGCGGTGGAGAAGTTTGGGTTGTGCTGCGTGTCTTTACGCCCGTCTGTGCGGCTCCACTGTAGTGACAGCACTGCGCTGTGGACGGCGAGCCTCCGCTTCCCTCTGCGCAACGCACCGCACACCGGCACACTGAGCGCCAGACTGTGCGCTCGGCTGCTCTATCCCACACCATCTAGCATGTGGTCTCATGAAACCCCGCCTCCCCTTCTACTCGAGCCTGCAGAGAAAGTCTTCTATGGATGTGGAAGAAGGCTTTTTCTTCTTCGTTTTTACTTGAAAATAGATGGAAAATTCCACTAACGCAGACATGTCAGTCTATAGAATGTGTAGGCAGGGACTGGGACTGAGTAAACATGCATAGATACATTCATCCAGCAAGCAGTTGTTTTCATGATTTCATTTCATAATGACCACCCTTATTAGCGACCCATTCCAAAAAAGAAATGATTCCAAGGACTAGACAGCAGAGACTGCACCTTCAACGCGAAGGTATGAAGATATGAGATATGAAAAGGGGGTTAAAAGGTCCTGCTCATATGTTTCATTTCAAATCATCAGTACAACAGGACTGTTCAAAACATTACAATGATTTTTCCAAATAATGTATAAGCCCTTATGAACCGACCAGGGTGTTTGTGGTTGTTTTTGTAAGTGTCAGTATATTTTAGCTTACCAAATTACTGTTTTGATTATTAAAAATGTGATTTTTAAATCACACATATATCACAGGTAGTTCAGCCATCATAAGAGTACAGGCTGTATGTATTTTGTTGTTGTCTGTGTTGTGAGGTAGAATCAAATCTGTATTGTTCGTCAATTCTGATTACAAATAGGCCTGCAGCATTAAATCCACACCATGCTCAGTTTTTGCCCCGATGGTCGGCTTCCTAATTGTAAGTCATCAGAGTCACTGTTCTCAAAACACCATTATCATAATTTCCATTTTCCACCAGTCTCTTAAAGATAACTACATTTTCAGATGTCAGAAGAGATTATTTTAAATACTGATAATGTAGACATCAGAAACCAAGGGCTGTGATTTATATACCATATATTAATTTTGCAATAAACAACGTTATATTTTAAACCTGCATATACATTTTTGTCTGTTTTGACTTCATAAGGGATTAACTTTGTATCTGGCATGAATATCTAACAAAGAAATCCAGTCAAAGGTTAAAGAGAAATATTTTCTATGTAACAATTCTTTTCCCTGGTCAAAAAAAAAAAGAATTTTTAACAACATCATTATCTCCACAATTTGGTGTTAGACAAAGCTTTTTGGGAAAAAAGTCCTGTATTAGAAATTAATTAGAAAAACATGGATCAAATTATGCTACGTACACACACACACAGAGACACACACATATGATACAAATTCTGCCTGATCCCTAAAGACCTGAAGAAATGTCAGCAGAATTGTGGGGCCCAAATTGGTCAGGATTCCTTCAAATATCTGATTGAAATGTTTCAGGGAAGATACTACAAAGTATACTTTCACAGGGGGGCCCTGGTGGAATATTTTGGGGAATAAAAAAGCATTTTGACCTCACCAGTTTTATACTTGCCCAGTCCCAGCCTCAAAGTGTGTGTCTGTGTAATCTCCAGCGTTAAATGTAGATATGCTTAATTTTAAAGGCTGTGGATGCACAGCATTTAACGAATGTAGATTTGTGAGTCATAAAATCATCCCTGGAAGCAAGAAAAGAACATTAAGAAGTAAAAGTTAAAAGTAAAAGTAGCACACAGGAGTCAATACTGCTTGAATAGTGAGTTAGAATTAACTGCCTATACTGTGACAGTCTTGTGTGTAATTACAGAGACACAACAATGGCACCAAATGACTGTTGATGATCCGGATGGTAATGGTGTTTCAGGCTGGTGTCCCAGGTGTTTCCTCCAAACAGTCAGACACCTATCGATTGCCCTAGTTCCTGGCTCCTGTCCATCCCTCTCTATCTGTTTACCCAGGTATCGGATAAGACTGTGGGTGCCAATAAAGTGAAAGCAAAACCGAGAATATCCCCTCTCCGAAACTGGCATGGCATAACCCTCTGGCAGTCACCTTGATCACCATGACTATAAAACTGTTCCTTTCAACGTGCTGGCAGTACCAACACACGTAGACTGCCAGTGAGACTGTGGACAGCCCAAAATCCAGATGGCAAAAGATAAATAATAATGATAATTCAGGATCATTGACGGACCCTCAATAAGATTTTGATGGATGGTGTGTGATAATGTATTTAGATGTGGCTTGGACAAGCTTGGCTAAGGTAACAAAGGCCTGGCTGATGCCCTGTGGACACAGCATCAAAGAAAACACACACACTGTGGAATAGGCAGGGAGTTTGCTGTGATGGCAGTGCTTGGGGAGGCTGGAGGGATATGAAGCAATGAATGCTGGGAAAGTAGTGCTATGTGCAGAGTGAAGGATTAGGGTCTGACCCCTCTCCCCTGAATTCATTTACCACTCCAATAATAATAATAATCGATAGTGGGGGTGTGCTGCCCTTGTCCATGAGAGCCCCATCCAGTTTTGTTTTTTTTAGATCACTCTGAACAATTCTAAAGACTTGGACCACATTTATTTATTGATTAATTAATTACGTTACATGTTCAGTTAAGGGAAATCTGGTCTTGCAGCCTGAGGGGTATTCAGGTGTTGGTTCCATATATTTGTCAGTGAACAGAATCCATCAAAATACTTGTTTAGTTGATCCTAATGTCGTGTTTCAAAGTCTTTGTAAATTGACGATTTAGTAGGGTGACCTACAGAACCTGTTAGACTGGAGCTGTCTGGGAATAGCATTGGACCCCCCCGATCTGTGGTATAGTGTAGTGGCTCTGAAATGTGTCTGTTTGCGGACCACTTGAATGCTGGGATGGAGTTCCGCAGACCACTTCATAAACAACATCATTCCACAAAAGCCAACACGCACATACTAATCACTTAAAAATAACCAAATGCAGCGCACTTGACTGGCACATCTGGTGGCAGTGTGTGTTCTATAGACTGGATGAGCTGCTCTTGAATCCAGCCTATATGCCATTGCCAGCTCTGGCCAGGAGTTGCCACAGAGTGATTAACAATTAGCCGAGTGCCACCCAGAGTGGGGTTGGGTTGGAGGCTGTTGGGGGAGCTCCTTCTCCCACAGAAAGGTCTCCTGTGAACCAACAGGTGTCGACTGCCGAGTGTTTGAGCTGTTCCATCTGAATCCAAATCTCAGAATGGTGTTAAAACTGAGTGTAGAAAGGCTTGCAGTGCGAACAGCAGCAGATGGCTTTGACAGTGTGAGTACTCATGGGCCCTCGTTTTGTCTCATTCCTCCTGAAATTCAATTAAATGCATAAATAAATAACCACATGCTTGTCTGTAATTTGTTGTGATGAGTAACATTTTAAAGAGTGGTTATACTTGCTCTTCTTTTTGGACATTTGACATTTATCACAGGGGAACATTTTTTTTTTGGTCAAATCATAATAACAGCAAAGCCAAAGACTGCCGCATCACACGCTTTCGATTATCGGCTGAAAATGTGTGCCATCTGTCAATATTGTGAAAAAGAACAATAAGTAAATACAAATGAAGGAAGACAAAATGTAAAGAGGCATGTAAATGGAAGAATATACAGTATTTTAGAAACCCACCTAACCTCATGTGTCTATTGATTCTTATATTGTTCATTTGCAACAATTGGCACCTTGTTTGTATATTTCAAAAAATATGGAACATATTTTAAATCCTAAATTTCACAGGAAAATAAACAAATTCAAAAATATTCAAATATCCAAAATTGAAAATACATGGTGAGGTTAATTACTACAATATTTTTTCAATGTATAAAATAGATACATGGATTATAGACTAAAACATATTTTAAATATATCCCATGTATTTCAAATATACAAAAAAAGGGGGGCGTTTTGGCACGAGAATTGTAAGGATCACACATTCCTACCAGATATTAAAAATATGTATTTGTTCTGTGTGTGGAAGATTAAAATTCACAATGATATCTTCAGTTTACAAATAGTGTTTCTAGTTCTGCAGTTTGAGTTTGTTAGAACCTGAAATTAGAAACTTTGTGGCTGTTCTCTTTCTAATGTTTATGGAGTTTAAAACTCAAGTTGGGAGGAGGACCACCCACAATCACACTGTCCTCTGCTCCGAGCACAACCAATGAGATACACCCTCACGAACAACACTCCTTGGTCCTTGGGGGGGCTCCAATAGCCCCATCCTGATAACCAGCCTGCTGATCCCTCAGCCGAGCAGGTTAAGACCAAAATACTTCCATTACTTCAATCACTATTTCTTCCACCTACTTCTATAGGGGGTTGTCTGAAGTATTGAACTCTGAATTATGTAACTTTTCTCACCAATGTTTGTGATCCCCAAAAGCAGTGAATGAGGGACCATTATGTTAATATTAAGTCACTTTAGCAATTTGCAGGATCATCTAAACAGTTACAGGGGTGAAAATATTCAAACACAGTAGGTTTCTTTTCTAAACAAGGCGATACCTGTTCATTTGTACTGAAGGTAAGCACAGGTCACCGGATCACAAGACAAAGGTCAGCACACACGGGGGCTTCTCAGACAAGCAACTATCATCATTCTTTCCAGCCTGCAACAATACTGCATACGCCAAAATGCATGCTACTCACACAGGTTATAACCAACATCTGACACAGACTAAAGCCAAAGACTTATGTATCGGCCTTCAGGGAAGATACTACAAAGTATACTTTCACAGTATCTCTATTGTTAAAATGCACACACTTTACACAGTTACCCCAGGTACCCACAGCTAACACACAGATTCTTAAGAGATAAGAAGTATTAGAAATGAAACACATAAAGCTCATGTTAATAAGGAAATAGATTGTTTATATTAACACTGCTCAGTGGACCTTTAACCATTTAAGTTGCCTTGGAAAAACACATATTCCTAGCTACTTAATAATAATTATTATAACAACAACAATATTAATAATTATCAACATCATCATAATCTGAGATGTAAAAGACCTTTGCTACAGTGCACGCTTTGTTTTCTCAAGCCAGTTCAAACGATGCATTGCTCTAGTTCAGTGCAGTGTAACTGTGCTGAGGAGAATGTCTCGCCAACAACCTGACCCAGAAATTGAAAAGTAGCATCTACTGTATCTGTTGTTTCCAAATAAGATTTATTTCCTTTGTTTTCTCCACTTTCTTTTCTTGCCAATGTTGTTTTTCTGTGATGCATGTTAGTGCACTACCGATATATTTAAGTTCTAAAGTTATGTATGGTTTAGCTGTACATGGCCTCTGGCCCATATCCATATATATATATATATATATATATATATATATATATATATATAAACAGCTCTGAAAAAATTTAAGAGACCACTTAACATTGATTTCTGAATTTGAAGTGGTCTCTTACTTTTTTCCAGAGCTATATATATATATATATATATATATATATATATATATATATATATATATATATATATATATATATATATATATTTAAAAAAGAAAAGCTTTATACACCCACTTAGATTGTTAAGCCATTCATAA